>NC_061799.1:5599688-6315521 GCF_021462225.1 Girardinichthys multiradiatus
AACCCACTGTGATTTAACTTAAAATTGTTACCCAGAGTAACCGCTTGTTTACAGGGCATCCAGAAAGTATTCAGTGCTTCATGTTTTTCACATTTGGTTAGCCTTATTCCAATTTGGATTTAACTCATTTCCCTGAACTCTACACACACCATGGTTTTTTTTTATATATATATATTTTCCAAATACACTTAATGTACACATGTATTCAAAACCTTTGCCATGAAGCGCAACCTGTGTTCAGGTGAATCCTGTTTCCACAGAACATCCTTGATGTTTCTACAGCTTATCGGAGCAGACCTGTGGTAAATTCAGGTGGTTGGACAGAATCTGGGCCGGCACACACCTGTCTATAGGCACATGTCAAAAAAAATCAGAATATCATGGAAAAAGTCAACTTGTCACTCATTTCAGAAAGTGATGCTCATATAAATTCATTAGTGAAATATTTCAAGTATTTTGATTATAGTTTACAGATAAGAACCTAAAATTTGTTACATTTGAATATTACATCAATAAAGACCAATTAAATATTTGAAACAAAAAAGGCTTCTGAAGTGTTCATTTTTAGGCACTCAGTTCTTGGTTGGGGCTCCAGCATGAATTACTGCATCAATGCAGCATGGCATGGAGGTGATCAGTCTGTGGTTCTGCTGAGGTATGATGGAAGGTTTCTTTGATAGCTGCCTTAAGATCATCTGCATTGTTGGATCTGGTGTCTCTCTGGCTTTTCATAACACTCCATAGATTGTCTAATGAGTTCAGGCCAGGCCAGTTTGTTGGCCAGTCGAGCACCGTAACAACATGGTCATTGAACCAGCTTTTGGCAGTGTGGGCCAATATCAAGTCCTGCTGGGAAATGAAAAAAACATCTTCATACAGCTTGTCAGCACAAGGAAGTACAATGTGCTCTAAAATGTCCTGGTAGATTGATGTGTTGACTGGATTTCAGAAAAGCTAATGGACCAACACTGTAGAGAACCTTCCAACAGAACTATCTCTGCCGCAATCCGGCCTGTATGGTGGAGTGGGCAGATGGAAGCCAGTCCTTCAATAAAAAGCACATGGCATCCTGCCTGGAGTTTGCCAAAAGGCACTTGAAAACTCTGGCATGAATTACATTTACACAGCAATGACCTGTTTGAAGAGTTTCAGTCAGGCTTCAGTGCTCATCATAGCACTGAAACAGCTCTGCTGAAAGTCACTAATGATATTCTTATGGCCTCAGATAATGGACTTGCGTCTGTACTGGTTCTGTTAGATCTCAGTGCTGCATTTGATACAGTTGATCACAATATTCTCTTAGAAAGGCTGGAATATGGTGTAGAGATCAGGGGAACAGCGCTAGGCTGGTTTAAATCTTATTTGTCTGACAGATTCCAGTTTGTTCATGTACAGGTCCTTCTCAAAAAATTAGCATATTGTGATAAAGTTCATTATTTTCTATAATGTAATGATGAAAATTTAATATTCATATATTTTAGATTCATTGCACATTAACTGAAATATTTCAGGTCCTTTATTGTCTTAATACGGATGATTGTGGCATACAGCTCATGAAAACCCAAAATTCCTATCTCACAAAATTAGCATATTTCATCCGACCAATAAAAGAAAAGTGTTTTTAATACAAAAAAGGTCAACCTTCAAATAATCATGTACAGTTATGCACTCGATAATTGGTCAGGAATCCTTTTGCAGAAATGACTGCTTCAATGCAGCGTGGCATGGAGGTAATCAGCCTGTGGCACTGCTGAGGTCTTATGGAGGCCCAGGATGCTTCGATAGCGGCCTTTAGCTCATCCAGAGTGTTGGGTCTTGAGTCTCTCAACGTCCTCTTCACGATATCCCACAGATTCTCTATGGGGTTCAGGTCAGGAGAGTTGGCAGGCCAATTGAGCACAGTGATACCATGGTCAGTAAACCATTTACCAGTGGCTTTGGCACTGTGAGCAGGTGCCAGGTCGTGCTGAAAAATGAAATCTTCATCTCCATAAAGCTTTTCAGCAGATGGAAGCATGAAGTGCTCCAAAATCTCCTGATAGCTAGCTGCATTGACCCTGCCCTTGATAAAACACAGTGGACCAACACCAGCAGCTGACACGGCACCCCAGACCATCACTGACTGTGGGTACTTGACACTGGACTTCTGGCATTTTGGCATTTCCTTCTCCCCAGTCTTCCTCCAGACTCTGGCACCTTGATTTCCGAATGACATGCAGAATTTACTTTCATCCGAAAAAAGTACTTTGGACCACTGAGCAACAGTCCAGTGCTGCTTCTCTGTAGCCCAGGTCTGGGGAATGCGGCACCTGTAGCCCATTTCCTGCACACGCCTGTGCACGGTGGCTCTGGATGTTTCTACTCCAGACTCAGTCCACTGCTTCCGCAGGTCCCCCAAGGTCTGGAATCGGCCCTTCTCCACAATTTTCCTCAGGGTCCGGTCACCTCTTCTCGTTGTGCAGCGTTTTCTGCCACACTTTTTTCTTCCCACAGACTTCCCACTGAGGTTCCTTGATACAGCACTCTGGGAACAGCCTATTCGTTCAGAAATTTCTTTCTGTGTCTTACCCTCTTGCTTGATGGTGTCAATAGTGGCCTTCTGGACAGCAGTCAGGTCGGCAGTCTTACCCATGATTGGGGTTTTGAGTGATGAACCAGGCTGGGAGTTTTAAAGTACTCAGGAATCTTTTGCAGGTGTTTAGAGTTAACTCGTTGATTCAGATGATTAGGTTCATAGCTCGTTTAGAGACCCTCTTAATGATATGCTAATTTTGTGAGATAGGTATTTTGGGTTTTCATGAGCTGTATGCCAAAATCATCCGTATTAAGACAATAAAAGACCTGAAATATTTCAGTTAGTGTGTAATGAATCTAAAATATATGAATGTTAAATTTTCATCATGACATTATGGAAAATAATGAACTTTATCACAATATGCTAATTTTTTGAGAAGGACCTGTAAATGATAAATCATCTTTAAACTCCAGGGTTAATTGTGGAGTACCACAGGGTTCAGTACTTGGGCCAATTCTCTTTACTATATATATGCTTCCAATAGGTCAAATTATCAGGCAGCATGGGATACATTTTCACTGTTACGCTGATGATGCTCAGCTTTACTTATCCATAAATCCTGATGAGCCCAACCAGTTAGACTACAAGCATGTCTTGAAGATATAAAAACTTGGATTACTTTAAATTTTCTGCTTCTAAATTCAGACAAGACAGAAGTTGCTGTCATTGGACTGCAGTCTTTAAAAAAGAAACTGCTTAGTCAATCACTTAACCTGGATGGCATTAAATTGACCTCTGGTAATAAAGTAAAAAACCTTGGTGTTACTATTGACCAGGACATGTCATTTAAATCCTATATTAAACAGGTTTCTAGGATTTCCTTCTTTCATCTCCGGAACATTGCCAAAATTAGAAATATCCTGTCCAGGAGTGACGCTGAAAAACTAGTCCATGCATTTGTTACTTCAAGGCTGGACTATTGTAATTCTTTACTATCAGGATGTCCACAAAATGCAGTTAAAAGCCTTCAGCTGATTCAAAATGCTGCAGCAAGAGTTCTGATGAAAATTAAAAAGAGAGATCATATTTCTCCAATTTTAGCTTCCCTTCATTGACTCCCTGTTAAATACAGTGTAGAATTTAAAATTCTCCTCCTCACATATAAAGCCCTTAATGATCTAGCTCCATCATACATCAGATTGTTCCATATATTCCTAACAGAGCACTTCGTTCTCAGACTGCAGGTTTACTGGTGGTTCCTAGAGTCTCTAGAAGTAGAATGGGAGGCAGATCCTTTAGTTATCAGGCTCCTCTCCTGTGGAACCAGCTCGCAGTTTTAGTCCGTGAGGCTGAAAATGTTCCTTTTTGATAAAGCTTATAGTTAGAGTGGCTTAGGTTATCCTGAGCTATCTCTGTAGTTATGCTGCTATAGGCTTAGGCTGCTGGAGGACATAATGACCCCTTTCACCCTCTTTGCTACATTCTCACACTACTCTCTAATTCTGCATTATTTGCTGTTATTTCAGCTTTTAACTTTGTTCTCTCTTTTCTCTTCCTAGAAGCTACACCTGGCCTGGCTCTGTGTCTGCCTGTGACACCTTTCTGGAGAGGAGCATCGTCCAAGCTTCTGCTGGCAACAACTTAATGCTCACCCTCTACCGATGATCCACATGGCCCTGTCTTTGTGTTTAACCCTTTCTCTCTCCTAGACATGGTGATTGACTGAGCTTTTACTGTAACTAATTATATGTGCTCTCTGTCAGACTCTAACCTTGAAAACTGGCTCAGAGTTTATCTGTTCTTTCTTTCTAGGTGAAACAACTAAAGGAGCTACATCCATTAACATTTACTTTTCCTTCCCATAGAAAGTACTCCTGGATCAGTGCTTCTTTGTTCTTTTTGTGTCTCTGCTCTGTTCTCTCAAACCCCCAGTCGGTCATGGCAGATGGCCGCTCACACTGAGCCTGGTTCTGCTGGAGGTTTCTTCCTGTTAAAAGGGAGTTTTTCCTCTCTGCTGTCGCTACATGCATGCTCAGTATGAGGGATTGCTGCAAAGTCAACGCCAGTGACTGTCGAGTGTCTCTACATGCTCATCCAGGAGGAGTGAATGCTGCAAGTTACTGACTGGATGCAATCTGCTGGGTTTCCTTTGATAGAAAAACTTTTTATCCAATTTGAATAAATAATTGAATCTGACTGTACTGTTCAATGGTTAGGATTAATTGGAATGTATGTACCTGATTTTTGTGAAGTGCCTTGAGACGACACATGTTGTGAATTGGCGCTATATAAATAAACTGAATTGAAACTGAATTGAATGCCATGCTTTGTTTGGAGGAAACTAGGTGCTGCTTTTCGCATGGCCAATACCATCCCTAAGGTGAAGCATAGTGGTGGCAGCAGCATGCTATGAGGATGTTTTCAGCAGCAGGAACTGGGAGACTAGTCTGTGCAGAGGGAAAGATGAATGAGCTCAGACTGGGAGGGACGGTTCATCTTTCAGCAGCACAATGACCCCAAGCATACAGCCAAGATATCAAAGTGGTTTTAGGACAACTTTTTAAGAATCTTGAGGGATCTAGCCAGACTTAAATGCAACTGAAAATCACTGGAGAAACCTGAAAATTACTGTGCAAGATGTTTCCCATCTAACCTGATGGCACTTGAGAGGTTCTGCTAAGGGGAATGGGCCAAACTGCCAAAGTTAGTTTATTTTTAAATACAGTAGCATAAGAAAAAACTCTCCCATTGTCCTTATGAGCTGTTGTGTGGAGTCTTGTGGAAAATTGAATCTAATTCATCCCAGAATAAGGCATGCACTGTAAAGGGATTAGGCTGTTTGGTCATTCCATAAATCCTCAAATTGGACTTAAAGATTTAAGGGCAGTGATCTAGGATCATTAGAAGTTTTGGAAAACTATAAATCAAATTTCCTACAAACTGATTTGTTGCCAGCAGCACAGTGAGGAATTACATTTTCAGATTGACTGACAAGGAACCCAGCAGTAAGAGAAAATATTTATTTCTAAGTTGCAACAGTGAATCCAAGGCCAGAGCTAAGGTAAACATCTTCCCTGAAGCGCCATATTATCTCACCGCATAAACTCTGCACAAATTTCTAAATCCACTGCACCAGGGATGGGGAGTAGCAGTGCTTATGAAAAACAATGTTATTAGGAGCACATGAATACAGAAAACATGCAGTCAGTTCGGTATGATTAAGAGAAGCAGACAACATAACTGCTGCTCAGTGGTTGCAGTTAAATAGAATCCTTCAGCTGCACTGGGTGAGGATATGGGTGGCCAGATCATTTCACATTGTGGAACAGCTTGTGTGCAACCTGAAAACAGAAGCACAATTAGCATCTTTACTGAAACACAAGGAATTAAAACCAGCACTATGCAGGTGCTTCAAAATCTACAGCAGTTTCAGGAGAATAGGTCTGTATTACAGAGATGAATTAGTGGCTTGTTAAGGCAACTTCAAGTTCTGGTTGGAATCTCAACCAATAGATGCACGTATAAAATCTGAAGGAATTTTTACTCCCCAAGAAGCCAGATTTTAGACGTTTTTCACTCTGGAAAGACCAGCTGCCTGTGTGTGTTTCACATGCAGACTTTATGCATTTGTTTATTTGTGTAGATAATGTGAATGTCTGAATTAAATTTTAACAACCAAATTTTCAAAGTATTTCAATTCTATTACTAAATACTCAATTCAATAGATAGTCAACTCAATAAAAAGTTCAAAATAATATCTCTTGCTGCATTTTAACTAAAGGGTTTAAACAGAATTTTTTCCTTTGGCTGAACTGAGATCAGTTTTAGTTTATTTCTAATCCAGTCTCCTCATATTTGACATTCTGAATATGTGAGGATTTTGACTTGTAAATGCATAAAATGCAAGCTTTATTTTTATCAGGTGGAACTTTAAACATGCATACATTCAGTCTTGAGAGCAAAACTTTACATTTTAATTTGATGCAAAAAAAAAAAAAAACCTTACTAAAAAAATGAATGCATACATAAAATCAATTATCTTAATAATAAGTCAATAGATTAATCCCCCCAAAGAATGTTAGTAGCAGCCCTACTAGTTAACCTCAACCTCTCAAACCTTGTTTGTAGTACAGGCCTCAAGTATTTTCCTTCAACTCTGTGCAAAACACACTTACACAATGGTCTCGTGCATGCAGGAAGTCAAAGAGCTCTTCTGTGCACTCCTCCTGAGTGTTGGACCTGGAACTGACCCTAGCTTCACAGCTCTCCAGACGCTCCTTGAGGTGCACACAGTGTTCCGTCTGCTCACATTTGACTCGTATTGTTTCCAAGGGGTCCTGAAAGGCACATAAAATGGAGCTGCAGTATGGTTGGGGGGAAAAAAAAAAAATGTTTTGCCTTTGTTCACTTACTGACAAAAACAGTTAAGCACCTAGAGTTAACCGTAACCCAGAAACAGGCAACACAGTGTGACAGGGCTGAAACAATGAATCAATTATTAAAACAGTCGTCAACTAATTTAGTAATTGAATAATCGTTAACTGGAGTATACAGACTCTAAAACATGTCATTTGCTAATGGAACAAACCACTCAGAGCAGTAATTAGGCCAAAATTATACACAAATATACAGGTCCTTCTCAAAAAATTAGCATATTGTGATAAAGTTCATTATTTTCTATAATGTAATGATGAAAATTTAACATTCATATATTTTAGATTAATTGCACACTAACTGAAATATTTCAGGTCTTTTATTGTCTTAATACGGATGATTTTGGCATACAGCTCATGAAAACCCAAAATTCCTATCTCACAAAATTAGCATATTTCATCCGACCAATAAAAGAAAAATGTTTTTAATACAAAAAACGTCAACCTTCAAATAATCATGTACAGTTATGCACTCAATACTTGGTCGGGAATCCTTTTGCAGAAATGACTGCTTCAATGCGGCGTGGCATGGAGGCAATCAGCCTGTGGCACTGCTGAGGTCTTATGGAGGCCCAGGATGCTTCGATAGCAGCCTTTAGCTCATCCAGAGTGTTGGGTCTTGAGTTTCTCAACGTTCTCTTCACAATATCCCACAGATTCTCTATGGGGTTCAGGTCAGGAGAGTTGGCAGGCCAATTGAGCACAGTGATACCATGGTCAGTAAACCATTTACCAGTGGTTTTGGCACTGTGAGCAGGTGCCAGGTCGTGCTGAAAAACGAAATCTTCATCTTCATAAAGCTTTTCAGCAGATGGAAGCATGAAGTGCTCCAAAATCTCCTGATAGCTAGCTGCATTGACCCTGCCCTTGATAAAACACCGTGGACCAACACCAGCAGCTGACACGGCACCCCAGACCATCACTGACTGTGGGTACTTGACACTGGACTTCTGGCATTTTGGCATTTCCTTCTCCCCAGTCTTCCTCCAGACTTTGGCACCTTGATTTCCGAATGACATGCAGAATTTGCTTTCATCCGAAAAAAATACTTTGGACCACTGAGCAACAGTCCAGTGCTGCTTCTCTGTAGCCCAGGTCTGGGGAATGCGGCACCTGTAGCCCATTTCCTGCACACGCCTGTGCACGGTGGCTCTGGATGTTTCTACTCCAGACTCAGTCCACTGCTTCCGCAGGTCCCCCAAGGTCTAGAATCGGCCCTTCTCCACAATCTTCCTCAAGGTCCGGTCACCTCTTCTCGTTGTGCAGCGTTTTCTGCCACACTTTTTCCTTCCCACAGACTTCCCACTGAGGTGCCTTGATACAGCACTCTGGGAACAGCCTATTCGTTCAGAAATGTCTTTCTGTGTCTTACCCTCTTGCTTGAGGGTGTCAATAGTGGCCTTCTGGACAGCAGTCAGGTCGGCAGTCTTACCCATGATTGGGGTTTTGAGTGATGAACCAGGCTGGGAGTTTTAAAGGCCTCAGGAATCTTTTGCAGGTGTTTAGAGTTAACTCGTTGATTCAGATGATTAGGTTCACAGCTCGTTTAGAGACCCTTTTAATGATATGCTAATTTTGTGAGATAGGAATTTTGGGTTTTCATGAGCTGTATGCCAAAATCATCTGTATTAAGACAATAAAAGACCTGAAATATTTCAGTTAGTGTGCAATGAATCTAAAATATATGAATGTTAAATTTTCATCATGACATTATGGAAAATAATGAACTTTATCACAATATGCTAATTTTTTGAGAAGGACCTGTATACATTTTCTATTTAAAGTGAAAAACCTTTGTCTGATAATACATTTCATCCAGCACTTCTCAAGTGGCATAGATTTAGCTTCACCTGGTTCAAATTCTGTAACATATCTACTATTAAGGAGCTTTTGATATCCGATTATTAATCAAAAAAAATTGTCGACAGATTAATCGACAAGCAAAATAATCGTTAGTTGCAGCCCTATTGTAGACACAGACCTCTTTCCCATCACTGGACACAGTTTGGTAGTTCATGTTGAGTTTGCATTAAGCTAAGTGGTGGAAAGTATGCACTGCAAACAGTGTAGAATGATTTGTGTGGAGCTACCTTCACATTCCTTTTGGTTCCACTGGCATCCATGTGCCTCATATGACATTCCACCCAGCCTCACACATATCTGAAACATTCCCCCTATTAAACTGTAAACGCAGGCAATGCTGTCCAATGGACCTAAAATGGACCTTTTGTGTGTGGATACCTTCAGTCATGGTTTTAACTGACAGATGGATGATCCAGTTTTAGTTAGTTACTGGGTACTCCAGTTAGAATAACATGCCCTAATGTTGCCACCACCGCCATCCTTTAGAATGCAGCCTGGTCTGGACAAGCCAGCTGCATGTGGGTTAAAGTCATTCTAGATCGGATGAGTCTCTTACCTTAGTTATTCTTTTAAAACTTCTGTAAAACAAAGAAAACCGATGGAATCTTGAATGTCAAAAATTTGATTTTAATAGAAAATCTATGCTAGATGGACTTGGGTTTAATAGCTGAATAAAAATCGATACCTCAGCCCCAAATTATTCTGTTAAGTTGCTCATTTTTTTCCCTCTGTGGCGGTGGAGCATTATACTGCTGAAGGAGACCATGTTGAGGGTTTAGAATGTCTTCAGCTCATCTGTTAGATGGGACAACACAGGTTCCCCACATCAAGGAGCTGGGCTGTGCGTGGCCCAGTCGACATGGACCACTTCTGATAAATACAGACTAGGAACACCCCACAGGAGCTGTGGTTTTGGAGAGGAACCGAATAGGCTGACATTTCCAGAATCTACAGGTCCTTCTCAAAATATTAGCATATTGTGATAAAGTTCATTATTTTCTATAATGTAATGATGAAAATTTAACATTCATATATTTTAGATTCATTGCACACTAACTGAAATATTTCAGGTCTTTTATTGTCTTAATACGGATGATTTTGGCATACAGCTCATGAAAACCCAAAATTTCTATCTCACAAAATTAGCATATTTCATCCGACCAATAAAAGAAAAGTGTTTTTAATACAAAAAACGTCAACCTTCAAATAATCATGTACAGTTATGCACTCAATACTTGGTCGGGAATCCTTTTGCAGAAATGACTGCTTCAATGCGGCGTGGCATGGAGGCAATCAGCCTGTGGCACTGCTGAGGTCTTATGGAGGCCCAGGATGCTTCGATAGCGGCCTTTAGCTCATCCAGAGTGTTGGGTCTTGAGTCTCTCAACGTTCTCTTCACAATATCCCACAGATTCTCTATGGGGTTCAGGTCAGGAGAGTTGGCAGGCCAATTGAGCACAGTGATACCATGGTCAGTAAACCATTTACCAGTGGTTTTGGCACTGTGAGCAGGTGCCAGGTCGTGCTGAAAAATGAAATTTTCATCTCCATAAAGCTTTTCAGCAGATGGAAGCATGAAGTGCTCCAAAATCTCCTGATAGCTAGCTGCATTGACCCTGCCCTTGATAAAACACAGTGGACCAACACCAGCAGCTGACACGGCACCCCAGACCATCACTGACTGTGGGTACTTGACACTGGACTTCTGGCATTTTGGCATTTCCTTCTCCCCAGTCTTCCTCCAGACTCTGGCACCTTGATTTCCAAATGACATGCAGAATTTGCTTTCATCTGAAAAAAGTACTTTGGACCACTGAGCAACAGTCCAGTGCTGCTTCTCTGTAGCCCAGGTCAGGCGCTTCTGCCGCTGTTTCTGGTTCAAAAGTGGCTTGACCTGGGGAATGCGGCACCTGTAGCCCATTTCCTGCACACGCCTGTGCACGGTGGCTCTGGATGTTTCTACTCCAGACTCAGTCCACTGCTTCCGCAGGTCCCCCAAGGTCTGGAATCGGCCCTTCTCCACAATCTTCCTCAGGGTCCGGTCACCTCTTCTCGTTGTGCAGCGTTTTCTGCCACACTTTTTCCTTCCCACAGACTTCCCACTGAGGTGCCTTGATACAGCACTCTGGGAACAGCCTATTCGTTCAGAAATGTCTTTCTGTGTCTTACCCTCTTGCTTGAGGGTGTCAATAGTGGCCTTCTGGACAGCAGTCAGGTCGGCAGTCTTACCCATGATTGGGGTTTTGAGTGATGAACCAGGCTGGGAGTTTTAAAGGCCTCAGGAATCTTTTGCAGGTGTTTAGAGTTAACTTGTTGATTCAGATGATTAGGTTCATAGCTCGTTTAGAGACCCTTTTAATGATATGCTAATTTTGTGAGATAGGAATTTTGGGTTTTCATGAGCTGTATGCCAAAATCATCCGTATTAAGACAATAAAAGACCTGAAATATTTCAGTTAGTGTGCAATGAATCTAAAATATATGAATGTTAAATTTTCATCATTACATTATGGAAAATAATGAACTTTATCACAATATGCAAATTTTTTGAGAAGGACCTGTAACATCAACTTTGTGGACAATATGTTCACTTGCTGCTCAATAAAATCTCACCCATGATGCCATGATGAAGATATTGATCAGCATTATTCACTCCCCCTGCCAATAGCCATAATGTTATGTTGGTAAATATTGTCATAAAGATATATGATTTTACTAGCAAACTATTGCAATCGTGAATCCTTTGAGATAAAGCTTTTAGGCCAGAATGTGTGGGTGATGGACTCAGGTTGGTATAGTGATATGAAATATTCTTTTACTTGCATCTATGCTTAAATGTTGAGAATAATGGCAACACACAAATGTAATAAAATGAAAAGATTCTGTCCCTTTTCTACAAGAAAGGCTCGGCTGTTTGCTAAACATTCTTCCTCTAAGATGCAACGCCACTTACCACCATTTCTTCCTCCTCTTCTTCCTCCTCTGCAGGAGGATTCTCCTCCTGATCAGTGGCAAGAAGAATAATTCAGGTTAGTTTAAACTGAAATAAAAACCAATCCAAGAATCCAGGGTGATGTTACCCTGACATGGAAAAATTATTTGGGAGCCATCTTCTATTAATTATTCTCAGGTAAACCTCAGTGTAACAAAAAACGGACACTTTTGCCCTGACTTCGTTAAACTAAACAAAGTCTCCATTAACATGTATCATTATGTTACAGTAATACAGTGTCACTGTGTTTAAAGGCTGACCCTTCAGCGCTGAATTAGTGAGCAGAGCTATCAGGTAACGCAACGCGCTAAGCTATTTTAATTACTTGTGTTTTTATGTCTTCCGTACCTCTTCGTCGGGGTCTCCGTGTGTGAGCATTTTTCTCTCGAAAACCATTTCTGTGAGTTCAAAACTAACCAAAAAGGCAGCAACCTCCAATCAAAGTGTACACTAGTGTCCCTGCTCGAGGACGCGAGGTCGGTCACACGCCGGAAACTGCTAGACAGCTGTCTCCTGGTGAAGCTATTCTATTGGCTCCAAAGTTTTATAGACGTTTATTTTGTCCAATCACACACAGAGTTCGCGTTAGCCACACCGGGGGGAAACGCCCAGGAAGCGCGGAACAATTCTTGGAGGATGCAGAAGAAAAGTCGGATGAAGAAAGTTGTAGCACAGCGTGATGGCGCTGTTCCTGGGCATTTCCAGGGTGTTGTTTAGGAGCGTTAAAGACCTGAGACTCCTGACGGCTAAAAGACACCGAGTGAAAGGAAAATGGGTAGGTCACCAACAAGCGGACACACAAAAGAGCTAGTTTAATGTTTGGTAGTGAAGAATAATTAAATTATTTTAAAAGGGGTCCGGGTCGGTGGGCGCGCATGGTTTATCACCCGGCGAAACGGTGTACCGGGTAGGTTTGCACAGCGGACGTACCCTGTTCAGATCCACCGGCGAGAGCGGCGGACAACCAGTTCTAACATGTGACTGACATACCCATAACCCTTATTCATGGGACAAGATAAAATGTCTTGAATAGTGAATAAAGTCATAAATGTACAAAATCTGTTCGGGTGTTTTTTTTAAATTATTATTAATCTTGCCGACTATTGTGGAGCTTGGTGTGAAGGGGTGTAAATGAATCAGTACTAGAACATACATATCTTACTGATACATATACATTTGAAAGAAACAAGTAAAAAACACTTAGTCACAAAACGCAGAGGTCCTCTACTAACTGTTGCAATACAGCTGCTTCAGTTTGTCTAAGAATAATTGAAAATATATGATTCAGCCTTTATATTTCAATAATATTTACTTTCATGTTTTCATTAAATTGCAAAAACACATTAGAGCTTTATATTTCCATTAACTGCTGTTTTATATGTTTTTGTAATTAAAATAGATCAGTAAGTTAGGCCATAAAGTATTAATGCTAAACGTTCAATCCTCTTCATTCTCCTAAAGGCGACCACACGTCCCAAGCACCTTCCCACCAGACTGGCTCTGCAGCACTTTGATGCCACCTACAGTGTCCAGCTGGGACAGCTGTGGCCCTCAGTCCGAGTGGCCCTGCTGTCAGAGAGAAAGTATGGGGCCCTGTTCAATAATTTCTCCAATAACCCAGATCTGGAAAAACTCCAAGCTCAGGGATGCAGAGACTTTATTAGCAACGGAGAGGGTAAGTGTGCATTTAAATCAGGCTTTCCCAGTGAACAATGTGGTTGAGGTGCTACTGCATCAGATGGAAGTGTCTTTGTTCAGGGTTGGAAGCTCATAGTTCATGAAGTTCAGCTGCAGTGAATAAAGTGTCCTTCTGAGGAGTGGCCTAGAGAATCATGCAGACATTGGTGCAGAGCTTGCTTCAGCATTGGCAGGAGTTGGGTGTGAGAGCATCGTTATGTACAATGAGGGAAAGACTTTTGTAACAAAGAAGCCACTTCTGTTCAAGAAAAACATGAAGGACAGACTGAAATTCTGCATCAAGTACAAAGATGGACAGGAGAGGACTGGTGCAAACCAATGAATCATCCTGTTGGTTGTTTGGGAGAAGAAAAAACGAGAGCTATGAGTTCTGTGTTTTACACATGATGAAGCTCTGTTAGCTTCTCAGCTAATGAAGGGGGCTTTAAAACGTGCTCCAACAGCAACATCTTCCAACAATCCACAATTTGGTGACTGTGTATTTTCCATTCTGATGGACCACTGTGCCACAAAGTAAACAAGATAAAACAGAAATTCTGTTCTTTCAAGTTCATTTTTTTATAAAGTACATTTAAAATTGACTTCAACTTAATGGCTTAAACACATTAACAGTTGGAGACTGTCTGATGTGAAGGGGCAGAGTATTCCGCCATTTTGGGGCTATGTTCTTAAATGCTCTATCACCTGTGAATTAGCAAGAAGTACAGCTGAAAGCAAGTGATCATTAGATCTAAGGGACCTGGAGCACCCTTAAGGTTGTAGGAGGTCAGACAGATGCCAAGGAGCCTGTCCGTTCAGTGCGTTACAAGTCAACAACAAAACTTTAAAATCTATTCTAAAATGAACAGGGAGCCAGTGAAACGAAACAAGAAACACGGAAATATGTTTAAGCCTCTTAGTTCGGGTCAGAAGATGAGCTGCAGCATTCTGAACCAACCACAGCTGTTGCATAGATTACCCATTTAGTTTTTCAAATATAAAATAATGTCATTTTCGAAAAAAGCCTCCATTAAAAAAGGATTGGTAAAAGTTGAGTCAAATATAACCCCCAAATCTTTAAAGTCCAATCTAACAGATGGTTCCAAGCTAGCCAGATCTGAATAAGAAGCCACTTACCACTTGGTCCAAACATAATCAGTCTTTGTCTCATTGACATTGAGGAAATCTGAGTCCATCCATGCTTTGACTTCAGTGAGACACTGAAAAAATTGTTTTAATGAAGAAGAACAGTTACCCTTCAGAAGAAGGTAGATCTGAGTGTTGTCAGCATATAAGGAAGAAAGAAATATATTTTCTAAAAATAAACCTACATAATAAATAGAACATAAAACACACCAGAATAGATCCATGAGGAACTCCACAAGTAAGTAGGAATGAAGATGAAACAGGTTCTCCAAGGCTCACCTGTCAGATAAAACCTGAACCATTGTGGTGCAGTGGCTTTGATGCCACAATGCTCCAGTAGAGAGATCAGAATGCTGTGGCTAACAGTGTCAAAGGCAGCTGTGAGATCTAAAAGCAGAGGAACAGCTGATTTTTCTGACTCGGTAACCAATAAAAGATCATTAAAAACTTTTAAAAGTGCAGTTTCAGTTTAAAGTAAAGCTTTAAAAGCTCTTGATTGCACTTTAAGCTATTATGAAGCATTTCAGAAAGAATTACAGAAGTCATTCTTTACATATTAACTGTTTGCATAAATATAATGTATTTACTAATTAGGGCCTTTGAAACTTGTCCAATATTTTGTCATAAATACATCTTAGAAACTTTTTAAATGAATATTAAAATTTTTCTGACACAAAACCCATCAATTGTGTCTCTCCTAAAGCTTTTGGTCACTCCTATCAAAATGCACATTCTTTACGTTTCCTGCAGATCCAACATCCTCTGAGCACAACTTTGAGTTTGGGGCTGAAGAAGACTCCAGCAGTGTGTCTACAGTGAGTTCTCATGTTGATAGTCAGCAGCAGTCTCCTCTAGGGCTCAGTCCTAATATAAAGTGCTTAGTTTTTCCAAGAGGAGACATCACACGGTTCAAGCCTGCAAGGTGAGAAAAGGTCAAATATCATCCAATTTATCGGTAGGCCAATAAAATCGGTTGAGCTCTTAATAGTTTTCCAATAAAGTAGAGTCTCAATCTCAATTCTCTCCTGTCACTTTAAGACCAGACAAGTTCAGCCTGTTGAGTTACTACTTGATGGACGCAGCGTCCGTATTGCCTTGTCTCGCGCTGGGTGTTCAGAAGAATCACACGGTCCTTGATCTCTGCGCCGCTCCAGGTGGAAAGGCCCTGGCTTTACTACAGACTCAGTCAGTCAGTGAGTGGCCTGCTTTGAATTGGTCTTCATCAAAATCTGTCCCGCCTGTTAGTCTTCTGGCTCCTCTGATGATTCTCCATCATGTTGCTTTTCTGTCACAGGGTTTTTGTGTGTAAATGACTCATCTGTGTCTCGAACGTCTCGATTAAAAAGGGTTTTGCACAGCTACATTCCTAAACCGCTTCTGACCGATGACACACTGCGCATCACGTCGTTTGATGGCACCATGTGGGGGGAGATCGAAAGGAACTCTTTTGACAGAGTATGTTACACCATCATGTTCAGCTAGTAGCTGCAAACCCACTCGTCTGATAAAAGCTTCACTACATTTCATCTTGTTTGCCTGCGTTCAGGTACTGGTTGACGTTCCCTGCACCACAGACAGACATTCCCTCATGGAGGACGACAACAATATATTCAGCAGGAGCCGGGTCGGAGAAAGGCGAAGCCTGCCACAGCTGCAGGTGGAGCTTCTGCTGTAAGAATGTTGAAATCATAAACAGACCAAACACTGGAACCACACACTAATAATTAAATGCCAGATATACATACATAGTGTCACATGTGTTAATGTTTTGTCAACATAGCCGTCCATGGTATTAGCCCAGCTAGCGTCAGATAGTAATGATCATCAGGAATGCTTCTCCGGCAGTCTTAAAGCAGTTTCCAGCAGTATTTGTCTGTGAATATCAAACTCACTTTAAACATACAGTTGTGGAAAGATTTGTTAGCGTCCTGAGTAAAAAGCCTTAAAATCCTACTTATTCCAGTAACATTATCTCACATTGAAAAATTTAGTGGACTCTAACCTTTAATTTGAGTACATTCCCACAACGTTAGTACACCTAAATATGCTTTTAAAATCCAATGTTGCTGAAGCGTTTATTAATTTAAATTGAAACAAAGGATAAAAATGTGGAAAAGTTGCTCCTGTCCACTGTTTGTTATGGTGGAGAGGATCTGTGATGTTGTGGGACCGTTTTGCTTCTAAAGTCATTAACTTTAAAATAACAAGAAATTAAAAAATGTTAAATCTGATGTACTCCACTGATGTACTCTTGTGGATTTCGTAAATATACAGTGAATTAACAAAAGCATTTGCCCCCTTACAGATTTATTCTCTTTTTGGTAAAATTTTCAGACTAAAAATGCAGTTTTCAAATGTATTTACAAGGAGAAAACATCTATCCAAGATAAACAAAGTCATAGGTATCCATTAGTCTAGAAAGGGTCACAAAGCCATTTCTGAGGGCTTGGTACTCCAGAGAACCACAGTGAGAACCATTATCCACAAATGGACAAAGTATGTAACAATGGTGAACCTTCCCAAGAGTGGCCGGCCTACCAAAACAAAAACACGTTGACGTTCCCAAGACGTTTGGAAAAGTATTCTGTGTTGTCATGGACCCTTTTTGGAGTGTGTGTCCCGTCACATCTGGCGAAACATCAACACAGAATTTTAGTAACAAAAGATCATAGCGACAGTAAAACATGGAGGTGTTAACATAATGGTCTGGGGTGGCCCATCTGGATGACTTTCCATAATAGTTGGAACCATAGATTCTGTTCTCCATCAGAAACTCCTGAAGGAGACCATCAGTTTAGGACCAGAAGCTCGAGTGCTCTTAGGTTATCACAAATGCTTAATGGCAGTGTTTTCCCACTGAGGGTGGCACAACCAGTTATTAGTTTGGGGGGTTATTACTTTCTCACACTGGGTCAGGTTGGTTTGGCTTTTATCATTACTAAATGAAATCAGCGATTGAAAACTGCATTTTGTTTTGTTTTGTTATCTTTGTTCAATATTGAATTTTTTGATGGTCTGAAACATTTAAATAAGACAAAAAAAACAAAACCAGAGGAAATCTTTAAGGAGGAAAATACTTTTTCACAGCACTGAATTCAAACCAGTTGTGTTGCTCAATGTTTTTTGTTAGTGCAAATTTTTACCATGTTCTGTAATATAAAAAAATGCCCTTAATAGAATAAAACGTTTTGTTATTCAGCACTGGTCATACCCATCAGAAGGTCATACAGCATTAAGCATTTCACATCAGATCTCTACGATCACCATCAGTTAGATGTAATTGTAACCAAAGTCTCCAACTCCTGTGTAGAGCGGGAATCATAGCTGCTTGTCCTGGAGGGGAGATTCTGTATTCCACCTGCACCCTTTCTCTCAACCAGAACCAGGGTGTGGTTGAACAAGCGATACAGCTAGCTGAAGAGAACCATGGTATCCAGCTTCAGGTCAGTAGAACAATAAGAGACACCCTTTATATAAATGGTAGCAGTGTAAATTCTGAAGGATTGGCACCTAGACTAAATAATTACATCAAGTATTAATGCAGTGATGTTTGCTTTCTTCCTTTTTACAATCTCCCCATGCAGGTTGTCAGTCTCCGACCTCTGGTGCAGAAGTTTCGGAATACTTTTCACTTTGCTCCTGACCTCCACCTGGGTGAGATGGTCATCCCACACTTAGTTGCTAACTTTGGACCTATTTACCTGTGCAAGCTAAGGAGACTCATATAAACTCTGCTTTGTGGACATAAAATGCAAAGAAGGACTGCTTACTTTATTTCCAGATCCTCTTTATCTGTACTGGTTAGAAAATCCCTCAGGTGAAGGATCTGGTCTTCGGGTTTACTGGACTTTATTTGCAGTATGCTTTTTCTCCTGTAGATGTCCACAGTAGCTAAAGAGTAAACATGTCTTCTTTATTATTTGGCCACTGGAGGGCACTAATAATATCAAGGTTGGAAGATCTCCTGGATTCATGTCCCCCTGTCAGGAAACACATTTCCATCAGGGTCCCATCCTGACTGTAACTGCAGTGAAAATAGTTCTGCTCTGTTCTGTTATTCATCAGGTTTCATGACTTTGCTGATAATGCTGCATGTATGTATGTATCTATGGAAGAAGATAATGAAAAGGCAGGCAATAACTTATTTGACCACTTGGCTTCTCACATCTGAATCTGTGCTACTTCCATTACTATAGCAGGTCTGATTCCATTTTGCATCAGCATCAGTCAGAGTTGAGGCGCTTCCTCTTATCACCACCTAATGTGAGCGTACCGGGGCCTCTTCTGCTATCAAACCGCCGATGACCCTGGGTGTTGTCCTGGCCAGGCAATGTACCGTGAAAAAGGTGTGTGTCTTTGTGTGTGAGAATGTATATCTAATACTGTATATTTGTGTGTCAGATGAATCCACATCTCATTGTCGTTAAGCTGCTCCGCATGCCGGAGCCACGCGGAGACGTGTGGCAGCCATGCGGCTCCCAGATGAACATTAAAGAGGCAGCACAGAGCTAAAATGGGACGGCTCGCCCTGTCTTGCCCCTCCGCTTTTGTATTCCACAGATGAGTGCAGATAATTTTCTGTGCGATTGTGAGTGATTACTGTATTACTGTGGCAAAAGGGGGATGTATCGGGGAAAGCAGAGGGAATTAATGACACATAAAAACTATTTTTGTACTGACTGCGTTCGTCCCCAGGCCCTCGGATGGCTCTTCGCACATCTTGTGATTACCTAAACGTATTGTAAATATGTGTTTCCGATGGGCTCCTCCATAAATTTACATGTTTTAGCACTCAGGAGATGGCAGACAGTAAGAAATGAGTTACTCTCTATTCTGGCTGGCAGACTCGACTGGCTGCCTGCTTTATTATTGAATTAGCCAATGAAGCGCTGTGCATTTGTGTCCATGTGTGTAAGCCTTTGTTATTGAGACATGCTGTGTATTAAAAAGATGAATATTATGGATTTAACCACGCAGCCTTGCTTTTGTTGCGTTTTCAAATTCAATGCTTTCAATAAACGTGTAAAACACTAACATACTGTTTTCATCTACCCAAGCTGCTGTATGACAGATATGCAGCCATAATATCACTTATTATGGCTTAACTTTGTAAAGCAGTAAAACTGAGCCCCCTGATAAACAGTTTAATGACTGAAATCATTCAGTGTGATCAGAAAGTTACTGTACATGTGTTTGGAGTTTTATGCATTTAAAGCAGTGCAGTATTGGTGCTTTATGCCTGAAGGTTAAGTATTGGCAGCTGGAGAGAAGATTTCAAGCTGTTGGGGGTTAACGGTTGCATTCCCTGAGCCCAGCAGGATAACAAGTCATGGCAAACTAAACTACGAATTTTGTCTTTTTTTTTCACTGCACAAAATGGAGGAGATATTTGTTGAAAAGTTCACACTTCCTGATTTAATTGAATTTAAGTTGATTTACATGTACCTGGTTAACCAATCATCAGCAAGCGGAAGCCCCTCTACAGTAGCAGGAGTTTTGGCAGTATGCTGCTCTAAAGCATGCGTGCTAACACAATGCCAAGGTAAAAAGACATTTCCGAAAAATTCTGAAGTCTGTGATTCTACAGTATAAATATTCAAACATGGAATGCATTTAAGAACGTTTTTCCTACAAATTCACCCCAAACTCAGACTTTTGCGTAACTGCAAAAACTCCCAGAGTTCTTTCTCACACTCTACAGGCCTCAGCCTGTTAAACGTTAAAGTCAGTCACAGAATTAGTAGAAAAATATGGAAAACATATCGCTTATTTGAAAGGGTTGCCAACAGAAACCTTATTTTCGCTGAAAATGGTACAGTAGAACCATTTCGTTTTGCAAAGTTGCATCTGAAAAAATCCAAAACCTCTAAAACAACGTTCCTTGTGCAGAAGAAACCAAAGTAGAGATATTTGGCCTTTTGTCCCAGTGCCAGACGGACTGTCTCTACAGGTTTGTCTAGGAAAAAAATTGAATATCATGAACAACTAATATTTTTTTCACTCTTTTCAGCAAGTTAAACTCATATATAGATTTATTACACATAGAGTGAAATATTTCAAGCCTTTATTTTAAAGATTGTGGCTTACAAAAAATGAAAATCCCAAATTCAGTGTCTCAGAAAATTGTATATTACAAAATATGAATGAAAAAGGAAATTTTAAACAAATATCAGGTGCTGTACAACAATAGGTTAGTTTGGCTATGAATAATTGTTAATCACTGCCAGAAGCAATTATTAAAGTAATTTTGATCAAAATTACCAAGTAGGGCACCACCTGATTATCAGGCATTAATAGCCAAACAGTGCTCAGTCTCTGTCAGTTACTGTTTCATGAATGCCTGATGGAGACTTGTGGTATTATAGAACAATAAATGGAGTGAATTCACGCACTGGTGTTCTCAAACAGCTATACACGTACAGAATAAACACAATTTCTCTCTAAAATACAAAAATGTATTTAAAAAAATACTTCAACTTTCAGTTTAAATGCTTCAGTCAAGAAAGTCCTTAACTAGGCTAGTAACATTAAACTAATCTAAATAAAATGAGAATAATCAGAAACTTCTAAATAACTAAAATGATTGTGTGTTTAAAAACAAATGTACCAACGGAGACATGATTTCGCACTTTTATAAGGACTATACGGACCTATTTTATGCAGGTTTGTTAGATGGGAGGAAGAGGAATCATTAACAAAACAGAGCAAGCTCACATTACCAGACCATCAGCGCATAAACCCCTCATTGAAATAAAGTTTGTTGCAACTTTAAAGCACAACCCAAAACAAACTTTGTAGCATCAGGCTCAGTGGTCTGTTAGCACTCAAGCAGTTGAGCAAAGCACCACAAACAAAACAAAACACAATTAAATAATATCTAGATTGTTTCATCTTATATTATTTTCTCTGCCCAGACACAACCTCTCACTGTTAACCGTTCAAAAGAACTGGAGAGCGCACTGAGTACAGCAGGTCCAATCAATAGAGAAGACTCTGTGGCCGCTCTTGATCCAGTGGTTAGGGTGTCAAGCGTGCGAAGCTGGGGTCTGAAATCCAGTCTTCTTCAGGGCAGTGGAAGAAAAACCGCTTTGTAAGTTGGGACGTCTCAGAGAATTTTTTCTGCGTGAGCTCAGACAGCCAGTTTCAGGCAGTTAGTCTTGTTTTTGGTTATAGTATGACCACCCGATACACAAAAAGCAGACCATGCTTTAATTTAGATCCAATATTTAGTCTTACTCAACCAGCAAGATCAAGATGTTCATACAGGTGTTCTCTCCAGTTCAGCCTGTTGAGAGCTGCAGGCAAAGAGGAAGACATGTTGCCGGGAGTAGTTTTGTGGTTCTATGATGTCACGGGGATTCCAGCTGTGACTCCTCCTTCCTGGGTGCTGTCATTAAAATGGGTTAATACTCTTAACTCTGGGATTCAGAGTTTTTTCCAGTTTCTTTTGTTATCTGTGTGCAGGTTAGTCCTTGTTCCTTCCCATAGCTGGGCCTAAAACAGGCTTCTGAAAACTATGTTTATTTCTGTGCACTCAATACTTAATTTAGCATCCTTTTGCATGAATCACTGCATCACCGTCTGTTGAGGTGTATTGAAAGACCAGGTTGCTTTGACAGCGGTCTTTAGGTCATCAGCATTGTTGGGTGTGGTGCCTCTCATCTTCCTCTCCTCATCTTTCATCATTCCTCTTGACAATATACCATAGTTTCTCTGAGGGTTCAGGTCAGACCAGTTAGCTTGCCAGTCAAGCACAGTGACACCACAATCAATCAAGCAGCTTTTGATACCTTTGGCAGTGTGGGCCTGTGCCAAGTAATGTTGGAAAATATAACCAGTATATCCATGAAGCTTGTCAGTAGTAGGAAGCAAATGCTTTAAAGTTTTCCTGGTACATTGCTGTGATAACTGTGAACTTGATCAAATACAGTTGACCAAAACCAGCAGATTACATGACAACCCAAATCATCACTGACTGTGGAAACTTCACACTGGACTTCAAGCAATGTGCATTCTGTGCCCCTCCACTCTTCCTCCAGACTCTGGGACCTTGGCTTCCAAATGAAACGCAAACTTTACTTTTCATCTGTCATCATTTTTGTTGCGCTCTTCTTCAAAGGGGAACCCCGCACGTAAACCGACTGCTGCTACAATGGCCAATGGCAGGAACACAGATAGCAGCGAAGAATGTGATGTTTCTTTAGATATATTTCAGTCAGTATCAGAGAAATATGAAGCAGAATCAAGAGAAGAAAGTCAGCTGTCATCGTATGCGTGTGTAATTCATCTTATTTTTTTATAATAATTTTGGATAATTATTATTAATAAGAAAAATAATACTTTTGGATTTTTAATTATTAACAATAACTACCAATATATAAATGTATTTTTGTGACAGGGAAGTGTTCTTACCTACTGTGCCTTGATCCATTTACCAACAGCAGCAACAACCTTATCTGTGGCGATCTTTTCACATCAGATGCTCTGAACAGCAAGGCTATAGACTACAACATTCTCCTTTGTCTGTCAGATATCCTGACCTCTGACATCATTTCCCTTGTGAATTCAGAGATTTCTTGTTCGAAGCAGTTTACCGAAAAGTACTCTGATCAAAACTGGCTGTGCTTGGTGGAACCAGCCCATCTGTCACCATCAGTTTCCAGCTCTGATTCAGGCAGCTCTGATCCTCTCCACTTCAGGAAAATAGAATGTAGGATTTGTCTGTCCTAGTGGCTTCAGCCTCAGTCATCTCCGTGTGAAGATCCCCAAAATTCTTGGATTTTGCTTGACAATATAAATCAACGCTGGGGTTATCCCTGTTGCTGGTGCAGCTTTTTCTGTCACACTTCAACTTTCTATGAATATACTTGGATACAACAATGAGTTAACAACCAGCTTCTGTAGCAATGACCTTTTGTGGCTTACCCTCCTTGGCCATAATATTCACATTACATAACATTTATATATTTAACACTTATATAATTATTTTTTAATTGGTGTTAGGTAATATTCAAATTTTCTGAGACACTGAATTTTAGGTTTTTTATTATTTGTAAGACATATTCATCAAAATTATTAGAAAGAAAGAATAAAAATGTTTACTATGTTTAATGAATCTATATAATAAATTAGTTTACCTTTCTGAAACTGAACTTTTTTACAATATTCAAATTTTTTTATATGTACATCGGTACAAACCCTGGTCGGGGAGTGAGGATTTGGTCTGTATACGGACCTCTTCCTGAGTGAATTCTGTGGCCATCTGTCTGACAAGTGAAGCTTGGTTGAAACTGGGGCATTGAGGGAAAAATAACGTCAACCACAACAGGAAGTCTACAACAGAATGGCGGAAAAACAACAAAGAAGAATAAAGTTCTTTTTTAAAGAGGCCAGGACTCCCTTTAAAAAGAGGTTTTTAGTCTCAGTGGGACTTTAAATAAAGGGAAAATAAAAAAAAAATAGAAATGTGCAGAAACAAATATTAGCAAACATCAAAAAATTGGAAATGTAATGAAGACTGGGCCAAAATTCATTCAAACCAATATGAGAGGATGATACCTTTATACAGAAAGCAGCTATTTTAAGAGGAGTATACAGAGGGGTTCATGGTTGACTTTGTGACAGCAGGTTGCCCAGGTCATAAGCCCAAATCTTCAACCCTCCACCACCATGCTTGAAAGCAAAAAATGTTTGTGTGCTGTGTTTGGTTTTCACCTAACATGGAGCTGTGCATTAGTCACTGAGAAAGAGAAAGCCAAATACAGCAATACTGAGCAACTGTGCAACTGAAGTCCTGTGGTTCATGCAGATGCAACCATGTAAACCCAAGTCATGTTTTAATATTCCTTTGAGAGAAAAGAATATTTCTCCTACATCCCTTCCCACAACTCACACTAGTCCAGTCTGTTTCTAAACGTACTGTCTTGAAGTGTAATAGTTACCATGTATCCAAACTTCCTAAATACACTGTCTGGCCAAAAAAAAGTCGCCACCAAAAAAAAAAATGGTCACACACTAATATTTTGTTGGACCGCCTTTAGATTTGATTACAGCACGCATTTTCTGTGGCATTGTTTTGATAAGCTTCTGCAATGTCACAAGATTTATTTCCACCCAGTGTTGCATTAATTTTTCACCAAGATCTTGCATTGATGAAAAGCCAAATCCAATCTTTAGATTCCAATCTTTATTCTCCCTAGCGAACTGAAGCCTTTTTTTCCCCGTTAGCCTCACTGATTAGTGGTTTTCTTAAGGCTCTACAGCTGTTCAGTCCCAAACTCTTGAGTTCCCTTCGCATTGTGCGTGTGGAAATGTTCTTACTTTCCCTATTAAACACAGCCCGGAGTCCTACTGTTGTTTTTCTTCATTTGATTTCACCAAACGTGAAACGTCGATCACGATCATTCAAGAATTTTTTCCGGCCACATTTCTTCCTCGAAGACAATGGGTCCCCACTCTCCTTCCAGTTTTTAATAATACGTTGGACAGTTCTTAACCCAATTTTTGTAGTTTCTGCAATCTCCTTACATGTTTTCTCTGCTTGATGCACGCCGATGATTTGACTCTTCTGAAACAGACTGACATCTTTTCCACGACCACGAGATGTGTCTTTCGACATGGTTGTTTAAGAAATGAGAAGCAGCTCATTGCAGCAGTTGGGGTTAAATAACTTGTTGCTAGCTGAAACATAATCGCCCATACAGTAATTATCCAATTGGAGGTTGGTACCTATTTGCTTAGTTAAATCCAGGTGGCGACTTTTGTTTTGGCCAGGCAGTGTACATGCGGGGGTAAAAAGGGTTTATTTTACAATGTTTTGTGATACACATTGCATCACGCTTTCTTTTTCCAAGCAGCTGCAAATGCTTCCAATTAGACTTAAAACCTTGAACTAAGTTTAACTGAACTAAACAGGTTTAAAAATTAACAATCTTAAAATTGACCAACAGAATTTATGTTTATTGCATTCTTTCTTGGTTCTAATCAAGCCTACTTTGGGAGTACCACATTAAGTTCAAGCTTCTGCCAGATTAAGAAAAGAGAAACTTTGGGTTTTCTCCTCTCTAAGAAGATTACCTAGGGAGGGGTGAGATGGCAGTCAGGGTGTTTAAGAGAGAAAGGACAAGAGGAGAATTGAAGATGAAGCATAACTAAAGGAGGGTGGTCCTAGACACCCAGTTTAGCCACCTGTTGTCTGGCTCTTTATATCACTTGTCTTTGTTGAAACCCACATCTTCTCTTGTCTAACATGGTACAGGGTAATGGTTGCTAGCACATTAACATTTTTAAAAATCTTCTACTAAAAAAATGAGTTGAATGTTTTGTCATCATTAAATCCTTCACTTCATTTGCATGTGTGTGTGCAGCTGTGAGCCTGATCATACTCATGCTTCCCTCTCCTTTAAGTTCCTGCTGCTGGTTTCCAGGAGGGCTTTGATGAGTATCTGAGCAATGCACTATTAGAGGGATTTCCCCGGGCCTGACAGCTCAGAGAATATGCTGTGAAATGGCAATGCTGCTGGGCTAAAAGAATGCTGGAAACAGGATTAGGATCATATTCTGGCAGACCCTGTCACTTCCTCAATGGGCCAAGGTTTTCAATGCTGGCACTTTTCCATTCGTGCTCTGGTTAAAACCTTTAAGGGAACCATAGAGAGAAGGGAGAAAAAGTACTGATTGAATGGTACACTGTGATTTTTGTGTGGGGCTCTTGATCCAAATGATGTGTGTGTGCCTGAGTGTCCCAGAATGAGAAAGTCAAATGCAGCAAAAACACAACAACTGTGTTAGTCATGTGCAAAACATTATAGCTTACAGTTCATTCAGCAAGGCAAAAATATTTTTGCATATTGTGCTTTGTAGTACTCACACCCCTAGAACGTTTTCACATTTTTTTAAGTTACAATTGCAAACTTTATTGTGTTTTATTTGGATTTTATGCAATAGACAAACATAAAAAGTGCACAATTGTGAAGTGGTAGGAAATTGATACCGTGCAAGGTTTTACAAAATCTGAAAGGAGTTTACATCTGTTTTAAGCTCCCCTTACTATCCCCAAGTAGAATCCAGTGCAACAATTGCAATTAAAAGTCACCTAATTGATAAGCACCTGTGTGTAATTTCATTTCAGTAAAAATCCTGGTATTTTGTAAAGGGCTCAGAGGTTTGTCAGAAAACATTAAACCAATAAGCACAGCCACCAGGTCAGGAATGACGTTATGAAGAAATTTAAAGCAGGGTTAGGTAATGAAACAATATTCCAAGCTTTGAACATCTCCCAGAGCTCTGTTTAATCCATCATCTGAACATGAAAAGAGGATGACAGAATTGTAAACCTATCAAGCCTTTGTTATCGTCCTTATCTGATAGGCTGTGTAAGAATAATATTAATCAGAGAAGCAGCCAAGAGGTCCACATTAATTCTGGAGGAGCTGCAGAAGTCCACAGCTTAGATGGGAGAATCTGTTGATAGTATAACTCTTAGTCATGCAACCCGCAAATCTGTTCCTAATGGAAAAGCGACCAGAAGAAAGCCAGAAGAAGTCATGTTTGCCATCTAGGGGACACAGCAAATATGGAAGAAGGTGTTCTGGTCAGATGAGACCAAAATTAAACATTTCAGTCTTACATGCAAGATGTAGTGTTTGTAGCAAAACAACATACACATCACCCTGAATTTACTTTACCTATGGGGAAACATGATGGTGGCAGCATCATGATGTGGGGATGCTTTTTTCAGTAAGGACGGGAAAGCTGGTCAGAATTAATGTACAGGAAGCAAATCGTTACCATATTTCGAATGAAAAAGCATTTTCAGAAATGCTTTTTCATTTTAACAATGTGGCCGCATTGTTTGACTCATAAATGAAATTAGTTATCAATAATCCTATTTGCATTTTAATTTTCTTCTTCAAGACTGCTCATTCTTTTACTTAATTAAAATGAAAAAGAAAAAGACATTTGAGATTTATTTTTCAAAAAGTACCCAAGAAAATAGATATCAAAATTCAATTTGAAATGTAAAATTTGAAAATGAAAAAGCATTTCCAGAAATGCTTTTTCATTTTAAGAATGTAGCTGCATTATTTGACCCATAAATGAAATCTCCTGGATCAGAGACTACTTGACAAACAGACCACAGTTTGTGAGACTGAAGGGTTGTGAGTCTAACCAGGTAGTCAGCAGCACAGGAGCACCACAGGGGACTGTACTCTCACCATTCCTTTTCACTCTGTACACCTCAGACTTCCAGTACAAGACAGACTCCTGTCATCTGCAGAAATACTCGGATGATTCTGCAGTCGTGGGGTGGATCAGAGATGGACAAGAAGCTGAGTACAGGAAGGTGGTGGACCGCTTTGTGGCATGGTGTGGAAACAATCATCTCATTTTGAACGTGACTAAAACAAAGGAGATGATTGTAGATTTTAAGAGAAACAGGAATAAGTCAAAAACTATTTCTATCACGGGAGAAGAAGTGGAGGTGGTGGAGGAGTATAAATACCTTAATGTTCACCTGGACAACAGACTAGAGTGGAGATGCAACTGTGAAGCCATCTACAAGAAGGGACAGAGCAGACTGTACTTCTTGAGGAAGCTTAGGTCCTTTGGTGTTTGCAGCAAGATGCTGCATATCTTCCATAAGTCTGTTGTGGAAAGTGTGATCTCTTCTGTTATTATCTGCTGGGGAAGCAGCATCAGAGCCAGGGACTTAAAAACGCTCAACAAGCTGATAAAAAAGGCTGGTTCTGTTCTGGGGACTCCTCTAGAACCTCTGGAGATCATTGTGGAAAGACGGATTCTTCATAAAATGAAGAACATTATGGAGAACCCTGAGCATCCTCTTCATGAGACTGTCCTACAACAACAGAGTGTCTTCAGTCAGAGGCTTCTTCAGATCTGCTGTAAGACGGAGCGCTACAGGAGATCCTTCCTGCCCACAGCCATCAGCATCTACAACGGCTCTTTGAAGAAACCTTCATAATATGAGCTATAACATTTAATTTCCCTTTAGGATTAATAAAGTATTTTTGAAGTGAATTGAAATAAAATTAGTAATCAATCATCCTATTTGCATCTGCATTTTCTTCTTCACGACTGCACATTTTATGCCATAATCAAAAAGAAAACAAAGCAGACATTGCTTTTTCGTTTTCGTGGTCTGCCCGCAAGCAGCAGAGTGACGTCAGCAGCCGCTCTTCCTCAGTTCCCTGCTGACCGAGCTACCCATCTTGTTCGGTAGGGGGCGCTGTGCACGTCTGCATTGCATTACATTGCAAACGTGCCGAGAAATTGATTGAATTGCAGCAGGACCGAGCTTAATTTGTGGCAGTGGCAGGCAGAACTGGTAGTTCCGGTGGCAGGCTGTGGCATCCTCATGGCAGCCTTATGGCCTGGGACATCCAGCGTGTTTTTAAGCATTTATTTATAATTTTCTGTGAGTGACAATTCAGAATAGCCGCTCGTTCTCCATAATAAACGGGCTGTTTGTGCAATAAATCTTTGTCATCCTTTCAACACGTCACACATACACATAGTGCTATTTATTTTCCATGTCAAGTAAATACAATCACCTTATGTTATGGGACTAAAGCTGTTTATTAAATAATAATAAATAATGAAATCATTATGTAAAGGTAACAGGCTATAACAACAATGACATCTCGTTTGCCGATAATCAGCATTGGCATCACTTCCGGTGGCAGCTCCACAGACACTATTAACAATAATGACAACCCATTTGCCGATAATCAGCATCAGCTTCCACAAAAACAGCGGCAACGGCATTGGCAAGCTTTTACAGCCGGTCTAGCACCTTCTGGCATCCTCGCGGAATCCCCTGCCACCCTGCGGCAGGCTGTGGCAGCTTCGGTGGCAGGCTGTAGCAGTTCCTGCCTGCCACTGCCACAAATTAAGCTCGGTCCTGCTGCAATTCAATCAATTTCTCGGCACGTTTGCAATGTAATGCAATGCAGACGTGCACAGCGCCCCCTACCAAACAAGATGGGTAGCTCGGTCAGCAGGGAGCTGAGGAAGAGCGGCTGCTGACGTCACTCTTCTGCGCCCGCAGCTCGGAATGCTTTTTCGTTTTCGAGTTTTGGGCAGTACTTTGCGGGCAGACCACGAAAACAAAAAAGCAATGTCTGCTTTGTTTTCTTTTTGATTATGGCATAAAATGTGCAGTCATGAAGAAGAAAATGCAAATGCAAATAGGATGATTGATTACTATTTTATTTATGGGTCAAACAATGCAGCCACATTCTTAAAATGAAAAAGCATTTCTGGAAATACTTTTTCATTTTCAAATTTTACATTTCAAATTGAATTTTGGTATCTATTTGCTGTGGTACATTTTGAAAAATAAATCTCAAATGTCTTTTTCTTTTTCATTTTAATTAAGTGAAAGAATGAGCAGTCTTGAAGAAGAAAATTAAAATGCAAATAGGATTATTGATAACTAATTTCATTTATGAGTCAAACAATGTAGCCACAATCTTAAAATGAAAAAGCATTTCTGAAAATGTTTTTTCATTTGAAATATGGTAACGATTTGCTTCCATACAATCCAGCAATATGAATGATGCTATATACAGGACAATTCTGGAAAAATAAACTGTTAGACAAGATTGACCTGTATTGCAATTAAAACTGGTAATGCAATGACATGTTAAAATATTCAGGGGGTTTAAATACTTTTGCAAGACTGCATTAGTCACATTATTCTTAAGACGTTTTACCAGAATACCAACAAGAGTGGATTCTTTTTAATACTTTTTCATTAGTAAATTGTGTGACCACTGGCTTCAAGTAGATTGAGATGCATGTGCCCCCACACATAGGTAGTGGAGATATCAGTGGTACATTTAGAGGCCTGAGTGTTAGGGATTGAAGCACCTGATCCAGCATCGAGGGCTCAGCACACTTGACCCTGCAGCAGTACAATCAAGCAATCCCTGTTCAACCCCTGGGGTGTGTGTGTGTGTGTGTGTGTGTGTGTGTGTGTGTGTGTGTGTGTGTGTGTGTGTGTGTGTGTGTTTGGGGGATGGGTGTTAAAAATATAGAGAACATTGTTATGTTCTCTGGTCCAGACCCCCATGGGAGAAAATTCTGCCATGTACCTGAACAGATTCCTCCTCTGGATAACAAGGACATATGCTTCAGATATATATCCACTCTGCAGTCCTATCAGTCACACAACCGAGATGCCCTTGGCTGAGGACACACACATACACACTTACTTATACACACACACTTGTGGTGTATTAAAACACAACAAGGTGAGGGTGAGAAGTTACACCAATGTTAATGCTGCTAATCTGGTGAGTTTGTTATCCTCTTCTATCAGTTTATTTTAGAAAGGGCTCGTTCATAACAGTCGCTTAATGTAACCCAGCACAACAGCAGAGGTAAATTAGTCATTTACAAACATGCTGAAGGGAAAAATATGTGCTTAAAGCTGACCAAATCACCAGCACAACAATGTCCCACAGCTACAATAAGGCACTAATATAGAAGGTTTACTGTCAGAGGAGCAAGGGCACTGTTTAGAGGCTGTAAAGTGTACAGTTACACTGTGTGTGTGTGTGTGTGTGTGTGTGTGTGTGTGTGTTGTGGTCTGTACGTTTTGACAAACCATGCTGTTAAAGATATAATAGCAGCATAATCACTGCCCCAGGCTGTCATTCTTCAGGATAATGGCTCCCTGTTCATTGGGGATGCATTATGTCGTCACAGGTCTCCCTCCCCTCCTTCTTTTAATTTTCAAATATTTTCAATCTGAATCCTCTTTTCTGCCTCTTGTGGTCACATGCTCACAAAAATTCACTTCTGGTGAATTTTTGTCTTTTTATGCTCTTCCTTACAGATGCCCTGATCAGACTTTTTCAGCCAATTTCTGATCTTTTTAGTTTTGTTTGTTTGCTTTGACCTGCTGATACTGATTTTAGCCGATTCCAGTTGCTCTATACTATAATTAATAGTCTTAATAAATATTTTCAAGCTTTTCTGACACAATAATTGTTTACAAAAGGGGGGACAAAAATATTATAGAGTTGACTTTTTAACTGTTTCATATTAACAATTACCTTGTTAAGCATTGTTGGCACTAAACAAAGTATATATGTGTATTCTCTAGAGAACAAAGACCCTTTACTTTTCAGATGTAGAAAAAAGCTGCCAACATTTAAAAAATCTAGCATGTTCCTTAAACAGACTCAGGTTGAAAGCTCAAAAAGATAAAACTGAACAAATTCGCTGTTCTTCGTTGAGCCTTCCTGTTATCTGCTGAAGTTTTACTGCATGCTTAAAAATGACAGTAAATACATCTCCATGTAAATTTTTCTTTAATTTGGCCTTTTAAACACTGTGTGCTGATTTTTATTTATAGACACCTTACTGATAGTGAAAAAAACTAACTTTGTGTTCTTCTTCTTTCAGTCACAACTTTCACACTGTAGAGTGTAGTTGTCAGTGTAATCTGTTGATGCTTAGGTTCACCAACTTGAAAAAAGTTTTTGAATTTTCAGCTGCCAAGACATCTCCCAGGGGAAATCAAGCCACAAACCATCTGAATCTAGTCCCCAGCTGATTTATTTTTCCCTTCACTATCTGAATCCTTTAATTTATCATTTAAAAAACGAAACAAGATTAAGATACATTGAAAGCTTTTACTGGTGCACTTATGAAGTTACAGAAAGCAAGATATTAAAAGATCATATCAGTAAGCTTTAAATTCACCTGTCTTTCTAAAATCGTGCTTCTAGTTGACTGTAGTTAAAGTGCTGCTGGAACCACTCCCATGTGATGTAAATGTTCTGTACAAAACAACCCTGCTTCATACACACCTCCAAGCAAAGTTTTTATTTGCAGATACTTTACAACAACACTAGTTCAAGTCTACGTTATTGGGAGAAACAGTGGAAACATCTGTACAGATGATCCTGTCACGCTTTTCTCCACCATCAGAAATCTATTCATCACTTAAACCAGCAAGTTTGACAGAAACAGTCAAGAGAACAGCATTAAAACAACAAGAGAACCGAAACAAAGTCAAGACAGGTACACAAGGGGCCACGAGTTATTTATTCTCTGAAATCTTATTCATGTTCATTTATTTTTTCAACCTTTCAGTCCGGACCCATTGCTAATGTTCTAGAACAAAATATTTTTTCATGTGCCTTATTTAATACCAGAAGCAAAGGTAGGTATATTTTTAAAAATGACTTTAACCAGAAGCTCAACAAGTATTACCTTAAAAAGTGGAAGTCCACCATCAGTTATACATCATGATAAGAAGGTTTACATTACCTTACAAGTAAACATTAATAGATAGACTTTTTATGTATGTCATATTTAAAAAATAATGTGCTTTTTTTTTTTTTACATTTGAACACAAAATCTTGCAGTACACATGAACAGAAAATGGAAGAACTTCCCTAATCAAGTGCTCACAATTAGCGTGACCTTCTGGGAGATGTAGCTTCAACACAATGTGAGGGTGAGAAGATTTGTTTCTTCATTTTCTTTGCGAAGCATATTGCTGAATTCACGCCAAAATAATGTTTTAGGTTTCCAGAACGCAAGCTGCTTAAAATGGTATGCATGTTTATAACTGCGTTTGCCCCAGCTCCCTCGGCCCTGGCCCAAGAGTAATTAAAAGCTCTTAAAATTGAGTCACTGAAATCATTTCCTCATTATCAAGCCAGCCTCTGCAGAAAACATCACATCACTGCCAATTTACTCTGGGAAATTAGTTGCTTAGAATGATTTTGCTGAGCACAGCAAAGCCTGGGTTTATATTTATTATTTTGTTGTTATGTTGTACGTCATTTGTGCCCAAGCACTTTGCCTACATGAAAACTCTTGTCACTCTTCTGATGATTTGGGATGCCCTCCAAAGTGCCTCTTTTATTCCCAGTACTCTTGTAAACATCATCTGCATTGTCACAGAAACTGAGTGCAGTTATCATCAGCTGTTGACATCGTTTTTAGATAGGCGTTTTAATTGTTCAGGATATTCACATTTCAGCTGAGTACATCATATTTTAGTGTGAAATGTGCTTATTGTCATTTGAGTTCAGACATTCACTTGAACTGTTGCCCTTTAGTGTAGCATGTTCATTATTATAAAGGTTGTATTATCATTAATAATATTTTTACAGAAGGATTTACTTTTGGGCTGTGAGCTGGAGCAGGAGCCATGAGGAGTTGAACAGCTCACCAAAGAAGACAGCTCAGGATTTTGAAGTATGGTTCTGGTAAAAGGTTAGAAGCAGTTAATATCTTACCTGTAGTAGGTAACTCCTGGCATCTTTACTGAGTGTAAATCTGTCCTTTTCGAAGAGCCTTAGGGTGACATTTGTTGTGAATTTGTGCTACAAAAAAAACTGAATTGAACTGAATTTAGCAGAGATTCACAGTGGTTGGTACCGGAGTCTGTAGCTAGTGGCTAGACCTGGACAGATTAAAAACAACTCTAAAACGTCACAGCAGTTTGTGAGTATGTTATATATATATATTTTTTTTTTTTTGGAAAAAGCAAAAAAAAAAATTACAAATTGGAGACAGCAGAATTTATTGGAATTTTTGTGTTTTATGAAGTCTGTAAAATATGTTCTGCAACAACGGGTTTTCCCTCAAGAACAAATCTTTACATCTAAATCTATCGGTGTGGTACTCAAATGTTGAAGAAACATTTAAAAAACATTTATATACAGTTATTGTTCTACCTTAATTAATTGTTTAATTATTACTTTATAAATAAAATGAAATCAGCATCATCTAACATGCAACTATTTATTGAAAGGCAACACAATTTCTCAGACATATAATAGTATCCAAACTAATAAGAAAGAATCTTATTAGTTTGGATACTTACTTTTAAGTTCTAGGGATAATCTTTTTTTTAATTGAGAACATCATCTTTGTAACTTTCAAGCCATCGTCAAGTCTTGATTGGGCAGTTGTTTAGATTGAAGCCAATCAGAAGAAGAGGTAGGAGGCGGTGCGCCACCAATGATGCTCCTGTGAGAAACATTTCCTGATAATGGAACATGTAAACCATTTCTGTTCAGTCATCAACGAAAATCAGTGTTAAAATCAAAAACCTTGTTTTTGTAATTAAGTGAAAGCTATTTTATGGATTTGATAAGATCCTGTCTTACTTTTCTACTGGCTAGGTATGCTAAGTGGAGACGCTTTACATCTTCTGTTCTCAGTATATTTTTCACAGGATGATTACTGTTCGCACAACACCTCCTACCTCCACAACTCATGTAAGTAATCACTGTTTTTTGTATTAATAACCGCCTAATGAAATGTGGCAAGCCTATAGATTCATAAATTAGTGTTTACATAAGCAGCTTTAAGACGGGGTTAGAGGTTAGGAAATCTGTTTTGGTTTAGGTCCCCCACAGGCTAGCTGTTAGCTTCAGCCTCTGGGACCAACTAATCTAGATTGGTATTGAATGAAAACACCAAGAGAGTAGAAATGCACTGAAAAGACTCTTTCTGGCTGATCTTGACTTCTAGTTTTCTTTGAGGTCTAACATACAAATTCTGATTTTGACTGATTCCAATTATTGTCTCAAGACCTACTTTTAAAAAGAGCATTAAAGTACATGTTGTGGGTTAATGCATTTAAAGACCGGTAGGAGTTCTTAGTTGTCATGCTTAAACGATTACAATAATATATATTGTACAGTGTTTGTCTTGCTGAACACCGACCAGAGCTGATAAAGGGAAAACTAAAAACTTTAAATTCTGACTGATTGATTGATGCATCTCTCCAGGAGAGTTACCTTCTGCAAGCAAGATATTAACTGTTCACATCATTTTAGCAAAACCCCAATTGAAAAATCCTGAACTACCCCTTTAAGTGCAATCTTCCTAGGTCCAAACCCTGTTGGCAGTCTATGTCCCGTTCCAATCGAGCTTACTGGTGCACTGCATGGGTGTACAATTATTACGGTCACAAAGACATATAGCCGGATGGCTAGGTGCTGTGAAAGTTGAGGCTCTCGCCTTATATACACCGTCCTCCAAAGTCTCAGTTAGACAGCGTATCCAGTCCCAGCGAGGCTGCGTGCTGCTTGGCTCTCAGACGCAGGTTCTCGATGCTTGTGGTTTTGCTGTTGTGGCTGGTGAGTCCCGCTGCAGTTGAAGCCTGCAGCAGAGGGCTGTTCCACACCTGCTGGGCGTGATGGGACAGGGACTGGTAGTAGGACTGACAGGGCAGGGAGCCCAGAGGCGTAGGGGGCATGTTCACGTTCATTCCGAGATAAGGGAGCGATGACGGACCAGTGAGGTCAAAAGCCGCTGGGTAGGGCACCAGGTTGTTGGTGGCAGCCATGTGCTGCCGAAACTGCTCCTGCAGGCGAAACAGGCTGAGGGGAGAGGACGAGTAAGAGTGGCTCTGAGAGAGAGGAGCTGGGTTAGCCAGGCTGCTGCTGCCGGAGGAGGAGGGTGTTACTGATGGTGAGACCAGCGGAGAATCTGTACAGAGAAAGAAGTTCTCATCAATTTATCTGTCGGTTACTGCTGAACGATGTAGTTTCTGTCTTTGTAAAACTTACCCAGTTTGGGGCTGAGCCTTTTGCAAGCTGGGGAGGGATCAACTGGGGTCTCACACTTTATCTCCTCTCTATTAGATTTACTCTCCTCCTCCCTATCAGTGGCATTGTCCTCTGTTGCCGAGTCGCTGCCAGAATGCTCTGCTGAGGTCACGTTCAACTCCAGGTCGAGAGGAACATGACGGACCATAGGAACTTCTGTTTCCAAGGAAGAGGAGGAAGGGGAGGAGGATGAAGGAGGGAGCTGGGTGTCAGGAAGGACAGTGGCTGAGGGAGACGTTTCCTCCTTCTCGCTTCCTCCTTCTCCTGACACATCCTTCTGTTTCTGAAGCTGCTCCTTCTGCAGGCTGCGCTGCTTCTTACGAAACTTTGCTCTGCGGTTTTTGAACCAAACCTGAAGGCAAAGAGGACGACAAAGATTTGGGACAAGAACAACTTCATGTGAAATGACAGTTTTAAAAATCTCAGCAGGGACTACTCTACTTGACAAACATTTTTCAACATGTACGGGATTTATGATTTGTTATCTTTTTATCTTTTAATTTTTAAAGATAATTTACTATTTCATTTTCTAGCAGACTGCTCCATCTTGTGAGACATTTTGTAAAGTCCAAAGAATTTCTAGTGAATCTTTGCCTAAAAATTCTTTTTAAAAAGGTCCATCACAGGAGAGTTCAGTAAGATACTTCTGCATTTTCAGTTCCTAATTTAAGTTCTAAACACCAGTTTAACATTCTGAGAACATTTGGTCTAGTAGGACATGCCTACCTGCACCCGGGCCTCAGGCAGGTTGGTGCACATTGCAAGTCGCTCCCTCATCACAACATCAGGGTAGTGGGTCTTCTGGAAAGTCTTCTCCAGCGCTTCCAGCTGCTGAGCAGTGAAAGCTGTGCGGCTCCGGCGCTGTTTGCGGTGCTGGGAGCCATAGCGGGCCTCCAAGATGATGTCTTGAAATGTGCAGCCGTTGGAAGAGAATAAAAACAGGGCAAGCTTTATTTTACTGTGCACAGATATAAGACAGCGTAGTTTATCCCTAATAAGTCTTCTAGATTATGTTCCCTAAAAATATTCAATAAATTAAATCAATATATTTGCACACAGCCTTTCAAGGAAAACTTAAGGAATAAATCAATTAATTTAATTAATGTTTCAGTGTATCTGTAAAATTAACAATTGTGTAAAAACATGACGCATGTAAATAACTTTACTATTAAATTTCATATTTTTTAGGCCTATGATGCATGGTAAGTTTATTTTATCTCATATACCCATAGGCCAGGCTGACATTGTTCTAGACAAGATTGAAAAGATAAAAAGGTCTAAGTGATTTGCTGTGAGGGTTAAGCAGATGTTGAGATCTGTTAATGAGTCCCAGGGAAGTCATTAAATAAATACAAAATATTAATGTACGCTTTTTTTCATAGAATGAAATCATGAATTTCCCAGGTGGAGAGGAACGTCCCAGGCCGGGGTCACTTTAATTACGTATTTAATTAATTGCTGTAAGATCTCAATCATAAAATTTAAAATGATTTATTTCAATAATGTATTTAATTTCCATTTATGTCTATCAGGATGATGAATTATTTATCGTTATTTTGGATCGTGGCCCTTTCTGCTCCCCATAGACCCCACATTTAAGATCTGTTAACTTTAACAAAGATAGGCCGAACTGTGTTTAAAACTGACTGTTACACACTGTCTCTCTGTGTGTGTGTGTGTGTGTGTGTGTGTGAGAGAGAAAGAGCATGCGCTCAATTACCAGCTAGTCTTTCGGCCAGGGTGAGCGCGTGCACGGAGGGCCGGTAGTCGGGCGCGTGCTGCGCCTGTTGAGCGGCCTGCTGGTGCAGGTTGTACATGGCGCTCAGGGAGTTCATGGCATGTAGAGAGTAGCCGTTCACCCCGTAGTGCTGCATGATGAGAGGTCGGCACCTGCAGCAGAACAGAAAAGGCCAAAATGAGGCGGTTGTGAGTTTTCCTGATGAGGCAAATGGCTGGAGAGAGAGATGCTGCGTTTTCCACTCATTCATGGACACGCTGCGGTTGTTCCGGTGAGGGGGATCACGGACTTTAACTGCGCAAGCTTTTTATTATAGTTAAATGACAGCAGGAGCTCTAGGGGCCAACACATTTTATTGTGCGCACTTAGACTAAAGTGTTATCCATTAACATCCAATTATAGCTGTGTTCAATTCATTAATTATACAAAAGACTTTTAATTGGGATAATTATCGCTCGTCGCCGTAATGAACCGTGACGGATGCTTTATTCATGAACATATTCAACTCTCGGAGAGCCCAAATCCCCACTGAAAGCGTTACACTAACAGATCAAGGCAATGATGAAATGCGTAGGAAAATAATATAAGCTGATTTGTTCCGCGTCTCGGCTGTAGAACCCGGTACCAAATCAGTTTATATCAAACGGTGATACCAATGAAAAGATAGAAATTATTTTATGTTTTTCTCAGTATTAGTCTATTTAATTCTTTAAAATTTAAAACCAAGGCTCAATTTCTGGGAAATGTTGTTTTCCTTCCAACATAATATTAATGTCATTTTAAATACTTTTATTCTCCCCCTTCAGGATTTATTTGTTGACTGAGACGAGGACAAAATTATACCTCATATAATAAATAGTCCACATAGGGTACAGGAGGAATACATGAACAATATATGTTTTTCCTGATGTGTGACATTACTTTATCAAGGCAACTGTGTTGGTCTTTAAACATAAAAAAGGAAATATATATATATATATATATATATATATATATATATATATATAGTAAACATATTTAGGTCAACTTAAACAAAACAGTCAGTTGGATCTTAGTTTTATCTGTTAACGGTTGTTTGTGTTAAAAAACATAATGAGCACTGATCAATTTAAGCCAATGTATTACAAAAGAAATTCTCTTTATTCTCTATTCTTAATGATCTCCTGTAACTGCACTGAACTGAACTATGCTGAAATAAATGGTTACTGGTTTGGAACTGGACATGCGTTTTTCGCGCAGTCTTTCATTGCGGATTAGTCCAAAATAGAAATTAACTAAACTAATAATTATTATTATTATTATAATTCCGTAGAGTTAAATCTACAATTCAACATGAGACGAGATTTCTGACAATTTCTTAAGTTTTCGTAGCTGTGTGCATGTGTTCGGCGCCTGTGTGCGCGTGCGTGTGTTGCCCGCAGTGCCATTCCCAGCCTATTAAGTGGCTGCGGCGGCTGATGAATGTGATCAGGGGACAGTGGGGAATAGTTTAATTCGCCGGGACAGAAGGTGCTTCGCTAAACATTTACTTTGCTCCCTGAAGTATTCCAGTTGAATGCCCACACCCTCTCCTTCCACCGCCCCCTCCCACCGCTCTCTGGCGGCCTCTTATCCCATCGCCCTGGGGCAACGTTTTGGCTGAGATGTATGGCTTCTCCGCGGGTAAAAAAAAATATGCATGTTGATCCCCATTTGGCTCCTCGTCTAATGGAAGTGCAAATAGGTTTCGACTGCGAGGCCCTCCATTTATCATGAACGCTGACGCTGACGGACGGCGCGCTGCGGTGAGAGGGCGCGCGTGCGTTCCTCGTGCAGGGTTTCTGAGCTGGGCGCGCGCTTTCCCTCACTTGAAATCAAACGAAAACACACATTAAAAAAACGAAAATATTGCCCCATCCGTCACACGCGGTTTTGTTTTTACCTGTAAGCCCAGCTCAACGTTCCAGAAAGAAACACGTCAGCTAAATAATGTGACGTTAGCTGTTTTTGCTTTAAACTGTCCCATCTTCACTACCAGCTTTACTCATCCAAAATAAATTCTGTACTTGTCAGGATCGGTATTGTCATTCATAAACTGCTCCGAGCTCCAGGCACTGAATTGGGCCTTGCTCCCGGCTGGCTTTTGTAACGCTTCCATTATCAAACCGTCATTATGGAAATTTGCCTTGTACAGGGATACTCTTTGATCCGACTAAATTAGGAAAAATTTTATTTGCTATATCCTCCCTCGGGGGCACGAAACGACCCGACGATCTGTTTTGTCTTACGTCACGCAGTGTAAAAAGTCAGAGCGCGAGGGATTCCTCTTTTATTTGGACAGTGGAGCTGCAATGGTTGTACGCATGTCATAATGAGGGATGCTACACGGAGCCCAGATTTATATTTTAATTTGTTGTGATGTCACAATTTGTCGGGCCCATCAAAGCATTAAAGTGAGTGTCTCTTTAATTAACTCGAACAGAATAGATCATGATTGGTCTCATGGCCGGCAACAACTTTACTGGTTGGTTATCAACATGCTTCAGAGCTGGAATGTTTGATGCATCCCTGTACAAATTTAGCATTGACCTTTAAAAGTACTTTAAGATCTGAATTATTCACAACACTGTTTTAATGTGAATTTTTTAGATCGGGGTAATTGTCCGTTTTTACTTTCTCGTCCAAAACTGAACAATAAACGATTAAAAATCAATCTATAAATGCATTTGACTTTTAACAGGTTAGAACTCCCAGGATACAGGAACTGTAATTTAAATGAGAAAGTGCTCAAAAAACTAATTCAATTAGATGCAATATCTGTGTATTTATTAAACGCCAATTCATGAACGAGAAATGTGATCTGAAGGCACTTTTTGGGTCAAACAGGTTCAATTTATATATCGAAATATATGTTCAAAGACATATAAATATACTCAAATTACGAAAACAGATTGTAGATTCAATTACATACAGCAGTCGATAATAATATACACTGCAAATTGAGTTAATATTAGTTGGTGAAATTATTTCTATCTAAGGACTCTGTGGCTGTAGCATTACATCTCTTTTAGTTTTCGTATCCATGCAATAACGTTCTTTTCTTTTTATAAAAATGGCTCAAAATATAAATATTTCAAGTCGGCAAATTAAAGATAACATAAAATAAGCCATTAAAGTGTCTTTCTTAGGCTATATCAACAACTTTACAAAGAATGTGAGACAATTAAAACGTTTATGCAAACAATAACCGATGTCAGATACATAAAACATTAAAACAAGGAGATTTTTCAGTTTTCTACCTTAAATCAGAAGGCTTCTTCTTTTCTGCCCCTTTCTCCGCGGACAGAGACAGTCCAGGCTCCGGAACTCGGTGTTTCTCCGGTTTCTGCGCTTTATTTACGTGTCGGTTCCTCCAACCGGGTCAGACTCCGCTCGGCTGCTGCTCCTCAAGTCCAACTCGCTCACTCACGCGCGCTCCGCGGTACCCCTGTGATCTCTCAGCGTCTCGCGCTAGCGGTGGGAAACCGCCATCTGCTGGTGCGCGAGACTTCCCCGCGGAGGCTTTTTTAAGGAGAGCTCCACGGGGGTCGTTCAGGCTTTTGATTGGCTCCGCGTTCTGTCAGTTGCGTGCAGCTGACGTCCTGCGTTATTTTCAAACCTGATAAGTTTTGGCACATTATCTTTGCTCACAATCCCCCTCCCCCTCCCCTTATCTGTTAAGTCATTTTTTCCCCCTCTTTTTATAAAGTTTATAAACAACTCTGAAAATGTAAGAGCTGCATTTGAGAAAGTATGTAGGCTACTTTAATTTATTTGGCAGTTAAATCCGAACAAAACTGATTATTTCTTTAAGCTAAATTGTAAATAATTGGTTGATAGATGTTTAAGAAATTCTCATGTTTATCCTGAGGTATTCCCATGAATGTTGAGAGTCCACCCTCTGTTTCGGAGGAGGAAAACAAGGATCTTATAGTCTGTTTGCTTTTCGGCTTTTCCCTTCGTGCCTCTGGAGGACAGAAACAGAGATGGTCCATAGATGCCAGGGCGCTGCCTTTAGACTCTCTCCCGGGCCTGGAAGGATTTTGGGATGGGAATGACAAGACGCCATCTCAGCCTCCAAAAAAAAAAAAAAAAAACCCTGTCTTGAAATGACTGCGGGTAAGAGGATTAGGGCAATAATGCCCTTCTCTTCTTGAAGGGTTTTTTAGAGAGGATTTCTTCTCCCGGAGCAAAACCGTTTAGGTAGGGAATTAAGGGCAGCGCAGTAGCCTTTCAATGTAAAGCTTGCATATTTTGTTGAGAGCTTCCCTAAGAACATGCATGGTCTATAGAAGTTTTAGATTTGTTTATTATCTACACAGTTTTTAATTAATCTGAGCAGGAGGTAAAATGTTTTTGGCAATAAAGAAAAAACTAAATTCTTTTGCGTTCCTGAGCGCAAAAGTGCGCAGATGTAGGCTTTGTAAGACGTATTTATCAATAAGTTTGAGTTAATTTTATTTAGGTTGTGCATTACAGAATAAACATGGAAATAAATAGGGGGATGTTTTTAAGGTAATTTAGAAAAGAAAAAAAAAAACATTATTTGCAGTCAGGAACAATCAGATCTTTGCGATCCTAACCGGTAGTAAGTTTAGCAAGTTTTATTTGTTTAATGTTTTACTTTATCAAACTGAACTAGTAATAAATATTTTTAATAAGTCATTTTTAGTATACATTTTTATAATGGGATAATTTTAATTATATCATTTATATGATATAATTAAAATCCATACAAAAGAATTGTCGAAGATGTTTGATATAAAATATTATGAAACCTATGATATTTGCTTTTAGTCGTGTTAGGCCAATTATATTTAGGGACCCCGGTGCAAAATAAAAGTGTTACCACTGCCGTGTGTTTTATTTGAAATCATTATATTTTAACCTTTGCTACTGGCTCTATGAGAGCCGCTCTGAAGTCTTTGGAAAAAAAAAAAACTGAAAAAAAAACTGGTTCTGTCGCTTCAGTATTGGGTTCCTATCACTCGGGTTTTCTCCGAGCTCTGAGAGAGAAAGAGGATTAACTTGTGAACCAATGGAAATAAGAACTTAAACGGGAGGTAAATCTGGCCACTGTCTCTTTGTGAGTACCGTCTCTAAAGCAATTAAAGCGAGAAAGAGTTTCTTCTTCGCGCCTCTCCACCTAAAGCTCCTTAGAGCGACTAGAGCTGTCCAGCGCATCTGATGGGCTTATGGGACGCCACAAACGCAGGCCCCTTCCCTCCTCTACCCTTGCTTACTGCCTAACGCAAGGTGGACACACAACAAGGTACATTTTTAAAAGGTAATGATCTGGCTGGAAATACTTTACACCTAAAATACTAATCAGCTAATGAGCATTAGGACACACAAACAGACTCAATGAAAACCAGGGAGTGATTTAAGCTTTAATGCAAATTTTTTTTTTTTTATTATTATTTGCACGTCTCACCATATAATTAGCCAACTTGTTTGGAATCTTTCTTTCTACTGAATTCTGCCCTCAAATACCTAATTAATGCTCCTAATGATGCTTCCTGTTACTTCATTAATACATTAGTTGTACATGCCAGCAAGCCCCAGCCTCTCCTGCACCATTCAAGGGTATTCCAGCATCTGTTCATTCCACAGCAATTAATCATTTTGATTTGTGCTTTAAAATGGACTTCTTGCAGGGGACCTTTTTGACAAGAATAACAAAGCAATTTTGCCAGCAGCTACCTCTTAGACACCTTATTAGCAGTACCTCCACAGTAAGATCTGCTCTAATATATATATATATATATACATATATATATATATATATATATATATATACAAACACACATTTATATATGGCCTATTATATAAATGCAGTTTTAAGACACAGCAGCAATGCTATGGTTTTTTGTCAGCAGCATGCCCCTGAGTCCTCCTGAAATCCCTTTTATTGGTGACAAGATCTCAGAATCTCCTCCGTAAATCCCTCTAAAAGTTTTCAACCTGTCAGTTTTCAGTAAAGCTGGATAATTCCCCATTTTTTTCTCTCCCTCCATCCCTTTCTCTCTTTCTCTCTGCCCTTTTTCTCCCTTGTCTCAATCCTTCTGTCTCATTTCTTTTCCTTGCCTTCCCTGCTCTCTGTCTTTTTCTCTCTCTGGCCCGGATCCCTCTGCACAAGGGGCCCCATTGTATAGTCTTAATCCAGAGGCAACACAGCTTTAGGGACATGCAGGGATAAAAGGCCCATCAAGCCCACAACTTTATGGGGGCAAATCTCTCCCTAATCCTTCGCTTTATCTAAACAAAAGCCCCGCTGCCCTAATCCACCTATGCGTTGGAAAAAATAGAGGAAAGAGCGGAGAGAGTGGCACAGAATAGGAGAGGAGGTAAGAGAGAAAACAAGAGATTGTCAGAAGAAGAAAAATCTCACACTCTCGGATCAAACTGGGGGAGATCATCCTGGGAAGGTCAACATTTTTTGGAAGAGGTAAGCTACACTGACAAGCTCTTACTTGAAGATGTTTAAAGTGTGCTTGTCAGCGCAGCAGCTGACCTCTGACTGAAAACCGGATTTTAATCGAATCCTATATTCATAAACACACCGGGAGTTGTTGCAATATTGACACCCTTTGGGAGACCCTATGTATATGCTAAACTCAATTTCTTATAGATCAAAACAGTGTTTCAAAGAATCTATAATGGTTTTAGCATAATTCAGTTTGACACATCTAAATATCACTGTTTTCATGCCTATTTAAATCTAAGATGGACCTTTAGCCAAACAAAGCACAGAACATTTCTTTTTTCTGTTTTCACAAATCAAATAATTATTTTAAACATTGTTTTTCACTATTTCTTTTCAGTTTAAGATAATTTAGTTCAGGCTGAGCAGGAAAAGTATTTTTGATTTTTAATGCTAGATGTTTAAATAGTGATTGAGTCCCTATAAAAACTGTGAAATGGCCTTTTAGATTTAGCACAGAAGGTACCAACTCCAGTGTCAGTATAGCCGGGCATATTGTGGGGCCATATTTTCTAAACTGTGCACAATATACTTTTTATTTGTCTGCACATGCAAATAAGCAATGGGAACTCACTTGCAGTGTAACTGATGGAGAATGTTTTCTCATAGAGAAGGGGGAGAGAGTTGCACAGACGGTCCCAAGGTGAGGAATCAAACCCTGGACACATTTCTATTACAAGTACAAATATACTGAAAAGATCATTCAAAATGTGTATGTTAAAAAATTCAAAAACAACAAAGCCTGGTGTAATTGTTTCAGCATGTTGTCGAAGAAGGCATAAAACAAGTCAAGCAAAAAACTTCCCATGAGAATTTATACTCGCCGGCCACTTTATTAGGTACACCTTGCTAGTACCGGGTTGGACCCCCTTTTGCCTTCAGAACTGCCTTAATCCTTTGTGGCATAGACTCAACAAGGTACTGGAAACATTCCTCAGAGGTCCTCAGAGGTCCTCAGAGGTCCTCAGTCCATATTTACATTATAGCATCACACAGATGCTGCAGATTCGTCGGCTGCACATCCATGACGCGAATCTCCCGTTCCACCACATCCCAAAGGTGCTCTATTGGATTGAGATCTGTTGACTGTGGAGGCCATTGTTAACGAGCAGTTAACAGGTGTACCTAATAAAGTGGCTGGTGAGTGTATCTAAGTGCAGAATCATGAAACAAGATAACTGAGAATTTTGCAAGACAAAGTTGTTCTGTAAGAAAAATGAAAAGTAACCATTCTGACATATTTAACTGATTAATATATTGTTACTTATATTTAGCCTGTTTGCTGCAGGGCCAGATTAGGCCTGTTGAATCATATTTAATGCTTTATAGTTTTATTTTTAAATCTAAAAGATGAGAAAACGTTTTTCAGATGTCTGTAAACTGTAGGTAATTTTCACTCTGTTGTTAATAGATGCTAAAAAGAAAATTGGTACATCATTAAATCAGCCACAAAGCTCAACTTCTTCTTGTTCTGTTGGGAAGTTTTCCAAAAATACATATACTTACTGTAAGTTTTGATGAAAATTAAAAAAAGAAGGAAACTTGATTTTAAAACCTTGTCAGCAGGGGGAACACGTGCATTTATTGAGTCAAATACATCTTTAGACACAAGTGATAAAGTTATGTATTTTTCAGGGGCGCATTGTCAGACAAATATAGTAGATAACCCTGTTGTGGCTGCTGTGACTCAGTGAGAAGTAACTGCCAATCAGATGCTTGTAAATTTGATTCTGGCTTCCCATCACATGTCAATGTGCCCTTGGGCAAGGCTCTTAAGCAAGGACAGTTGTCAGTGCAGCTGAGTGAATGTGACTCTAGTCCTAAAGCGTTTTAAGTCAACATGGTGACTTATTAGGGTAGCAGCTCTGATCAAGACACAACATCTGTTGCTGTCAAGAAGAACATGAGAGACTGCAGTATATGGAAGTTCAATGCTGAGTTAAGTGCAACACAATTAAAACACTAATGTGGATCATAAAATGTTTTTAATGCATATGCATTTAAATAACACATTACACGAGTGAAGTTTCCCAGCGCTACTAACAGAACTGTTTATGTCACACAGAATTTTAAAAAGAAACATTTTGGAATGAATGAATGAATCAATGAGTCAATCAATCAATCAGTCGGTCGGTCGGTGAAAGAAGAGACCTTCCCAGCATTTAGGCACAAACAGAATTTAGGCACCAAGAAGGAATGGCCCAAATCATACATGCAAACCATGATAGTTAAGAAAATATTTGATGTGTTAGTAGCTCCTGCATCTAAAATTGTCACCAGAGGTCATAAGTGATTGGGGCATGGGTTGATCAATGGAATCAGAGGCATTTATTGAAGCATTCGACACTCAAAATATTCCGACCTCCAACATGACCCATTTCAAACTTTGTCAAGAGCCGGTAATGCATCTATGAGGGATTTTCTTTGCCACTGACCTTTATTCACTGTTTTTACTGTCAGAAAACTGCCCATAGGGCTGCTTATCCCCCTGAGATGCCACCACATGTGATCTTTAGTGCCCTTTCAGATCTGGAAGTTCCTTATAAATCCAATCATTTACATACCTATCATATCCATCTACAGTTGGTACCCAACTTGGTAATTCACCATCACGGTCACTGTCACTGAATGCGTTTATATTTAAATGAAATTATTGTCACTGCATAAAAGAAGCACAGCTTCCCCAAAACAACCTAACAGTGATTTTCCTTGCTGAGATGGTTTTATTGCAGACTCTGCTGGGCTCATGTTCAGACCTTAATAGCATTGGATGTGATCTGATTTTCCCTGGATTGTCCTCTAATTAAGGAAATGCGTGGGTGAGGCCAACTCTTAGCAACAATGACTAAGCTAAAGCTTCTCTATATAGACAGAATCCCTTCACTTTCCCTCAAACATCTGCCTTTACGGGCAGAAAATCCAAATGCATCAGCTCTGTGCCAGACAATCACACTTTAATCTGGAGCTGGATTTAGAAGACTGAGAGCCAAGGTAAAGCCAGACATAAAGTTCAGGGAGCTAGTTAAAAAGCTGCAGCATTAGAGGTAAATATTTAAACATCATTCCATGGCAATTTCATGCATTTTGTACACGTATTTCCTTAAAACATCATTCATTGAAGTTTTTTTCAACCTTATTGCCATACTGTGAGTTATTCTTTAACTCTCTGACACTTTCAACGAGTTGCCTTCATTAACACCCTCAATTACCTTTGCCTCTTTGGCTCCATTCCCTGCTAATAGAGCTAACCCAGAGTTAATGAAGCAAATAGTTGGGACAATTTAGTCATTAGAGATAATTAAGACAATCCAATGCAATCCAACCCAGAGCAGTAGACAGGGAGAGAAGACTAGGAGGGGTCCACCCGCAGCCACCAAACTAAACATCATTCTTAGCAGAATCAGCCGAAGCAGGCAAAATTCTTTACACTCGACTGTGTGAATCTTTCCCTCTGGTGGTATTGTTCATAATACTTGAATTATTATAAAGGTGATCAGCAGTTGGCTGCAGGCAGCTCCGGATCATTCATGCAAGGATTACATCTGGCCTAAGGAGGGGGAAAATGTTTCCTAAAAAGGCATGCAGTCAGAGGAGACACGATGCATTCCACCACAATAAAGTATAAATCCTCTTCTTCACAGCGTATTACAGGAATGAACATAAGGGATTGTGTCATTGTTGGCTCATAATCTGGCTTTAAACTCCTTGTTTTACAAATGGGTCTCTTTTAAAAGGCTTTTTCTTTTTTGCTCAGATCTTTTTTCCCTCTTTCACATCATCCTGTATTAACCTGCTGTTTCCTCATCAGCTGTTTTTACTGTTTCTTTGTCTGCTGGGATGTAATTTGTGGTCGAATTTTGCGAAAATAATCTGAATTTATTATGTTTAACACACACAAAAGTGCAAAGGAATTTCCATCTCTTTGGGTCTATTATGTGAGTGCATCTCTTTCCTATTAGCTTGTAATAATATATTTAAAGAAATAGAGTGTTCACCAGCCAAGATCTACTGCATGTTGATGTCTTATAATTTTGCAAATGCCTTTCCAGGTGTTCTTGCCCTCCAAAGCTGATGGTAATACCATATCCTGCCTGCATTTCTTTCTGTTTGTTGAACAAAACAGCCAGCCTGAAAGAGTTAACTACTGACAGAAATATTCAAGCTGTCATACATGCTCCCATGTATCTTTAACACTGTCTTTACAGTGGAATATTTACAGTAGGACTCTTATAGTAATACTGAGACATTCTAGGATAGATCCAAATTATAGAAAAACAGAAGACAAATCTGCAGAGGTTTTCTTTTCTTTCCTACGTAATAACTGATTCACTCTGACAATACTTAACTATGAAACCCTTATTTAGCTCCCAAGTTGCAAATAATCCCTTTTTTCAATATGTGTCCATGCTAACACATGCACTTATATTTATACCATGCAATTATATGGCTGTATGTTTGTAGTTCAATTCAATTCAAATTCAAAAATACTTTTTAATCCCAAAGGGAAATTAAATGTTGTTGTAGCTCATTATGAAGGTTTCTTCAAAGAGCCGTTGTAGATGCTGATGGCTGTGGGCAGGAAGGATCTCCTGTAGCGCTCCGTCTTACAGCAGATCTGAAGAAGCCTCTGACTGAAGACACTCTGTTGTTGTACAACAATCTAATGAAGACGATGCTCAGGGTTCTCCATAATGTTCTTCATTTTGTGAAGAATCCTTCTTTGCACAATGATCCCCAGATGTTTCAGAGTAGTCCCCAGAACAGAGCCAGCCTTCTTTATCAGCTTGTTGAGCTTTTTTAAGTCCGTGGCTCTGATGCTGCTTCCCCAGCAGATGATGGTAGAAGAAATCACGCTCTCCACAACAGACTTATAGAAGATATGCAGCATCTTGCTGCCAACACTGAAGGTCCTAAGCTTCCTCAAGAAGTACAGTCTGCTCTGTCCCTTCTTGTAGATGGCTTCACAGTTGCATCTCTACTCCAGTCTGTTGTCCAGGTGAACACTGATGTATTTATATTACTCCACCACCTCCGCCTCTTCTCCCATGATGGAAATAGTGTCTGACCTATTCTTCTTTCTCTTAAAATCTACAATCATCTCCTTTGTTTTATTCACGTTCAAGATGAGATGATTGTTTCCACACCATGCCACAAAGCGGTCCACCAGCTTCCTGTACCCTGCTTCTTGTCCATCTCTGATCCACCCCGCAACTGCAGAATCATCCGAGTATTTCTGCAGATGACAGGAGTCTGTCTTGTACTGGAAGTCTGAGGTGTACAGAGTGAAAAGGAATAGTGAGAGTACAGTCCCTGTGGTGCTCCTGTGCTGCTGACTACCTGGTTAGACTCACAACCCTTCAGTCTCACAAACTGTGGTCTGTTTGTCAGGTAGTCTTTGATCCAGGAGATTATTGAGGTCTCCACCTGAGTCTTCTGGAGTTTCTGACAAAGCAAATCAGGTTGGATTGTGTTAAATGCACTGGAGAAATCAAAGAACATGATCCTCACAGTGCTGCTGGCTTTGTCCAGATGACAGTGGGTTTGTTGAAGCAGGTGTATGATGGCATCTTCAACTCCAACTACACAGCAATAAGCAAACTGAAGGGTGTCCTGATAGTTTATTGTTTGCTTACTCAGGTGGGCCAACAAGAGTCTCTCTAGGACCATCATGATGTGGGATGTCAGGGCAACTCATTGAATACTGATAGGTGAGTTTTCTGTGGTACCGGAACAAGACAGGAGGTCTTCCACAACACCGGAACCTTCTTCTGGGCCAGGCTAAGGTTGAAGAGGTGCTGCAGAATCCCACAGAGCTGCTCTGCACAGGCCTTCAGGACTCTAGGGCTGACATGATCTGGACCTGCAGCCTTATTCCGATTCAGTCTTTCCAGTTGTCTCTTCACCTGACTTCTTGAGACACACAGGTGGAAGGGGGAGACAAAGGGGGCATCAGTATCTTCTGATTTGGTTGAAGGCAATCATGTAAAAGCAGAAGGATCTAGGGCTGAGGTGGAAGATAAAACATTTGAGGTGTGACAGAAAAGCTGTGGGTCAAAGGAGGGTGGGATGTCTGTTTGGCTGTGAGCAGGAGAGGAGGATGCTGAGCTTGTTTCTGAACTGAACCTATTGAAGAATGTGTTTAGTTCATTGGTTCTGTCCAGACATCCAGTGGTCTGATTGTCCTTCTGTTGTGAACCGTGAATATCTTCATCCCTGACCACACATCTCTGATATTGTTTTGCTGGAGCTTGCTCTCCAGCTTCTTCATGTACACCTCCTTGCTGTCTCTTATCTTGACTTTAAGTTGCTTCTGTATACTCCTCAATAATTCCCTGTGTCCTTCTCTGAAGGTGTCCCAGTCTGTAGCCTCAAAGCAACCCTGCAGAGCTTCTTCAGCTTCTTGTGACCATTTTCTCACAGTCTTCTTTATTACAGGCTGTCTCTGAACAAGGGGCTTATATTTCGAGCAGAGAATAACAAGATTGTGATGTGATTTGCCTAGAGGAGGTCTTGCTGTAGAGATGTATGAGTCCTTGACATTTGCATAAAACAAATTCAACGTTTTGTTTTGTCTGGTAGAGCAGCTGACAAACTGTTGAAACGTTGGAAGTGTAGCAGAGAGCGAAGCATGGTTAAAATCACCAGAAATTGCCACAAACGCATTGGGGTTTTGTGTCTGTAGCTTAGCAACAACTGAGCAGATGGCATCACATGCAATGTCGGCAACAGCTGATGGTGGAACATAAACTAAAAAACTAAAAAGTTGTGGTCTCTCTGAAAAGTGAACCTTCACTGTGGTCTCTTTTGCAGCCTATAAAGGCCTGTACTGGAAATTCTTCCAGAATTTCCTTGTATTTAACTTCATCCATTTTCCCATCAACTCTGATCGATTTCCCTGTCCCCTCAGAAGAAAAGCATTCCCACAACACCACCACCATGTTTTATGGTGGGGATGATGTGTTCAGGATGATGTGTTTAGTTTATGTTAGTTTATGTCAACACATTGTATTTTGCATGCACGCCATACATTTTAATCTTGTTCTCATTTAATCAGAGCACATATGCCACTTGTTTGCTGGATCTCCTAAATCTTTGTAATTGTTGTTTCATTTCTTTAGATTAAGTTTGAAGGTTAATATCCCCTTGTACTATATCACAACTTCAAAAGGATGAAATATATTCATACTAAATCAAATAAAGCTGAATTTTAGTTTATTCCCTCTGGCATTTTTGCAAAATTTACAGACGTTTTTGTGGACCTTATAAATTATTACTGTTAAAGTCTAAGCTTAGATCACTCTTAGACAAGGCACTCTTGCTTGGTCTAAACCTAGACAAAATATGTAGGCCTAAATCAGAGCTACAGCACAGTGGATTATTATTCTACAGTCCCATAACAGGCAGCCCATAATAGCAGGCATAACCACAGTCAAAAATTAGGATTCTCTCAGAGTTGGCTTTCACTCAATGACCTTTCAACAAAACATTGGTTGTACTCACTGTAAGGCATCATATATCTAGCAAAATTCTGACTTCAGGGGGCTTTCAAGTTATTCTCAGAATCAGTTTTATTTGCCAGGTTTGTGCACACAAACAAGTCAAGTGTTCATCAGACAAACAGCCTGGGGAAGAAATTATTTGGCAGCTGGTTTTTGCAAATATCGCTCTGTAGTGCTGATCTTAAGGTAAAGGTCTAAACAGTTCGTGTCCAGGATGTGTGGGATCTGCGAAACTCTGAGCTTAATTTTTTCTGACCCTAGAGATGTACAAATCCTGAACGGAGAGAGGGCCAGCCCTGATGATCCTCTCTGCAGACCTAATTGTTTGTTGTAGTTCAAACCTATTGGTTTTTATGGATGAGCCAAACCACACTGAGATGAATGAATAGAGGATAGACTTAATAATGGCAATGTAGAAGATGGCCAGCATCTCATGTGGAAGATTGTACTTCTGCCGTTGCCACAGTAAGCACAGGCTCTGCTGGGCCTCCTTCAGAACAGTGTCATGTGTCACACATGTGTGAGGACCAGGTCAGGTCCTGAGAAAGGGTGGTTCCTCGAAACTGGAAGTGATCCACAGTAGATACAGGGTTTTTGAGGATAGTGAGGGGAGGCAGCATGGGAGGTGCTCTCCAGAAGTCCACCATCATCTCCACATTCTTGATATACTTATATTAACAATCTCACAGAATTTTGTAAGAATTTCCCAAACTAAATCTACTGATTTGGTGCACTATTTCTGCAGGAATGAACACAAAACTTTACCAGGTAAATCACAGATATTCAGAGGCAGGAGGTGTTTGCAGTGGAGCTAAGGACCTGCTGACCTGAGTTTAAAACTGTACTTTTGCTCCCTTTACTGCTTACCTCTGCTTTTAGTTGGCTTTAGTCATTAAAAGCTACAGTATTTGGTTTAGCAAAACGTCATGGCACAAAGACTTTCAAAATGGACTGCTCACAAATCTTATATTTCTTGCTTATGCTGCTAAGAAGTTCTGCCCCCTCTGCAAAATACCAAGAATGTGGCACAGACACAAAAATACATTACTAATGAAAGATATTACTTTGAAAGTTTAGGGGTTTTGTGACTAAACAAAAACATGCACACCCAACTTCAGAAATTAATTTATCTTTGTTTTATGACTGTTTTTGATGTTTTCCCATAAAACTAGCTTGTGTAGTATTATACAGTATAATACAAAAGTATTCATAGCAATGACCTTTTGCACATTTTGTCTCATTACAATATCTGCACTGCATTTTATTGGGATTTTATTTGCAACACAAAGTAGAGCATAACTGTTAAGCTAAATACTGTTTAGGTTGTGTTTGCACCAGGTTTGCACATTTAGACTGAAATTCTCACCCATTCATCTTTTTTAAAAATACTCATGCTTTGTCAGATTGAATGGGTAGCATCAGAACATCAATTTGTGGAGGGCATAGCTAATGTCCTGTGAACAGATTCTCCCACCAGATCTGTGAATTTCTGTAGCTCCTCCAGGGGCTTCTTGGCTCCTTCTAGGTAGATTTGCAGTTGTGTCATTCTTTTTCCATTTTCACGTTATTATTTTAGGGGTATCAGAGTTAAAGGGACTGAATACAAATGCACACTTATTAGATTTTTATTTGCCAAAAAACTGAAGGTGTGTATTATTGTCTTTGATGAACTGCTTTATTTTTGGACTATCGCACAATCCAGATAAAATAAATTGAAGTTTGTTGTTGTGAGATAACGTGGTCCTGTACAGCAGGGACTGCATTCTTTATCCAAACTGGTTAAAGCCTGCTTAAGTTCACCTTTCTCTCTGTCTGCTCTTACTAATAGGCAGTAATCAAGTTATTCTGACAGGCAGTCGAATCACAGGAGCTTTTCATTGGGTTTTTATTAGGACAGATTAGTTTTGGTGATTGAGACTTCTGACAGATTCGTTAGCAGTGACTGATGGATATGGCTTTCTAAGGCTGGATTGAAATGATTCATGGAATATCAATGTTTTGGAGTGCTTAACTGAGTGAAACTGAAATGAATGAGAAGTCTGATGGAGTCTTTAAATTGAACAATAATTTTGGATTATTAGTAGTTACACCTCTGCTATAAAGCTCTTGACGCGTCTAGGTTTTTTTTCAATGCAAGACCTTCTAAACGAAACTTAGCAGGGGTGAGGTGAGGCAGCAGGTCTGGTTCCAGTTTGCTGTCTTCTTCACTCAACTTTCCCCCACTGATTCCATCCCACCACTTGCTTGAGTCTACCGCTTTCTTCCTTTAACTCCTCCTGCTCTGCTCCCTCCACTGCCTCTGAATGGAGCCTTGCTGGGCCCAACTGCCTGTGTAACGAGCAGGGCAGGCCGGTCACAGCGGGGTGTGGGACTTGTTAGGGAGGCTGTGTTTACATTTGGTTAAACTGTATGTTTTTGCCACAAGCGCAATGGACTCATTCTGTGGTCCTCCCCATGAGATCAGATTTAAAACTGTGATTGCTGTCACCACCGTTTCCTACTCAGTCTGTTCACACACACTCACACAGACACACACTGTCTTCTCACCTCTCAGTGATTCTCCACAGCAGGGAGCAGAAGGAGGAGGCAGAGCAGGAGGCTAATGGATATGTTTGTTTACCTATTTGTCCTTGACATGATCAATTGATCAGCGGCCTAATTCACTGTCACTGTGGACTCATTACATTTCTATTTAAATTGCAAATAGTTCTTTGACTCGTCTTTCTTCTGAATTTGCCATCCAAGATAGTGCCGCTGATGGCAGCCTCGGAGCTTTGCTCTCTTGTTTTCTGAATGCTTTTGTGGTGCTTTCTGCCACCATTCTGTGGTCTCTCAGCAGAGAAGAACTTCTAAGCATCAGACAGTCCTCTCTTGGGATTTTTTCACCATTATTCATTGACGAAATCTTCATGGAGATCCTGGCCAGCAGTGCGGCGGCCCTGTATGGGCGAAGAGGAGATGGCGAAGAGGGAAGAGAGCCGCCGTGCTCCAACAGCGGGGACTACACTCACCCTAGCCTTCAATCTACCTGGCAAATGAGCGTACCCTGGCCAACAAGATGGACAAACTGTTTGCAACGTGGACTTGTCGGGGAAAAAGCGAGGAGGTGGAATCTGCTTGTATGTAAACGAAGGTTGGTGCAGAGACATCAAAGTGTTGAAGAAGACATGTAGTCCTGACCTGTAGTTATTTTTCATAAACTGTAAACTGTTTTATTCACCAAGGGAGTTCTTCTCATTTGTACTGGTTGGAGCTTACTGGACTGTTTTTGAAACTTCAACCACTGATTTAAACCAACTTACTGAGGTGGTGACATCATACATCAGTTTCTGTGAGGACATGTGTGTGCAGACCAAGACCTTCTGCACATACAATAACAACCAACCTTGGTTCACTTCTTATGTGAGGCAGCTGCGCAGGGATAAGGAAGATCACAGCAGTGGGGACCGGGCCCTGTATGAGCAGGTCAGGAACAAACTCACCAAGGAAATCAAAGCAGCAAGTAGAAGCTACAGTGACAAGCTAAAGAAAAGCTTCTGACATTGAGACGCTTCGGCTGTTTGGAATGGTTTCCAAACCTGATTACCTACAGAAGCCCTTCCGTCAACCCTGAGCAGAATCCGTGCCTGGCAAATCATTTGAAAGGCTTCTACTGCTGGTATGAAAAGCAACAGTTCACACCTCAACCCAACTCCTCCACATCCCATTCAGACAGAAATTCTTGCCATACTCCAACCACCCCCATATCTTCAGACCCCTACTTGCACGTAGGGTCTCAGAGGAAGAAGTAAATAAGATCTTTCCGTGCCTGAAAACAAGGAAGGCCTAAAAAATGTCTCCCCAACATACCTGAGACTCTGCCCCATCCAACTGGCACCCATCTTCACTGAGATCTTCAACAAGCCACAAGAGCTGTGTGAGGTTCCCCCCTGCTTCAAACGCTCCCCCATCATCTCAGTACCCAAGAAACCCACCATCACAGGATTAAATGACCAGAGGCCTATTGCCCTGACGCCTGTGGTCATGAAATCCTTTGAGCGACTGGTGTTGAAGCATCTGAAGGACATCACAGGCCCCCTGCGCGACGCCCCTGCAGTTTGCCTACCGGGGAAACAGGTCAGCAGATGATGCAGTGAACTTGGGACTACACTTCATCCTGCAAGACCTTGACCACCCAAGGACATATGCCAGGATCCTGTTTGTGGACTTCAGCTCAGCCTTCAACACCATCAACCCAGGCATCCTCCACCAGAAGCTCACCCAGCTCACAGTACCGGCCTCAACCTGACAGTGGATCTCCAGCTTCCTGACTGAACGGCAGCAGCAGGTGAGGCTGGGGAGCATTTTCTACCTCACAAGAACCATCAGCACCGGTGCCCCCTGGTGTTCTCACCCCACTCCTCTTCTCCCTATACACAAATGACTGAACCTCAGCAGGCCTGTCTGTGAAACTCCTGAAATTTACAGATGACACCACTGTTATGGGACTGATCCAAAACAGGAGCTGGATCGACTGGTACACTGGTGTGGCCAGAATCACCTAGAAGTTACTCACTCAAGACTAGTGTTGGGAATGTTACTTTAAAAAAGTAGTTATAGTTACAAGTTATAGTTACTACTTACTTCTCCCACTAAGTATCTGAGTTAGTAACTCAGTTACTGCACTTTCACAGTAACTAGTTACTATACAATGTAACCATAAAAGTAACTCACTTTAGAATCTAAAATGATGTTGCAAGTTGCTGACTAGAAAAATAAAGCCTTTTCTGTTTGCACGGTGTAGGATAGTCGGAGCTGGTGCTGGCCGCAGCAGGACTCAGGTTGTGGAGGGGTGAGACGATGCAAGGTGCTTCATAAGGTTGGAGTTGCTGGTCACCAACGTGGATAATTTATTTGTTCCTGGAAATAGCTTGCAACTTACATGCACATTTTTGCCTTTAACTTCAATGTGAAATAATTCCTATACTTCCAACTTCTGAACACTGTCTTTAAATTTACAAGATTTTCCTCCATTGTCATGTTTTTCTCTTGCTGTTGGTTTACTCTGTCTGTGTGGTGAAAACCCGCCTACCTGATGCCATCTCAGCCAATCGGCGTCATGTATGCCACTATTTGTCCGTGCACTGCTCTCCTATTCTGCCACCTCCTGCTTTTTCCTTGAAGAGCTTTAAAAAACACTCAATGCAGCCGCAGGAGAAAAGCAGATCTCTTGCAGCAGCAGACTGTGCTCTTATCGAACCCCTCTTATTGAATTGTAGTAATGCATTGCATTACATTGCAAATATCATAATGGTGTTACAGAAATGAGAAAAGTAATTAGTTAGATGACTTCGTTACCGAAAAAGTAACACAGTTACTAACACCATTGTATGTAACACCATTACTCCCAACACTGCTCAAGACTGTGGAGATGATGGTGAACTTTCGGAGAACACCACCCCCACATACCTCCTCACCATCCTCAACAACACTGTTCCAAGGAACCACCATTTCTCGAAACCTGAGATAGTGCTCACACATAGACAAAGTGTGGAAGAAGGCCCACCAGAGACTGTACTTCCTGAGGCAACTCAAGACGTACAACCTTCCACATGAGCTACTGGTCATCCTCTACACTGCCATAATTCACTCTGTCCTGTCTTTGTCCATCTCAGCGTGGTTTGGCTCATCCACAAAACAAGACAGATCCAGTCTACAATGAACAATCAGGTCTGCAGAGAGAATCATCAGGGTTGACCTTCCCTCTAACCAGGACTTATAGGGTCAGGAAAAGGGCAGCTAAAATCTCTGCAGACCCCACATACCCTGCATACAAACTGTTTAGGCTTTACCTTTAGGTGGCGCTACAGAGCACTGTCTGCTAAAACCAGCCACCACAGAGACAATTTCTTCCCCCAGGCTGTTTCTCTGATGAACACCTGACAGTCAGAGTTCAAGAACACCACCATGCATATTTGGACTTATCTCACATTATATTCTATCTAAAGTCAATTGTGTATATATGTACATTTAAAAAGATATTCTTTAATATTCAGAGCAAAGTGTACCGGAGTCAAATTCCTTGTTTGTCTGTACTTGGCAATAAAGCTGATTCTGATCCTGAATGCATGGATGCACAGTAAGGATGCCTCTCAGATGCAGAACACCCCAACACCTAAGCCAGCTCATTATTATTTAAAAGAATGAAGCAAATGCTTGATTAAAGAGGTAAAAACACACCATTGAGTCACTTCATGCATCTCATCATTCTCAATGTTTCTTTCAACCAAACATTTCAGATGAAGTACTGTAAGGATAATTGTCATTGTGATGCAAATGTTGACTATTAATGTATTGATCTGGAATCACAATGGCCCAAAAACAAAAAGCTTTTACAAATTAAAAGCAGATGTTTTGGGAAAAATGTCTTTTTTGTTGTTGTTGTTGTTTTCTGTGGCTCTACAGTTAAAACCTAATATTTACATACACTGTATGAAAAGTCCCATAATTTTTTTTCTTACTGTCTATCATTAAATCTGATTAAACATCCTTGTTTTAGCTCAGTTAGGATTATCAAATTATTTTTATGTTTGCTTAATGACAGAAAAAGAAAAATCAATTTTAGAATTTTATTTTATTACTTTCTTCAAATTCTAACTTTCTTATACACAAATAGTTTTTTTTTTACTATTTGGGAAAGCCCTAAAGATTTTCAAAGCTTTTCGAAGTTCCTACAAGTTAACTCACAACCTCTGAGTTAAATGGAGGGCAACACCTGAAACAAACTGCTTCTTTATGTAAACCCAAGGAAAAAGAAAAGAAAAATCTGTCAATATATCAGGAAGAGTGCACCTTCAGGTATCTGGAAACCTTACCCAAGGATGAACCAGACATGTTGAATTCCACAATTATCTTCCTATTAAGGAAGAGTTCTGAATCCTGGGTTTTGGTTCCAAGAGGGTGTATCAACCCCAGAAAAAAAGCGAAAGACCTTGTGAAGATGCTAGATGAAGCTGGTCAGAGAGTGTCATTATCCAGAGTGAAACAAGTCCTGTACCAATACTTATGCATTTTAACCCTTTTATTAATGGTAGTTAAAGGTATGTGTTTGATTCTGATGATAAGCTATAAGCTTCTTTTGTTAGCTTTAACCGCTAACAGCTACAGTGCCTTGCGAAAGTTCTCGGCCCCCTTGAACTGGTCAACCTATTGCCACATTTCAGGCTTCAAACATAAAGATATAAAATTCTAATTTTTTGTGAAGAATCAACAACAAGTGGGACACAATCGTGAAGTGGAATGAAATTTATTGGATGTGTCAAACTTTTTTAACAAATAAAAAACTGAAAAGTGGGGCGTGCAATATTATTCGGCCCCCTTGCATTAATACTTTGTAGCGCCACCCTTTGCTGCAATTACAGCTGCAAGTCGCATGGGGTATGTCTCTATCAGTTTTGTACATCGAGAGACTGAAATTCTTGCCCATTCTTCCTTGCAAAACAACTCGAGCTCAGTGAGGTTGGATGGAGAGCGTTCGTGAACAGCAGTCTTCAGCTCTTTCCACAGATTATTTGACTTGGCCATTCCAACACCTGGATACGTTTATATGTGAACCATTCCATTGTAGATTTGGCTTTATGTTTCGGATCATTGTCTTGTTGGAAGATAAATCTCCGTCCCAGTCTCAGGTCTGTTGCACACTCCAACAGGTTTTCTTCCAGAATGGTCCTGTATTTGGCCCCATCCATCTTCCCATCAATTTTGACCATCTTCCCTGTCCCTGCTGACAAAAAGCAGGCCCAAACCATGATGCTGCCACCATCATGTTTGACAGTGAGGATGTTGTGTTCAGGATGATGAGCTGTGTTGCTTTTACGCCAAACATATCGTTTTGCATTGTGGCCAAACAGTTCGATTTTGGTTTCATCTGACCAGAGCACCTTCTTCCACATGTTTGGTGTGTCTCCCAGGTGGCTTGTGGCAAACTTTAAATGAGACTTTTTATGGATATCTTTGAGAAATGGCTTTCTTCTTGCCACTTTTCCATAAAGGCCAGATTAGTGCAGTGTACGACTGATTGTTGTCCTATGGACAGACTCTCCCACCTCAGCTGTAGATCTCTGCAGTTCATCCAGAGTGATCATGGGCCTCTTGGCTGCATCTCTGATCAGTCTTCTCCTTGTTCGAGATGAAAGTTTAGAGGGACGGCCGGGTCTTGGTAGATTTGCAGTGGTCTGATACTCCTTCCATTTCAATATGATTGCGTGCACAGTGCTCCTTGGGATGTTTAAAGCTTGGGAAATCTTTTTGTATCCAAATCCGTCTTTAAATTTATCCACAACAGTATCTCGGACCTGCCTGGTGTGTTCCTTGGTCTTCATGATGCTCTCTGCGCTTTGAACACAACCCTGAGACTATCACAGAGCAGGTGCATTTATACGGAGACTTGATTACACACAGGTGGATTCTATTTATCATCATCAGTCATTTGGGACAACATTGGATCATTCAGAGATCCTCACTGAACTTCTGGAGTGAGTTTGCTGCACTGAAAGTAAAGGGGCCGAATAATATTGCACGCCCCACTTTTCAGTTTTTTATTTGTTAAAAAAGTTTGACACATGCAAGAAATTTCAATCCACTTCACGATTGTGTCCCACTTGTTGATTCTTCACAAAAAACTAGAATGTTATATCTTTATGTTTGAAGCCTAAAATATGGCAAGAGGTTGACCAGTTCAAGGGGGCCGAGTACTTTCGCAAGGCACTGTAAGAACAAGTGCTTGTCAGCTAAAGATCATTTACCCAATAAGGTTGTTAGTTTTCAATCTAGGAAATAATATTTCCCTAAATATTAGTTTACTAAACTTGATAACTAAGTAAACACCATTAAGCCCATTTATCCAGAAAGATTTGGTTCTTATTCAAAATAATATTTCCTTAAATATTATTTTACTATTTCCTTTATAATATTTCTTTAAATATTATTTTACTAAATAAAGGCAGCTAATTAAACACCGTTGAGAATTGGTCATCCAGAAGGTTGGTTTTATTCAGCAAATCATTCTTTAAAATATTATTTTATTAAAATAATATTTTATCTGATCTTGCATTGCCAATTATTGCCTAAGTTAGTTCCCAGACTAACTTAACTTCATTTCCAGATTCTTCAAGATAATCCTTGGTTCTCAAACATAAACATTGCATGGTAATATTGCATCACTCTTTTGGTCATGATTTTCAATCATCTCTCATCAACTTGTTTATATTATACATAACCCATTAGTCTTCCCTATTCTTTAATTCTGCTTGGTAGTTTAGTTGGATTGTTTTAGCATAGTAAAGAGTTTGTTTATTGAAATATGCTTGACTTTGAGATGACTTATTTTTGTTAATAAATTATTGTATTTTAAGAAATTTTCTGAATTCATTCCATGTGCGTGCAGAGTTTTGCTGTTCAATAATGTGAGAGCTTGGCTCATCCCTTTTAATTTTGTCCTAATACCACCGCCTTATTGGGCAGGTATTCACAGGACAACCCTTAACAGACCGAAATATTATTTAATAAAATATTAAAGTATTAATATTAAATAATATATTCATATTCATAATCACAACACCAACATCGACTGAAGGGCCACTCAGTGAGGAATAAGCTATTACTTCAAAAGCATCATAAAACACACATCACTGTAATTAGATTTTCTGTTTGCCACTGAGACTTGAATGAGTGTTGGTGAGTCCATATTTACTAAACTTCTGCCAAATGACTGTTGCTATTTTAACTCCTCCACTTGTACCAGCATTGAACTGAGCACATTTGAACTAGGTACCGGACTGTGTTGTGTCTAATCTATCAGCCTCACAGATCAAATACTTTTTGAATGACTTATCAATTGTTTTTAATCTTGTACTGTCTGTCTCTGGCCCCATATGCTTACATGGATCTACTCTTGATTTTATTTTATACTATGGTCTTCCTGTTCTTAACTTAGATTTATGAGGCTGTCATTTCTGATCATAAGCCCCATTTATTTGAAGTGGCTCTTGCCTTTCCCACTTTAAAACCTTGCACTGCTGCTCGCCATTGTCATATTTTAACTCCTCCTCTGCTACTCAATTTTCTGTTGTTTTTAATCAGATTAGTGCCACTCCTGGGCCAGCATAAAGTAAGACTAAATGACACAACATGAGTTGTGAGTGCCATCGAACTGAGCATAAGTGCAAAAAAGGACAAACTGCAGGTGTTTTTTCAAAAATTCAAAATTCAAATATATTGTAAAATATTAAAGAACTGCTGGCATCATTATCAAACAATTGTGAAAAACACAAAAAGAAAGCTTTTCTTTATTTTTATTGGGGCCAACTGTCACAATCATCATGTCTTGTTTAGGACTATAGACTCTGCTGTTAATGCTCCGCGGATTAATTTTATTGAGCCATCTTCTGTTGTTTGTGAAAGCTTTCTTCATTTCTTTATTGATAAGGTTGTATCATCTAGGGCTCTAATCTCATATGCTGGTTATGATCCATCCGTCTCTGTAACCGGCTCTGCTGTTGTGACCAGTTTGAGCCTGTGACTGTCATCCTTACACAAGATTGTTGGTCACTTAAAGCCTGCAGGTTCCCCATATACCTCCCCGGACTTAGATAGTTCCTCTCCGGCTGTTTAAAGAGGTCTTCATCACTCTAGAGCACTCTGTTCTTGCTATTCTTAACAGCAGTTTGCCCTTTGGTGTGGTTCCTGTACATTTAAAACATGCTGTTGTCCAACTCCTGGTAAAAAAAAAAACCTGCTCTAAATCCCACAGTTTTAGGTAATTGTAGATTTCTAAAATCATTGAGAAGCTGGTCAGATGATGGCCTTTCTGGAAGAGCATAATGTTTTAGAGGTATTCCAATGTGGTTTTAAAACTTTACACTGCACTGAATCAGCTTTTTAAAAAGTTTTTTATTATGTATTGTTAGCTATAGATTCTGTTGACTGTGTTGTTTTTTGTCATTTTAGATTCAACTGCTGCATTTGATACAGTGTTCCGCAAGATTTTATTGAACTGATTGGTTTAGATCACACGTGGAAAATCAAACTTTTTGTGTTAGCATGTGTGGCCATGTAACCATCACTAATCCTCTTTCATGTGTGGTGCCACAGGAATCTATTTTAGGCCCCCTTCTCTATGCTTTTTATTTTCATGGTGTGAAAACAGGCATGGTGTGGTCTTTCACTGTTATGCCGATGATAGTCACATTTATATCCCACTCAAAAAGATACATGGAAACTGTGCTACACAGCCAAAATGTCTTGAAGACCTAAAGGCCCGCATGGCTCTCAACTTTTTAAAGTTCAACAGAAGTAAGACTAAAGTCATGGTTTTTAGAAGCTCAATTGAGACTGCCCCTGTCATGATTTGCAAGTGTTGAGTTTTGTTTAGGGTTCTACCTCCGATCATAATCGTTTATGTTTTCTAGGTGGTGGTTTAGTTTATTCCTTTAGGTTTAGTTTCTTACCTGTTCTCTTTATGGTGCACTTTAGTTCTGTTTATTCTGTAAGATTGATCTTTCGGTTTCATTGTCTTTGTTTCTCTGTTTAGGTCCTGTCATGTTTTGTTACTATTATCAGCCACTGCCACTACAATCAGCTGTATTCCATCCACCTGCTTCATTCTAATCAGTCTCTTTTCACCTGTGCAATGCTCTATATATAATCTTCTGTTCTGTTTACTCCTCGCTGAAGAAAACTGCTTGCTCATGCCATGCCCACTCATGTTTTTGCCTGCTTCAGATTTTTTTATGCCCAGATGTAAGTTTTATTTTATATTAAAGACCTGCGCACTTACTGCATCCACTAGGGCACTTTGTAGCCAAGTATGAAGCAGTGAGAATGGGAATCATCTCCTCCAAGTCCAAGTCCCAAGCCATGGTTCTAGAACCGAAAATGGTAGCCTGCCCTCCGCAGGTTGGAGGGGAGCTCCTGCCTCAAGTGGAGGAGTTCAAGTATCTCGGGGTCTTGTTCACAAGCAAGGGGTGAATAGAAGTGAGATCTTGACAGACAGAATGGTGCAGCTGCCGCAGTAATGCGTCCGCTGTCACAGTCCGCTGTGGTGAAGAGAGAGCTAAGCCAAAAGGCGAAGCTCTCGATTTACCGGTTGGTCTACATAACTACCCTCAGGTATGGGCATGAACTCTGGTTCAAGCGGCTGAAATGCTTCCGTCGCAGGGTGGCCAGGCATTCACTTAGAGACAGGGTGAGGAGCTTGACCATCCGGAAGGGGCTTGGAGTAGAGCCGCTGCCCCTCCACATCGAGAGGAGTCAGAATTTGTTTTGAATGTCCTCTGGATGCCACCCTCAGCAGGTGTGTGAGGCATGTCCCACTGGGAGGAGGCCCAGGGGATGGCCCAGGACATGTCCCCCGGCTGGCCTGGGAATGCCTTGGGCTCCCACCAGAAGAGCTGGAGGAGGTGTCTGGGGAGAGGGGAGTGTCTGCTGAGACAGCTGCCTCCGCGACCCATTCCCAGATCAGCGGCGTATGAGTTTGAGTACAGGTTAAAGTGGATGCAGATCTTAAATTTGAGAGCCAGATTAGCACTATTGTAACGTCATGTTTTTAGTTTGCTGGGTGTCCTTTAACACACGTAAATATGAGCACATTTGCCCCATCTCAGCTTCACTCTACTGGCTACACATATCTGAGAATAAATGTTAAAGTTCTTTTGTTTGTTTTAAAGCCCTCCATGGTCCCTTCCTACTTCTCTGAGGTGCAGCATGATTATTCACCCTCCCGCTCTCTCAGGTTCGCTGATCAGCTTCCCCTCAGTGTGCCTAAAACAAACGTGAGCTAAGAAGGGATGTGGCTTTCCTGTGGCAGGTCCTAAAATGTAGAATGACTTACTACTGCACATGAGAAGGACTGCATCACTATCTGTCTTTTAATCACTTCTTAAAACTTTTGATAACACGTGAGATGTTGATTTTAGTTTGCGGTTATTTTGTTTTACTTTTTACTGCATAGCTGGTTATATGTGTGTTTAAAGTATTTTGTATTTTAACATGTTTTTTTTTTGTTTGTTTGTGTAATGTCATTTGTAATTTTAATGTTTTTATGTATTCTGTACAGCATTAAAGTGTGTCTCGTGTGGTCATGCAAAGTGCTTTATAAGTAAAACTGGAATGGATTGGATAGTAAAGGGAGGTGTTACACTTCTGATAGTTGTTTATGAAGAGGAAAATTGTTTTGGTGAATGAAAGCCATGCTTCAGTTAACTCATTCAGACTTGATTCAAGCTAAAAGGGATGATTGGACACCGAGATACATGAGAGGCATTGCCCTCTTTTCTGTGTCGTCTTCTGGGAATCGTTTTTTTCATTGGCTTGTTTGGCCATAATAGGCTTTATATGATGACTCTTCACCTCTGTCAGATCCTGCCATGATCCAAACAGAAACACACATTCATCACTATCCAACACACAACGGCACACAGTTCCAATCAATAGCCATAAATTTGATCCTTGACAGGCTGACACCTGCACCCTGTTTCTCCTGACCACTCCTTAGGTAACCCTCATACACTCACAGACAAGCAGTTTTTCGTATTCTCTCTCCTTCCTTCCCCTGACACATTTGTTAAGGACCTCGTTGACCCCTAGCCCTGCCCCACTTGACGAAGTTATTGATTTTTTTTTTTCTGGCAACCCTGTGTATCCAGGATGAAGAAGGGCGAGAGCAGGGGAATTAGTCGCCACAGTCAAGTAAAATGGAGGGGAAGCTAGGGATGACGAAGAAGGATCGATGCAGTGATGGCTGAGCTTGCAATATTAGAAACAACAGTCAGCCATGAAGAAAATCAGTAGACATTTGAGAGTGGGAGAGGACAGACTGGCAGAGGCTAAAAAAGGTGGAAAAAATTAGTTTCATGTCACGATTCAAATAATTTGAGAATTATAGTTTAATCACAGTTTAAATGCAGCTGTTCTGTGAAGCCCTCAGAGGGCTATTAGAGAGCATAGTGAACAAACAGCATCATGAAGACCAAGGAACGCAGCAGACAGGTTCACTACTTAATTTGAATAAAATGAAATAGTGAATTGATAATAACAGTAAAAAAAAGATAAATGGAAGACAATCTGTGAATTTTGCAAAAAATACGCTTTTGTTGGATAAGAAGAAGGTATACAGACTCTCACTAAGCTCACAGCACTGAAGAGGTCTTCTAAAGTCATGTAAGACTGTTTACACATCAAGTTACAAACGTTTCAAGTACAAAACCCAGTCACTGAAGTTAGCATCTGATTCAACGTTTCCAATAATGTAACTCCAATGCAGTTACATCAGTGGAACAGCTCTTTATACAGTCCTCTACCCAACCACCCCAACACTTTTGGTGAGGCACTGCAGCAAACAAGCAGGACAAAGGCTGTAGGAAAAATATTTCCATAAAGGGCTTTCAGCTGTCAACTCGTGGCTGAATCCTCCTAGAAGCATGCCAGGCTGAATGTCGCTGTAGTTTAAGTCCTTTATAGGGTGTGCTCTTTTGTTCTTGGTGATCTCAGCTAAATGTATGTAAAGTTCTCTGTTAGTTTGCTTGGGACAGAAGCCTGAGTACAGTGCACATGTGGAAATGTTGAAGTAGTGCCCCATGTTTGGGCTAAATCAGGCTACCATCCAGTCGAAGATTGGAGGGGTATGCACCTTGATGTAATGGTTAGCAGAACTAGTTCAACTTCAGTTTATTCTAGTTAAAATTGAACTAATTTCTGTTCATTCATCAATTTGTTTTTATAAAATACAGGTCCTTCTCAAAATATTAGCATATTGTGATAAAGTTCATTATTTTCCATAATGTCATGATGAAAATTTAACATTCATATATTTCAGATTCATTGCACACTAACTGAAATATTTCAGGTCTTTTATTGTCTTAATACAGATGATTTTGGCATACAGCTCATGGAAACCCAAAATTCCTATCTCACAAAATTAGCATATTTCATCCGACCAATAAAAGAAAAGTGTTTTTAATACAAAAAACGTCAACCTTCAAATAATCATGTACAGTTATGCACTCAATACTTGGTCGGGAATCCTTTTGCAGAAATGACTGCTTCAATGCGGCGTGGCATGGAGGCAATCAGCCTGTGGCACTGCTGAGGTCTTATGGAGGCCCAGGATGCTTCGATAGCGGCCTTTAGCTCATCCAGAGTGTTGGGTCTTGAGTCTCTCAACGTTCTCTTCACAATATCCCACAGATTCTCTATGGGGTTCAGGTCAGGAGAGTTGGCAGGCCAATTGAGCACAGTGATACCATGGTCAGTAAACCATTTACCAGTGGTTTTGGCACTGTGAGCAGGTACCAGGTCGTGCTGAAAAATGAAATCTTCATCTCCATAAATCTTTTCAGCAGATGGAAGCATGAAGTGCTCCAAAATCTCCTGATAGCTAGCTGCATTGACCCTGCCCTTGATAAAACACAGTGGACCAACACCAGCAGCTGACACGGTACCCCAGACCATCACTGACTGTGGGTACTTGACACTGGACTTCTGGCATTTTGGCATTTCCTTCTCTCCAGTCTTCCTCCAGACTGGCACCTTGACTTCCAAATGACATGCAGAATTTGCTTTCATCCGAAAAAAGTACTTTGGACCACTGAGCAACAGTCCAGTGCTGCTTCTCTGTAGCCCAGGTCAGGCGCTTCTGCCGCTGTTTCTGGTTCAAAAGTGGCTTGACCTGGGGAATGCGGCACCTGTAGCCCATTTCCTGCACACGCCTGTGCACGGTGGCTCTGGATGTTTCTACTCCACACTCAGTCCACTGCTTCCGCAGGTCCCCCAAGGTCTGGAATCGGCCCTTCTCCACAATCTTCCTCAGGGTCCGGTCACTTCTTCTCGTTGTGCAGCGTTTTCTGCCACACTTTTTCCTTCCCACAGACTTCCCACTGAGGTGCCTTGATACAGCACTCTGGGAACAGCCTATTCGTTCAGAAATTTCTTTCTGTGTCTTACCCTCTTGCTTGAGGGTGTCAATAGTGGCCTTCTGGACAGCAGTCAGGTCGGCAGTCTTACCCATGATTGGGGTTTTGAGTGATGAACCAGGCTGGGAGTTTTAAAGGCCTCAGGAATCTTTTGCAGGTGTTTAGAGTTAACTCGTTGATTCAGATGATTAGGTTCATAGCTCGTTTAGAGACCCTTTTAATGATATGCTAATTTTGTGAGATAGGAATTTTGGGTTTTCATGAGCTGTATGCCACAATCATCCGTATTAAGACAATAAAAGACCTGAAATATTTCAGTTAGTGTGCAATGAATCTAAAATATATGAATGTTAAATTTTCATCATGACATTATGGAAAATAATGAACTTTATCACAATATGCTAATATTATGAGAAGGACCTGTATAGATAGGTCCAAAGCAAGGGTGGTTGACAAAGAAGGTAATTTTTATAATGATGACATTTGTACAATATGGCTGTCATTATTCCAAACCAAAAGCTGCTTGAGGTGTTCATACTTTTTTAAAGTAATCATCTTAACTACCATTCCACATGTTGAAAATCCCCTTAATTCACTGGAACTTAGCTAACCTGGCACTTATTAACCTGCTAACAAGTCGCTACAAAAAGTTGAACCAGTTCGCCCTAACTTTATGAGGAATATCTCAGAGTTCATCAGACAAATAATTAGATTTTATGCTGTAAAACAAGTAATCTTTGACTTCTTTAGCTCATTTTCTTCCAGCCATTCTCCCCGATATGTACGCATTTCTATGTCAGAGTTGTATGCAGAGAGCTTCCTCAGCAATCATGGGTTCCTCTTAAAACACGGCTTGCAAAAATCCTTTCTCATTTTTCCACTCCTCATGGATCACGTTGGAGATTTCACAGTGGTGTTTGGAGGTGACACACTTATACATAAGTCCTTTCCTGTGATTCTACCCCTGTCACTTTAAACGCAGCTGAGAGACTGATTTGGCTTCCATAATCTGTTCTTCCATTGCCCCCTCCTCTACTTGAAGGAACCTTGAAATATCATATAAGGAGATTATTTCATTCGTAATTGATTGAGTGAATCTTCTACAAAGACCAAAATACTTCAAAGTGTGTGAATTAAGACTCGGGATGGGATGGCTGAGGCAGGGAGGGGTTCGAAGAGGAGTCGTGGCTCCATTAGGCTACTGCTGAGGTCGAGCTGCTGAGCCTCTTTGGGTGGCAAATAAGAGCTGAGTCTGATCCTAAAATGGCAGCAAGTTGGCTAAACCAAGAAGTATTGGTCAGAAGATCAGTTACTTGAGGCTCCCCGTCTGCTATGGCTGCTAATTGGCTACATCTTTATTTCCTAGGCAGATTCAGACTATATGATGAAAAAGTTTGGAAAAACTTTCATTCACCTTAAACCATTTTTGAGCCCATGGCTCTGTTTAGTTTCCCAATTTGTTTTCTGAAACTGCTTGATATTAAAACTGTATCAGATTTATAAGTCTTTTTAGATTTTCACACACAAAACACAATAAAAGCTATAAGTTGATGCATATGCTGTTGTGATTCTGCTGTGTTGTTTCGAGTTTCTGTTTCTTTGATTCCGTTTTTATAGTCTCTTAGTGTCGGCATTTTAGTTCATCCTATTGTTTACTTATTTTTTAGTTTATTCTTGTGCTTTGTTATATTCAGCTGCTCTCTGGTAAATTTATCTTCTCTCCCTCAGATTTCTCACTTCATTTGTCTCCAACTGTTCCTGATCTCCACCTGATTACCCTCACCTGCTAGCCCAGAAGTTCCCTTCAAATTCACCCTGTATGTACGTTTTTTGGTTATCATTGTACTTTGCTGTTTTTTTTTTCTGTTCTTCACTGCTCTTCCCCTATCCAGGAGTGACGCTGAAAAACTAGTCCATGCATTTGTTACTTCAAGGCTGGACTATTGTAATTCTTTACTATCAGGATGTCCACAAAATGCAGTTAAAAGCCTTCAGCTGATTCAGAATGCTGCAGCAAGAGTTCTGATGAAGATTAAAAAGAGAGATCATATTTCTCCTATTTTAGCTTCCCTTCATTGGCTCCCTGTTAAATTTAGAATAGAATTTAAAATTCTTCTCCTCACATATTAAGCCCTTAATGATCTAGCTCCATCATACATCAGAGATCTGATTGTTCCATATGTTCCTAACAGGGCACTTCGTTCTCAGACTGCAGGTTTACTGGTGGTTCCTAGTCTCTAGAAGTAGAATGGGAGGCAGATCCTTTAGTTATCAGGCTCCTCTCCTGTGGAACCAGGTCCCAGTTTTAGTCCGTGAGGCAGACACCCTGTCTACTTTTAAGGCTAGGCTTAAAACGTTCCTTTTGGATAAAGCTTATAGTTCGAGTGGCTTAGGTTATCAGGGAGGGATCCTTCCTCCCTCCCTGTTGGATGGAGTAAGGGGGAGTCAGGTTTAGCCCAAACCGGCTCAGTTATGGTTGAGGTGCAAACACACCCTCCATTTCTGCTACCTGTATGACCCCTTCTCTTTTCCAATGGTTATAATCAGTCTGACAGAAAAAGGTATCCCAATCCTTGTGGTTTTTAGTATAACAATGACCATCAGTGGGACCCTTTGTGGGGTTCCTTGAGACGACATTGTTGTAAATAAGCGCCGTTTAACTAAATAATCTGAACTGAAACTATCTGTGTAGTTATGCTGCTATAGGCTTAGGCTGCTGGAGGACATGACGACCACTTTCACCCTCTTCGCTACATTCTCACACTACTCTCCAATTTTGCATTATTTGCTGTTATTTCAGCTTTTAACTTTGTTCTCTCTTTTCTCTTCCTAGAAGCTACACCTGGCCTGGCTCTGTGTCTACCTGTGACACCTTTCTGGAGAGGGGAATTGTCCGAGCTTCTGCTGCCAACAACTTAATGCTCACCCTCTACCGATGATCCACATAGCCCTGTCTTTTAGTGTTTAACCCTTTCTCTCTCCTAGACATGGCGATTGACTGAGCTTAACTGTAACAAACTCTATGTGCTCTCTTTCAAACTCATGAAAACCCTTGAAAACCCTTGAAAACTGGCTCAGAGTTTATCTGTTCTTTCTTTCTAGGTGAAACGACTAAAGGAGCTACATCCATTAACATTTACATTTCCTTCCCATAGAATGTACTCCTGGATCAGTGCTTCTTTGTTCTCTTTGTGTCTCTGCTCTGTTCTCTCAAACCCCCAGTCGGTCGTGGCAGATGGCCGCTCACACTAAGCCTGGTTCTGGTGGAGGTTTCTTCCTGTTAAAAGGGAGTTTTTCCTCTCCACTGTCGCTACATGCATGCTCAGTATGAGGGATTGCTGCAAAGTCAACGCCAGTGACTGTCCATTGTCTCTACATGCTCATCCGGGAGGAGGGAATGCTGCAAGTCACTGACTGGATGTAATCTGCTGGGTTTCCTTAGATAGAAAAGCTTTTTAACCAATTTGAATAAATAACTCAATCTGACTGCACTGTTTGATAGTTAGGATTAATTGGAATGTATGTACCTGACTTGAAATCTTATGATTCAATTGAATTGACTGAGCCCATTTTAAAGTTACCCACCTTTCAAACAATGCAACAGGAAACAACACTCGCCAATTGTTTTTAATTTGCAAACTGGCTTTAGGTGTGGGTGTTGTGTATTTCTGTCTTGGCATTGTGATTTACTAATCTTGTTCACTGGCTGCTGGTTCAGCCTCAGCCTCCTACAGCCATTGAAGTTATTTTAAAAAAATTATAGATGTAGAAGTAAGTAGTTGTGTTAAAGTCGGTGTGCAGCAGAGAAACTGAGATGGCAGGAATGTATAGAACTGACTGAATATTTGAAGTTGTGTTATGTTGCAAACTGCAAGTCTGTCCAATTTTGCATTATTTGCTGTTATTTAAACTTTTAACTTTATGTTCTCTCTCTTTTCTCTTCCTAGAAGCTACACCTGGCCTGACTGTATCTATCTGTGACACTTTCCTGGAGAGGGGCATCGTCCAAGCTTCTGCTGCCAACAACTTAATGCTCACCTTCTACTGATGATACACTTGGCCCTGTCCTTTAGTGTTTAACCATATTTTTCTCCTAGACATAGCTACTGACTGAGCTTTTACTGTGACTAACTGTATGTGCTCTCTCTCCTACTCTAAACTTGAAAACTGGCTCAGAGTTTATGTTTTTTCTTCCTAGATGAAACCACTAAAAGAGCTACTACATCCATTAACATTTACTTTTCCTTCCCATAGAAAGTACTCCTGGATCACTGCTTCTGTGTTCTTTTTTCGTCTGCTCTGTTCTCTCAAACCCCCAGTCGGTCGTGGCAGATGGCTGCTCACATTGAGCCTGGTTCTGCTGGAGGTTTCTTCCTGTTAAAAGGGAGTTTTTCTTCTCCACTGTCGCTACATGCATGCTCAGTATGACAGATTGCTGCAAAGTCAACGCCAGTGACTGTCCACTGTCTCTACATGCTCATCCAGGAGGAGGGAATGCTGCAAGTCACTGACTCGATGCAATCTGCTGGGTTTCCTTAGACAGAAAAACTTGTTATCCAATTTGAATAAATAACTGAATCTGACTGCACTGTTCAATGGTTAGGATTAATTGGAATGTATGTACCTGATTTTTGTGAAGTGCCTTGAGACGACATGTGTTGTTAATTGGTACTATATAAATAAACTGAATTGAATCGAATCGAATTAGTGAGGAGGTGTGGTTGATTCCATTGCTAGGTGTGAATCTGTCTTCTTTTTTTTCTTCTTTTTACCGTGTCCTGTACTCTCAGAATTGTTGTCTGAGTGCCAAGAAAAAGCCCAACGGATTTACTTTCACAAGTGGAGCATTACAGCTAACGCTTTAAAGCTCTGCTTGATATTCATAAAAAGAAACTTTATTAGAAACTGTTTTGGGATTATTTCAGTTGTTACAAACTCTGAGACAGAAATGAAAAGTAAAAAAAAAGAAGCACGAAAAACCGAACGGTGGGCAAAAAGGAAAAGGGGAGAGAAGGAGAATAGAATGGAGGAAAGAAAGAAGGATGAAGAGAATACAAGATAACACCTTGCTTGCTCCTACACCTGAAGAAATGTTCATATTACCAGCTTTTTTACCAGAAAGTGCACGGTATTTGTGAATGAAAGATGTATTTAGCAATAAATGCGGCTCAATATAGAACTTTGTGTATCTGTTAACACCTGAAGCTGTCTTCTAAGAGTAGTGATCGGTTTTTGTAAAAGACTAAAAGAAAAGAAAACAAAATGTGGTCCTAGTAATTAGTGGAGAGAAGTTAACTGATTGTTGGGACCTCAGCCATGAAGTGAAACATGGATGAACATGGATGAACAACCTCCGAACTATACATTATCGAAGGCCTGTATGCACCTTTCAAAATCACACTGACTTATTCCTAACACAGCCTTACATGGCCCGGACAACACTTAACAGACCGAATTATTATTTAATAAAATATTAAAATATGAATATGAAATATTATATTCATAATTGGATTAAGAAATGTGTAAATCACGATGATGAAACTTAGCAAACTTAAATAAATTGTCACAACGCATCAAAATGTTTGAACATACCTTATTTACACATTCATCATAATTTTGATTTGCTTAATATTATGTTTACTCATATAACTGGTCATTTTCCTACCTTACCTATTTGATACTAATGTGGACACTCACCTGTCAGCATTTTTTAATGGGTCCTGTCTGGCAGAGTAGCACTCAGAACTATTGTCTGAGTGCCAAAAAGAAGCCCAACAGATATACTTTCACAAGTGGAGCATAAGAGCTTTTGCTCTAAAGCTCCGCTTGATATACACTTTAACAAAGCAAATAGGAACGATCCTACTATTGGATGATTTCTGCATGCAAGAAATTCAATTCAAGCTGAAGCAATGAGTTGCTTCTCACTTCTTAAAACAATTATGTCGAAAGACACATCAAGTGGAATGTATGTACCTGACTTGAAATCTGTATGATTCGATTGAATTGACTCAGCCCATTTTAAAGTTACCCACCTTTCACACAATGCAACAGGAAACAACACTCTCCAATTATTTTTACTTCCGCCTTCCTCCCTCCCTGTTGGATGGAGTAAGGGGGAGTCAGGTTTAGCCCAAACCGGCTCAGTTATGGTTGAGGTGAAAACACACCTTCCATTTCTGCTACCTGTATAACCCCTTCTCTTTTCCAATGGTTATAATCAGTCTGACAGAGAGAGGTATCCCCAATCCTTGTGGTTTTTAGTATAACAATGGCCACCAGTAGGCTCTAGATGGACAAACTTTATCAGTTAATTATTGTACTTAGTACCCCTACACATAGCCCATTCTAAATTGGCTATAAAAAAACTGAATTGAATTGAATTTAATTGAAATGGGGTAAAATGAAGAAAGAAAGGGAGAGAGGTGGGGTAAAAAACTAAAAGGCAGAGAAGGAGATAAGAATGGAGGATAAAAAGAAGGATAAAGAGAATACAAGATAACAACAAAAAAGTCTGCTTCTACACCTGCAGAAAGAGATTGAAAAAGAAGAAAAAAAAAACACAGGGACAAACAACAAATGCATACAACGACAACATTACTGAAAAGTACACAGTACTAAGTAATGCAGGATGTATTTAGTGGCATCTGCAGCTTAATATATAGAACCAATGCCGGACCCCCCCATCACCCAAACCAGCCCCATCCCCCACCCCCCTTCCCCTCACACACACACACACACACACACACACACACACACACGCATACACACAGAGAGAAGAGCAGAGGAGAGCCCCAGGGGAACCACCCAGCAGCCAGAGTGCAGAAGCCTAGAGCAGAGCTGCAGCAAAAAGCCCCAGGTCCCGAGAAGCAGCCACTGGGAGTGTGCCGGCACACACCCGAGCACCGAGCCCTGGATACCAAGAAAAGGCCCCACATTTGATGTGGCACCTAAGATGATCCAGGAGGGGGGCAGGCCAAGACCCAGGCAAGGAAAACAGGCACACAGTCACAATCACACATGCTTACACATACCCAGACTCACAGCCCGACATGCAATGTAAAGATACCCATGAATGAACACTGTACACTCACTCGCACTCCCCAAGCACACTCTATACTCCCAGGTCCAGGTACTAATAACCCAGAGGGGCAACCAGCCCCCAGACCCAGGAAGTGGTCCCCTTCATTCCGGGGTGGAGACAGGTAGACTGGCCGATCCACTAGTTCAGACTGGGGCCAGCACTGCCCAAACCTGAATGGCCCTTGCTCAGATCCTGACCCACCGACCCGCCCCCATCCAGAGACGGGATCACAAAAACAAAAAAATAAATAAATAAACAGGGGTTGACCTGGTCCAAACCAGTCTGCCAACCAAAACCGCCATTTTTCCAAATGTTTATTTTTTAAACCATTTTACATTCAGTAAATAATATTTAAATTCTTCTGTACTATATTGTTTGTAAATTTTTTCACTCTTTATTCATGGTTATTTATTATTGTTCCTGTAATTCATTTATCCTTCCTCATATTGCCTTATTAGAGGTTAACCTTTAACCTGTCCTGCTGCCGAAAATATTTAATTTCACCCTAGGGGGATGAGGTTAATCTTATCTCTATATTATTAATTGTATGATTGTTGTATAGGTTTATGTGCTCACTTATTCGACTGTTTAGGGGGTGGATCCTTGCACGATCGAGCCGGTATTGTTTTATTAATTCATTATTGTTTATTGCTTGGAGAACATCTCTCCTTTCTCTTGGTCTTTCCACCATCTACCCTGCTTAAGACACTTTTAAGCTAGGTTTGTGGCACATTAAACAGGGTGCGAGGGTGCGAGGGTGCAAGGGTGCGCGAGCCAACAGTGACGCAATTGTGCCGTCCCCACCCGTGCTCAAGGCCCTCACACGCCTGGTCGTGCACCTCCGGGTTTTTGTAACTTGCCGTGTGCTGCGTGCGACACTTCATTGAAAATGAACGAAGTTAATGGTTCAAACATATCACTCACCAATAAATCACTTCTACATGAACAGAAGAAAGAGAGTCACAACATAAAAACAACAAACAAAAAAAAAGGTAAGAGAAATGCAAGTTGCAAAGTTATGCTGTATACCTTAACAAATTTTTTTATTGTTAAGAGTCCAAACTTGTATCTAGGTACAGTTTTTAGATCCATTACAAAGAAGTCAAAAAGCGGTTTGCTCTTCATTGTTTTGCATTTATGAATCAGAAAAAATGCAAGAAACAGAATCTCTTTTTTACTACATTTCCACGGGAATACTACAGCAACATCAGCGAGAAGTATGAAAGCCTGAAGCACTTGCTCAAGCTCGAGCACCGTAAGAGGAGCCCTGAGCAACACCCCAAAGTGTGACTATAAATGAGCCTTTAGGCTCACTACTCTTAACATTTGCTCACTTTAGGAGATTTAGGAGCTGACTTTAGGAGCTTTCTTGAGGCCTAAAATGCTTTGTGAATAACATTTATCTTACTGAGGTAAAATTCTAAGAAATATCTTAGAATTTCTCAAATTCTAAGATATTTCTTATAATTACGTCACTAGGAGCTACTTTTAGTCTTAGGATTCTTCTTGAATGTCGGCCATGATCTTTTCACCCAGGCCCACCCATCCCCGCCCATTTAACTCTCCCTCTCTGTCTTTCTCTCTGCCTTTCGTTCTGCCCCTTTTCCTTTTCTCTTTCAGTCATCCTTTTGTCCTTCCATTACCAAATACTTCCCTATCAGTCCTGACCGAGTGTTGATCTTAATCCTCTTACCGCACGGCTCCATTACCCACTTCAGCCATTTTTGCATTTACACCGAAGAAAGAGGGGATCCCCTGCTCGTTCTCCAGACCCCAAAAGCTTAGCCCTCCAATCTCCCCCTCAGATATAGACCCTCCAACCTCTCAGAACTTCTCTCATTTCATATGACCAAATTTTCAGTCAACAAGGATATCTAGAAGTAAGATGGTTGTCATAATGGTCACAAGGCGATGATGCATTTGAGGGAGTGTAGTTATGCATCAAACTTTTGTCCTTGCAAGGCCTCATCCAAAGTGATGACGGTATAAATCAGTTCCCAGGTGGGTGTGGCCGGGCTTTAGGATTTTCTCCTGCTGTGTGTTGTCTTTAATCCCTAAATGTCACTACTGGTCCCTAACAGTCCTGGTGGCAAAAGCAAACACAGTGCCACACTGCTCTGTATCTGCAGAATAATTTAGCACAACATTGTTGGAAACATGCAGCAGTCTGCTGCTAGTTGATTAATTTATTGAAAAAGGCTTTTATTTGCCTTCTAATTCATTATATAAACTCTTTCGTTTTTAACTTATCTGATTATGATCTCTCCTTTTTCTACCTTTTCTCTCCTCTCTAATTTACTGTTTCTCTCAAGAGAGAGATTAACCCTTAATCCCCTGACACCCCTGCTTTAATTGATATGATTTAACTACTACTAGGCCATGGGAGGTTCCACAATGCTACCTCAGAGAGACTGTTCCCTCCGCTGAGTACTACAACCTTTCCTCATTCCTCCATGCGGCCCTCCCCGCGCCTCACCCTTTAACCCTCCTGTTCTGCATTTCCTCCCATCTATCTCATTCATCTCCTGCTATTGCATAACCATGCCACCCCCCCCCCCCCAACCCTGACCCCCCCCCCCTTTTTTTTTTTTTTCTTTTATTACTTGACATCCCTCTGCCTTGCTCCCAATGGTTACCATTTAGAAGTGGTTAGCAGAGCACTGTGGGAGTTTATCTGTACCATGAGACCAAAAGTTCAGATGAAACATTAGACATTTTAGAACCCTAAGTGGTTTGGGAGGGTGAGTATTATATGGTGGATATGGTTCTGATTTAGCTGTGAGAATAAAAATAGCTCGAGTTGTAGCATTTTAAATAATTCAAGAATACGTGGAAAACAACAAAAATCAAATATTATTTCACCTAAACAGGGAGGTAATCATCATCACTCGAAGTGTCCCTGCTGGTGTTAATACCAGACTTTTACTATCAGTGCTCCCAGGCTGTTTTACTACATTATCTAATTTGCAGAGCTGCCATGAGCTATATTTTTTAGATGACTTATGTTTACAGAGGCCATAGTTGTATCTACTGTGTTTCTCCCAATGGATTTAAAGCTAAACCACAGAGGAAAATCCCAGGATTTTGAGGCATTTACCAGCAAAAATCCAGCGATTAGGCTGCATCTCCATTGCTGATAATCTTCAAATCTTGTCAGTGTGTGTATGTGTTTCTGGAGAGGGTGTTGAAATCCCATTTTACAAAGATGCCTGGTGGTTGCTTCCATAACCTTTAAATGGTTTACATGATCAACACAAAAAAATGTTGTGTGTTTGGTTTGTTTTATATGGTATGATGGACTATTTCAGTTTACAGCAGCAGATATTTAATTTACAATCATTTGAAGTAATTTAGTCGTAAATGACTTTGAAAAATATATATTTTTTCTTTGTTTCACTGGAAAATTATACCAGTGTTTACTCTGTACATCAGATTAGCAGTGATATAATCAGCTAAGTGTTGCTCGGTGACTGGGAAGTGTCACAAACAACCTTAAATCTGCTTCACAACAATTTATAAAAAATGCCCTTTTTCATTTGTTGTTTGAGTAAAACATTGCAATATTGTTTGCAACCAGCAACATGTGTGAGAACCCAGGCACCAGAAAGTAGAGATGCTCTAAGAAAATGGCCAGTTGGAAACCAAAAAGTTCTATCTTTTTCTCATCAGTGAACACATACCCTGCTGTAAGAGGTAGAGATGGTGATTCCAGTCTCAGACTCTAAATCAGGTTGCAATGAAGTCTGAAAAACAAAGACTTCATACTTGACTTACTTGACTTGACATACATACTTAGACTGCAGACAGGAAATACATAAATAAAAGTACAATAGTACAAAATGTGAAACCATGGAATGGGGGGTTATATTGTCTTTTTTCTAATTTAGCTTTGCATTTGTAGTCAAAGCTTGCAGGTAAGGTCTAATATAAATGTAGTTGTTCCTATTCTATGCTTTACTTTGCAAGCCATGTTTTCTGGGGAATGATTGTTCTGATGTTGTTGCTTCTTGATATGTTCTCAATAATTTGTGAATCACAGGTCAGTAAATTAAATAATAACATGTGGGTAACTGCCATCTCATTGTGGCATGAAAACCTTTCAGTTTGTCACCATTAAATTCCTCTTATACATCCTTCTCCTTCTAAACCTGTGGAGAGTATGTTGACTCCATTATCAGCTCAGTGATAAAATGTCACACCCCCACCACAAATTTTTTCAAAATTCTCTGTCTATTCTTCCTTTCTTTTTCAGTCTGCGTAAAAGCACAAACCACATGCATGTCCACCACCACGTACATTATGCTGTGCTTTGCATCCAGTTATGAGGCCTGAGGGTCTGTGTCGGTGAACTCTGCATCATATTTCTCAGGCTGATGGAACATTCTGTCCAGGCCTGAAAACATACTAAATAGAGGGCTGCACTGTCTTCTCTCAGCTTTAGCATGTGTTTGTAATGTGATCACTCTCAAACCCGCAGCCTCAGATCCCAGCATCCTTTCCTTGGTTTTTACAGATGAAAAACAGAAAGAAGGAAACCACTCTGAGCAGGAGAACTGTAGCAAAATAACAACCCAGTACATTTAAGGGGACACAGTCAAGTAGCACTGCTAAATAAATCTATGCATTTAATTTTATAGAACAAACATTTACCTTTGTTGACTAAGGTATTTCCTGTGTTAGATGAGACTTAATGTCATGGTGAGCACAGCACAGACATCAGTCTGCAGCACAGACTGATGTCTGTGCTGCAGAGGTAAAGCTCTGTGAAGGTGCTGAATGAACATGTCATCAGACCATCAGAGCTGTTGGAGGTTTGGAGTGTTAGAGCAGGGAGGGCAAAGAGGGTATCAGCCTGGGTGTGTCCACATCCAGTGGTTTATCTGTGCATTACTTTGCAGTTTACCTTTCAGCTTACCTTAATGCCCATGTTCACTCGTCTGTCGTCCCCTCCCGTGCATCCCACTGCCCTGCTCCTCACAGCCCCTGTAAATCACTGTGGTATTTCCACAGCAAGGTGTCAGGTTGATATTTACTCTGACCTCATGGTTGGACAGCCCTGAAAACACCTTGCACACCTCATCTGTTTACAGCAGAAAACGACAACATTAAATCTGCAAAATCCCTTTTACTAAAATTAAAGTTAGGATTCTTTAGAACATTCAGAACACTGAGATAGAATTTGTAATGCCTGAAAAATTTAACAGTTAAAATACTAGAACATTTTCATGTGAATTCTGGGGTTTCAACTTTTGAGTAGCAAAGTCCCCTGGAGCTGGAATTTGAAGTGGTAAAGCTGCGGGGTTCTCATCATGTCAGACCTCAGTGTCTAATATGGCTGCCTTCCATATTAAACTTTGTGATAGACACAATAAAAACAGTTTGATTGGAATGTTTGAAGATTCCTTTTTATTAATATCTTCACACACATGGTACTGTGCATCCTTCTTTAGTGAACGTTGTTAAGGTGTTTGAAAGTATTATGGTAATAAATACATCATAATTGGTCTTCTGGCTAATAGCAGTCAGGTAGGTTACTAAGCAATTCTTACTTGTTTTTTAAGTTGGGACTGGAACATGGTTAAGAAAGGTCTGATGTCATTTCCAGGAGTTCTGACTTCAGAAATAAATGGAAAGCAGCAGCAGCATAATTGGCCAGCAGCACTCATTGGTTCGCTTTCATCCTCATTGATTTGTACAGATAGTTCTTCAAATGTTCTTAGCTGCTCTTCTCATTTGAATAGGTTCTTTATAAAGTAAAGATCAAAATATTTGAAAAGCTCATATTTTGGCTGTTGGTGCAAAATATTACCACTAAAAGTACCCAGGTACCACCAGTGGTACCTTTACCACAGTTTAAGAACTGTGACCTTAGCTATCTGCCTTCCATAGAGGGCAACTCATATTGATCTATATGCACAACTTATATTAATATTATTATAATATGAAACTGATTTATATGATTTTATGTTGTCTGATCCTGTTCTTAACACGTGTTTAAAGCAGAAAACATTTTTCACTGCATATTGATAGCAAATGTCAGTTGTAAGATTTTAACATGTGAGTAATTTGGTCTTTACCAGGTTGTAAAATGGTTTAAATCTAACTTTAGTTTTGCCATTCCACACATCATATATTGCAGCATTCCTTATGTGAAGAAAAATAATGCAGAAATAGAAACGTTTGTGAAAAATAGTACCAAAAAAAAGTACACCGCATAGATCTGCAATCCATGAAAAATATGGAGTCGAATGTTGCAGCTGAAATCGAGACTCATTAGACCAATGTTTTCCAGTTTGTCCAGTTTTAGTGAACCCATGTGAATTGTAGCCTCAGCTTCCTGTTTTTAGCCGACAGGGGTGGCACCTGGTCAGGTCTTCTGCTGCTTTATTGTATCTGCTTCAAAGTTTCAGAGATCGGCCATCTGCCACGACCGACTGGGGATTTGAGAGAACAGGGCAAAGAAAAAAAAATGAACACAGAAGCACTGATCCAGGAGTACTTTCTATGTGAAAGAAAGGTGAAACATTAATGGTTGTAGCTCCTTTAGTGGCTTCATCTAGGAGATGACAGCTAAGCAGATGAACTCTGAGCCATTTTGCAAGTCTATAGCATGAAAGAGAGCACATACAGTTAGTCACAGTAGATGGTATTCAACCAAGCTTTTTATTCAAAACATTTTAAGAGAATGTGTAAAGTTTAAAACTATTTACTTCTAATTAATTTGGATGGCACAATGAAAATCTCATATTTCCTAAACTAAAACAGCACTGAAGTGCCTGAAAGAGCTTAAAGACTCCAATTCATACATTTCCTGATAATAGTTTCCTTTCCAGCCTGGCATCTCCCAAAATTTAGCAACACATTAACCAGCTTCAAAGAAACTGTAAATTGTAGTAGAACAAAATTGTGCATAGGTTAATGTTTGCTGGAATGGGTATCCTAGTTTGTCACTGCACAGTGGATCATGTACATAACTGCCAGTTGTACTGACTTAATCCAAGCATGGCAGATTTGTTTAACCTCTGAAAGTGTAAAATGGATTAAAAGACTATAGAAGGAAGAAAAAAGCATGCATCATGTTTAACCCATGTGAATCACATTTATCTTCTAAAACTGCACTCAAATCATGACTGTAATGTCATGGTCTGAAAGAACTACCAGACATTCCGCTTCTTTATGTCTGCACTTTGCTGCAATGAGGCAGCTTTTAAAAGATCCTTGTATTTTAATCCCAACAACCTCAACTAAAATGTGACTAAGTGAATCTGAAATATAACATGTAAAAAACTACCTTCACAGAATACCATCTGCAAGGCTGCTACGGATTTTTCTCACATGTCAGTGTGTATCTCTGTGGAGTAATACGTGTTATGTTGGATTGTTTTTGTCTTCAAAGCTTCGTCTCCATGGAGCTGAGCTTTCGTGGTCAAACCTTCAGGTCATGAGGGAGTAAACCCTGAGTAAACTTCAAGCTGACTGACTCCCAGTCAGACACTGAGGTTTGTTGAGAGTGTCCAGCGAATCAGCAGCAGGAATATCAAAATAATAAGTACAAGGCAACTTACCTTGTAGTGCAGGCTTTACAGTGTCTACCAAGGTATTAATTTTGCCATGTTACAAACACAGTGTAATTTATTTCTTTTTTATGCAAAGGACCAGCGCAAAGTATTGCAATAAAAATCAGTTTTTCACAGTCTTCCATTTTTTTACAAATAAACAAAATCTGAAAAGGGGATTTGAAGAGATCCGCAGCTCAAAAAAGAATCTGTTCACAGGACAACTATTAGTCGAGCACTCTTAACATCTGGGCTTTTTGGAAGACATGAAGCAACCTCGGAAAGGAACAACTCCGTTTTAAGAGGATGAGAGTGAGACCTTCAACAGGATCTGGCTTGGCATGAACAGCCTTCTGCCACAGGTGACTGTGCGTCTAAAAGACAGAACGCAAACAACAGATTCAGGAGTACTGGTCCAGAAAAAGAAAAATCAGTAAACAAAATTACTGGGACAATTCAATAGGGACAAGTCAAAAAAATATAGGCCTGGTTCTACAAAGTATTGAATTAAGAAGTTAAATACAAATGCACACAAAAAAACTTTTTTAAATTCTGTATATCTTCCAATTCACAATGATGCCATACTTTGTGTTGATCTGTCATATAAAATTACAATCTAATACTGGGATGTGTGCAGTTGTCATGTGACAAAATATAGAAAATTGCAAGGGATATGAATACTTTTGCATGGCACTATAGATTAAATTCCCATTTTGTTAGAAAAACATATTTCTGTACCTGCTAAGGGGTGATAGACCTCTAAATAGTATAAATTAACTAATAAATACTGAATTTATACTTTCATGGATTTATTCTGGTCTAACATGATTCCTAAATATTTTGATTTTGATTTTATTTTGCTGATACAACAGGCCATCAGGGTTTAGCATTGGCCCCTGGCAACTATTTACCTGTCAATAGAGTAATGTGCCTCATTTAAACACATTTTCTAATTCCATTTGGCACCAACTAGAAACCAGAACAACACAAACAATCAGCAAAGTCTGTGTGTTGATTGAGAACATTGATGATTTGGTGAAACTGAACATCCAACGTCTGCTTCATTCAGCATTGCGATCAGCACAGAAAAAGCACCTTATCCAGTCAATCCTGAAGGGAAAAAGAGAAAACCAAAAGCTGTCTCTTTCTCTTTATCCCCAAAGCAGGATAACTGCCTACGTTAGGGGAATACCCACGCCTGCCAATTGCAGTAATGGCCCCTAATTCCAAATTAATTCAGTCTAAATGAACTGTCAGAGGGAGATTGATTTGTTGAAGCTGCTGTCTTGATGAGTGCTGTCGTGGGAGGAGGGTGATTAGGCTGCGAGACCTGCGTCAACCTCACACAGCCTGAGGTATTTTTTTCCTCTAGCAGACCTGAGCAGGGGGCAAGCGCAGCTGGTTCTGAGATGACAGGTACGGGGACATGTGGCCACTTGGGGCCAAAGTCCACTGAGGAAGTAAAAGTGAGAACCAAGTGATCTGAAGCATATGTTCTTTTGGAATCGATTGGACAGTCTGTCGGTGAGGTTTTGAGATACTGTAAAATCCAGTAATAGTATATGGTTTTGTCATTATTTCCACAATTACTACACGTTTTGTGTATTACTTTCAGTTTCAGCAAAGAATTGAATTCCAGACACATCAAAAAGTTCCTTCTCCATATAGTTTTAAGCCTTTTCTATAAAGACAGCCTTATTAATAGGCTCTCTGCAAAGTTAATTAGCTGTGGAAACGAGGCCAGGGGCACCATCGTTCTATCCCAGAGGACTTTGCTATCCCTGCTGATTCCCTGGCTAGGCTAATTATTTCCCAATAACCTTACTTACTGGCCATGCTCCCTCCTCTGGGCCTGAGCCTAACAAGCGTCGCCCTGCAAGTCGCAAGGCTGTTCTGCTCAGAAGTTTTTAGCCGCCTGCCTCCCTGCATGCCCGACACGATTTCCTCCTCTTCCTCCCTCTGAGAGGGAGCGAGTTCAGAAGCTCCGCAGAATCCGGCCATGCGGAGGCCATGGGTGGCGGCTTTCGAAAGAGGCGCGGCCGTTTGAAGTTCAAAATTAAATTCCTTCAAATTCGCCATTAACGCTATTACTTAAAGTATTGGACACACTCCGAAGTATCCTGATGGCATTAGGTCTGCTGTCATTAAGTTTGCCCTCTCCTGCCGCTTTGCCTGGAAATATCAATCTCTGGAAAACCTAAACAGCTAACCTTATTACTTTGCCTGTTTAATTTCACTGTTTATTTACTTTATTATTCAATTTTTTTTTCTTTTCCTCTGCCATAGCCAAAGCAGAATCTGTTTGCACATATATAGTATACCACACATGTGAATGAATATGGGCCACAAACATATTGTGGAGGGCTGAAAAGCTGTTTATCAGGCAAAGAGGGAACATCAGAGGCTAAGAAGAGAGATGGCTAAAAAAGGGGAAGATATTAGAATGGCCTATATTAATATATTGGATATTAAATGTGAACTTATGATCCTCTGACATACTTAAAGATGAAAGGTGCAACTAACTGTCTGTAGACTAACATTTATGAGGAGAGTTAAGAACCATAAAAACAGCATTTTGCAGGTAATAATGATTAAACTTCTCCATGTATTGCAGCCAATCACTAAGTTAAGCAAGTCAGTAAAGTACAACACAGGACAGTGAAAAAGTATTTACCACTTTACAGATTTCTTCTGTTTTTAACTCACATAAATGTTTCAGATCAGTCAGTCAGTAATTTTCTACCGCTTATTCCATAGTGGGTTGCGGGGGAGCTGGTGCCTATCTCCAGCAGTCTATGAGCGAGAGGCGGGGTACACCCTGGACAGGTGTTTTAGATCATCAAACAGATTTTATCAGACAAAGAAAGCCTGAGTAAAAATGGTTTTAAACTATAATTTTCTTTAAGAGAGAAATCTATCAAAACCTAGCTCTATGTGAGAAAGTAGTTACTCCATTTATTAAATTTATGTAATAATTCTGTATGTAAATAACCTATTTGTTTTTGTCCAGTTTCACAAACCACATCCACATCTAACTAATGCCAGACCTGTATCATCAAAAAAACATTTAAATAGAGCCTGTCTGACAACATGAAGTAGGCTAAAAGATCTAGGAAAACACCACATAACACCCCGATCTAAGAAAACAGATTAACAGATGTGACAAACGTCACTGACATCTATTAGTCTGTAGAAGGGTTGCAAAGTCTAAACCTTTGAATCTTTTGTGAACAACAGTGAGGTCCATTATACACAAATAGAAAAAAACATGGAATAGTGGTGAACTTTCCCATGAGTGAGCAGCCTACAAAATCTATTCCAGGAACACATTGACAACTCCTCAAGGTGGTCACAAAAGAACCCAGAACAAGATATAAAGCACTACAGGCCTCACCTGCCTCAGTTAAAGTCCGAGTTCATAATTCAACAATAAGAAAGAGAGACCAGGCCTCCATGGGAGAGTTCCAAGGCCAAAATACCTGCTCTCAAAAATAACACAAGGGCCCGTCTTATATTTGCCAAAAAACATCTTGATGATCCACAAGACCTTTGAGAAAATATTTGTGTGGACTCACAAGACAAACAATGGTTTGGGGCTGCTCTACTTATTCAGGACCATGCTCTAGTTGATATAACTATAAATTCCACCATATAATCCCAAAGGAGGATTATTATTAAACCTTTATTCATTTAGGTAGTCTGATTGAGACACAAGTTCTCAATTACAAAAGATACCTGTTATGATTTTTGTGTCCAGCAGCAGGAAAATGGTCTAAAGCATGTCAGCAACCCCACCTCTAAAAGGCTACAAAAAAAAACCCGTAAAGAGTGAACAGGTCAAAGTCTGGACATAAATATGAATGAGATGCTTGTCAGATCTTGTAAATGCTAGATGGCAGTTATTGCAACCAAAGATGTCACAAGCAGTTATTATTTTTAGGGGGTGATAGCTTTTTCATAAATAGGGTCAGGTTGGTTTGGAAAGTTTTTCTCTTAATAAATGAAATCATATTTTTGAAAACTGAATTTTGTCCTCAAGCTATATCTTTTTTCTTGTGTTAAATTTATTTGATGGTCTGAAACACCCAAGTGTGACAAAAAAAGCTAAAAAGAAGACATCTATAAAGGGACAAATTATTTTTAATGGTAATGCATCTGCTCCTTTATGTTGGATTTGTGCTATTGATTATAGCCTGTGTTTGTTTCTGCAACAGTGTTTTTCTCATTTGACTACACAGCATTAATCCTCCCTTAAAGCTGTCCCATTACAATCCCCACTAAGTGCACAGCCCGAGGCCACCGCTCTCACTTTATGTGCAAAAACTGACTAATGCTCAGAGAAACATGTTTGTCTTTATCATTAAAAGCGATCATAACAGATTAAATCTGAGGTTTCTTCATAATAGCTGAAGGATGCGTGTCATGTATCTTTGGTAAGTTGGTTGTTGTTTTGCAGCTTTAAATGTGTAAATTCCCAACAGAATCCACAACAGTAACCATTTAAGAGGTGTTTGAGGAAGAGTATAACCTTCTGCCTTACACGGGTTTTGCTGCTTCTATAATCTAAATGTTTACATCAAATCAGGTTTGGAGGGAATTAAAGACTAAACACTTCTTGAGGTTTGGATGAAATAAACACCAGATATTCAGAGTTTTGCAGCTAAGGACTGTAGAACAGACTAACCAGTGATCTACAGGGATTCAAACTGTTTGTGATCTCTTGTTGGTATTTTTCTTCCTAGGCTTTTTCGTGGATGGTTCTATCAAAACCTATGCCAACGGTTCTAGAATTGTAGTACACATGGTGTACAAGTGTGTTTGTATTAAAGGGTTAATTTGGATTTCAAAGTGAGTTTCTCTGAAGTTCTTAAAAGTCAAAGTTTCCCTACCTGTAAGGAAAAAGTGTCATATCACTGTGAGCTTGTTGTTTGATGATATTTTGTTCAGCCGAACATCCTCCATGAAATTAGGTTGTCAGAAGCTGCCCCTTGTATCAATCCATCAGATTTCCTGTGACATGTATGCAAACCTTTGAATTTTGCATTAGTTGTGCAGCAGCATCAAAGATGGTGTGGTTTTGTGCTTTTCAGTTGTTTGAAAATCATCCTGATGGATTCACAGTCAGCTGATGAGGCAAGTTGATACTGCAAATGTATTTGCCCCTTTCCTGACCCTAGACCTGTATAAGTCCTGGTGAGAGGGAAGGTCAGCCCTGATAATTCTCTCTGCAGGCCTGATTTTCCGTTGCAGTCTGGACCTTTCCTGTTTTGTAGATGAGCCAAACCACACTGAGATGGAAGAAAACAGTACAGATGTACAGTCTCTGCTGGGCCTTCTTCCACACATTATAAATGTGTGAGCACCATCTCAGGTTTTGAGAAATGGTGGTTCCTAGGAACCGGAAGTGGTCCATAGCAGACACCTTGTTGTTGAGGATGTTGACGGGGTGTGGGGTGGTGTTCTCTGAAAGTCTACCATCATCTCCACAGTCTTTTTTTTTTATTCATCTCCACAGTCTTAAATGGGTTACGTTCCAGGTGGTTCTGACCACACCAGCCGATTCTCCTCCTGTCTTTTTGCAGACTCATTACTGTCATGGATCAGTCCAATAACAGTGGTGTCATCTGTAAACTTCAGGAGTTTCACAGACGGGTCCGCTGAGGTGCAGTCGTTGGTGTAGATGGAGAAGAAGAGTGGGGAGAGAACACCCAGGGGTGTGTTGATGGTTCTTGTGCAGAAAAAATGTTCCCCAGCCTCACCTGCTGTTACCAGTCCTTCAGTACTTGTAGTTATCCAGCAGCTCCTTTCATCCACAGAGATCTTGATAAGAGGATTGCAGTCAGTTGTGAAAGCTGCAAGTGCAGGCCATGCCCACTAGTGGAGGTCCACTATGCAGGAAACACCCACCTTACACATGCACATTCAAACACACAAGCCAGAAACATGACGTATGTTGTATTTTTAACGTTAGCTTCAAATGTGGAACAAAACGCAGGAAACTATTTGCTGCAAATGAAATGTAGTGGAGTTATGGTAAGTGGTAGGAAAGAACCCAAACACACAACACAGTAGAGCAGTAGAACGTGGAGGTGCAACTGTATTACCAAACAAATCTGGACCAAATCTGACATAAAAGCATTAAAGAAGCATAAAAGAATTAAAGGAATACAGGTGCACAGAGAAGCAGAAACAATAAGGGAAACATGGATTATCTCAAAAAGTTAAAAGACCCCTACAGTCCATGACTTGATGAAACATGGGACATCCATGAATTTTCACTTTATCTGTCAGTAGTTTTGGTGTCGTTAATTGGTGTTTATCTTGTAAAATGGTTCAATGTACCAGTGTGGTGGAATTTAGAAGAGTAAATGATTGGGTTCTTTTTTAAATGTTTTTCTATAGTTCAGTATTATCAGCATCACAGTGGACATTTTCATGTCCTGTCTTATGTGTGTAATAAAAGCCTTTATAAAGTAAAACGTGTTGGTCCAAGTTTAAGTCTGGACTTTAACTATGCCATTCTAACACAAGAATATGTTTTGATTAAGACTTTTCAGTTGTAGCACTAGCTGGTATGTGTGTTCTGGGTCACTGTCCTGCTGAAGAGTGAACCTCTATACCAGCCTCACGTTTTCTGCTTTCATTGGATTGGCCTGTAAATTTAGCACCTTAAGGACAAACATACAGGGGTTGGACAATGAAACTGAAACACCTGGTTTTAGACCACAATAATTTATTAGTATGGTGTAGGGCCTCCTTTTGCCGCCAATACAGCATCAGTTCATCTTGGGAATGACATATACAAGTCCTGCACAGTGGTCAGAGGGATTTTAAGCCATTCTTCTTGCAGGATAGTGGCCAGGTCACTACGTGATACTGGTGGAGGAAAACATTTCCTGACTCGCTCCTCCAAAACACCCCAAAGTGGCTCAATAATATTTAGATCTGGTGACTGTGCAGGCCATGGGAGATGTTCAACTTCACTTTCATGTTCATCAAACCAATCTTTCACCAGTCTTGCTGTGTGTATTGGTTCATTGTCATCCTGATACACGGCACCGCCTTCAGGATACAATGTTTGAACCATTGGATGCACATGGTCCTCAAGAATGGTTCGGTAGTCCTTTGCAGTGACGCGCCCATCTAGCACAAGGGCAGAGGGAATGCCATGATATGGCAGCCCAAACCATCACTGATCCACCCCCATGCTTCACTCTGGGCATGCAACAGTCTGGGTGGTACGCTTCTTTGGGGCTTCTCCACACCGTAACTCTCCCGGATGTGGGGAAAACAGTAAAGGTGGACTCATCAGAGAACAATACATGTTTCACATTGTCCACAGCCCAAGATTTGCACTCCTTGCACCATTGAAACTGACGTTTGGCATTGGCTTGAGTGACCAAAGGTTTGGCTATAGAAGCCCGACCATGTATATTGACCCTGTGGAGCTCCCGACGGACAGTTCTGGTGGAAACAGGAGAGTTGAGGTGCACAATTAATTCTGCCGTGATTTGGGCAGCCGTGGTTTTATGTTGTTTGGATACAATCCGGGTTAGCACCCGAACATCCCTTTCAGACAGCTTCCTCTTGCGTCCACAGTTAATCCTGTTGGATGTGGTTCGTCCTTCTTGGTGGTATGCTGACATTACCCTGGATACCGTGGCTCTTGATACATCACAAAGACTTGCTGTCTTGGTCACAGATGCGCCAGCAAGACGTGCACCAACAATTTGTCCTCTTTTGAACTCTGGTATATCACCCATAATGTTACGTGCATTTCAATATTTTGAGCAAAACTGTGCTCTTACCCTGCTAATTGAACCTTCACACTCTGCTCTTACTGGTGCAATGTGCAATCAATGAAGACTGGCTACCAGGCTGGTCCAATTTAGCCATGAAACCTCCCACACTAAAATGACAGGTGTTTCAGTTTCATTGTCCAACCCCTGTATGTCCAAGCACTGAACCTTGAGGAACCCCATCACTAATTCAGATGTGTGAGGAAGACTCATCATTTCTGAGGACAAACAGGAACTTCTCCAATACATGATATCAGATTTCCTATAATAATATGCTGCTCAAATACAACCATTTATCTCTTCAAGTGATTTTAAGGTAGTCCTAAGTAATTTGATTCCTATTTCTTTGGCAGATGCAAGCACAACTAATGTATCTAACACCTGAAATGTATCATAATGTGCCAGGTATTACAAATTCAGATTGAAGCCATTTCAAACATAAACCAAAACCCTAAAATATACGCAGTATTCAGAGAATACATCATAAATAAATATGTTCATTTTTACTTTAACTTAAAGAAACAAAACTCCAAAATAAAAATTTTGTAAAAGAATGAATATCCCATTGTCTTTTCTTCTTCACCCCATTTTCAACAAAGTTTCCTTTTGTCCTCCCATAATGCACCCGAGGCCATAATAGAACCCAGGCGTCTCATTTCCCTGATGGACCTCTGCTCTGGCTGACACCCTTGTCCATACACTCATTAACAACTTTACTCCTGCAGCTGCCCCTGGCCATGCAGTGATGTCTCCATGTCTCACTCTTACTCCATCTCTTAACACGGCATCCCTCTTCCTCCTCCACCCACACTCACCTCCTTTCCCTCCATTTCTTGGACATGTAACTCCAAAGCTGTTTCTTTATTTCCCTTTGTTTTTTTATTTAACTCCTTCATTTCTTTGAGTTATTTTTGCTGGGAGCAGCACATTTTTTGGCTTCCTAATAGAAAGTTGGGGGTGGTGTATTGGACTGCACACATCCTAAACCATGGCAGCTTAGCCTGTCAATACTATTTAAATTCAATTCTTTGGCCCCAAACTAGCCATTACATTATTTAACATGTGTGCAGTCAATCGCACATTATCAACACAACATTACTTAGTAAATAGTGTTCATGCAGAATCTACCCAACAGCAGTTGTTGAGCAATGTGGTTACAAGCATCTTTGTCACACTGGACAGTCAATACAGAGGGTTTTAGTCTCTGAATCCATCAGGCAGATCTACTTATCTGTCTTTAACCCTGGTGACAGTTTCTTAATTCAGTGTAAGACAGAGAAATACTGGTATCTTTTATTGGTCAAATTAGGGAAACTGAGAGTCCAGCCATTACAGTTTTAAAATCATTCATAGCCATAACACTTTGTTACCACTGTCTTAGTTTATTTGTCTGCCAAAGCAAAGTGTTCAATCCAAAACAGCAATGCAACCATAAGTGTAATGTACCTCTAGATGTAGGGAAGGATGGGCTCTAATAAAAGCAAGGTCTCATTTGGTCCGAAGATGTTTTCTCATTTTGTGAGTTGAATGGAGAAATATTCATTAAGAAATAAATCAAATGAGCCATGACGGCAACAAGGTTGCAGCAGAAATTCAATTTGTATTCATAAACTGCCACGAGCCAGGAGGTGATAATTCATGAGAGTTGTGTCACCGAAGCTTGTGTCTTCTTGTTATTTAAAAGAGTCTGTGTTGTTGTGAGCATGCATGTGCACAGTTGTATTTGCCTTTGCGTGCCTCACACACTCAATCCCCTCATAAAATAATGAACTCTTTGGGATCTATTAGGGAGGATCATTTTTCCAAGTGTTGTTTAAAGTCTAAACTCATTAAATAGGCATAGTGCTGATGTTTGTTCATTAAAGTAATGAAACTCAAGGTGTTTTCTAAATTGCTTTAAAATTATTCTCCTCTAATAGCATAAAATGAGCAAAAGGGTCCAAACTCTACCAGTTAAGTTTTTGCAACAGTGCTTTAAACAGAAGTCCTTCGTACACAGTGCGAATGGTTTTTCATCAAAAACCAAAAAACATGCTGATTTATAAACATTCGTATTTACTTTCCTGGTGCATCAGAACATGTGATGTGAGGAATGATGTGATTTCATTGTCAGTACAAGTACAGTGACATCGATAATAACGCATACATGTAAAATATGGAATAAAGGTAAATCCTGAAAAACATTTTTGTGTCACAGATGATGTAGATAACAGAGTTTCCAAATGTTTTGTGTAAAGATAGTAGTGAGTCCCAAAGTTGGGTTCCAGACCCATCTGTGGAACACCAAGTAAGAGAACTTAAAAAACCTTTTAAAATATCATCTTCTTGCAGCATTGTTGCCTTGCCGCAAGAAGGTCCTGGGTTCAAATCTCAGGCAGGTCTTCTGCATGGACTTCTCCCATTTCATGTATGGCTTCTTTCAGTGTATTCCGGCTTCCTCCCACACAATTCAATCTGATTTGCTTTTTCAGGGTTTTTTTTCACTCTGTATACCTCAAACTTCCAGTACAAGCCAGATTCCTGTCATCTGCAGAAATATTCAGATGGCTCTGCAGTCTCCGGATGTATCAAAGATACATCATGGTGTGGAAACAATCATTTTATCTTGTGAGCAAGACAAAGGAGATTGTGTTGATTTCAGGGGAAACAGGAATAGGTCAAGTATTCTCTCCATAATGGGAGAAAAGGCTTCTTGAGATCCATAATACAGACCGCTACAGGAGTAATGACAACATTAAGTTTCCCTTTGGGATTATAATTTTTTTTTTATTGAATTGAGTAAATGTTTAATTGTTTAATGGAGTGTATCAGTAATAGTTGACCTTCTACATGGTTGTCCTATCTCCACAAGGGAACATTGGAGCTCCACCTAAGTTGCCATTGGGTCCTTGGTCACCTCTTTGTGTATTGTGTATATGATACACTGTATACACGGTTGATTTTACAATTAAGGCTTGCCTAAAAACCAAGTGTATGTCCACACAGCACAATATCAACAAGAAAAACAGCTTTATGCAAAGAAAATACATAGACACAGCAAAGACACTATCAATAGTGTATTAAAATGGCACATTAAGTGGCATCAAATACATGTTCCCTGATTTGGTTACTACTGCTAAAAATCTCCAGTTTATCAGTCCAGACAGAATTGGCACAGCTGCAGTAAGTCTGCAATTATACAGTGCCCTGCAAAATTATTCAAATCACTTTTCACATCACCTTTTCACATTTTGTAACGTTACACTTACAAACTTTAGTAAATTTTTTGACAGACACACAAAGTAATGCATAGTTGTGAAGTGAAAGTAAAATGATACATGGTTTTCAAATTTACAAAAGAATTCTGAAACATGTGCCATTCATTTGTATCCAGCCCCTATGATCAACATTTTGTAGAACCACCATTTGCTGCAGTTACAGCTGTAGGTCTTTAGATGTATGTCTCTTAGCTTTGCACATCTAGAGACTTGAAATTTTGCCCATCCTTGAAACTGTATAACCCAAGCACCCTTGGTAGCAGCATTTCCACCAACAAAATCAGTCCAAACACATGCTATACATGAAATATTAAATGCATATTGCATATCAACGTAACTTGGAGAGGCTTGTGCTGGGCCCAAGCCATGGAAGAAACTTAGACTTGGATTGTACACAGACAAATACACTGTTAAATCCTCTGAATCCCATACTGCACTTTAAAAAATTGGAGATAAAATGGCGCTCTACACACCTAGAGGACTCCTACTCAATCTGGAAAAATAGTCTACTGTTGTATAAAAAGACACTTCACCAAGCTATAACAGCATATTTCTCATGACATACAAAAATTGTATAGTATTTCCTATATTGTAAAACCATTTGTAATAACATGATAATCGTTATTTCAGGTGGCCTCTCATCATTTTGTTTTACTTAAAGGTGTTTTTGGTGATTTCACCATAAATAACAAAAGCTAAATGTGATTTTACTACCAATACTCCACTACTCACTGTCTCCCTCTTGTAACCCCACATGCAGGTCTAATTTATCTTCAAAACTGTGGAGTCCCAGGTGATGGCATTAGATTTGTAGTGAAAAATACATAGTTGTTGCTATTTAATCTTCTGATTTCCAGAAAATGTAAACATTTCTCTGATTAGATTGAGCGCAGTCACTCAATCTGCACACACTAGAAATGTTCTCTGTTCCCACTGCAAATCAGGGGGATGAAAGTCCCAAACTACTGACTAGACATTATATTTCAGTGATAGCTGATGCTTTTTAACCATTAAAATCATTCTGAAATACTGACTACATGCTTTTTTTATTATTATTTCTGAATGATTTTTCATTCTTTGGTGTTTTTTCTCCATCTTAATCAAGTAATTCAACATAATTAAACATTCTCTACATGCACATCCGGGAGGAGGGAATGCTGCAAGTCTCTGACTCGATGCAATCTGCTGGGTTTCCTTAGACAGAAAAACTTTTTATCCAATTTGAATAAATAACTGAATCTGACTGCACTGTTCAATGGTTAGGATTAATTTGAATGTATGTACCTGACTGTTGTGAAGTGCCTTGAGACGACGTGTTGTGAATTGGCACTATATAAATAAACTGAATTGAATTGAATTAGTGAGGAGGTGTGGTTGACTCCATTGCTAGGTGTGAAGCTGTCTTCTTTTTTTTTTTTACCGTGTCTTGTCCGGCAGAGTAGCACTCAGAATTGTTGTCTGAGTGCCAAGAAAAAGCTCAACGGATTTACTTTCACAAGTGGAGCAAATAAATAAACTGAATTGAAACTGAATACTGTCATAGTAGACATCATAGCACTGTCTACTCTCTGACATACTGAAAAGACACCGTGGGAACTGTAGCCCTGCCGCCTAAACTAATTTGACCTCATTTCCAAATTCCTCAAAATAAACACTGGTTCTTAGACATTAAAATCCACACTGAACTGTGATATCATTGCATCCCTTTTTATTGGTCCTTTTTTCCTTTATTTGTATACAGTTTATAATCTTTCCTTTTCCCTTAATTTTGCTTGGTAGTTTTAGTTTTAAATTAGTTTTAGTTTTATATTTTTAACCTAGATAAAGAGGTTGTTAATTGAAATATTTGAACTTGGAGTTGGAGTTGAATTGTTTTTGTTAATAAATTCCTATATTTTGGATAGAAGTTGTCTGTGTTTATTCCATATGTATGCAGAGCTTGCTGTTACCGAACGGCAGGGCTCGAATCACTCTTTCATCTATTGTTCCACAATGCCATGCCATATTAGGCTGGTTTTCAAAGGACCATACTTGACAGACCAAAAGTTGTTTGGGTAGTGACTGCTGATAAGGTGGTGCCCTTATTTATTAGTCTGACTGTAAACTTGATAGCCTAACTTTATTAATAATTTTGTTAATAACTGTTCATTATTTATTATAATGATTAAAAGTTGCTAATAGCCAAACAATCATTATTGCACCACTAGAAACATTTTCTACCTCAACAAGACCCAATTCCAACACTGAGCAGCTAAATAAAATAACTTAAATACTGTCTTTCCTTTGCTGTTTTATGGTCATTATCCATGCAGAACTCTCAAAAAGAGGCCTGGGGTTTAAGAGGTAAAATAAATACCTCAAACTCAGCTTTGATGAAGAGCACCTGTGAACATCATTTTTCAAGTCTTACCACAGATTCTCAAACTTAGACTGGCAATTCTGAAATATAAAAATGCTATCATCTATACCAGGGCTGGTTTTCTTCGACTTTTAAATGTGTTTCTGTTTCAGCACACCTGAATGTAATAATTAGAAGTTACATCTGACCTGGCTCTGCGTTTAGCTGTGGGACCTTCCTCGAGGGGGACATCGGCTGAGCTGCTGCTGCCAACAACTCACCTTATACAGATGATCCACTTGGCCCAGTCTTTCAGTGTTTAACCCTGTCTCTCTCCTAGACATAGCTACCGGATGAACTTCTACTGTGACTAACTGTATGTGTATCATCCGCTAGACTTGAAAACTGGCTCAGAGTTCATCTGCTTAGCTGTCTTCTCCTAGATGAAGCCACTAAAGGAGCTACAACCATCAATGTTTCACTTTTCTTTCCCATAGAAAGTACTCCTGGATCAGTGCTTCTGTGTTCGTTTTGTGTCTCTGCTCTGTTCTCTCAAACCCCCAGTCGGTCGTGGCAGATGGCCGCTCACACTGAGCCTGGTTCTGCTGGAGGTTTCTGCCTGTTAAAAGGGAGTTTTTCCTCTCCGCTGTCGCTACATGCTCATCCAGGAAGTCACTCACTAGATGCAATCTGCTGGGTTTCCTTAGAAAACATTTTAACCTATTTTAATTTTAAACAGATTCGACTGCACTGTCTGATAGTTAGGATTAATTGGAATGTATGTACCCGACTTGACATCTGTATGATTCTATTGAATTAACTTTGTAAAGTGCCTTGAGACGACGTGTGTTGTGAATTGGCGCTATATAAATAAAACTGAATTGAATTGAATTTAGCCCTATCCATCTTCCGTTCAACTCTGACCAGTTTCCCTGTCCATGCCTTAGAAAAACATGGGATTTTCTGAATAGGTTTCCAAACAGTGGACAACCATGACTTTTTAGGTTCACAGTTGTGCCATACTGTTTCTATTTTCTTTTCTCATTCAGATGATGGACTGAACAGTGCAAAACTTTCACCCTGATGTCTTTGTTGTGTTCCTTGATCTTCATGATGGTGTTGGTTCCCTACCTCTGAGGCCTTCACAGAACAGCTACATTTATACAGAGATTAAATGAAAGGGTATATATTATATGACTTCTTCAAGCAATTGTTTGAGTAAGATTTTACTAAGGGGTATTATATAATGGCTGAATAGAAATGCACACCACACTTTTCAGACCTGTATAAAACTATTTGAAATCCAAGCATATTTTGCTTTCACTTCATAATTATACACAAATTTGTGTTCATTATGATATATTCTTATGTTGCGGTTATGACTTCACAAAAAGTAATAATTTTCAAAAGGTATGAATACTTTTGCAATCCAGTGTTGGTTATATCTGGCTAACTACTGGATACTTGAATCTACGTCATACAGACCTTCTCAGGTAAAAACATCAAGTAAGTGAAAAACTAAGTGCATCCCAAAGACCCTAAACACGTTAAGTACAAAACGTGTAAAACCTAGAAAAGAAAGGGAATGCACAATCTTTTTATCACAACTGCTCATTAAAAAATGAACACAATATTTTTAGCATAAACATTAAGTAGTTTTTTACAAATTTATTTGAAGAATATCCTTTTTGGGACCATTAAATTAACTTTGCAGCATTCCAAATGTATATAGTCAATTCACCATAATATATGCCACCTGTCTTTTGGCAGAGAGGTAGTCCTCACACATATTTGCAGTCTTTAATTTGTTCTGCCCCAAGAAATAAGCATATTTAGAGCAGAGAGAAAGATGCGAGGCCTAAGAGAGAAAAAGAGGATGAGTTCTCTCGAGTGCCGGAGAGTCCTCCAAAATCCATTACCTAAGTGTTCTTTATCTTTTTCATATGCTTTTGTTGTCCAATCTATCTCAGCAAATCCCAGATTCAGAAAACAAACGAATGGATCAGTCCCTCTGCTTGCTGGAAACCTGTCACTGCAATCCCCACAGTGCGGCACTGCTTTAGCGCTGACCAGTGGCTAGGGGGAAAAATGCAGGGGACGATGTCAACTGTGGGGATGGATGGGTGGATAAGAATACTAACAGGAGAGCTTCTACTTTGGCCCTGGCATCCTTGATCCTCTCAGCTTTCACTCCCCCCACCTCTCCATCCCCTGCGTTCTTCTTATAAGGAGGATTGGAGTTTATTCCAGACGATCCGCCCTAGTTCAGGAAGTGGAACGAGAGAGACTCAGGAAAATGTGCGATCATGAACAGTCTTTGAGGGAGAAAAACATATCAGAAGAGCGCCGTACAACTTATCAGATTTACTCAAAGTAGTTCAGGGTTTATGGACAGCTTGCACTCAGTTGTTAACTTTCAAACGTGTATGAATATGTATGTTAAAATGGAACATGCATATTTGTCACTGAAAGATCTCTGAGCCTTAAGGACACTGAAAAAAATCAAACGTTCGTGTCATTTAGATATATTTGCATTTTATATGGTTACAATGGACAATTAGGATTTCTGGTTTGAAACTCTTAATTTCATTTTCACTAATTTCACGTAAAATTTAAATCACTTACCATGGAAAAAATGAACTGAAACTATAAATATCAAATTCAAGTCAAAGGTGTTCGTGTCACGTGACCACATGACGTCAGTGCCGACTCTTGTGTCCGTCTTTACGCTACAGCATGTGCATCGAAGTCCGTAAGGTTTCATTGAAACGCTGTCTTACACAAGGTAAGGATTAGATATTTTATTATTTTATGCCAAGAATAGCGTTTTCTGTTTGAAGATTGATTTGTGATGTGATGGAAACCTGATTTACAGACTTTTCATTATGAAATGAAATTTTGAGGCAACGTGGCTTAGGGTTAGGGTTAGGGTTAGGGTTAGCTAGGTTAACTCTGTTGTTTCCGAAATTAATATTACGAAATGCCGTTTGAAATTAAATATATACGTGAATTTAGTTTGTGATATACAAATCATGCTTTAGCACAATTAAGACAATATACTAACATTTGTCTATCAAGGACTTTACTAGAAGTTTGTCTTCCTTTAAATTTTAATTCTTTATAGAGACTCAGCGTGTTTTTTTTCCCTGTGGGAGTGTTTGAGGCGTTTTGTGGTTATAAACTGCTACAGTTTATGCCTGAATGTAATATTAGCAGCATAAAATAGTTTATGGTAGTTTTTTTTTGATAACGAGATTACACCATAAACAATATGTTTCACCACATGGAATACTTTGAAATGGTATTTTTTTCCCTGCGAAAATCGGATTATAGCCCAGTTTGGCCTTGAAGGACTGGATCTGCCTTAAAATGACTTTATTTTTTTCCTAACAATGTCATTCGTTACTTCACATTTCGCTCGATACTTTGCTTCATGTCAAATGCCTCCAAAATATACAAATACTTTCTCTAAACTACTTTTTCCTGTCAAAAATCCCAAAAATATTACATATAAGTTTAACAAAAGGCAATATGCAATCAACTCTTTTCAATACATTAACCCAAAATTGTATTTTTGAATGACCTGCTTCACAGACATATTTTTTTGATTTGCCTTTAAATGGCTTGTTCATGCAGTTTTGGTGGTACCATCTTGGGCACACATAACATCCAATCTGTATTGGGCAAAGAGACACAAATAAACCCAATAAGAACAGTTAATAACATTTATTGATTCACTTTGTTATCCTGAAGTTTATTACATCTAATGTGAATTTACACTTTTAAATAATTTTTATAATACTTAAACAGTTACCCAGTTAGTGTCACCATCCTTCAATCCATAGAAATGACAAAGGTTTGTCAAGTCATTTACATAACTTTAGGAAAGCAAATTACTAAAGAAAACTCTTGCAGCATTTTCCCTACCATTATCCAAGGGGGGCGCCCCGCCCCACCCCGCCAACAAAACCGCCCGCCCCTCCAAGAGGATCACGGCATGTAGTAATAGTAAATTTTCACAGTTATTAGATCACGTCGTGAGCGATTTCTGTCCCTGCGTTGTCGCTGCTCTACTTTCTATGGCCAAACTTGTCAAAAGCTGGACGAAAACACACTCCGTACTCTGTGTCACCAACGCTGACTCGCTGAGTTAAGTGCGCGTTCACGTATGTGAAGACGCGCTCCAGACAGAGAGCAGAATGCAGACAAGGATATCTGCGGTTTTAAAAAGCACCAAATTTAGGTTTGATGGCAGCACTTCCTCTCCTGCGAGCAGCAGCAGGGCTGACTCTCCTGCTCCTGGTACATATGGCGAAGGTACAAGTACACAAAATAGCCCAAGTGTTTCATGCCCTGCCCCGGACCCGCAGCTAAAGTCCAGTCACCACAGAATACAAGGTTTATGCTCTATAACAGTATTTTAGGAACACTCCCCTGCATGTTTTAGATGTGTCCTTGCGTCAGCACATCTAATATCAGTTGATTGCTTCTTTTGCTTACTTGCAGTCACCTGAATCAGGTATGTTAAAGCAGAGAGGCCTCTAAAACATGCAGTGCAGTGTGCCTTGAGCACCAGGGTTGAAAAATTGTTTTATAAGACTGAGCTTTTAATTGAATACAAAGCTGGGTAGCTAGCTGGCTGGCAGACAGACAGAGAATAGATAAAGATTGAAAGTTGGAAAGAGACAGAAACAGATTAAAGATGTGATAAAAGAGACAGAAAGATGGAGAGACAGTTAAAACAGAAAACAAAAATATAGAAATGATATATAAATACAGCAGTTGTAACAAGATGAATAAAGAATATTTTTGAGGTTTTTTTTTCCATAGGGATGTTTTGTCAAATATGCAAAGAGCTTAAACAGGCTCCAGTCAGAAGAAACAATGGGTTTGCCATTTATTTATTTTTATACATTCTTTATGATGTGTGTGTGTGTGTGTATATATATATATATATATACACCCCCCAAGATCTAACTTCTTGAGGAAACACTGTCTTGTATAATTATTCATGTAAATGCAATTTTTAGATGATCTGATTTAGATTCAATAAAATATATCAATTTTCAGGACCAATTGTGTAAGGACAGTACATATGTATTATATTTCAGCAATAGGAGCCACACGGCAATCTTATGTTGGCGAGGTGGTTTTTCCCACTGCCTGAAGAAGACAGCAGTTAAACCACTGCACCGTCCACTGAACTACAGCACCAGTACCAGTCAACCACCCACTCTAGCTGTTAGACTGAGAGCGGCCGCCACGTTTCACTGGCATAAATGTATAATGTACCTCATGTAAATGAACACCAAATACAGTTCAATTCAAATGAAAAAATACTTTATCAATCCCAAAGGGAAATTAAATGTTGTAGCTCATTATGAAGGTTTCTTCAAAGAGCCGCTGTAGATGCTGATGGATGTGGGCAGGAAGGATCTCCTGTAGCGCTCCGTCTTACAGCAGATCTGAAGAAGCCTCTGACTGAAGACACTCTGTTGTTGTAGGACAGTCTCATGAAGAGGATGCTCAGAGTTCTCCATAATGTTCTTCATTTTATGAAGAATCCTTCTTTGCACAATTATCTCCGGAGGTTCCAGAGGAGTCCCCAGAACAGAGCCAGTCTTCTTTATCAGCTTGTTGAGCTTTTTTAAGTTCCAGGCTCTGATGCTGCTTCCCCAGCAGATGATGGCAGAAGAGATCACACTCTCCACAACAGACTTATAGAAGATATGCAGCATCTTGCTGCAAACACCAAAGGACCTAAGCTTCCTCAAGAAGTACAGTCTGCTCTGTCCCTTCTTGTAGACGGCTTCACAGTTGCATCTCCACTCTAGTCTGTTGTCCAGGCGAACACCGAGGTATTTATACTCCTCCACAACCTCCACTTCTTCTCCCATGATGGAAATAGTGTTTGACTTATTCCTGTTTCTCTTAAAATCTACATCTCCTTTGTTTTAGTCACGTTCAAAATGAGATGATTGTTTCCACACCATACCACAAAGCGGTCCACCAGCTCCCTGTACTCAGCTTCTTGTCCATCTCTGATCCACCCCACGACTGCAGAATCATCCGAGTATTTCTGCAGATGACAGGAGTCTGTCTTGTACTGGAAGTCTGAGGTGTACAGAGTGAAAAGGAATGGTGAGAGTACTGTCCCCTGTGGTGCTCCTGTGCTGCTGACTACCTGGTTAGACTCACAACACTTCAGTCTCACAAACTGTGGTCTGTTTGTCAGGTAGTCTTTGATCCAGGAGATTGTTGAGGCCTCCACTTGAGTCTTCTGGAGTTTCTGACAAAGCAAATCAGGTTGGATTGTATTAAATGCACTGGAGAAATCAAAGAACATGATCCTCACAGAGCTGCTGGCTTTGTCCAGATGACAATAGGTTTGTTGAAGCAGGTGTATGATGGCATCTTCAACTCCAACTCCACAGCGATAAGCAAACTGAAGGGGGTCCTGATAGTTTGTTGTTTGCTTACTCAGGTGGGCCAACAGGAGTCTCTCTCGGACCTTCATGATGTGGGATGTCAGGGCAATAGGTCTATAGTCATTGAGGACTAACATTTGAGGTTTGTTGGTCTATTGGATGGTTTTACAGTGGTTTTGCACAGTTAACAACTTAATGACTTTGTCTCTATATTTAGCAAGTTTTCAGACTCCCCTAACAATTTTTGTTTCAAAAAAAGCAACTAGAAAGAAACCTAGCAACTTTTTTTGTGTATTGCTGAAGACTGACGCAGAAGCACATATAATGTTTAGTCTTGTCACCGAGCATCCGATGCTGCCATGGTCCGCTCTTCCATCCCAAATAGCCCCCTAGTGGCCCGGTCCTCTCACAGCAGTCCTCCAAGCTACAGCCAGTACTGCTCCCTCCACTTCCAGACTGCTAAAAAATTACAAATGCTGAATAATACCCCTACTAGTCAGGATGGGATGTAAAGTGTTTTTTAAGAGAGAGGAAGTCACAATGGATAAGAAAAGAAATGTTACATGTTAAAAAGAAGTCAAATAAAAACAAAAAAAACTACACTAACTGCAAGTCCCAAGCCTGGTCAAATGAGGATGATTAGAGTGTGACATAACCTCCTGAAGAGTTGCCACCATGTTTGATTTGTGGGTTTTTGAGATCTTTATCCCAACTTCTTGTTGTCATACAAGTTCTATTTAAGTGTTTTCCTGATTCTACAGATCTGAAGGTAATCAGGACTGGGTGTGGCTAGTGAGATTGAACCAAACAATTTGGTTAATGACAGTTAATTAGTGATTTAGCAAGAAGGGCAATTATATTTTCACCTTGGTCCTGATTGGTTTTGTCACAGTGGGGTTTTGGGGTGGACTGAAGCGCAGACAAGAGCTCGGGCGCAGCATTTCAATCAGTCTTCAGTTTATTCAAAATATCAAAACCGTAACAAAAACACACTGCAGGTACTGACCAGAGTCTGAATCCAAAACAACTTACTGACACTGCAGAAACATGGCAAGGACGAGGGTTGCGAGCGTGAATGAACAGGCAGAACAAAGTGTGAACAAACAGAGGAACCAGCAGGGAACAAAGAGCACAGACCAACTAATATACAGGGAGACGTGAGAGGAGAACAAAGGGCAGATAATCAAAGAGACACAGAACAGGTCTGGCAAGAAGACAGGGAGGCTGAAGGGACAGGTGGAACTGATTAACCAATAAAGAGAAACAAAGACCTAAGCAGAACAATAGACTAAACCAAAACATAAGAAATCTAGAATAACCAAGATGTAAATGAAACAGAGGAACTGGAAGGAACAGAAGAATAACAAGAACCTAAGGCCTAAGCAAAAGGAAACCATAAAGAAACCCTGACTACAAGTAAACAAACAAACACTGAAAGAACAAACTGAGAATGAAGCAGAGGACTAGAATAAAAGTAAACAATAACTCAAGCTGACCTAACAGGAAGAACTGGAACACTAGAAACTAAACATAAAGAACTAAGCTAGAAAGCACAGAATAAAAACACAGAAAGGGAATAACGATGAGGAGGAACAGAAAACATAGACTAGAAAAACAAGAAGAGTGCAAGGTGAAAACATACCAAACAAAAATAAACACAGAGATACTAAAAGAGGAGCTAAAGAATCCAGGAGAACAAAGAACCATAATATAGAGATTAATCATAATAATAGAACCATAAGGAAAACTTAGTAAGGGAGGAAAACAACAAAACACCAGGAGGCGGTAGCTGGAGCAAAACAGACTAATAAACATATTAGAAACTTCTAGACAAAATAAACCATCACAGAAACCATAAGACAAAGTCCAAAATGTCACTCCGTGACAGGTTTGAGATAGCTGACCAATCATCTGAAACATTTTAGTTACAAAAAGCAAAAACAGAATAAATCTGTAAGGGGGCAAATACTTTTTTTTATGTTTCTCTTGTTGGCATTGATTTTATGAACTTCAGTGAAGTTTAAGAATGGAATTCCATATAAGCCAATACCTATTCTTAAATTACCTGGATGGTTATCAGGGATAAAAAGGCTCACCAGTACATTCAATGTAGCTGATGATAGCATAAGAAATTTTAGAAAAATTGATTGCTTGACACTTTAATGAGGATACTGAACCGTGCAATGGACCAAACCAAAAACTCAAGTTACTCATTAAGCACCATATCATGGGGCCTCTGCTTTATTTCAGCACATTTTGCACTTTTATTAGGTACAAGATATCAATCTACAAAAGAAACATAAAGGGCTCCAAAGATTCTCCTCTTCCTGTGTTTAATATCAGTTAACTGCAGACAAATGACTCCCTGGAACACAGCCACGTTAGTGTGCACATCTTTCATGCTCCCCCCTCTTCAAACACCGTCATGCTCTAGGCTAAACTAGCAAGTGATCTGTCCCATTCATTAAGCCCAGCAGCAGCAGCATGCTGTGTGAACAAACATCCCTAATCACAGCCTCTTAAAGACTCCTAATGAGTCTCTGCTAATTAGGCCTCCCTCTCCGAGTCAATCTTTTCTCTCACTGCCGCACTCCGTTAGCCCAGCCTCATTTGTCTGCTATAGATTAGTGTGCAGAGGGGCCTTTATGTGTGTGTGTGTGTGTGTGTGTGTGTGTGTGTGTGGGTGGGTGGGTGGCCCAAATCACACTATAGAAAATCATCAGTATTTAAGGTGAATGGTTGGGATGAAAAGTCAATCAGTGATTAAAGAGAGAGCTTGGTCTTTTAGGGGGGTTACTGCACTTAATTTGCCTGAAATTTCCCCACATTATATAAACTTCTAAGAACGGAGTTGTTATGAGTTTTAATCCAGGGTTCCCAGGAGATATAAAACCTTGCAAATGTGTGAATGAATTAAATATAGAACTAAAACATCTAGCACATGCTATATTGCCTAAATATTGGGCCACTTACATTTGTAAACACATGCAGTTAAATAATATCCCTTTCTTAATGCAGTGGCTTTAAAATAATGTTATTCCTCTCTTTGCAGCTATAACAGTTTAAGAATATTATGCTATTCTTCCAGAAGACCATTTGTGAGGTCAGGCACAGAGATGACATGGCTTGTTCTTTTGATTTTAAATAATCCCAAAGGTGGATTTTTGGATTGAGGGAAGAGCTCTTTGCAAGCCAATCAGTTTTCTCTATACCAAACACATTTATACATGTCTTTACATGCCTAACTTTGTGCACTGGTGCACAGTCATTATTCAACAATAAGGAGACATTCCCAAGCTGTTCCCTGATGTTGAGAACATGAAATTATCTAAAATGTCTTTGTATGCTGCAATATTGAAGTTCATTTACACTGAAACTGAGAGCCATGCTTCAACTCCTGAAAACAAAGCCACACCATAATCCCCCCTCCACCAAACTTTACACTTGACACAAACCAGTCAGACAACTGCTGTTTTTCTGGCAACCACAATACCTAGAGCAGTGGTTCTTAACCTTTTTTGAGGTACCGAACCCACCAGTTTCATACGTGCATTCACTGAACCCTTCTTTAGTGATAAATAAAATATGATTTTTTTTCCAAATTTAATACATAGTTATATGTATTTTTACTGGTGCACAAAATGAGCTGTACATGAACATCACCTTGCTCAAAGAACAAAACCAACACAGTGCATGAACTCACAACAAATTACCGTATTACCTTATTCCGGCCCCCAAAAAATATTTCAGCTCAATAAAAGAATTTCACCCAAAAAAATATTTTTTTACTATTTTACTAAGTAAAAATAAATTTGGATTTTTTTAAAAGAATTTAACATTTTTTAATAAATTACTTTTTTTATTGTAAATGTAATTTGTTTTTTTGTCGTTTTGAATCCACAAAACACTTTTTTGGGGCCTGAATAAAGCATTGCCCAATTTACATACCTGCAAATCAGTCTGACTTCTGCTGTTGTTTTTGAGAGACAAGTTTAGATATGCGTGGCTTCACCTTGGCAAGTGCTACTCTCATGTCATCTTCACAACAGTCTGTTCCTTTTCTTTGTTTTTATGTCCAGCATCCTCGAAAAGGATTGCTCGCAACGATATGTTGTAACAAATAGTATAAAGACTCCAGGGCTTTCTTAGCCATAACTGGGTACTTTTCCATTTGTCAACACCAAAACATTGAGAGTGTTGTTGTTCTGAAAAGCTGCAGTTGAACCTGGCTCTGCTGAATTTCAATTATTCATCATTGGTATTCATCATTGACATCCGCTGTCTCAACAGTAAATGTAAATGGCTGTCTCAGCCATGCTGGATATGACTCTCTTATAGGGAAATATCCGTCGAGAAACTTTGTAAGCTCATCTAAGTGCCTGGCAATTGTTTGCTTCAGTTCTATGGGTACAGAAACGTCTCAGATTCCAGACACTTCTTTGCTCTTGCTTACACAGTCGTCCAGAAGGGGAAAGTTTGGGAAGTTATTGTTCTCTGTTCGTCGTTTCCATAACGAACCCTGAACATTAGAATGGTACAGGAGTACCTCGACTTCAGAGCCCATTTCTTTACACAGCTCACTGAAGATGCGGTGCCTCAGAGCACTATTTCACACATAGTTCACACATTCCACCACAGTTTTTAATACTTCTGCCATTTTTGGAGGCAATGTTTTAGTTGCCAATGCATGCCTGTGCAGAATACAATGCGTAACAATGATGTGTGGTGCATCAGCTTTTAGTAGCGCACCAAAACCAGACTTTCTTCCCAGCATGGCTGGATCTCCGTCCGTACAAACTGCAGAAACCAGAAAGATTGTTGTCTCTGAAGAAGTCATCCACAAGCTTCTTTACATTGGCTGCCTTAGTTGTTGTTGTAAGAGGCTTACAAAATAAAAAATCTTGTTTTATCATGTCTTCCTTCACATAGCGCACAAAAACAGCAAGCTGGCTTAGATTAGAAACGTGGTCTCGTCAAGTTAAAGGCTGAATTTTGCCGGACTTGAAATTAGATCTGCAACTATTTGAGCCAAGATGTCTTTACTCGTGTTCTCTATTCTGTCGCTGATGGTGTCATTTGAAACAGGAATTTGGGATAATTTACCTTCGGCTGCTGTTCCGAGTATCAAATTCGCCATCTTTAACGCTGCTGGTTTTATGAGTGTTTCACTGATGGTGTGTGGCTTACCCTGCTTTGCGATCAAGTAAGCAACTTCGTACGATGCTGTGAGGATCGGTTTGTTAACGGGTACAAATCCAAGAGCAGGCAGAGTGGCCCTTTCATCAAATCTGGCTCGTTTCACCTTGAATTCAGCAAGTGTTGTGTTCTTGTATTCCCCATCTCCATGTAGCTTAAAGAAGTGTTCCTGTAGTTTTGCCAATGCAAGACTAGAGTTGCTCAACTTGGCATTGCATATCATGCAGATAAGACGGTGACTCCCATCCCGTTCCATTATACATGTGAATCCATGTTGTACATACTCGTCCGACCACTTTCTTTTTTTGCTCGACATATTTAGTATGGATTAAAATATTAAGAAAGAAACCACACAACGTACAACTACGACAGCCGTTGACTACTGCGCGCACTAAATTCCCCGCAGCACTGATTGGCCAAGCAATGTAACGTGATTCTCTGCACCAAGTGATGGCCAAGCGGGGCGTGTCATCACGACTTTACACAAGTGTGTCTTTACCTCTGCGGCAGAGGCTCCGCCGAACCCCTGAGACCGGCTCATCGAACCCCTAGGGTTCGATAGAACACAGGTTCAGAAACACTGACCTTGAGTCATCCATCATGTTGCCACACAGAAGCAGGATTCATCACTTCAAAAAAAGCTGACACTTCCCACCACTGGGGTAAACCCCAACACGAGACGGCTGAGCTGGGGGGCAACAAGCAAACCCACCCCAGCCCGCCGCCTCTCCCCGCGGGCTACTCCAGAGTAGAAGAGAGTCCAGCCCCTCTCGAGGAGATGGGTTCCAGAGCCCACGCCCCAGACAACATAGCCTCTAGGATCATTCGAGCACTCAAACCCCTCCACCACGTTAAGGTGGCGGTTCAAGGAGGATACCCAGTGGATGAGAGGGTCGCATCCCTGTGCCTTCGGGTTGGGGAGAGGTCTCTGACTATCATTTCGGCCTACGGGCCGAGTGGTAGTGCGGAGTACCCGGCCTTCTTGGCGTCCCTGTCGGGGGTGCTGGATAGTGCCCCTCCTGGGGACTCCATTATTCTGCTGGGGGACTTCAACGCCCACGTGGGAAACGACAGTGACACCTGGAGAGGTGTGATTGGGAGGAATGGCCTCCCCGATCTGAATCCAAGCGGTGTTTTGTTATTGAACTTCTGTGCTAGTCACGGATTGTCCATAATGAACACCATGTTCAAACATAAGGGTGTCCATCAGTGCACTTGGCACCAGGATACCCTAGGCAGGAGGTCAATGATCGACTTTGTTGTCGTATCATCAGACCTTCGGCCGCATGTTTTGGACACTCGGGTGAAGAGAGGTGCTGAGCTGTCCACTGATCACCACCTGGTGGTGAGTTGGATCCACTGGAGGAGGAGAAAGCCGGACAGACTTGGCAGGCCCAAGTGCATAGTGAGGGTCTGCTGGGAGCGTCTGGCGGACCCCTTGGCCAGGGATGTATTCAACTCTCACCTCCGGGAGAGCTTTGACCAGATTCCGAGGGATGTTGGAGACATAGAGTCCAAATGGACCATGTTCTCCACATCTATTGTCAATGCTGCTGCCCGTAGCTGCAGCCGTAAGGTCTGCGGTGCCTGTCGCGGCGGCAATCCCCGAACCCGGTGGTGGACACCGGCAGTAAGGGACGCTGTCAAGCTGAAGAAGGAGTCCTATCGGCTGTGATTGGCTTGTGGGACTCCTGAGGGGGCTGACGGGTACCATGGGGCCAAGCGTGCCACGGCCCGGGCGGTGGCAGAGGCAAAAACTCGGACCTGGGAGGAGTTCGGTGAGGCCATGGAGAAGGACTACCGGTTGGCCCCGAAGCGATTCTGGCAAACCGTCCGGCGCCTCAGGAGGGGGAAGCAGTGCTTCGCAAACACTGTTTACAGTGGGGGTGGGGAGCTGCTGACCTCGACTGGGGACATTATCGGCCGGTGGAAGGAGTACTTCGAGGATCTCCTCAATCCTGCCATCACGCATTCCCTGGTGGAAACAGAGGCTGGGGACTCGGGGTTGGACTCTTTCATCACCCAGGCTGAAGTCACCGAGGTGGTTAAAAAGCTCCGCGGTGGCAAGGCTTCAGGGTTGGATGAGATCCGCCCTGAGTACCTCAAGTCTTTGGATGTTGTGGGGCTGTCATGGTTGACACGCCTCTTCAACATTGCGTGGCGGACGGGGACAGTGCCTTTGGATTGGCAGACTGGGGTGGTGGTCCCCCTACATAAGAAGGTTGACCGGAGGGTGTGTTCCAACTACAGGGGGATCACACTCCTCAGCCTCCCTGGTAAGGCCTATGCCAGGGTATTGGAGAGGAGAGTCCGGCCGATAGTCGAACCCCGGCTTCAGGAGTAGCAGTGTGGTTTTCGTCCCGGCCGTGGGACACTGGACCAGCTCTATACCCTCTACAGGGTACTCGAGGGTTCATGGGAGTTTGCCCAACCGGTCCACATGTGTTTTGTGGACCTGGAGAAAGCATTTGACTGTGTCCCTTGTGATGCCCTGTGGAGGGTGCTCCAGGAGTATGGAATCGGTGGCTCTTTACTAGGGGCCATCCGGTCTCTGTACAAGCGGAGCAGGAGTTTGGTTCGCATTGCCGGCACTAAGTCGGACCTGTTCCCGGTGTATGTTGGACTCCGGCAGGGCTCCCCTTTGTCACCGGTCCTGTTCATAACTTTTATGGACAGGATTTCTAGGCGCAGCCAAGGGCCGGAGGGGGTCTGGTTTGGGGACCAGAGGATTTTGTCTCTTCTTTTTGCAGATGACGTGGTCCTGCTGGCCCCATCTAGCCAAGACCTACAGCATACACTGGGGCGGTTCGCAGCCGAGTGTGAAGCGGCTGGGATGAAGATCAGCTCCTCAAAGTCCGAGGCCATGGTTCTCGACCGGAAAAGGGTGGCTTGTCCTCTTCAGGTTGGAGGGAGTTCCTGCCTCAAGTGGAGGAGTTTAAGTATCTCGGGGTCTTGTTCACGAGTGAGGGAAGAATGGAGCGGGAGATCGACAGACGGATCGGTGCGGCTGCCACAGTAATGGGGGCGCTGTGCCGGTCCGTTGTGGTGAAGAGCTGAGCCGAAAAACGAAGCTCTCGATTTACCGGTCGGTCTACGTTCCTACCCTCACCTACGGCCATGAACTTTGGGTCATGACCGAAAGAACGAGATCCCGGATACAAGTGGCTGAAATGAGCTTCCTCCGTAGGTTGGCCGGGCACTCCCTTAGAGATAGGGTGAGGAGCTTGGCCATCCGGGAGGGGCTCGGAGTAGAGCCGCTGCTCCTCCACATTGAGATGAGCCAGTTGAGGTGGCTTGGGCATCTATACCGGATGCCTCCTGGACGCCTTCCTCGGGAGGTGTTCCAGGCACGTCCCACCGGGAGGAGGCCCAGGGGACGGCCCAGGACACGCTGGAGGGACTATGTCTCTCGGCTGGCCTGGGAACGCCTTGGGCTCCCCCCGGAGGAGCTGGAAGACGTGTCTGGGGAGAGGGACGTCTGGGCGTCTCTGCTGAGTTTGCTGCCCCCGCGACCCGGTCCCGGATAAAGCGGAAGACGACGAGTACGAGTACTTCCCACCAGGCTGTCTCTGAGTTAATCTAAAGGCAGCACAAACTTTGTATGTCTGTACCCACTGGTTCTGCAGATAGCTAACAACGTTTGCACATTATGTGCATGATTCATTTCTGGATTTGCCCAGATGGCATCCTATCATGGTTACACAACTGAATTCATTGAGCATCTCATGTTTGTGGAAGCTGTCTAGTCGATTGTTTTTTACACCTGCAGCCATGGATATGATCGGAAGACATGATGTAGTCGTTATCAGATGAGCTAACCCCTCCTTTCTAATTCCCTTTTTCTAAACGGATTGCTTGTTCTAGCTCTTCATCCAATGGGTCCAAACTTCCCTAAACCTGAAAGGTCTTACTAAGCAGGTTTACTGAAAGATCTGTTTAAGCTGGTGTCAGGAAATTACAGCCTACATCCAAAAGTCTCACCCTTTTTCAGTGATTTGGACATAACAGAGTAGCCAACCCTCAACAGTCACTTCTGTTAACGGCTGCTCATTCGCTAATTTTACAACTTGCAACTGGTATATGGGCTAGGTTAATTTTAGTGACTCGGGTTCATGGGGGGTGGAGGGCTCATGGGGTTGGGATCGGAACTCATTGGGGGTTGGGACTATTTTATTCTGTGGCGGCTATGGTTAGCGGGCTTGTTTGGACCATGTAGACCCCTCTTTTGTACATGGCCCCCTCCCCGGATGAGGATGGGGGTGGTTGGGGACTGGGGTCGGGACGGGGGGTCGGGGTCTGGGCCGGGGTCACTCAGGTTCAGGCACGAGCCTGGGCTAACCCAGACCAGGTTCAGGTGCTGGGGCGGTCTGCCTGTCTCCACCCCTGGAGGGAAGGGGACCACCTCCTGGGTCCATTATTGTTTGTCTTTATGTTGGGTGCGTGGGTGTGAGTGTTTTTATGTGTACGCCTGAGGGTGGGAATGTGTGATTGTGACTGTGTGTGCCTGTTTTTTGTGTCAGCTTGGGTCTTGCGCTGCTCCCTCTCCTGGATCAGTTTAGGCCCCCGATCGAATGTGGGGCCTATTCCCTCCCCGCCACACTACCTGCCGGTGGTTGGTATCTCTCCCTGGGGCTTCTGCACTGTGGCTGCTGGGTGGTTCCCCTGGGATTCTCCCCTGCTCCTCTCTGGGGGGTTTACGGTAGTCTCCTGGGGTTCCTGTGCTCTGGGGGGCCTTTGGATGTCTGTGGCTCGGATCTCCTCCGTATCTATCCCGGGTCCAGGGGGGCGGGTCTGTGACTCCTCACATTCACTATTTCATATTTTTATGTAGAAACCTTGTATGCACAAGCGCTCTCACCTCAGGTGTTTAGATACAGGTGTTAAAAGATACACAAATGTTCTATATTGAGCCGCTTTTACCACTAAATACATCTTGCATTCATAAGTACCGTGCATGTTTCGGTAAAATGGCTGGTAATACGAACATTTCTGCAGGTGTAGAAGCAAGCAGGGTGTTATCTTGTATTCTCTTCATCCTTCTTTCTTTCCTCCATTCTATTCTCCTTCTCTCCCCTTTTCCTTTTTGCCCGCCTTTCTCTCTTTCGTGCTTCTTTTTTTTCCTTTCCATTTCTGTCTCCATGTCCGTAACAATTGAAATACCGTATTTTCCGCACTATAAGTCGCACTTAAAAACCTTTAATTTTTTCAAAAAATGACAGTGCGCCTTGTAATCCGGAGCACCTTATATATGGATCAATTGGTTAATTGGTTGATCCATACTGGTTGTACACGGCGCTCTGTCAAAACGTTTCAGTACGACTGGTAAACTACAAAGCCGCACCGCTTGCAGCATTACGGCTACCGTAGTCAGAGGCGTCGCCGAAGTAATAGCGGTAAACACCTTTACTGTGCTTACTCCTAGTCCAACACCACTTGTGTGTGTATAACGTTTGAATGTACTGTTGCAGGAATTGCCTGAACTATATGTGATTAGAAGCTCAGTGTGTGGGGTGTACAGGTCCTTCTCAAAATATTAGCATATTGTGATAAAGTTCATTATTTTCCATAATGTCATGATGAAAATTTAACATTCATATATTTTAAATTCATTGCACACTAACTGAAATATTTCAGGTCTTTTATTGTCTTAATACGGATAATTTTGGCATACACCTCATGAAAACCCAAAATTCCTATCTCACAAAATTAGCATATTTCATCCGACCAATAAAAGAAAAGTGTTTTTAATACAAAAAACGTCAACCTTCAAATAATCATGTACGGTTATGCACTCAATACTTGGTCGGGAATCCTTTTGCAGAAATGACTGCTTCAATGCGGCGTGGCATGGAGGCAATCAGCCTGTGGCACTGCTGAGGTCTTATGGAGGCCCAGGATGCTTCGATAGCGGTCTTTAGCTCATCCAGAGTGTTGGGTCTTGAGTCTCTCAACGTTCTCTTCACAATATCCCACAGATTCTCTATGGGGTTCAGGTCAGGAGAGTTGGCAGGCCAATTGAGCACAGTGATACCATGGTCAGTAAACCATTTACCAGTGGTTTTGGCACTGTGAGCAGGTGCCAGGTCGTGCTGGAAAATGAAATCTTCATCTCCATAAAGCTTTTCAGCAGATGGAAGCATGAAGTGCTCCAAATTCTCCTGATAGCTAGCTGCATTGACCCTGCCCTTGATAAAACAGAGTGGACCAACACCAGCAGCTGACACGGCACCCCAGACCATCACTGACTGTGGGTACTTGACACTGGACTTCTGGCATTTTGGCATTTCCTTCTCCCCAGTCTTCCTCCAGACTCTGGCACCTTGATTTCCGAATGACATGCAGAATTTGCTTTCATCCGAAAAAAGTACTTTGGACCACTGAGCAACAGTCCAGTGCTGCTTCTATGTAGCCCAGCTCAGGCGCTTCTGCCGCTGTTTCTGGTTCAAAAGTGGCTTGACCTGGGGAATGCGGCACCTGTAGCCCATTTCCTGCACACGCCTGTGCACGGTGGCTCTGGATGTTTCTACTCCAGACTCAGTCCACTGCTTCCGCAGGTCCCCCAAGGTCTGGAATCAGCCCTTCTCCACAATCTTCCTCAGGGTCCGGTCACCTCTTCTCGTTGTGCAGCGTTTTCTGCCACACTTTTTCCTTCCCACAGACTTCCCACTGAGGTGCCTTGATACAGAAATTTTTTTCTGTGTCTTACCCTCTTGCTTGAGGGTGTCAATAGTGGCCTTCTGGACAGCAGTCAGGTTGGCAGTCTTACCCATGATTGGGGTTTTGAGTGATGAACCAGGCTGGGAGTTTTAAAGGCCTCAGGAATCTTTTGCGGGTGTTTAGAGTTAACTCGTTGATTCAGATGATTAGGTTCATAGCTCGTTTAGAGACCCTTTTAATGATATGCTAATTTTGTGAGATAGGAATTTTGGGTTTTCATGAGCTGAATGCCAAAATCATCCGTATTAAGACAATAAAAGACCTGAAATATTTCAGTTAGTGTGCAATGAATCTAAAATATATGATTGTTAAATTTTCATCTTTACATTATGGAAAATAATTAACTTTATCACAATATGCTAATATTTTGAGAAGGACCTGTATGTTTCGTGTGTGTGTATGGAAGATGTTGACATTACTCCGCCGGACAGAGGTGGCGCTGTGTGCTGCCGTAGCTGAGAATCAAGAGTGAAGGAGTGACGTCGGTATTATTGTGTGTGTGGGGTGGGTAGAGACGGCGACCGGAGCAGCGGTGTATGAGTCTGTAAGCCCTGTGTTTTTACGTGCTGCAAAGTCATTAAAAAGAACCCCGAATCTCGTCAACAACTCAGTGTTTTGATGCTGTTTCTTCATGCTCAACTCAGCAACGTATGAGTGAGGGAGTTAGCCCCGAGGAAACTAGTAACTTCGGCCCTGGAGAAAGCGTCTCCCCTGTGTCATCAGACTACGGTCAGGGGACAGAAACAGGAAAGGTTAACAGTACTAACGTTTGATTTAGTGCATCAAACTGTTTCTTTTACGTGTTTACTGAATCAGGGAAAAGTTCCCTTTCACGTTTTAACTAACGTTTGATTTCAACTTCAACTTCATAGACTCCAATGCATTCCTAACGTGCGGTTGGCTCTATTCAATAGAATTCTATGTAGAGGAGACCTTACCATGAGAGTGAATGGAGTTATCAGAACGCTGGTTTGTAGTGTATTAATAAAGTTTGACTGACTGACTTATCTCACTGTTTTGTTGACATTCTCTTTAGCACAGCTCCATCTAGTGGATGCATAACGCAACCCCAGTCAAACGTTTGACTGCAGTAGCTTCTATTCTATGCGCCTTATAATCTGGTGCGACCTATATATGAAAAAAGTTCTAAAATAGGCCATTCATTGAAGGTGCGCCTTATAATCCGGTGCGCCTTATAATGCGGAAAATACGGTAATCCCAAAGTAGTTTCTAATAAAGTTTCTTTTTATGAATATCAAGCAGAGCTTTAAAGCGTTAGCTGTAATGCTTCACTTGTGAAAATAAATCTGTTGGGCTTTTTCTTGGCACTCAGACAACAATTCTGAGAACTACTCTGCCGGACAGGACAAGGTAAAAAAAAAAAGTTTTAGTGAGTAGGAACAAACCCCAAGGGCATGGTTTTAACAAAATTGGCTTAAGGCAACCTTTAAAAACCTCCTAAAAGCATTTGAGAACCATTAACCAAGATTTTTTAACACCAATAAAAAAACTAAAATAAAGTGACTCAAATAATGAACTGTCCACAATTCATCTAGAATTGTACATACTTTCTGTAATTAGTAACCCTTTGGCAGGGGTCAGCAAAAGCATGAAATTCAGTTACACAATATTTAGATAATAAGTTAAGTTGACTTATTCATTTCTATTTTTTCCTAATGCTGAAACTGGTGAGCTTTAAGAGGAGGCTTTGAAGGCTGAGACTCATCCATGCCCCCAATGGAGATGAACTTTTCAGGAGTCAACGAGTGGATTTCTTGGGCGGAAGGCAACCGAAATCTAAAGTTTACTTCCTCTAAGCAGACAGGCACTGATGCTCCAGGTTTCAGTGGTCTGTCACTGATGTCTTAATTAAAGTCAGAAAGATTGTTGTCATATGTCTCAGTAGTCAGTAACTTCCAGAGGCTGAAGAGTTAAAGGAAACCCTTGAGGTATAACTGAGGTTGGTTCAGGACTTCCGGAAGCCTGAAACTCGGTACAATCAATTGTTCATCGGCCAAGTTCACTTCAGTTGTCTGGGTTTAAGTGCAATAAATTAATCAGATTCTCAATTTCGAGTCACATCTAACCCAGTTGTTTTTACTGCTTGAGCCCATTCTTTTCATCTTTTACATTTTTCACCTTGTCTGTTGTTCTAAGACTAATTATAAAATATTGCAAGACTTTGTGAGATTTTGCGAGATTTGAGTTAAAAAAAAAAACATGGCCACGTCCATTGTTTGGGAGAACATGTGGGTGACTGGGAAACAATCAGAGCTGCTGCAGGTGGGCATTAAAACATTTTAAATGGTTTTCTTTTCACCTTGAATGTCTTTTACTTACCGATATGCCTTTCAGTTTCTAGGCGCCTCCATATTGTAAGAAAAGTTTGTTGTTGTGCTAAGAAACTGGAATCAAATGAACTGGTGAGTTTCTGTATTGTTGTTTGTAGCATGCTAGCATTAGCAAGCTACCGCCAAACCTAATTGTTTATAGGCTTATAGCCTTTAAATTTAAATGGTATTAGATGGTATTAAACAGTATTCAATGGATGAAATGTTTTCATATATTGTGTCACTGTGCAATATTTAACATATAATTGTGCAATGTCTAAATTGGAAGAGTAATGTATTTGTGAATTGTTTGTATGTATGATGTAACAAACAATTTAATAGTTAATCAGGTAAATTTTGATGGTTTATATAATAATAATAATACTTTTTTACTTTTTAATAATTAGTACCATTTATTTATATAAGTATTTATGGTGTTAATGGTGATTTTTATATCATTAATGCTAGAAAATTGTGTTAATATTGGTCCTGTTTGTACAGGCCAGGTTTCCTCGATGGTGAGTTACCACTAGGCCTCAGACCTGAAGGACCTGGAAACAGACTAATTGTAACTCCTTCTGTGCGGTATGAAATTTATGCCTAGGGACCTGCCCGGGAGCTGCGCAGGCCCCAGGAGCCCGCTCACATCCTTCCCACAGTCCAAAGCACGGTGTGGCGTAACAACAGACTGTTACGCCACACCGTAAGGTTTGATCCTCTTTTAAATGCAGCTTATCAACTAGGCTGTGCTTTGGGTTCTCTGATTCATCTCCGTCCGATCTTGCTTGCTTGCGATCTTGGTCTTCTACTAGGAAACAACCAACCGGTTCCTCTATTCTTGCCCATTTTATAGAGCATTTTCCCCACTCTCTTTGTGCTTATTGGCCAGTGGTTGTTGCCATGGCTCTTCCATTGGTTACCGATCATATAAGGTGATCTTTTCCTTGGAATTCCCCGAGTGCTTCACATCAGACATGAGCCATCATCACCTCAGTCCTGAGCCATCTACTGACCTCTTCCCTGACCTGCGCCCTCGCCTCAGTCATCAGACTTGTACTGTAAAGCACAGCTCTCCCTTCCCCAATTCTTCAACATCTGCTCTATTCCTGTCTCACTCAACATTACACTTCCTCTTAAACAGAGGCTTTAATTCTTACATCATTGCTGGTTCAACTTTTAGTTACAGCCTTTACTTGACTTATAGTTTAAAACCATTACTTCACTATCACAAGTGATTATCAATACTTTCCTTACCCATATAGCTGAATATGTTAATCCAGTAGCACTTATTATTATACAAAATAAAATAAGGTTAACATGATTTTCAAAGAAAGTACCCTTCATTCTTTTTTTCATGACATCTTAATCATGTAGTATGTCCATCATTCATTTGATACTCTGCAGATTAATCTCTCATTTCATCATATGTAATTGTTTTAGTCTCAATCATGGCGATAGCCTTCTGCAAAAGAAAATAGAATTAATAGCACGACTCCAAATAGCCCTCACAGACTTCACAGCTTCAGAATGTGAATATGAACTGCTTTATATTTCATTTATTGTGAGTGTTTCATTAATTTCTGCATGGATACATTGGAAGGATCTCAACACATTTTGACAATGTCACCAAACTGGACGAGTATCTCCATACATTGGGCAACGTGGTGTGTGATTACAGCAGTAGCATTGTGTGTGGACTGTAACATTGCACTGTCTCACAACATTCTGTTATACATTGGGTCTACCTCTTTTTTTCACCTTATTCCGTACTCCTTACCTCTATTCTTATCAATAAAACATACTTTAATAAAGATTTTGGGATATTTAGAAAGCATTTTGTGCATGTTAAATTGCAATAAATGTTCAACAATTGCAAATTTTACCATCACCTGTTATAGTTGGAACCTCCACGTTCATATGCATTATGTAAAAATAAAAAACAGTGGAATGTAAAAGCAAGTTTAAAGAAGTTAATTTCTTTTATGTTTTTAAGTAGAGAAAATACATAATTTAAACATCCACTTAACTGACGGTTATTTCAAGAAATCAGCAAAGAAAATAAATTAGTTTTCTCTTTTAATGATCAGTCACTTTAAAAAAATCCCTCCATCAAAAGAAATTTCCAGAAACTTGAAGGCTTTTGAACATGCATTTTAGGAAAGTGCAGTGAGGCTTTTTGGTGTTTTGTGTTATTATATTACGGTTAAGTATGTTAGACATGGTTTAGCGGCGCGCATTACTTCTTGACAACTGTTAGCCTAAATTCTTCGATTTTAGTTACCTTTCTTTTTTCCTGTTTAATAAATCCTGTCCTATTTCATTCCTGTTAGTTTTATCAGATATCTAGGTTTTCTTTTCTTGAAAATAGAGGCTTCTTTTATTTATCTTATTTTAAAAGTCCAACTCAGGTATCTTTGGTTTTGTGCAGTCAGGATGTTCATAACAGGTCATCTATTGTTCACTTTATTCTTCCCATTGCATTAAAATGCTTATAAGAGGAATCAGAGTTCTATAGGTTCTTATGTCACCTTGAATCATCTGCACAGGCAGCCTTAATGTGTCAGTAACATGACTGACTTCTCCAAACGAAGGCGCACAGCAGCTTTCATCCGATTAACCTGATCCGCCCTGATTCATATTCAGTATGAGCAGTCGAAATTTGCAGGTGACATTGGAATAGAGACTTTGTCTGTCATGATTTGAGGGTGTTTGGGTTTTTGTTGTTCTTGTTTTCAGTTTACGTTTTGGATCTTGTTTCTGTTCTTTTTTCCTGGCTGTGCTTTAGTTTCTTGCGTTCTAGTTCATGTTCTGTACATTATGTTTTCCTGATTAGTTTGTATCATTGAATTTCTGTTTTGCTCCAGTCACTTTTTTTTCTCTTTGTAATTTAGTCCACCTGTACCATGTTAATCAGTTTTGTTTTCCACCTGTACCATGTTCCATTTATGCACCTTCATTCTGTTCTTTCTTCGCCGAAACATTTTGGATCATTCACTTTCTGTTCATGTCTTGTCCTTTTGCTCATGCCAAGCCTGTCTTGCCAGCCTGCCCATGTCTGTTTTTTGCCACCACATTCTGAAGTAAGTTTATTTATTAAATCATTCACTCACCACCTATGCATCCTGCCCGTCTGCATTCCGGGGTCCTGCGCTACACCGCACTTGACATTGTCATTTGCTAACCTGTGTTACTTGAACAATCAGAGTGTGTGTATGTGTGTGTGTGAAAACAGCTGAGATCTTAGAGGAAACATTCAGGGATGTGTTGCCGTGGGCTGGTACTGATCTCTCTTTTACACCGCAACGTTTCTTTAATTTTGTTTCCTATTTAAACCTGTTTTTACTCTTTCAGGACTCAAAGCCTCCTAAAGAATTATGCTTGCACACAGTCTGAGTTGGCAGGTGAATACAGGTTTTGTAAATAATGCCATCTCAGATCATAATATTTCAATTAGTTGCTGCTGTATGCAAGTATGAGTTGCTGTGTTCAAACATTTTATGTCTGTCATCAGTTTCGTTAGTTATAGAAAGGTTAGTCTTTAAATTCAATAAATCCATGAAGAAATCAAGGGTAAGTCAAATGAATACTTTGATCCTTATTTTCTGTTTATGATCAGTATGCCAGACATTTCTGCTACAGTCTGTCCACTTAGAGACCTCACAACAACACGCTCCCTTTATTACACTGAAGGCTGTGACAGATTACAGAGCAACCAATAGAGCAAAAGCAGAATTTCACTGTCTGTGGCAACGGATCAATGATAATTACCTGGCTGACATGAGTAAAGCTATAACTTTACAGGATCAAGAACAGGGAAAGAGGGAGATGAAGAAGAGATGGAGAAGGGATGAAGAGCTCTGGGCCACGCTTAGCTCGAAGCCGATCGATACTCTGTAAGGTATGGCTGTGACCGGCCCTGAGGCACAACCTTACAGACGCTCAACAAGCCATTACTAGCCTCTCTCACAGGGCAGCTTGCTGCCCGGCAGTCCAGAACCAGGATTTATCTGAGTGTGTGGGTGTGTGTGCTTTTCCTTAAGGTGCCACAAGGAAATCTGTTTGGTCTGACAGGCAACAAATCACCACCAACCTACTAAACGACTATTAAATATCAATTATGGCCTGGGGAGGAGTTAACAAAACTTTACCAAAGAAATTGAGAGTAAGAGCTAGTCACCCTATGGTTTAAGAATCTTCATTTTTCTTTCTAAATCATAAACAGCAGTCAGTGCTCCCAGAAAGCAAGTAGTAGGTTCGATTCATTGAAAGTGATGTGTTTGAGCCAGGCTCAGATCAAATATAGGGAGTATTAACTTAGTCAGTGGCACCAGTCCAATCACGATGTGAGAACACTTCACCCATGTGCAACACTGTCTCATGTTCTTAACTCTACCCTAACTGCTCTTCTCTCATCCTTCCTATTCCTCTGTGCATCAGATGTTATTAAATAACATTTTTTTATCCAACTTATTTCTTCTGTAATTCCTTATTCTTCATTGTCTCTTAATAAATCATTCTTCACATTAATTTTCCTCATTCCTCCTTACCAAGGTTGGGTAGTAATGAGTTACTTGTAACAGCATTTTCTAATGTAATTACAAATCTAACTAATTTGTAATTAGACAAATTACTTTCTTAAAGTAATTGACTTTGAAGAATTTGTGATTGTAACAAGTAGCATTTTTAAAGAAACCATCCTAACATTGCTCTTTCTAACTCAATTTAAGTCTATTTATTCACCTCATCCCTCTTTAAAGCCAATTTTCATACAACTCATTCCCCTCATCCCTCTTAGCAATCTTCCACCTTATTCTTCGTACCAACCCATTTTCATCCCACTGCTTTTTATTCCATTCATTTACCTTTTAAAACCCATGATGAATTCGCCACAAACCATAGCAAAGCCATGGTGGGGTATGTGTACCATTAACACGTACCAAAGATCATTAGAAGCAGCTCTGCCCATATTTAGTATTTATGGCAAATTATGCCCAATTTGGCCCATTTGCATACTAAATACCTACATTTATGTGTAGTATATGTGCCAAATTCAGGCACTAATGGATTATAATCCTTGTTTCTATCTCTTGCTATGGCTCTTTTTTACACATCCAGCTCAATTTCCCTAACATAACATAACTTCTTTTTCCTGAGGAACCATCTCAATGGTCCATGAGTTGGCCAGTTATTTGTCTACTGGGACAGAACTCCTGCTCTGAGTCTCCTTACCACTTGCCAGTAATCACAAGACTCCACAGATAAAGCTCAACTCTCTAAATTATCACATCCTTTCTCCTTTATTCCAGATTAATCCGGGAAAACCTCTGCAGAATCCTAGTCCAAAATGTAAACCTAAATACCAAAAGATGTTCTGAACTGTCCGTGAACAGTGTAAGTGCAAAATCCTGACATTTTTAGTGTCCTACTTGCTGCCGCACACTCCAGCTGCAAGTTCATCATCATGGAAAAAGTCGACATAGTGTCACATCATAACAAATTAGGCGGACAGGGCAACAGGGCAGCAGATTGGTCCATTCATCAGGGGAGAAATAGATCATGTCACTTCTGTCTGTTGTGCTGCTTCTTTGGGCCTGCAGACATGCGCTACATCAATAGCACTGTAGGAAATGAGGCCTTTATGACACTTAATAGGTTTTACTGAGTGGATGATGACGGTACAAAGCATATTGGTAGATCACAGAACACAAAGTTTTACCACCAAAGTCATTCCTTTAATCTTACTTTCTTTGATCCCAAAATGGATTATTTTAGCTTTCAGAGGCGCTTATGCAAACTTCCCATCAACAACATAAATCAAAGACCATTATGAAGGAAATATGATTGTGTTTGTCTCAATGTTCCTGTATCCTTTTGTAACAGACTGTCTGATAAATTTCATTTTTGTAACCTCTACAAGGTTCAGTGGCCACGTTCTGTGACTGTATGAGAGGAAAGAGTCAGGCAGAGGAAGAGCGACAGGCAATCATTTTTCCATGCGAGAGGCAGAGCGGGTAGGCGAGCAGATGAAAGCCCATTTTCCTCTGATTAAGTCCTCTGAAAATATTCCATTTGTCAGTGCCACAGCAGCTGAGACAGGCCCCAGCCCGCACAGCCAGCCGACTGTATCTGTTGACTATGTATCTACCACGATTTACATCGCTCACTGACAACATCACCATTTTCTTCCTCTAATGTCCCCCTTCCTTTCTGTCTACACCTTCTTCCCATCCCTCGATCCCTCCCCTTGTCCTGCTACCTTGTCCACCGCTACCCCGCCATCCCATCCGCAGTGCTCAATGTCTGCCGCCCCCTCTGCCCCCTCAACAGCCTATTTTTGTTTGATCTGCCCTCATTGCAAGGTTGACTGCCACCAAAGAAGAGGGGAGAGGAGAGAGGGACCTGGCTCTGTCTCCGTCATAGTCATTTTCAATGTCATAAATTTCAATTTCCAATCTTTCCTCTCTTTTTGCACCCCCCACCCCCACTGCACCCATCTTGGGAATTTGTCAATTCTGTTTCTCTCAGTCTTTCCTTTCTCATTCATTCTGACTCCCTCTCTCCAAAACACCTATTGGCTATTATCCTATCTCACGTCTTCCCCAGACCTCTGCCGCCCGCAATGCAATTTTCACCCGGCCGCATCTGTGATGAGATCCAAATGAAAGATCGTTAATATTTGGTTCTAAGAGAAATGGAGTTTGTCTCCTATTTTAAATATTGCCATTTTCCCTCCCCGTGCTCGTTTGGCATTGTGATGCTCCTCCTCGCTACCAACACATCAGGGTGATACAGAGATGATCACTTTTTTGCCTCTCTCCCAGCTGATGATTGCATATGGGAGCATGTGTATGTGTTGCTCTGTAAAAGCTGCGGAGAACCCAACAGGCATAAAAAAAGGTATTTGCTCTGTTTGTCTCTCCGAGGGTCTTTAAGTTGGAAACACTGACAGCAGCAAATGAAGCAGCTGGGATTGCTGCTGTGGGAGAAAAGATGGAGTGGCGCCATTAGCAGAGACTAGGGCAAGTCTTTATCACAGAGTGCAGTATAAAGAGGAAGAGAGTGCAGAGTAACTGTTTGACTTTTTTACTGAGGGCACTGAGGAACAGGATTTACTTTTTATCTTAGACAACAATCAATGATGACTTTTGCACTGACAGTAAAAGAACACATTAGGAATACACTGTGCTGCGGATCAACAACAATTATTTATATTGGTTCAGCTCAGCTTTTTGGTGTACATATTACATTTTACCCACAATAAATAAAACAAGTTAGAATCTGTAGAACATTGGTTTTCAACCTAAGAGTCCTTCCTAAAGTTTACAGAAGGTGAAACTTGGACAGCAGGGTCAGGTGTAGAAGTAGTTGGCCCCTTGGCTAGAGTCAGTTTTGGTGCCCTACTCGGGCAAAGTGGGCATGTGCCCAGAGCCTGTTGGTCAACAGAGGCCCATAGAATTTTCTTTTCTTAATAAATTTTTTATAGCTAAAATAATGTTTTGATTTTAATAAATGTGAATGTGGAATCTGCTGTGTTTTTATAAACTAACATGCCCTAAAACCATAGAATTAGAAGAGGAAGGATTTGTTTTGTCCCTCTGTGACTGTAGTGCAAGTAATGTTTGCCAAAATTAGAGTTTTACACGTGCAAAATTGCGACAAATTTCTTGGATTATTAGAGTTCTTGGTTAAGTCGAATTTAATAATGTGGTCACAGTTAATAGGAAGAGGGCCGTGATGAGAGCTTTTAAGATCAGAGATCCTGAGTCACAATAAAGTCCTCATGCAGCATTGCAAGGTGTTTTCTTCTGTCCTGTAAGAGACAAAAAAAAAAAAAGTACTTTTGCAATTTCTAGATGGTGCTGCAAATGTTTTTTGCTTGTCAGGGCATCTAACTGCCCATAACAGATCATGTGGAAAATCTCCACCAGAAAACACATGACCCCTGGCTCCACCACTGGAAACACCACAAGAAACTGGAATGTAACCATCTCCAGTATCTTGTTTGAGTCTCATTATTTAAGAGACACAACTCATCTGTTGTCCTAATAGTTAAAACGTGAAGGAAACAAGAGAACAGTGTAATGTTTCCTAAATGATGTAATGTGTCAGAGTTTGTGTTACACGTGGACAGGACTCATGTTGAAGTACATATAAATATGGAAGGGAAAAGCCATGTTTGAGTTTGAATCATACACTAATGTGCACTGTTCACTTGTACTGATGTTAAAAACTAAGTATATATCTGGACATGTTTTGGAGAAATACTCGTGGTGTGAACCGACCTTTATATTTGACCTTTATAAATGATAAAGCTGATTAATAAAAATCCACCAGCTGGCTTTTATTATTTAGTCAAAATGAACTCTTAGTTTAGCTAAAAAAAACAACACACCTTTCACTAAACAAAAAGCAAATCTCTACAAATAATGAATGTTTTTCTGAAATCCTATATTGCTGTATTATTCTGGTTGTGTAAAGAAATACAGTTGGAAGTTTGCAACACTGGACCTTGAATGGTTTTCTCTCCCAAATTAACACTTGTCTGAAAGTTACAGCAAGGTTGTAAAACTCTTAATTAGGCCATCAAAGACATCTTCCTCTTGACTTTTAAGTCAAAAAGTGTCCTGTTTGCCTCCTTTAGTCAGCTCAAGTTTAATGTTGATTATTTTTCCTTAATAAAACATGTCTTACAAGAACAATTGCTTGGCCTGTACATTGTAACATTGAATTTTTCTGTTGAATTTTTTTCATCTATTGTTTAAGTAGAGATTGGTGGATCGATACTAGATAACATGGTCTGCAGCTAAATGTTCTTGCAAGAAGGAAATGTTTTTAAAATCTCATACATTTTTATGAAGTCTGATAAATGTGCATATTTTTTTCCTCTTGTTGTCTGTCTTCCATGTTTCTGTGATTGACTTGTGACCTGTCCAGCATGTGCCTGGCCTTCTTCTGACGTTCCACACCAGATTGTGAGGACATCTCTTGTCCACAGCTCTCTGTTCCACACCTTCCCTATAACAGCGTATGTATTCAACTACATTCTTACATAGTTTCAGTCCTTTATGTACCCATACCATCGTTTAACAGCGTATTTAAAACATTTAAATGTCACAATGATTGACTCTTTATGCAGTAAACAGAAAAAGCGTGGAATCGGATCCATTAATGCAAATTACGTCACAAAATGTAAGAACGTTTGAAACACTCACTTTAAAAATAAGAATCAAATATCCACCGATTAGAGGGGTAAAATAGTTTATTTCTTATTGCAATAATTTTTTTTTTTAATTCCCATGTCCTGAGCAGTGCTCAGCAGTATTTGATTCCACATATTCAGACTTTCATTATATTTCCTAAGCCTTTAATTAATAAAATTCACATTTATTTCACAATGTATTCAATGTTTCCTCCTTGATTTTCAGACTTTTTCTCACTTCGTCCAAACTTCTGTGTTGTGGAGCATATCATTCTACTACTGGGATGTGCAAAGTGATAGATTCTTCTGAAAGACTGATATTTTTTGTGAGGTCAACAAATAATCATTAAATTATAATAATTAATACAGCTGCAGGACATCATTACTTTGCAACATCCTAATCAATCATATTGCTTTAAATTGCATTCTGTTGAACCACAAAGTTTAAAGTTAACATGTTTGTTTCTCATGTATATTTAATGTATCAGATTGTTGGCAGTTTATTAAGGTTCATATTGTTGTGGCCACAAAGCAGGAACACCTAATACCTGGTAGGGAATACCTCTGGAGAGGTAGCAAGTAAAGAAACTAAAGAACATAGCTACAATAACCTATTGATAGAATTGTTCTTCCAAGTGCACATTAAACGCTCTCACTGTCTGAGAGTTGGGGTGAACTCATTTCCCACAAAGATGGACCACTAGATAAAAGTTTACATGAACTAATAGACCTGCATGACATCTGACTCAAGCAGTATTTAACTGGGGCTTAATGGAGCTTTCAAAGACAAGCAAGTATGAATTCATTCTCAAAGAATAAAAGTCATTTAAAACTCACAGAGGTGGCTTTGATGAGGAACACAAACTTAAGAAAATAAAGATGTGAACTGTAATTTGGAAATTAATCAGCAATCATTAGCCTATGAGTAGAGAGGAAGATTCTTCCTCTCTCCATCTTGCCGTCATTCGCTCGCCTAATGTTGTTTTTCTTAGTGAGGCATCATGGGTAGCCCACTCACTGCTCACTCAAGCGTTGCCCATTTGGCTGCTGTCTCGCCAGCTCGCGCTCTAACCAAACTTTACCTCCTACCTGACGCTCCCTCCCTTTGCTCATTAGCATCGCATTAGCATTTTATTTGACTTCATCAGCTTTTAATTGAGTCTGCACAATTTCTACATTTTTAGATCTGCCTCATGTCTTAGTAGGGGGTTAATTCTATTTTTTTTAATTTACATCAGATGTTTTTTGTTGTTGTTTTTGTGACTTAACGGAAAAGATTTGGGGTGTATATTTAGAGGGAAATTAAAAGGTCCAGCTTCCAATATTTTGATGTTTATGCTGGATTTCCTTCTCTCTGTTCTTGTTGAAAGGCATACCTAACTCTTTGAGTCATGACAACAATCAGTGAGTTTTGCATGATTTCCTGTCCATCATCAGCATTTTCTTGTTTGAGAATGGTGTAGTTCTCAGGGTGTGAAATTCAACTGGAAGGACAAACTGTCTGCATTGTATTATGACAATGTCAGAAGCTCTCTGTTCACACCAGTGAAGCTTGAATGAATTTGCATCATCTGCCTGGAAAAGGCCCAGTAATTAACCAGTTGAGCAGAGCAGGGCGAGGTCAAGCTCAGGCAATTAAGAAAGTGACAGCACATACAGCGCAGTGAAGGGCAGAGGCCTCACCAACTCACAACATACAATACCATACAAACTGTTGGACCTTCATCCATGTCGGTTACAAGCAAACTCATTTAAATATACAATTGGATTTCTGACAGCTGTCATATGTGCTTCTTATGATCACTTTAGAAACAAGAGCAAAAAAGTCATATTTTTACCTTCTTTGAGCACAATTGTTACTAATAGTTTTAATAATTTTACAGTTTTAAATTACATTTTCATCTAATTAATATGGTTTAAAATGTTCCAAGCTGTTTAATAATAATAATAATAATAATAATAATAGAGTTTGCATCTTCACCCCTTTGAATGTAAGAGTTTTCTCTGCAAAGGTAAAAAACATGCATCTGGGTAAATTTAATCTTCTAAATCACCTAAATTAGTGAATGGGAGTTTGCAGAAGTTTTTTTCTTGTGTGTCTCTTTGTGGCCTTGTAATGGACAGGTAGCTTGACCTGGGTTGACCTGCTGGGTCAGGCTCCATCCTACAACTCTGAATATGGTTAAACAGATATAGAAAAGGTTCAGACAGATGAATGAATTATAGGAATTAAAGAAATTCCACTCTCTTGCAAAAGTATTCATACCCCTTACAGATTTTCACATTTCCTCATGTTGCAACCAGAAGATTAGAACGACCTTTCTTTCTCTCCTGTCATAGCTGCAGGTCTTTTGGTCTCAACCAGCTTTGGATATTTAAGGACAGAAATATTTGCAGAATATCTCAAGCTTAATCAGACTGGATGAATAGCGTATGTGAACATCAGTTTTCAAGTCTTACCACAGATTCTCAGTTTGTTTAAGCCCTGGACTTTGAATGGGCCAATGCTACACATTATTATGCTTTAACCTAAACCATTTTCTTGTAGCTATGGCTGTATGTTTAGTGGCATTGTCCTGCTAGAAGGTAAACCTCCACTCCAGTCTCTAGTTTTTTGCAGCTCTAACAGGTTTTCTTCCAGGGTTGCCCTGTGTTAAGCTCCAATTATTTGCTTCAGCCCTGCTGAACAAAAGAATGCCCACAGGATGATGTGGTTACCGCCATGTTGGACTAGTGATTTCCTGTGTAAGTTTTCTGCCCCAAACAGCCTTTTGCATGTAGAGCAAAAAGTTCCATATTAGCCTTATCTGGTTGTGAACTACGAAACAAATAACAGTTAAAGAAGTATGAATATGAATATGTCTGTAAAATGTCTATCTACCTGCATTGCCTTTATTGTGTCACGTTATACTTTAGTATAATGGTTATCTGTGTTAATATTCAGCTCTCATTTTTTCCCCTGTATCTCCATCCGCACCCTTTCTCAAAACTCTCCGCAGTGGATTGTGTGAACGTGTGTGTGAGGTAGTTTGAGGTAGTGGGATACGGCGTCAGGCAGTTATAAATGACCATCATTTCCCAAACCACTCCGTTTGCCATTGTGGAGCGCACGTCGCCTCGGGGCGAGAGGAGATGATGTGTGTGTGTTAGTGGGTGTGTGTGTGTGTGTGCGGTGGGGGGGGGGGTAATGGAGGAAGTGACGGGGCCGCCAGTCCCAGAGAGGTACTGCGATTGTGAGATGAGTAGCACAGATCGTAGTCCAGACAGCTTTGCTGAAATCCATAGGAAAAAAGTAGGAGACATTTTTAAGTTATGATAAGATTCAGAATAGGCACAAATCTCAGATGAAACAATAAAAGTGAAATATGTCTTAAATACAGAAATGCTGTAAATATCCTCTCTGACAAAGGGAAACTTACATACTATTTGCTATTATTATTAGTGTTATAATTACTATTAATATTAGTAGTAAAAATATAGCTTTTATATCCTTAATCTCCTAATAATGTTTTTATCTGCAACAGATAGACTCATTATGTCCAGCATATACACCATATTTTAATATATTAAAGTATTTATTAACCCCTCTAAATCACTAAATTCAGGTGATCAAATTACTTCCACTGCCACAGGTCCGCAGAATGCTTCTACAAACATTTCTGAAAGAATGGGTCACTCTCAGGACTTCAGTGTGTTCCATCGTGATACCATCATAAGATGCAACCTGTGCAGTAAGTCCGTCATGAAATTTACTCACTACTAAAAAATGCAGTCTTGTAACAAAGTGGAATGAATTAGAAGTGAGAGCGACTCAGCTAAAGAGTGGTTGGCCACGTAAAATCCCAAAGTAGAGCCAGATAATGCTGAGGTGCAGAATGCTCAGAGGTCACAAACTTTCTGCAACGTCCATAGCTACAAACCTCCAGCCTTTGTTCAGATTGGATCAACAACCGTCCATAAAGGGCTTCAAGGAATGGAGCCCCATGGCTGAGCGACATCCAAGCCTTACATCAGTGACGTGTAGTCTCCACTAGATGCACAGAAGTCTAAACATGTTCTCTGTAGTAATGAATGATGCCTCCTTGTCTGTCAATTACATGAATAAGTCTGGGTTTCACAGTTGCCAGAAGAGCAGTAGTTGTCTGACTGCAGTGTGTTCAGAGTAAAGTTTGGTGCAGAGAGGGTTGTTGTGAGGCTGTTTTTTTCAGGAGTTGGGTTTAGTTCCAGGGAATGAACTCGTAATGCTTTTGCCTGATAGAAAACATCGGGCATGAATTAGAGCAGAGACTGCAAACAAAGCCTTCTTGCCCAACATCAGTGTTTGACTTCACAAATGCGCTACTGGAGAAATGATGTAACACCATAAAACCACTCCATAACTTTGGAGAAAGCCTTCCCAGAAGAGCTGAAGCTGTTATAACAGCAAAGGATGGGATGACATTATATTGAACCCTATGGAATCAGAATGGGAGGTCACTCAAGTTCATATGAGTGTGAAGACAAAGGTGCAATAAAGAGTACATATCCTTCACATGTGTAAATGTCCTTTCTTTTGCCTGAAATGTATACTTATACTTGGCGTTTTGATTAGGTACCAATTTGGTACTGCCAGAAAGCTAGCTGAAATAAATGCTAGATTTTATTAATCCCAAAGGGAAATTTTAATTTCCCTTTGGGATTAATAAAGTATTTTTGAATTGAATTGAATTGAATTGATTAAAATGTACTTTTTTCTATTTTTTGTCATATTTCAAATTTTTTTGTGATACTGCAATTCTGCAGAATAATCACCAGGCTTATGAGATGCCTAGTTTTTGTTGAGACTAGGTAAATGCCAAGAGGAGATTCCCACAGTATGATAACCTTGAGTTAAGTAGCTACCCTGCAGTCAGCTGTTCATCAAACATGCTGTTTGTAGCTTAGCTTCCAAACTATTGCTGTTTGTGCTTTTCACAATCTGAAATGTTTCCAAGCAGCCAAACCTTTCATCCCTGTATGCGATGGAGAACTGAAGCAGCATTTATTTCAGCTAGCTTTCTGGCAGTGCTCAGCAACATGATAGTAGAGATTCCCTTAGAGTTTTTGAAAAAGTTCTGCGCTGTGGTTTTGCACTCTGATCTGCTCTGTAGGACTATGACTGGTGTTTCTGCTTTTTATGGGATGTTATTTGTTTGACAATTAGGGCTAAATATAGAGAAAAACAATTATCATGCTGTTGCCAGTTGTTTTGAAAAAATCTTGAGGTTTTATTCATATTGCACAGTAGAACCCTGAGCATGTGGTGGTTGCACTGCACCATTTCTAGAACTGCCCGCCCTGATTTATTTGTGTTAGGGTTACCATGAAACTAGTCCGTGTGGCAACTAAATCCTGCTGCTTTTTGTTTTTGCTCATTCTTCTGCTTTCTCTGACTGGAAGGTCTCATCCAGCTTTGATACACGTTATAGAAGTGAACTTATTCTTTTGACTTAAGAATCTTTTGTCGATGGCATTTTTGTCTTCTTTTAGCAGTTCAGGATTTAAAATTGCTAATGACGTTTGGCCATGCTCTCTCCCACTGAGCTTATATTATCCTCTTTTTTTCTTCCTTATGGTCTTTGGTTTCACTCAGAGCTCCGCTATTGTGATTAAATTGGTTTATAAAAAGAAGCTCCATGAAGGATGAAACATCTGGACAGGTCTTTGGATGTTACAGGCAAACAGAACAAATCTACTTATTACACCACTTCATTTATTTGAATAAACTACCTCCCTTTCTTCTTGCATTCTATATTATTTTAAAAGCAATATACAAGGTTCCTGTGCAGACTGGAAGGTTATGAAATATTATTAAAGTATTGTTCCGGTCTGGAGAAGTTTGGAAAAGTGTTTGCATTCATAGGAATGTATGAATCTTGCTTCCCTTTAATTTCCTGCATTGGTATTTCTATTACCCAGCCAGCCATGTCTGTTCTTTTTCCCAGATTCTGTATGTAAAGACATTTGCAGAAAGATCTGCATTAAATTTATAGTAATCTTTTGTATTTATAGCTTATAATGTGGTAATTGTAATAGTATTATAACTATACTCTTTTTTATTATTAGAAATGCTACACATTAACAGCAATGTGTCTTTATATGTCTTTAGTAAAAGAAGCAGAAATAGCAAAGGAAAGTGTGACAGCTTAGGCTTGCCCATTGTCTAAAGTCCCAAATGTCTTCCACAGAGGCCTGTTTTTATACAAGAGACAGGTGAGGAATAGAGAGGACTACTTATGGAGCGAAATAGCATGTGTTTGACGGCAGGCCTTTCTAAATCCCACACTCATCCATCATAAGTGGCATGCGAGGACTCTGAAGGCCTGATAATAGCCTTTTGCATTTTCACACTGCACTTTGCCTTCTGGATTTGATCAGGGAGAGAGGGGACGATGGAGTGGAAAAGGTGAGGAGGGTGAGAATGTGTATATATTGTAATATAGTTTTGTTTTGTTTTTTTTGGCTCCAGCCCTTCGTCATTTCACTTGCAGTCCTTCAAGACTGCTTGCCTGCTCTTCTTTTCCCCTCGACATTTTAGGAAAATCACTCTCTCAATTGGAAAAGGGACCCCGGGGCCACAGGCACAGGATCCGTGTTCTCTGGATAATTGACTCCCGTTGCCTGGTAATTCATCGCTTGCATATGCCAGCTAATTCATCAGGAAGAGGAGATGATGCCGACCTCGCACCAGCGCATGGCCCTGCAGCCCCTGCAAGCACACACACAAACACTTCATACCTCAACACTAACCTGACGTTTGTAATAAATTGCATTCATGTATGCACATCCACATAGTCAAGGGCCGAGTGTGCCCTCATCCGCTTCCACCCACCTCCCAACCCAGAAGAGCCAGGAGCCTGGAATGAGAGGAGGGAGCAAGTGGCAAGTTAGAGGATGAAAAGTCCAAGATGATAAATGGGGCGCATTGTGGCATTATGAATGAATTATACCTCAGAAATACCTTGAGCAGTGCCGACTGTCAGCAGGTATCTATACTAATCTGGGAGAAATTATAGCTGTTTTCACATTAAAGAGGCCAGCAGAGAGCGGTGCAGAATTAATTGAGCAATCAGGCCATTAGAGAGAAACATCATATTGAGCTCTTTTTCTGATGCAACAACATTTATCATTGCTGACCAGGAATCTGCCTGCTTTCTTTTTTCCTTCTCTCTTGTTCGCTCAAACAGAACCCTCCCATCGTCAACCAGATTAGAAATTCTGTGCCAACAACAAAAGCTATCTTTTGTCTTTTTCCATGGCCATGTCAGTGCCGCCTCTATTCATCACAGTTGTCACACAGTCTTAAAGCTTTCAATTTGCACATCTCTTCACATTTTTCTCCTGCCACTGGGTCCGTGTTAAATTTTCAAATGAAATCACATTAGCAGAAAACATCTTGTGATGAATGATACAAACTGGACTGTGGGGTGCAGAACATCTGTTTCCCCTGTTGATTTCTGTTTAAAGTCTATCTGGGGGTCCTGACATAATGATTTGAGGTTCCAATATTTTAGTGAATGGGATTTGCAGTTGCTCCAAAATCGCTGTTTGATTATCTGCACTACAGACATGTGTCCATTTCACTCTGAAACATGGTGGACACACAAGTGGATGTTAATAGAAATATCATTGAAAAGTTCATTTACTTCTGTAAATTAATTTAAAAACAGATGCTCAGATTGATTTCTTACATACAGAGTTACAAGTGTTTATTTCAGTTCATTGTAATGATCATGTCTTACAGATAATGAAAACCTAAAATTCAGTTTTTCAGAAAATTTGAAAATACAGTACATTTACCCTGGGCTCCTGTTGCATTATTTTATCATTGCAGAGTAGCATGGAGCTGATCATCTACTGAGGAGTTAAGGATGCTCACATGGCTGTTTTAACTTTGGATTTGATGACCAACAGGTGACATGCCTCCACAAATCATCACTGTGGAAACACTGGACCACAAGCAGCTTGGATTCTGTCCCTCTTCACTCCCCCCTCCAGACTTTGGGATCTATATTTCCAAAGGAAATACAAAATGTATTTCTTTGTTAAAGGAAAACAGAGTAACACTTCATTCTTTTTCTTCTTAATCCATGTAAGACACTGCTGATGTGGTTTAAAAGTGGCTTAACATATAGAATGGGACAGTTGCAGCCCATTTCCTGGACACATTTGTGCATGGGGCCTGTCAAAACCTCATCTCCAGCAGCAGTTCAATCTCCCCCAAACTCTTGAATGAACTTTCCTTCACGATCCTCTCAAGGATGCACTTAGCTGTTGTATACCTTTTTCTGCCACAGTGTTTCCTTCCACTAAACATTCCATTACGATACTTGGAAACAGCACACTCAACTAGCTTTTTTTTTATCAGAAAAGAATGTTGTCATTGCACAAGTGAAATACAATGAGTTTATAGTGTACTACCCTGACTACACCATAAGCATTGATCATATGTGGCTTTCCTTCCTTGAAGGAGGCCATCAATGACTCTTCATGGACATCTGTCATGTCTGCAATGTTTCCCATGATTGTGTACACTGTATTTATGCGCATTAATCAATATGGATTTTGGCTGTTAAAAATGTCTACTTTCTAAGACTGCAGATATTTTCATTAATTTATTAGTTTATTGGTTTATTTAATTTAAACGTGGAGTATTTGTCATGTTTTGCTTTTTACTAACAAACACGTTTTTAAATCTGCTACAAGAAGCCTGACTTGGAGTGAATCAACTCTTTGAGACTTTTTGATTTTTCAAACGTTTCGCAAGTCAACTCTTAAACACACTGATATGTGTGGATAATAGTGAGAGGTCCTCACATAACTGCAAAAAACAGGAATATCTAATATCTGACTCCCTCTGGTGGACAAGTCAAAACTTCAGCACAGCTGCACATGCTGATACATATATTGTTGGATTTGCACACCTTGAAAATCTTTGAATCTTATTTAACTTAAAATTGCAAAGACAATTTTTTCTGTGGTGAAAATTAAATATAAAACATTATCCACAGGCTTACTCTCCTGCACATATAAGATGCTCCGGTACATCGTCAAACGATTACAGTACATTATCAGCATATTAATATCTACAATTATTATTTTAGTAAAAGAAAAGCAGAACCAAAATCCACTGAAACATGATGCAGTGAATATAACTTTATTAAAGCAATTTACCCAATCTTTACAGCAGAACATTGACCGAAGCATAAAATGAGTCAAGTTATGACTTTGAAACCTAAGAACACTGTACAAACTGTCTAGCATGGCCGTGGCAGCATCAAGCAATGGGTTTGTTTTGCTACCAGTGACCAGTAAAATGATGAAGTCAAAGGACTACATTTAAATTATTCAACTTCTCCTGAAATTAACAGCTAGATGGTTGAAAATTGACTCTAGACAATGATCCCAAACACACACAACCACACTTTAAATCTAGAGTCTGTGGTTAAAACTGGCTTCATGTTAAGAAGGGGTTGTGTTAACGAAATATTTTCCGTTCCTAACCCTTTTTTTTAAGAGTGACGGAAAAATCTGAAGGCCATCTGTCACTTTGACAGATTGCAATTCACACCCCTGACCACTTGGTAGAAAGTTAGCACTATTATAATAGGCTGTGATGCATGACCTGTCTGGCTTCATTTGGAAAAATGACATGGCAGCTTAATGTCCAAAGTGTCTTCAACAAGCCCAATAATGAAGATGGTGTTGATAAAAGAGGTGAAAAAAGAGGGACTGATGCAGTGAAAGATGAAGAACAAACATGTAATCAGCCCTTGGCAACTATGGAGCGAGCAAGCGGCAGCATGGTTAGGCAGGAGTTCAGAGTTCAGTAGGAGCAGGAGTGATGCACAAGCACACGGAGATTAAAATGAATGAAAATAAATGATATAGAATGTTTGATTAACATTATTTTAAATGAAGTGAGTTGGGGTTTTTTTACTGCACTGCATTGAAAACCGTCATCATTCTGTAACAGATATTACCACGTGGGCTTAGGAGCAATTCAGAAAATCATTGTCAGTTAACACAGTTCATCTCTACATCTATAATTGCACGTTAAAACTCTACCATGCAAAGCAAAAGCCATAAATCAACAACACCCAGAAATATTGCCGGCTTCTCTGGGCTAGCATGGGGAAATTGAAACTGAAATTAGAATTACAGAAGTTATGAAGAAGAAAACCTGGCAGTTTTGACTATTTGGGTACATTTCAAGTAATTGCTAATAAACACCTGTGAAACTTCTGAAATGTGTGAATTGTTTCTCAGTCGCCCATCAAAACATCTGAAACTTTTGAGGCCATTGTAACCATGACTGTGTATTATGTTTAGTAATTAAATGTGTTTTCTAACCAACTATCCATCCTACAATACTGGACTCCAGTACTAGCACTGGGATTCCACTGTAGGCATAGTATTTAAAGAGCAGAAATATGTACAGTCCTCCTTGTGATAGAATCACAGACAGTGAAAAATGTGTCTTGTTCTAAAAGCAAACTGCAGGGGAATGAAGAAAAGCAAGAAAAACTCAACTCTTTCAATTGAATTTCAAAATACTTTATTAATCCCGAATTATGTAAATCTTGACATGTACCAGCTATGTTAGGTTGTTTTGGCATTCCACATGACACCAAAATGTAGAAGCACTGTGTGAAAAATTACATGCAGACATTTCAAGATTGTAATAAAATGTGGAATAATCCTAGCCAATAAAAGCTTAAAGTAGCCTTGTTTTTAAAACCTTAAAATGTTCATCTTTTATCTGTCATAAACTCTATCCCCGAACAGGGGTACCCAAGCTTCCTCTCACAGTATCTTCAGTTTCTAAAAAGTATTGAAAATACCCAAACTTTGTTTTTCTTGCAGTGAGGTCAGTTTTGTAGTGTGAGGCATGAACTACAGGGGTTGGACAATGAAACTGAAACACCTGTCATTTTAGTGTGGGAGGTTTTATGGCTAAATTGTAGCAGCCTGGTAGCCAGTCTTCATTGATTGCACATTGCACCAGTAAGAGCAGAGTGTGAAGGTTCAATTAGCAGGGTAAGAGCACAGTTTTTCTCAAAATATTGAAATGCACACAACATTATGGGTGATATACCAGAGTTCAAAAGAGGACAAATTGTTGGTGCACGTCTTGCTGGCGCATCTGTGACCAAGACAGCAAGTCTTTGTGATGTATCAAGAGCCACGGTATCCATGGTAATGTCAGCATACCACCAAGAAGGATGAACCACATCCAACAGGATTAACTGTGGATGCAAGAGGAAGCTGTCTGAAAGGGATGTTCGGGTGCTAACCTGGATTGTATCCAAAAAACATAAAACCACGGCTGCCCAAATCACGGCAGAATTAAATGTGCACCTCAACTCTCCTGTTTCCACCAGAACTGTCCGTCAGGAGCTCCACAGGGTCAATATACACGGCCGGGCTGCTATGGCCAAACCTTTGGTCACTCATGCCAATGCCAAACATCGGTTTCAATGGTGCAAGGAGCGCAAATCCTGAGCTGTGGACAATGTGAAACATGTATTGTTCTCTGATGAGTCCACCTTTACTGTTTTCCCCACATCCGGGAGAGTTACGGTGTGGAGAAGCCCCAAAGAAGCGTACCACCCAGACTGTTGCATGCCCAGAGTGATGGTTTGGGCTGCCATATCATGGCATTCCCATGGCCCAATACTTGTACTAGATGGGCGCATCACTGCCAAGGACTACCGAACCATTCTTGAGGACCATGTGTATCCAATGGTTCAAACATTGTATCCTGAAGGCGGTGCCGTGTATCAGGATGACAATGTACCAATACACACAGCAAGACTGGTGAAAGATTGGTTTGATGAACATGAAAGTGAAGTTGAACATCTCCCATGGCCTGCACAGTCACCAGATCTAAATATTATTGAGCCACTTTGGGGTGTTTTGGAGGAGCGAGTCAGGAAACGTTTTCCTCCACCAGCATCACGTAGTGACCTGGCCACTATCCTGCAAGAAGAATGGCTTAAAATCCCTCTGACCACTGTGCAGGACTTGTATATGTCATTCCCAAGACGAATTGACGCTGTATTGGCCGCAAAAGGAGGCCCTACACCATACTAATAAATTATTGTGGTCTAAAACCAGGTGATTCAGTTTCATTGTCCAACCTCTGTATGTTAAATAAATTAAAAGGAGCCATTCTATCAAATAATTTATTTTAGCAAAATATGAGACAATCCAAAACAAAACTAAAAATTTGATGCAGATTGGTTGGAGCATCTATAAAGTTACAGAATCCTTGAGAAAAAAAAAACAACAGGTGACATTCAAGTTGTTCCCTTGTGATGTCATTTTTTTTCTGTCAAACATGCATTTACCTGACTGTCCAGACCAAGAACGATGATCACGAGAAAGAAGAAAACAGCCCACATCTGAGGTGAAGGCCTAATGGATATGGGCAGTGAATGCAAGGCCAGGATTTGGATGTGTGGGACTCACAGATAAAATGTGTTTAGATGGTTAAAGTGGCCTTCAATCAAAGGTTTAATCTTTTTTAAGAATAAAAGGTAGTTTGATCAAATAAGTAAATTAAATAATTATATTTTTACACCTTTCTTTCTTCTGAGCATGTATTTAAGTGAAGACAGGTCACAGAAACATTCATCGTTGTACTGATTCATACCTGAGTCAGCCACAGTTGAGATTTCAACACCCAGCTCATATGAGATAAAGCAAAGGACAGAGAAGACACTGAAGCCAGAAGCAAAGCTGGTCAGACAGTTCAGTATGTACAAGGCAAAGGTTTCTGAAGATTAAATAAAAAAGGAAACAAAATTATGCACTAAATCCTGCACCACATTACCTGAGAGCTCAGAAGAACAATGCTTTGCAAGAGCTTACCCAGCTTTAATATTTTCATTTTTTAAGCATCCATCCATCCATTTCTATACCTGCTTCTTTCTTATAAGGTTGCGAGGGGAGCTGGTGCCTATCCAGCAGTCTACGAACGAGAGATGGGGTACACCCTGGACAGGTCGCCAGTCCATCGCTGGGCAACACAGACACACACAGAACAAACAACCATGCACACACACCCACCCAAGAACAATTATAGAGAGACCAATTAACATGTTTTTTGACTGTGGGAGGAAGCCGGAGTACCCGGGGAAAACCCACACATGCACAGGGAGAACATGCAAACTACTTGCAGAAGACCTCCGGCCGGGAGTCGAACCCAGGACCTTTTTGCTCCAAGGCAACAGTACAACATTTTATGTAATTTTTATGTAATTTTCTGATACAAAACCATGCAACTAGTGATAATATAAATTATTAAAAATATCACTGTTTGTTGTTGCAATTGCTGTTGTGTACTGTAGTGATTATGAATATATTATTTAATATTAATGTTTTAATATTAAGCATATTTTGGTCTGTTAAGGGTTATTCTACGAATACCAGCCCAATAAGGCGGTGGTATTAGGACAAAATTAAATGGGATGAGCCAAGCTCTGACATTATTGAACAGCAAAACTCTGCACACACAAGGAATTAATTCACACAATTTCTTAAAATACAAGAATTTATTAACAAAAATAAGTCAACTCAAAGTCAAACATATTTCAATTAACAAACTCCTCACCATGCTAAAACAATTCAACTAAACTACCAAGCAGAATTAAAGAATAAGGAAGACTAATGGGCTATATACAATATAAACAAGTTGATTAAAGATGATTGAGAACCATGACTGAAGGAGTGATGCAACATTACCGTGCAATGTTAATGTGTGAGAACGGGAATTCCGCTGTTACCTCTCTTGTTCTTGTTGTTGGCTGTGCTGGAAGTAGGTTGATGTGATTTATTTTGAAAGTACCAGAAAAGTTCTTACTGGCCTTTAATGTTGTAACTCATGGCTGGGTCCCAACAGTACTGGCAAAGAAAACCAGAAACTGGTGCCAGACTATGGGCTTTATAGGAGGAGAAAAAATGCTTCTTGGCAACGCCTTAAATATGGGCAAAGCTTTAAAAAGTTTTCATTACCTTAAGACCGATGTCTCTACATTGAAGCATGCTGTAAATGTATCATGCTTATTGGATGCTTTCTTGTGCAGAACTTAAAAATAAGTTAGAAATGGAAGAGTGCTGAATATTATAAGACAGAGTTGCATTGTTCAGGACATCTCAGTCTTTCTGAATTGGGATAAACATGGGATTTAATTTCAGCACTCAAAATAATAAATTAACTTAGAATGGATGGCCTAGTCAAAGTGTGGAGCTTAGAGGAAATTTCTTTTAATTTTTCTTTTTTTTTCCAGGCAGTGAGACAATTAAAAAGCACCAAAAAATTAATCATACTTTTGCAAGGCATTGAATCGACTTTATCTTTCATACTTGTTGCAGTTGTTGTGGAATGTTGTAGCCTACCAAAGTTCGCAAAACAGCAGACAGTTTAGGAGAACAGGATCTGGCTTGCAGCATCCATCCAACCCTTAGAACAGCAGAATGACTTGATAACATTCTATATACCTCAGTCAGTCAGTCATTTTCTACCGCTTATTCCATAGTGGGTCGCGGGGGAGCTGGTGCCTATCTCCAGCAGTCTATGGGCGAGAGGCGGGGTACACCCTGGACAGGTCACCAGTCCATCGCAGGGCAACACACAAACAACCATGCACACACTCATTCATACACCTAAGGGCAATTTAGAGAGACCAATTAACCTAACAGGCATGTCTTTGGACTGTGGGAGGAAGCCAGAGTACCCAGTGAGAACCCACACATGCACGGGGAGAACATGCAAACACCATGCAGAAAGACCCCAGGCTGGGAATTGAACCCAGGACCTTCTTGCTGCAAGGCAACAGTGCTACCAACTGCACCACCGTGCAGCCCGTTCTATTTACCTCATTAATAATATCTACCTAAGCACCTTTATGATGATGTCATGGAGCAACTCTGTTATAGCTGCTAATTACCATTAACCTCTGTAAAGCTGTGCACATATTACCATACAAATACTATATTAAAGAAACTGCTGTTATGAGCTCAGGTGTCTGGGGTGCTGATAAGTAGTAACCAACTTACTAGCAGTAGACAGTAATCAGACTGAATTTAGGTCCATGCCAAACACAACAAGCACCACATGACAGTATAATGTAATGATTATGAAAGGCAACATGTTTCCCTTTGAGAAGCTTCACAAGCCAGAGAGCACAAAAAACTGTTGGTTGGAGAAATTAAACAGCTCCTGAGCAGACCATAGGTTCAGACAGTTGTCACTGTTTATCCAGACATTCGTCCTTAAGAAGTCCCTTCACAAAGAGTGAAGGGACAATAGATTCTCCCACCTGAGCTGTAGATCTCTGCAGCGCCTATTGGCTATTTCTTCGACTTCCTCACCCAACCTGTCAGTTTAGGTTCACTGATGTTATCTAACAAACCTCTGAGCCCTTTACTAAACATCTATACTGAGACAAATTAATCATTTTAATAATCAGGTGGCTTCTGAAGGATGTTTGCAGCACTGGATTTCCTTTTGTGGTATCAGAGTAAGAGGGGTAAATACATACATCCAACTTTTTAGGTCTTTATCTGTAAAAAACAATTAAAAACCTTGTAGCCTTTTCTTTTCATTTTACAATAATTGTTGGACTATCACATAAAGTCCTAATAAAATACACAGATACACCAAAGATTGTGGTTGTAATGTGACAGAATGTAAAAAACCTGTCAGGATACAAAGACTTTTGCAAGACATTTTATTTAAAACCAGAATCTAACAACACAATGAACTAAGCACAATAGAGTTTGTATTTCCAAATGATATCCAGCATCACCCTTGTTCCATATAGCAGTTTGCTTAACACCTCATTGAGAACTTGAAAGGCCAGTTTGATCTTTTCTGAAATTTTCAAAATAAATCACAGTAACCTTCTCCTACCTGTGACGTCACTGTTTCAAAAGATACCCTGCGTTCCTACAAACAGATTTCCTTCCCTGCGGGTTCCAGACGGGAACCGAACAGGAGAGGCACCAACTCACAGCAAGGAGACATAAGTGAGTTTGGTGTCTGGGCAGAGAAGATTGGTTTAGAATTTAAATATCTAAAGGTTTGTTTCATGATGTTTGGTTTTTGTTTGCGTTGTGTTTTTAAGTTAAAACAAGTTTTATTTAAAAGGTGGTTTTTAAACACAGAAGATCGGCCATAACGCGCCGTCCACTCTTATGTATTTCAACCCTTTTATTAGTGGTATTTTAAAGGTATGTGAACTTATCAGCCATTTTAATTTATTTATATATTTATTAGTCGATCCTCATGAAGCCCATTGAGGGAGAATCTTTATTTTACATACAATCAATAAAATAAATATTTCTAAAATCATGATAAAGACATTTAAAAAGACTGGAGCAATAGAATCAATCATGTTCGTTTAAAATGTTGTTGCAGTATATTCCTGATGTGAAGTGCTTTCTCACAAAAGGCCGATTTTCCCTGCTCTGTATGAACAGCTCCCTTGCTTGTAGTAGACGAATGTCATGTCACAGCGAGTTTGTGAAAAAGTCAAGAAATCCACAAAGTAGGGCAAGACTAGAAGATAGTTAGACATGGACTCCTACATTAGTTGATTTTAGTCATTTACAACAAACCAAAAATATTCATTTAAGAATTACATGGGTGTCATAACTGCTGGGTCTTTGTGATTTTGGTTCTTTAACTTTATTCACCTGCAGCCATGGAAGGGATTGGAACGCCATGATTTATTGATTTGGTGGTGTGACCCAATACCTTTGGCAATATAGTGTATTTCTGGATAGGATTTGGCTCTGTTTGTCTTGTATAGTGAAATAAATAAACCTAACTGAATTAAAACATATTTGAATGTGGATTTCACATGTAAAAAAATATCATGATAGGATGGTGTTGTTTGGTGTGTTAAAAACACACCACCCAAACTCTAAAGAGCAGTTTGAGGAAAGGATTATAGAAGTAAAAACTGAGAAATTGATCATGCATCGTCTCCTGTTGGAAAGTTATGAAACTGGTTAGTTTTAGTACTGTTTAGTTTTTTAAGATTTCTTTGGTTTGCATTCAGGCTTACATAAAATGTTTTCCACACTTAATGAATGTTAATGGAAAAAACAAAATCTTCATTAATAAATTCACTTAACAAGGAGAACGTTGAGAATCAAAGTGGCATTTTTATTAATTCTTGCAAGAATTGAGAACGGACAGAGGATACAACCAAACCAAACCAGTGTCTCAGTCTGCCCGTCCTGTTGCAGACAGGAAAACACAGACCTTTTATAGCTCTTCACAGGCTGAGAATGCAGTTCACAATACAGAGAAGAAAGGGAGATAAAACAGACTTTGAGCATCAGATATCTAAAAGAGGTCAGCATGATGTGAAGCCCCGGAGAGAAGAGATGTATCTTCTCCTCGGTAAACAATCATGTCAGAGGAAGGCCTTGCATTTTATTAATTAAAATTAAGTACCACCAGAGATGCTTGTATCTTGCCTTTCAGCAATGTTTTAACCACTTTGGAAGTTTTAGTGTGCAGCCATGTTTTTCTCAGTAGACCACAAGGGGTCAGCATAGCATTTCTTTACATCTTCAGGTTAGCGCAATTTATACTGGTCCTTCTCAAAATATTAGCATATTGTGATAAAGTTCATTATTTTCCATAATGTAATGATGAAAATTTAACATTCATATATTTTAGATTCATTGCACACTAACGGAAATATTTCAGGTCTTTTATTGTCTTAATACGGATGATTTTGGCATACAGCTCATGGAAACCCAAAATTCCTATCTCACAAAATTAGCATATCATTAAAAGGGTCTCTAAACGAGCTATGAACCTAATCATCTGAATCAACGAGTTAACTCTAAACACCTGCAAAAGATTCCTGAGGCCTTTAAAACTCCCAGCCTGGTTCATCACTCAAAACCCCAATCATGGGTAAGACTGCCGACCTGACTGCTGTCCAGAAGGCCACTATTGACACCCTCAAGCAAGAGGGTAAGACACAGAAATAAATTTCTGAACGAATAGGCTGTTCCCAGAGTGCTGTATCAAGGCACCTCAGTGGGAAGTCTGTGGGAAGGAAAAAGTGTGGCAGAAAATGCTGCACAACGAGAAGAAGTGACCGGACCCTGAGGAAGATTGTGGAGAAGGGCCGATTCCAGATCTTGGGGGACCTGCGGAAGCAGTGGACTGAGTCTGGAGTAGAAACATCCAGAGCCACCGTGCACAGGCGTGTGCAGGAAATGGGCTACAGGTGCCGCATTCCCCAGGTCAAGCCACTTTTGAACAAGAAACAGCGGCAGAAGCGTCTGACCTGGGCTACAGAGAAGCAGCACTGGACTGTTGCTCAGTGGTCCAAAGTACTTTTTTCGGATGAAAGCAAATTCTGCATGTCATTCGGAAATCAAGGTGCCAGAGTCTGGAGGAAGACTGGGGAGAAGGAAATGCCAAAATGCCAGAAGTCCAGTGTCAAGTACCCACAGTCAGTGATGGTCTGGGGTGCCGTGTCAGCTGCTGGTGTTGGTCCACTGTGTTTTATCAAGGGCAGGGTCAATGCAGCTAGCTATCAGGAGATTTTGGAGCCCTTCATGCTTCCATCTGCTGAAAAGCTTTATGGAGATGAAGATTTCCTTTTTCAGCACGACCTGGCACCTGCTCACAGTGCCAAAACCACTGGTAAATGGTTTACTGACCATGGTATCACTGTGCTCAATTGGCCTGCCAACTCTCCTGACCTGAACCCCATAGAGAATCTGTGGGATATTGTGAAGAGAACGTTGAGAGACTCAAGACCCAACACTCTGGATGAGCTAAAGGCCGCTATCGAAGCATCCTGGGCCTCCATAAGACCTCAGCAGTACCACAGGCTGATTGCCTCCATGCCACGCCGCATTGAAGCAGTCATTTCTGCAAAAGGATTCCCGACCAAGTATTGAGTGCATAACTGTACATGATTATTTGAAGGTTGACGTTTTTTGTATTAAAAACACTTTTCTTTTATTGGTCGGATGAAATATGCTAATTTTGTGAGATAGGAATTTTGGGTTTTCATGAGCTGTATGCCACAATCATCCGTATTAAGACAATAAAAGACCTGAAATATTTCAGTTAGTGTGCAATGAATCTAAAATATATGAATGTTAAATTTTCATCATGACATTATGGAAAATAATTAACTTTATCACAATATGCTAATATTTTGAGAAGGACCTGTACTTGTGTAGATCTAGGTTAACATTTTAGGTTACCGTCAAAGCAGAATAGCTGAATTATAGAAAAAGTTAGGGTAAACTTTCTATGCTGGTTTTGCATTTTACCTAAGCATTTTTAAACAAGCAGGTCCTTTAATATTTGGCAAAAGAAACCATGATGATGTGCCATGCAGGCACTTTTTAATTATGGTTTGCCTTTGCAGAAATGGCAGAATAATATGTTAAATTAACATTTTGGTTTATACCAGGCTCAGTTTAAAAGTTATTAGTCGCCCTTTCTGTAAATTTTTAAATTTTTAGATAATATCAGATTCTAAACTGCATGATTTTGCTCCAAGTCCGGAACAAAATTAACGTAAAATCCCAAACTAACTGTTTGTGATATGTTGTTAGGCTCTTGGGGAAAAATACGAATATATTACAATTCTTTGAGCATGTTTTTTGAAACAAAATAAAAACAAACACAAAGATTATCCTGGTGAGCAACTGAGCAGTAAATTATCACTGGATGGGTGTTTTTGATCCGTTTTTCTTGTGTTGAGAAGTTTTGTGTGCTCAGATTTCTCTGAGCTCAGCTTTATTTTCCGATCACTCTCGCGCCAGTCCCTTGTATCTCGCGCGCTGTTCCGGAAGGGGTTTCACACGCTCCACAACAGACCAATCAGAGGACAGGTTTCCCAGGAAACGTCCTGTTGCCATGAAGTTGTGCTGAAGGTTGTAGCAGCTGTGGACGGCAACCAGGGTGAGTTCTGCACGAAACCTAAAGCAGAATATGTTGTTACTTATTCAAATAGACAGGAAATAGAATAACAATTATTTTGAATGTATTTGTGAAAATTATCGCCTCTTGCGTCATATTAGCTTGTTTTTACACAGTCTCGGACCTGCAGAGAAACCGAATCAGAAGGGACACAGGAGGAAAGTTTGGGGATATTTCCTCCATCAAAACTAAAACGATAGTTATCTTAACGTGGCTTAAACCCTTCAGTGTTGCAGTGAGGAAACTGAAAGGGTTTTTTGCCAGTGAGAGGCTCCAAACAGCTGAAGGTTCGGTAGTAACTCGGTTACAAACGGACACGCCTGTCGCCGGGTTTTTGTCCAATCCCAACGGTGCTCGGTCTGCATCCGACCAATCAGCGCAGCCATGTAAATCACCTCCTGATCCTGCTGTCTCGAGGCTGTTTTAATGTGAAGTTGCCAGATTTCTGTCAGCTGCAGCCCCGTGGAGGACAGATAAAGAGAGTTCGTAGAGTCGAGAAGGCCAGCAAAGCTTGACTGTTCGGTACTTTTTGCAAGACCGTGGATTTGGTTTTAATGTACAACATGACATTTGAGGAACTAAGTGGGGATTATTCTCAAGAAAGGTAAATATTGTTGATTTTTATGCATGGTTTTTTTGAGCTAATGTTTGATTGATGAAATAGTAATAGTTTCTCTTGGTTATAATAAGCCAATGCGGGCCTGCAAAGTGTCTTTATGTGGACTGATGTGATCTCTTAGCTTGGTATAGCAGACTCGCTGTTGTTTTTTCGGTTCATGTACGATTTAAAGAGACTTCAGCCTTAATTTTAGTTCTGTAACAACAGATTCGGGTCTTTATAAGGTCTCTTAAAACGATGTCGGTGGTTAGCATGAAGTCAGGTGTTGTGTCTTGTCGAGTCCACTTTGAAAGTGTTTCGCCTTCAGTTGTGCCCTACTGTCACTGCGTTTCACTTCTACACAGTGTGTTACAGCTACAAGCGGCGGATTCAAGGACAGCTAGTACAGTAGATTGAAAGAACTCTGAAGTGATTTCATCATAAAATGTCACCTCTGTCGTTGCAGTACTTCCAGTCAAAACTTCAGTAAGTTCTATGCTGTCCACTTTGAAATGCTATAACAGAATGAAATGGTTATGAAAAAAATTATATATACTTAAAATCTACTGTAGCATCTTGAAAGTGTTTTTTTTTTTAGTAATAACAGAAGTCAGACTGTCCAATTTGATATTTAGCTTTCAAAAAGATGCGAATTTTGAGCATGTTGAACTTTTTAGATTTCATTTCATTGTTGCACAGTATAAAAGTGATTTGAGCTTTGACTTGATCATTTGTTAAAGCATTTGAAAAGGATTGAGAATGTTACTTTTAAGATGTTGAATAAGTCTTGGGTGACTTCTGGATCATTTTGGATTTATTTCACGTTTTTGATAGTCTAGTACACAGCTTGACTTGAATGCAGCGTGGAGTTAAAAATCTGCTGCAAAACGCTGTGTAGAAGCACAACTGGCAAGGAACTGCATCTCACCTGGAGGAACCTCGACTTGACACAACAACGTTGACAAGCAATAGGACAATCTGAAGTTCACACAATGCATCTCCAGCGACATGAACATGCATTTGTCTGTGCTTTGCAGAATGGATACAGTGGCGAAAGCCTTGGAAGAAGTCCTCACCTCTGCCTTGCCACAGGGCTGCATTACAGTTGGTGTCTACGAGGCAGCTAAGTCCCTCAACGTGTAAGTACAGAGTTCCATGAACCGTGTCACTCTGTTAGTGATGCACATATCTCAAGCAGGATTTCTAAGACATTGTTACCTGACTGTAATATTTCTTGTTCAACAGAGACCCTGACAATGTGGTTCTGTGCATCTTGGCCACTGATGAGGACGATGTTAAAGACGTGGCCCTGCAGATTCACTTTACGCTCATTCAGGCTTTCTGCTGCGAGAACGACATCAACATCCTGAGAGTCAATAACACCCACCGCCTGGCAGAGATCCTTGGAGGGGGTGGAGGAAAACAGAGCGGGGGTGAACCTATGGACCTGCACTGTGTCCTTGTCACTGTAAGTACCTTCACTCTTTGAGCTGCTCGTTTTCGAACAGATTAATTCCTGATGGTCCAGCTCTTGATTTGCTGGTGTGGGCACGTGAGTGAAACTCTTACTCAGACGGGAACATGCCTGCACTTGTTCTTTTGCCCGTGATAAAAACTTTTACAGAGCTCCTCCTTCATTTGACTCCTGAAGAATTTCATTTGGAATGTATCTACTCAGACTCAGGGACCGGCAGGGTTGCAGCCATGCACATCTGTACATACACTCATGGTAGAAAGATAGTACATCTGCTTTCAAAATTCATAGTTTTACCTTTCTCAGATTCTTGGGGTGTTCTTACTATTTTACAAATATCTTTGTTTAATAAATTGCCTGGTAGAATCTGTAGTTTATGGTTTTGTGCTTTTTATTTTATTCCTTTAATGTTTGGGTGTTTCTTGTCCTGTTTGCTAGGGCAAACAGTAAGTGGGTCTGTTTGCCCTGCGGTGTCAGGTCAGATTTGCTCTACAACAGGTGGAGAGTGAGAACTTCCTCCTGTTGAACAGTTTACTTAATTGACTTATTAACTGACAATATCTCATTCAAGCAGCAAGGGAAAAGTGGAAATGACACCCATTAGTGCTAAAAAGCAAATGTAATCATTTCAACGACGTAATCAAGTAACGACCAGATTATGTATGTGTTAAAACGCTATGATTGAGTAAGGGTGCAGCTTCTTTTTTGCCAAGCCTGTAACTACTCAGCAAGGTGTCTGCATGATTAAAACTAGATTTTCTTTCTTTTAACATTTTCAGAGCCCTCACTCGACATCATGGAAGGACCCGGCTTTGAGCAAACTCAACCTATTCTGCAGAGAGAGCCGCTGCATGGATCAGTGGGTCCCCATCATCAATCTCCCTGAACGATGAACATCCCAGGATCCAAAAAAACCTGTCCAGAAACAGATCATATCTGCACAGGAAGCATGTCTTAAACCCCAACTGACGCACGTTACCACCCAGAGAATAAATTCTGCTGCTATGCCAGTTGGTTAAAAGAGAAAAAAGGAAGAAAAACACATGCTGTCTGCTGTGGGATGTGTTTAAAAGGAAAATAAAAAGCGTGGGGTCGGAATTTCCACTTCGAACTGGGTTTGTTTGGAGTTACGTCCGTCAGCCTTTGCGAGCAACAGGAGATGGCGAAGGACTTTATTCGTCTGGAGGTGGAAGTGTTATTAAGCATGTGTGCTATTCAGTGTGAAGCCTGTAGCTGAACACAAGGACTGTATCATGTTTGTTTGGGAAGGTCCCTGTGACGAGCTGAAGAAGTTGGGAGGAACCGGAGCATGGAGCTGTTGAGCGGACCAAGGACTCAGTCTGTCTATGCAAAAATAAAGCACTTGTAAAAACACTGGACCTAATGCAGTTTAACTTATTCATTACAACTGTTCATGTTGAGGTTGATGTTATAATTTCAAAAGGGAAGGGCTACACATCCAGTGAAGACATTCTGTTTGTTTAGTGTTTCTTCTACCTATCTACTATCTATAAATACACCAGCTGGTTTTTGGCACAAGTGAAGTAGTTCTTTTGTTCAAATGTAAGTTATTTCTAATTATATTTATGCATATTTATGTTATTTTTTTACACACTAGCAAGATCTGAGTACCAAATAAATGTTTTACTGTCAATAAAATCTTTTTGAAAACAAAATTTAAAATGTGTCGATTGAATCCTTTTATTTTATACTGAAATCAAACAAAGCGAAGCTGAATGCTGACCTGTTGCAGCTGAGGTTGTGAAAGAGGTGTCACATGTAGATCACAGGGGTCATGCTGGCCCCTGTGGCCCCAGTGCCACCTCTGAGTAAAAAAGAACAATAATCCACAGCCCTCGCTCCCTGCACAGGCTTCTGCGGTGGTCAGCAGGACCATGTGCATTCATCCAAACAGGGCTCCCTTTTCAACAACTCTGATACAGGTCCTTCTCAAAATATTAGCATATTGTGATAAAGTTCATTATTTTCTATAATGTAATGATGAAAATTTAACATTCATATATTTTAGATTCATTGCACACTAACTGAAATATTTCAGGTCTTTTATTGTCTTAATACGGATGATTTTGGCATACAGCTCATGAAAACCCAAAATTCCTATCTCACAAAATTAGCATATTTCATCCGACCAATAAAAGAAAAGTGTTTTTAATACAAAAAATGTCAACCTTCAAATAATCATGTACAGTTATGCACTCAATACTTGGTCGGGAATCCTTTGGCAGAAATGACTGCTTCAATGCGGCGTGGCATGGAGGCAATCAGCCTGTGGCACTGCTGAGGTCTTATGGAGGCCCAGGATGCTTCGATAGCGGCCTTTAGCTCATCCAGAGTGTTGGGTCTTGAGTCTCTCAACGTTCTCTTCACAATATCCCACAGATTCTCTATGGGGTTCAGGTCAGGAGAGTTGGCAGGCCAATTGAGCACAGTGATACCATGGTCAGTGAACCATTTACCAGTGGTTTTGGCACTGTGAGCAGGTGCCAGGTCGTGCTGAAAAATGAAATCTTCATCTCCATAAAGCTTTTCAACAGATGGAAGCATGAAGTGCTCCAAAATCTCCTGATAGCTAGCTGCATTGACCCTGCCCTTGATAAAACACAGTGGACCAACACCAGCAGCTGACATGGCACCCCAGACCATCACTGACTGTGGGTACTTGACACTGGACTTCTGGCATTTTGGCATTTCCTTCTCCCCAGTCTTCCTCCAGACTCTGGCACCTTGATTTCCGAATGACATGCAGAATTTGCTTTCATCTGAAAAAAGTACTTTGGACCACTGAGCAACAGTCCAGTGCTGCTTCTCTGTAGCCCAGGTCAGGCGCTTCTGCTGCTCTTTCTGGTTCAAAAGTGGCTTGACCTGGGGAATGCGGCACCTGTAGCCCATTTCCTGCACACGCCTGTGCACGGTGGCTCTGGATGTTTCTACTCCAGACTCAGTCCACTGCTTCCGCAGGTCCCCCAAGGTCTGGAATTGGCCCTTCTCCACAATCTTCCTCAGGGTCCGGTCACCTCTTCTCGTTGTGCAGCGTTTTCTGCCACACTTTTTCCTTCCCACAGACTTCCCACTGAGGTGCCTTGATACAGCACTCTGGGAACAGCCTATTCGTTCAGAAATGTCTTTCTGTGTCTTACCCTCTTGCTTGAGGGTGTCAATAGTGGCCTTCTGGACAGCAGTCAGGTCGGCAGTCTTACCCATGATTGGGGTTTTGAGTGATGAACCAGGCTGGGAGTTTTAAAGGCCTCAGGAATCTTTTGCAGGTGTTTAGAGTTAACTCGTTGATTCAGATGATTAGGTTCATAGCTCGTTTAGAGACCCTATTAATGATATGCTAATTTTGTGAGATAGGAATTTTGGGTTTTCATGAGCTGTATGCCAAAATCATCCGTATTAAGACAATAAAAGACCTGAAATATTTCAGTTAGTGTGCAATGAATCTAAAATATATGAATGTTAAATTTTCATCATGACATTATGGAAAATAATGAACTTTATCACAATATGCTAATATTTTGAGAAGGACCTGTATGTCACAGCCTTTGGTTTGCATTCAAATGAAGAAAGGCTCATGCAGAAAAATCTGATTGCAATTTGATTATCAAAGACTTGACTGTCTTAAGTTTTTAATTTATCAGCTTTTAGACTTTGGAAGCAAGAACCTCTGCGGATTACAAGAGAGTACCGAGCTAGAAATACTTTAGTTAGTAGGAAGTTTTTGTCATGTAATCTGTTGTGTAAGCCCTGCTGAGCTGCTCTGCCCCTTCCTTCTTTATCCAACAGAGTCACATGATCACAGGAGCAGGTGATCTTCCAGTAGCTGGAAGTTGATTATGTCACTCAGCTGATGTAAGACAGGCAACCCCCTCTGAAAGTGCCAAGTCATAAGTAAGTTTTGTAATCTAGGTCATTTTTCCATGTGAGAGGTCATGTGATAAGTTCTGATACGGTTTCAGTGGAAGCTTTGCATAATTTCAAGGATAGAAATTGATCAATCAAGCATTTATTTTGCTGTGTCATGCATACAAACTAGCAAAATGTTTTAGCTCTTTAAAAAGAAAGTTGCACATATTGATGTCTAATCTCATTGGCTCAACTCTGGAAAAGAAAATTATTCAATTAAATCCTACTTCAGCTAGTCTTACTGTTTTTAACAGAAGTAACTTTTTGTAGCCATCTACCAGTCTCCTCATCAGGCTGTGGAAAAGTTTCTCCCACTCCTCACTTTCAGCTGTGAGATGTTTCAGTTGTGTTCTTGCTGACCTGGGCTTTGTTCCTCGGTGGATTTACGGGTAGCTTTTAGTTCATTGTCATGTTTCAGGGTCCAGTTCTGCTTCAGCTTTCATTTTTTACAGATGGTCTCATATTTTCTTCAAGTGCCCTCAGATGCATGGTAAAATTCAGGGTGGATTCTACGATGGTGAGCTGGCCAGGTCCCGTTGCAGCTAAACATCCCCAAATCATAATACTTCCACCTCCATGCTTCACAGTTGGTATGCGGTTCTTTTCCTTGAATGTTGTATTTGTTTTATGCCAAACATGTCGTATGTTCTGGTGTCCAAATAATTCAGTTAAAGACTACATTTTGGAAGTCCTGCTCCTGGTGTATTTTATGTTTTTCTTAATAAGTGAAGGTGTCTCCTTGCACATATCAAAGGTAAAATTCCGATTGTGCTGTCTCTTTTTGATTGTACAGAATTTTTATATAAACTGTAGCAGGAGCCTGCTGCAGGTTCAGTGATGACCTTTTAGGGTTTTTGAAGACCTCTTTTAGCCTCTTGCAGTCTGCTTTTAGGGTGCATTTCTTTGGGTTGCCAGATCTGGGCAAGCTGGCAATTATTTTGAATGTCCTCCAAATGTAAGCTATATTTCATACAGTTGAATAGCTGATATCAAATTATTTTGGTACCGCTTTAAATCTCCTGCCAGACACAAAGGGTACAGTCTTCTTTCAGAAGGAATCAGAAGGCTCTAAATTATTCTTCACCACAAATCACATTTTTTAAAATAGATTTAACAAAAAATATTACAAAGTTTTTCTTTCACCTGACTTCAGCTGTATTAATTGATTTTCTCATGGATGGACGGACGGACGGATGGATGGATGGACTCAATAGTGAGCTGGCCACAGTGCAGGAATTCATGACCTTCTTTAGTTATCACTCTGCCTAACTACATTTCCCCAAAGGCCTCCACTGGAAGCGCATATAATAAAAAGTGAAACAAAAAGCCATTAGACAGTTGATATTTTCCTGTTATAATGACTATAATGTCGTGTTTTTGGTGTACTGCATAAATCCACCATTCATTTGATTCATCAGGAAGAACTGCTAAACGTTTAAATACTATGCACCAGATACCTACTGCCAATTATTGCCTGGTTAATTCTGGCCTTCAGAAATTATTCAGAAGTGCTCAGAAAGGCTTCCCAGGAATATCTGACTCAAAGTGATTCTCTGCCTTTGAGTGGCTCCTCGGGGCTCCATGGTGTCGGTTGGCACTGTGTGAAAGGTTGCCTGTCGTGTGACTCAAGGGTGTGACGCTTACTGATGTAACGCAATATTGTTGTGGTAGAAAGTTAAAGGTTATTTTAAGACTCATACTGTGAAACGTTGATACAAATTTTCCATTCAAGTGAAGTTACTCTCTAAAAAGGTTGTTCTTTGCGCAGTGACTGAACATTCTCTGCAGGTTATACAATTAAGAAGTCTGAGGTTCTGTTGCAGCATTGTATGTACAGTTGTGGCACAAAGAACTATACACATTTAATTTAAGGTTTTATGTAGTAGATTAAAAATAGATGTATTGTATTTAGAACTCTTGAACTTTTTGTTAAATTGCAGCAACAAATCTTAGTGTATTTTATTAAGATGTATGTGATAGACCAGCACAAAGTAATGCATAACAGTGAAGTGGCAAGAAAAGGACACAAGATTGTTCGACATGTTTTACTAAAAAATAATCTGGTTTAGTGCGGCGAGCATTCAGCTCCCTTTACTCTGAAATCCCAAAAATAAAATCCAGCACAACTGATTGGCTGCAGAAGTCATAAAATCTATTTGTACTTAAGTCACATAATTAGGAAAGAGATGCAATTTGTGTGTAATTTAATCTCAGTATAAATCCAGCTGTTCTGTTTCTGGCCTCAGATGTTAGAGAACATCAATGAACATCATGATGAAGACCAAAGAACACAGCAGACAGGTCACGGAGAAAGCAGTGGAATAGTTTAAATCAGTGTTATGTTACAAAACAATCTCCCAAGCTTTGAACATTTCTAAGTTGACTCTGGAGGAGCTACAGAGATTCACAGCTCTGGTATGAGATTCCACTGAAAGGAGAACTATCAGTTGTGGATTCCACACCTTAAAAAGTCAGTGTTTGTGACAAGCCATGTAGGGGACTCAGCAAACATCTCTTCTGTTCAGATGAGAATATAGTTGAAGTTTTTGGCTTACATATAAAAGGCTATGTGTGGAGGTAATCTGATACTACATATCACCCTGAACACACCATCCCCACGGTAAAACACCATCACTTTCCATTTAACTGACTTTTATTTAGAAGTAATAGAATCTTTCCACTTTACAATTTTACAATCGTAGAAATGCTGGCAGAGATTTAGGTGGGGCCATAGTTACACATTTAGAGATACCTATTCACTGAATGAGGAATAAGGTGCAGAGCAACACCCAAAGCCTGACTAATGCCATTAGCTTTTTCTTTTTATGGCAGAAAATATCAATTTAAAGTTCATAGCCTATTACTGCAGCAACCAATACATGTTAAAAGTTTGGAAGCCATATTGGGTTTAATGGGATACTTTTTCACTTAGAGTTCTAACTTCTGGGAACTTTCCTGTGTTTTTTTTATTTTTTATTTGGATCTTACAAATTTTGACTTTGAGTGAAAACAGAATACACCATTAAACAACGTCCTACCCCCTATTTTTATTTATGCCACAAACTTCAAAATGAACATGTTTGAGGAAACAAGTGTGTTTAACTTGGACTTTGTCATAACTGGGATGTGAAAGACTGTGGAGGCAGGTGGAAGAACTGAGATAACTGTGCCTCTGCAGACTGCCCTATCAGCCCACACCCTAGTACACATCATCACCCTCCCTCTCCTCTCCCAGCACAGCACATTCCAACACACTGACACTAGAACGGCCAGGAGAGCTTTTCACAGCAGGAGACAGGAACCGTACGCCCCCGCAAACAGGGATCACTGCAGAGAGTGGGGTCCCACGGCCCTCAGAGGTGATAATGTGCTTGTAACTGGGGTTGTACTGGATCACTGAGTGTGTAGGGCTGTTCACTTTTTTAGCTTTGTTCTCAGTGATCAGTTTCACACTGCGTGCTATTTTTAGTGGGGTGTATTCTGTTTACTCAACATAAATGCACCTGGTCCATCCTGCATCAACACGTCTTATTTGTGAAAAACTGCTGTTGAGGCAACTTTCTGATTTTTAATAAAGGAGACATTGTCAATGTTTCACCACTGCTGCTGCGTTATGTGTGAGAACTGCCACATCCACTGCAGTACATGTGCAGCTTTAACAATGCAATATTCCTGTGTGATCTTCCCATTGTGTGGAGCAGAAAATGCAGTAGTGTGTGCAGCTTCCAGCTGGCCAGAAACAAGGTCAGAGAAACCCAGCAGGGCAATACTGACTAACACTGAGCAGAAATAGTTCCTGTGCCCTCCAAGAGCGGAAACTGGGCCTTGGCACGTTCTAAATTTAGCTCCAGTGTTCTCTGTTTTCTCAGGGCGTCCCTCGGTGAGAGGGCTGCAGTCTCTACTCCCCAAAATTAGAAAGCATTGGACCACTAATGTGAGGAAGTGGGCCCACATACAGTCCCAGAGAAATTGTGAGGCATTCCTGGTCAAGATATTTATAAAGTCTTAAAATAAATCTTTATTTCAGCTGCATCACCTCATTGTGGGGAAAAAAAAATGCAGCTTTCGAGTAAATTTACAAAATCAGCAGTTTTGAATTTACTGGTTTCTGTAACAAGTAGCTTCTAGGAGCTTCTTATTAATAATTAAAGTTTTCTTGAGGTATAAATATGATGAAAGAGGGCAATTTCTTTCAGCCACTAGTCTGGCTGAGAACCCGTATGTATCTTGCCAACACACACAGTGAGCAGGATGATTACCAGGTAAAAATGATCTCCAAAACGCACTGATGGAGTCCCACAGCAAAGAGTGGCACCTGAAAGTCACCAAGTCTCCTTAACAACTATTAGGCATCATCTGTAATGCAACATGTGTGGTTTACGGTGAAACAAAGAATGCATTTGTTTCACTCCCCCACTGTTAAGTAAGGGGGAGGATCTGTGATGCTGTGGGACAGTTTCTCTTTTAAAGGCCCTGGGAACCTTGTTAGAGTGCATTTTAAATAAAAATATGGTGGACTGAACATTGAATGTTATTGGGTCTTTCAGCAGGATTATGATTCAAAATATTCTGGCAATTTAACCCAGAAAAAGACTGGATTGTTTGGATCAGGTGTTCTGGAGCTGGAATACATCTAAAGAATGTAGGACAGTGTGGCCTGAGGATGAGGGGGTGTGAACCCGCTTTTACCAACTGTCCTGTTGGTGAAAGGGTTTTTTACAATGTATTGGTAGCAGCGCTACCAGTAAGTGGCTGCAGACGAATATGTTAACAGTTGGACAAACATGGGATTTTTCCTCACTGAATAAATGTACCCAAATGAAAGGTATGGATGATTCAAACATGTTCAGTGTGACATTATGCTACAGCAATGACACATCTTTACCAGGGGTGCCAATAAATCTCTGTATGGCAATCAAAAGACCCGACTCAGCTTTTTGTTTTTTGCTTTGTTGAACTGTCAGACCAGGTGTTAGCTAGGGTGATCATTCACCTGTGTACAGAAAACAGTTTAACTGAGATGTGAAGCATCTTTATTAATCATCATTAAGTCTCCATACAAAGGTTGAGATATTAATAAACACATTTATCCAACAGAAAAAGCAGATTCTGACAGTTCAATTAATCTCTCAATGGAACAAGAATTACAGATTCACTGCAAATGGAGACATTGCAACACACGGCAGTTGTATTTTTAATCTTTGTTCCCAAATCATCACATGGCATCAACATACAGAGCTGATTCATTGCAGATAAGAAAAACAGACGGCAAGAGACAATCTTACAGATGTAGAGCAGAGAAAGAACACTGGATCAGCTGAAGGTGTCCTTATGGAGAAGGCAACACTACCAAATCTATCCTTTCACAGGTAAAACAGAAACCTCTTCTTTGTAAAGGAAAAACAACAGAAAAATGATTTTTCATAATGTGAGTTAAACATGAGTAAGGCTGATTTTATTCCTGCCATCTAAACTTACCATAACAGACATGAAACCCCAGAAACCCACAATGTGCAGGACATGTTGACCCCCCCACATAAACCAATAATAAAACAGATAAAACAAATGTAAAAGTAGTCCTGGGAGATTGGTTTTATTCCATGCACCTGCAACAATTAAAAGTCCTGACATGCACGTTTACTTGAGTAAGAGTTTTGTTGTTAGCTCACAGTGGTCTGCAACATTAGTAGAGTTCTGTGCAGCCAGAGATAAAACAGTGTAGCACAGAGGGTTTCCAGAGTAGCTAACAGAGGTAAACAGAGATGCACCGACAGATCGGCCATAAGCTGAATGATTATCAGAAACCCTAAAATCTTTTACCAGTCAGTAAACACACCATGCCTAAGTGCCGCTAGGTTGCAACCATACCCTTCAGTGTGGAAGTTGTTACCGGGAAAAAGACTCTAAGTTAGTGATTTTTGAGTTTCAATGAGTAAAATGAAATCAGTGGAAGCATAGAGATGTAAGCAGCTATTGCAAACAGGACCATATGTTCCATGACATGCAAGCCGAGCGACACTTTCAGCAGAGAAATAATAAGAAAGTTGATCCGTTAAGAGTTTGACTTCTGTCCATCATGGAACAGGCTGGATTTAAAAATGCTGGCACTATTTTGGAAATCTCAAGAGTTAAATTACGGATCTACATTCCCTAGGGCTATGGTTCCCAAACTGGGGTTCAAACACCAATGGTGGTACTTAGAAGAAATGCTGTACCAGCTATTAAGGTAAACATGAAACTAACCAACTGTGTTTTAGAGCAAGTAAGCATAAACAGCACAAAAGATGGCTTGCTCTAGCACACTGTTCTTGTTTTTGAACCTTTAAAAAGAGAATACACAAAAGAAGAGTGAACTGGAGAGTGTTTAGAGAACCAGTATAATCTCAAATGAATGACAGGGGACCAAGAACAGGAGCTAGTGATTAACTGGGCTGCATTCCATTTACCTCAGAAGTCAGAACTTACCAAGCCAACTCTGACTAGCAAAACAAGCTAGTAACAGTGTGATTTTTAGCATTTTATGCATTCAAATACAAAGGAAACATGTTCACTAACAGCAGTTATGCAGTAATACGCCTGTAAGAGTTAATACAACCTGTAAGGTTCATAGCTTATTGCTGCAACTACCAAAACATTTTAAATGAATGGAAGCCATATTGGGTTTTGTGTATGGGTTTGATGGCAAACTTCAGACCTTTCCACTTGAAGTTCTGACTTCTGGGGGCCTTCTAGTTTTATTGTTTTCAATTTAAGCTGCATCCTTTCCCTGTTTTTGTCTTGGTAAAAAACAAAGCAATCGTAGGTGGACTGAAATACAGTGTCAGATTGGATGTCAGCATGGAGGTACTGGGAAACGTTAGCATTTACTACAACAGTACTTGTTATACACAGTTTGAGAATCACTGCTCTAGGGTATGCACACAGAGAACTCTGTTTCAGTAATGCTAGCTGTGAATGCTATGTCAGTTAAAGTTAGTTTAAAACTAATCTGTAAAATATTAGTAAAACCCAGTCTTCTAGTGACTACTCTCCCAAACACACTTCTTATAGCATTAATAATAATCACTCACAGAAGGAAGATTAGAAAAACTATTTTAAATGCTGGTAATTATATTTTCTTACAGTTTAAAAAAAACGGAATACTGTTAAAATTGGTACTAGCAAATCAAAGCTTTTTAAAAAGAAATTGGCCACAAAGTTCTGATCGGTGCATCTCTGCTTATAAAGACGGTTATATGCAGTAGCACAAATTTGGCTTGGTCCCATGGTTTTCATTACACAGGCAATTAAATGGAATGTGGATTGTCATTGGCCAGTTGGAGCTATGACAGGCTGTAAAAGACTTCTGTGGTCATATACTTTGAGTTAATACTACGTGCTTCTCTCTCAATAAAAAACATTATGGCAACATTTGGAAACTAGAATTTAGCGGCATTAGCTGCACATGTGTACAATTTCTACAGAGATTCGCAATCATCTGAAGCTGATATAAAAGGACGGGTGGGGAACTTTGGTTGTTGGTATCCATTTAAGGCAAACCAGAGAGGCAAATAACAGTCACTGCCCACTGGAGACAACTGCATAAAAACTGAAAGAGCAAACCCATCACTGAGTGCTGCCTTTACTGTTAGAAGAATTGGAAAATAAGCTTGAGGCTTTGTAAAGAACATGTGATGCAATCAGAATCCATGCAGCCAATGATCTCTGAAGGGGTTGGAGCTCTCAATGAACAGTGGCAGGTCAGTAGTTTTGGTAAATATCTCACTAACGGGACAGCCACACATCATTCTGAATGGTAATGAATGAACTGTTAAAACGTGATATGATTGCAGTTCATCTCCCACTCCTCCCAACATGAAGAATACAGCAACATTAATAAGCAGAAGAAAAATAATACAGGCTAGAAGAGGGCATCCACTACAATATAGTGCAAGGCTTTTTCTCCTTGAAAGGGTTTTCTGAAGCAGGGATGCCCATGAGGAGGGGGTCAGTCCTGGCACATTCGATGCAGTAGTTCATAAGGTCTGCAGAGGCTTTGGAGACCTGGAGAAACAGGCAGCAGAAACATTACATTGTTGGCTGTGGGGTTTTAGTTCTCACATTTACACTGCAGTGAATTCATGACAACAGCCAACCTGGCCCTATGTGAAACAGGAAGTAAATCTAATGGCTTTTTGTTGCATCAACATCTTCAGCATATAGATGCATAGTGTGGTGCAGTTTGTGTTCCCATACAGTAAATCATAATGACCTCTGGGTTAAGGCTTTAAAAGACAAAAATATACCTAACTTTTTTTCACCATGAGATTTATCGTGTTGGTCAGAAACACTAGAATCCTCAAACATTTAACCATTTATTTAAAAGTATAAATACAGATTATGTTTTATATATTAAAACTTTCCTCAAAAGCACCAAGCTTAGCTCTCAACAGTCTGATCTGGATTCAATTCAATTCAATTCATTTTTATTTATATAGCACCAATTCACAACACATGTTGTCTCAAGGCACTTCACAACAGTCAGGTACATACATTCCAATTAATCCTAACCATTGAACAGTGCAGTCGGAGTTAGCTTTTTATTCAAATTGGATAAAAAGTTTTTCTGTCTGAGGAAACCCAGCAGATTGCATCCAGTCAGTGACTTGCAGCATTCCCTCCTCCTGGATGAGCATGTAGAGACAGTGGACAGTCACTGGCGTTGACTTTGCAGCAATCCCTCATACTGAGCATGCATGTAGCGACAGCAGAGAGGAAAAACTCTCTTTTAACAGGAAGAAACCTCCAGCAGAACCAGGCTCAGTGTGAGCGGCCATCTGCCACGACCGACTGGGGGTTTGAGAGAACAGAGCAGAGACACAAAAAGAACACAGAAGCACTGATCCAGGAGTACTTTCTATGGGAAAGAAAAGTAAATGTTGATGGATGACAATTCATCCGATTCAGACCCCCTGAAACACCACAATGCAGCACTCATAAATTTAAAGGTGCTCTAAAAATGAAAAAACATGAAAAACTTAACCCTTTTATTAATTGTTGAACTCATGTGGAACAGAAAAGAAAAGAGGAAAGTTGTGAAAGCCACAGAAAAAGCCTTACAATGTATTTCTAATACAGGAAAGTCAAATTAGACTGACTCCTTTTACAGAAGGTAAACAGGGACAGGCTGACCCACGGAAGAAGTGTTGTTGTACTGGGTGCTTTACCTTTATCCTCTCGTTTCTCGCCTCTAGTCTCAGCTGCTGCACTGTCTGCCGGGCCTGGTTCAGGTTATTGGAGCTCTGAGCCTTTGAAGACATCCTGGTCAGCAAAACACTGTTATGAAGAACAGGAAAGGAAAGCCTTAGCATGGCTGTGGAGAAGGTGAGGAGTCTCACATGTCACCCAAAGGTGGAATGACACAAATACAAAGTAAAGACAATAGTTTCTTTCTAATGCAGATAAAATTATAGAAATAAGACTGATCGATCAAATGTATAGCTCCTCCACTGGTCAAGTCAGGTCAGGTCAGGTCAGGTCAGGGACAAATCCAGAAGTCTCTGCAACCCAGTTGCACAATGGCAACACATTTGTTTCATTTCTTAACACAAACCAAGCTAGGATGTAAACTGCTCATGAGCCCATGGAGTAGGCTCAGTAAGTGTAGCAGTTCAGACCTCTTCTAACATCATGTCAGTAAATGTTGTGGACACATGTGCTGCAGCTGATGTTTTGTAAATCCCAGAAATATTGACTTAACCAGTGCCAGCAACCCTTCTTTCCTACTTCCACTTCCATTGAAGCACCAGCACCTACTCAACAAACACACACAGCCAAGGTGTGCAGGAACATTTGTAAAACCCAAATGTAAACCTAAGTCTAACACATGATGAGCAAAAATAAACATGACTAAAGATCGGAGGTGAAAAGGTGTGTGGATTAAAACCTATGATGATGGATTGATGTAAGGACTGATAAGAGATCAACTTTAGAAGGTTGATGTATTTATGATGGCAAAGCACGCCAGAGAGTCTGGACTGTGGTTCCAGTTCCTGTTAATCATTACCAGACCAGCTCGCAACAACAAGCCTGGACAAATCCCTCCGTCCACAGGGGAGACCTCGTTCCTGGATCAGCGTTTTACTCTCTGGGTTATTTTTACTGTCATTTGTCAAAAAACACACATTTCCTATTAACTTGCAGCAAAAGTCTTCTTGAGACACATCACTTTCACCAACCCTGCTACTAAGAAGGGAACAGGAAGCTGCAAGTACAGAGTCTAAAAAGTTCCAACACAATTTTTCTCTTTGTCTTTTCAACAACGTTGAGCTGACAAAAATGTTGTAGAACATCTGCTGAAATCCGTCGGCATGCTGTAAATAGTTTGATGTTGGACATGATGAGCTCTTCAGACTGAGGCAACCGATGACCTTTCAATGAGGGCTGGAGGTCATTTTCTATTCAATACAACACGTCTACAGAATGATGCAATAACAGCAGTGGTTATACAGTAAAAACATTAATTACCATTTATGCTAATGTTTTATTACATTTTGTTATTAACCTGCATGTTGGTTTGGTTCGTTTTCAATGAGACTCAACTCTGATTGGTTTGTTTTCTATTACAATTGAGCACCATCGCAATGCGGGTGGGATCGTCATTAGCGGCAGGACAGGCGCCAAGAGAAAGCACTCTGGAACAGTACAGGAGACAGAGGAAAGGAAAGGAAAGGAAAGGAAAGGAAAGGAAAGGAAAGGAAAGGAAAGGAAAGGAAAGGAAAGGAAAGGAAAGGAAAGGAAAGGAAAGGAAAGGAAGGAGCGCTATGAGCTAGAGGACGTGTGAGGGAAAGCTAACGCTACCTAATGCTAGCTTGCTACAGTGGTCTTATACACAATAAGCCATGCGTACAACAATTTAACGATTGAAGATATTATTTATTAAAATATGCTTTGACTACCATCGATACCGATGTCAATGCCAATATATCGCGCATCCCTACTTCTGACATCACGTTTTCAGCATGACTCAGCTCACTTGGAACCACATCCACCCAGGTATTAAAACAGTTCCACATAACCGTAATGAAATTGCTTAAAAAGCAGGTAGAGTCCTTTGTGGTATGAATATTATGGAGAGCCGTTTCATTCCAAATTAAATAAATAAATAAATACTGCTATTGATAAATTATTAATAAATATTCCATGAAATAAAACAAAATAATTATGTTAAATTAAATTTTCATCTTATTTTATTTAATTCATTTCAAGGTGTATTTAATTTACTTAAAGATTTATTTATCTATTTGATAATGCAGTTTTATTTTGTGACATTTTTATTTTGTAAAGCTACTTTATGTATTTCAGTGACTATTACTTTTTAATCCCGTTTTTCATTGGAGGCTCTTTTTATTTCATGTTCTTATATTCAAATGAGGGGGCGGAGTTTTATCTGTGGGGCGGCGCTGGGACAGCAGGACCGAGCTCAATTCGTGGCTGAGGCCAGCAGAAGCATGCCGGAGGGAGTCAGGGAATTCTGCTCCCTCCCCTGGCTACGGCCGTAAAAGCCTGCCACGGCAGTCGCCGCTGTTTTTGTGGAAACCAAAGCTGATTATCGGCAAAAAGGATGAAAGGATGACGAAGACTTATTGCACAAACAGCTTCTACAAAAACAGCAGCAACCGCCGTGGCAGGATTTTACGGCCGGTCTGGCACCTTTCTGGCATCCTCGCAGAATCCCCTGGTTCCCTCCGCCATGCTCTCTTCTGGCAGGTAGTGGCGTACTTCTGCTGGCCTCAGCCACGAATTGAGCTCGGTCCTGCTGTCTCAGCGCCACCCCACCGATAAAACTCCGCCCCCTCATTTGAATATAAGAACATGAAATAAAAAGAGCTTCCAATGAAAAAAGTAAAAGTCGCTGAAATACGTAAAGTTCGTTCGTTCGTTCGTCGTCTTCCGCTTATCCAGGACCGGGTCGCGGGGGCAGCAGAGACGCCCAGACGTCCCTCTCTCCAGACACCTCCTCCAGCTCCTCCAGGGGGAGCCCAAGGCGTTCCCAGGCCAGCCGAGAGACATAGTCCCTCCAGCGTGTCCTGGGCCGTCCCCTGGGCCTCCTCCCGGTGGGACGTGCCTGGAACACCTCCCGAGGAAGGCGTCCAGGAGGCATCCGGTATAGATGCCCGAGCCACCTCAACTGGCTCCTCTCGATGTGGAGGAGCAGCGGCTCTACTCCGAGCCCCTCCCGGATGGCCGAGCTCCTCACCCTATCTCTAAAGGGAGTGCCCGGCCACCCTACGGAGGAAGCTCATTTCAGCCGCTTGTATCCGTGATCTCATTCTTTCGGTCATGACCCAAAGTTCATGGCCATAGGTGAGGGTAGGAACGTAGACCGACCAGAAAATTGAGAGCTTTGCTTTTCGGCTCAGCTCTCTCTTCACCACAATGGACCGGCACAGCGCCCCCATTACTGTGGCAGCCGCACCGATCCGTCTGTCGATCTCCCGCTCCATTCTTCCCTCACTCGTGAACAAGACCCCGAGATACTTAAACTCCTCCACTTGAGGCAGGAACTCCCCTCCAACCTGAAGAGGACAAGCCACCCTTTTCCGGTCGAGTACCATGGCCTCGGACTTGGAGGAGCTGATCCTCATCCCAGCCGCTTCACACTCGGCTGCGAACCGCCACAGCGCATGCTGTAGGTCTTGGCTAGAGGGGGCCAGCAGGACCACGTCATCCGCAAAAAGAAGAGACGAAATCCACTGGTCCCCAAACCAGACCCCCTCCGGCCCTTGGCTGCGTCTAGAAATCCTGTCCATAAAAGTTATGAACAGGACCGGCGACAAAGGGCAGCCCTGCCGGAGTCCAACATGCACTGGGAACAGGTCCGACTTAGTGCCGGCAATGCGGACCAAACTCCTGCTCCGCTCGTACAGGGACCGGATGGCCCCTAATAAAGGGCCCCCGATTCCATACTCCTGGAGCACCCCCCACAGGGCATCACGAGGGACACAGTCGAATGCCTTCTCCAGGTCCACAAAACACATGTGAACCGGTTGGGCAAACTCCCATGAACCCTCGAGCACCCTGTAGAGGGTATAGAGCTGGTCCAGTGTTCCACGGCTGGGACGAAAACCACGCTGTTCCTCCTGAAACTCAGGTTCGACTATCGGTCGGACTCTCCTCTCCAATACCCTGGCGTAGGCCTTACCAGGGAGGCTGAGGAGTGTGATCCCCCTGTAGTTGGAACACACCCTCCGGTCCCCCTTCTTATGAAGGGGGACCACCACCCCAGTCTGCCAGTCCAGAGGCACTGTCCCCGACCGCCACGCAATGTTGAAGAGGCGTGTCAACCATGACAGCCCTACAACATCCAGAGACTTGAGGTACTCAGGGCGGATCTCATCCACCCCCAAAGCCTTGCCACCGAGGAGCTTTTTAACCACCTCGGTGACTTCAGCCTGGGTGATGAAAGAGTCCAACCCCAAGTCCTCAGCCTCTGTTTCCACCACAGAATGCGTGATGGCAGGATTGAGGAGATCCTCGAAGTACTCCTTCCACCGCCCGATAATGTCCTCAGTCGAGGTCAGCAGTCTCCTGCCCCCACTATAAACAGTGTTGGCAAAGCACTGCTTCCCCCTCCTGAGGCGCCGGACGGTTTGCCAGAATCGCTTCGAGGCCAACCAGTAGTCCTTCTCCATGGCCTCACCGAACTCTTCCCAGGCCCGAGTTTTTGCCTCTGCCACAGCCCGGGCCGCAGCACGCTTGGCCTCACGGTACCCGTCAGCCGCCTCAGGAGTCCCACAAGCCAACCACAGCCGATAGGACTCCTTCTTCAGCTTAACAGCATCCCTTACTGCCGGTGTCCACCACCGGGTTCAGGGATTGCCGCCACGACAGGCACCGCAGACCTTACGGCCGCAGCTATGGGCAGCAGCATCGACAATAGATGCGGAGAACATGGTACACTAGGACTCTATGTCTCCAACATCCACCGGGATCTGGTCGAAGCTCTCCCGGAGGTGGGAGTTGAATACATCCCTGGCCGAGGGCTCCGCCAGGCGTTCCCAGCAGACCCTCACTATGCGCTTGGGCCTGCCAAGTCTGTCTGGCTTTCTCCTCCTCCAGCGGATCCAACTCACCACCAGGTGATGATCAGTGGACAGCTCAGCCCCTCTCTTCACCCGAGTGTCCAAAACATGCGGCCGAAGGTCTGATGATACGACAACAAAGTCGATCATCGACCTCCTGCCTAGGGTGTCCTGGTGCCAAGTGCACTGATGGACACCCTTATGTTTGAACATGGTGTTCGTTATGGACAATCCGTGACTAGCACAGAAGTCCAATAACAAAACACCACTCGGATTCAGATCGGGGAGGCCATTCCTCCCGATCACGCCTCTCCAGGTGTCACTGTCGTTCCCCACGTGTGCGTTGAAGTCCCCCAGCAGAATAATGGAGTCCCGGGGAGGGGCATTCTCCAGCACCCCCGACAGGGACGCCAAGAAGGCAGGGTACTCTGCACTACCACTCGGCCCGTAGGCTGAAATGATAGTCAGAGACCTCTCCCCAACCCGAAGGCGCAGGGATACAACCCTCTCATCCACTGGGGTAAACCCCAACACGAGACGGCTGAGCTGGGGGGCAACAAGCAAACCCACACCAGCCCGCCGCCTCTCCCCGTGGGCCACTCCAGAGTAGAAGAGAGTCCAACCCCTCTCAAGGAGATGGGTTCCAGAGCCCACGCTGTGCGTGGAGGCGAGCCCAACTCTTTCTAGTCGATATCTCTCGACCTCCCGCACAAGCTCAGGCTCCTTCCCCCCCAGCGAGGTGACATTCCACGTCCCTAGAGCCAGCCTAAGCATCCGGGGATCGGGCCGATGAGGTCTCCACCTTCGTCCGCCACCCAATCCTCTTTGCACCGGTCCCTCACGGTTCCCCCTGCAGGTGGTGGGCCCACTGGGGGATGGCCTCGCGTCTCTCGTTCGGGCTTGGCCCGGCCGGGTCCCGCGAGGAGCAACCCGGCCACCAGGCGCTCTCCGACGAGTCCCGACCCCAGGCCTGGCTCCAGGGTGGGACCCAGGCTCCGCCGTACCGGGCGACGTCACGTGCCTCGATATTTTGTTCTTCATGAGGGGTTCTTGAACCATTCTTTGTCTGACCCATCACCTAGAGCCTGTTTGTCATGGGAGACCCTACCAGGGGCATTTAGGCCCCAGACAACATAGCCTCTAGGATCAGTTGAGCACTCAAACCCCTCCACCACGTTAAGGTGACGGTTCAAGGGGGTAAAGTAGCTTTACAAAATAAAAGTGTCACAAAATAAAACTGCATTGGTAAATTAAATAAATCTTGAAATGAATTAAATAAAATAAGATGAAAATTTCTTTTAACAATTATTTTGTTTTATTTCATGGAATATTTATTAATAATTTATCAACAGCAGTATTTATTTATTTATTTAATATTGAATGAAACGGCTCTCCATAGAATATTGCGCACACTAACATTGTGATGATGATTTATTCGCGATATATTGTGCAGCCTTAATGGAAGATATAGAATGTGCGTAATTGCTCTAATGCCAATAAAGGTTATCCATTGATTATTGAGATGGGTATAAAAATCTTCCACATCCTATATTTTGTTGAAATATATAAAAAAAAAAAATCACAATTTGGAATCTGAAAACATAAAATTGTTATAAAGACATGTTAAAATAAGAACAATATACAGTATGTTAGCACAGAGAACAGTGGAGAATAATTGACTTATTACATGATGTCATGTACTCACATTTAACAAGCTAAAGGAGTATCTTGTGGAAAATTCATAGTTTATATTGCCAGCTGTAAATTTAGCTAAGAACGTTTAACGGCATCTTGTAGATTTCTGTTTATCCTTTTTTTAAACTTTGTTGGGACCCACAACCATGGATTTCAACATTAAACTCCGGTACAAACTTTTCTGGAACTTTCAAAATAAATTGCATTAACCTACTTCCGGCACAGCCAAGCAAACTGTAGCAGCGGACGTCCGATGATGCCACTGGCTGCATAAAAGCACCCCCTTTCCAATGGTCCGACCTCTTCCACGCCGGTGATCATCAGGATAGGAGGAAACAGCGTGCTAATGTCTCTTTGCTGGCAAACAAGACATAAACTCTTCAACTGGATCCAAGGGTGTCATACGATCCCGCGATCATATGCACAAGTTAAGTACTGATGTACTGATGAATTACTGTTGAAAGAATCCGGTATTCATTCATAAAAAGGGGTAAATTAAGGTATAAGCATTGCTTACTTTCTCTCTGAGGCCTGCAGAAGCAAACTGTCCCAGAGAAGTCCCCAGAAGAGACGCTGTTTCTACAAGCCGAGTGAAGCGGTTTTCCCTGTCTGAGAGAAGGACAACAGGAGCCGCATCACCGTGGTTACAGTAAGGTGCAGTTTGGTCGACCTACAGAACAGCCGCCACTCCCCACAGCTAAGGTTGTTAGCTGTAGCTAACCGTTTAAAGACTGTGGACGTTTCTTCAAACTTCGTCGCCTTGGACAACGTTCCTCACCACAGTTCATGAAGTTAAGTGTTTGGGCAGAATAATATTATAGAAGTGATTTAGATTGAAATGATCTAAACGTTTTTCATTTTATGAAGTTTGGTTTTGTTTGTGTTGAACTCGGCTATCTTGGTGCTAGCAAAATATCTGCAGCACAGGTGTTCAGGTTGTGTTCTGTGTCTGTGTTTTTAAAGTTAAGACAAACTTTATTTAAAGGGTGATTTTAAACACAGAAGATCGGCTATAACGCGCCGTCCGCGCTTATGCATTTTAACCCTTTTATTGATGGTATTTTTAAAGGTGTGTGTTTGATTCTGGTGCTAAGCTATCAGCCTCCTTTGTTAGCTTCAACGGCTAACAGCTAAGGACACGTGCTTGCTGCCAAATAATATTACCCAGAAAGGTTTAGTTTTCAATCCAGTAAATAATGTGTCCCTAACATCATTTTACTAAATTTGGTAACTAAGTAAACACCATTAAGCCTCATTTCTCCAGACAGATTTGTCTCTTTTCCAAAATATTCTCTTAAATATTTTACCATTTCTACCATTTTTAATAATATTTCTTTAAATATTATTTTAATAAATAAAGGCAGCTAATGAGACCCCGTTGAGAATTAGTCATCCAGAAGGTTGGTTTTATTCAGCAGATCATTCTTTAAAACATTATTTTATTAAAATAATATTTTATCTAATCTTGCATTGTGAAGGGTTGTCTAAACGTTTGCTGATTATTGCCTAAGTTAGTTCCCAGACTAACTTAACTTAATTTCCAGATTCTTCAAGATAATCCTTGGTTCTCAAACATAAACATTGCATGGTAATGTTGCATCACTCAATCAACTTGTTTATATTGTACATAGCCTATTAGTCTTCGTTATTCTGTAATTCTGCTTGGTAGTCTAGTTTAGTCAGATTGTTTTAGCATAGTAAAGAGTTTGTTGATTGAAATATGTTTGACTTTGAGTTGACTTATTTTTGTTAATAAATTCTTGTATTTTAAGAAATTGTGTGAATTCATTCCATGTGCGTGCAGAGTTTATGCTGTTCAATAATGTCAGAGCTCGTCTCACACCTTTCTATATTGTCCTAAATACCATCACCTTACTGGGCTGGTATTCACAGGACAATCCTTAACAGACCGAAATATTATTTGATAAAAATATAAAAATATTAATATTAAATATTAAATAATATTCTCAGATTAATAATCCTAACAACTTTGTATTTGAATAAAGATAATGAGAGTACATACACTATGCAGTTTTCAAATGAAAAAGGCTATCTAACCTCAATAATGAATAACCTCAGTAAGTTCGAACAGCAATAAAGGAAGGTGGGGTAAATGTAAAAATTCACAGAGTGAGACGTACAACAGGTCTGAAGCCTTTTCATTAAGCCTAACATAACTGGACTGTACAGTAAGTTTATGTAGTTAGAGCGTGTCTGCATGTCTTATTGTGCATGATGGATGACTTCCAGCAAGCGCTCAGAAAGCTCTTCTTTTTGGGAATAATGGGTAAAGGAAGAATTAGGACAAAAAACGGAAATAGGAAAGAAGAAACTATTTTGTGACCTCTTTCAGTGAATGTATGATTAGGATTTAATTTCCATATAAAGAAAAGTGATCACTCCAAAGAAAGCATGGCCACGGATGACTTGACTGTTAACTGATGACATCCTAAGGAAACATTCATGGCTTAGTCATTAAGGAGAGGCCCTAAGCGGGAAAAAGGTCCTTTATCTATTTACAATGAGGGCCGTGTTTATTCCTGCAGTGTAAAGTGGTAAAGAATGTATCACAGTGACATGCAGTGTTCTATTACATGCTAAACCTTTCTATAAAAGTTATTAATTATGCATAAATGAGATGTCATTTATTGTTTATTTCTAAAAAATCTCGTCATCTTCAAAATCTCCAAATATTTTCTGCAAAGATATTTTCTTGCTGTTAAAGTAGAAATGGCTTCTAAGTACAACAAAGCAAGGCAGACTATCCAGCAGAGGCTGTCAATCTGTGCTTTTAACAGTTTAACTGTTATTAAAGTTGGAGAAAATTTACCTTTAGGACAGTTTTCAGATAAAACCAGACCGAAGTCCCAACTCTGATCCAACATGATGCTAACTGCCTATGAAAACCTTTGTGGTGCTATTATTAATCATTTTTGAAGAGAGTATACCTGTTTCGTTTCGTCTGTTCACATGCCGCTGGTAACCAACATGGTGTTGATTGTAAAAATCCATCAATTTTTATGTCAATTAACTTTTTAACTCAATAAAAGACTATGGGCTAAAGCTTTGAAAACTAGTGTCTGAATGTACTGCAAAATCTTTTAAAGATCAGGTTTGTTTTAAAGTGGCAGAAATCCCATGTAGAACTGGTTCCAGTTCATGTGACAATTATAGATCTTGGTTTGAAAGGTTAAAAATAAATGCTGCAAAATGTAAAAATACAAAAGAAAAACCACTACTATGAATCATAATCAAGGATTAATTAATAGTATTGGGAAAAGTGATGCAATAATGAACTAACAAAACTGCCTAAATGCTGACCTCAGCACAATATCAGATTCCAATCAGAGCGCATTTCCTGGAATGTCATTTGTGAATCCCACAAAAAGCTGCTTCTATAGCTGACAGAAATAATATGCAATTATTGTTTTGCACAAGACATGTCTATTATTTTACACAGCATGTGGAGGGAAAGGTAAGACAAAATAGAGTTCTAATACAGTGTTTTTACAGGAAATGCATCCATAGTGGATCAAACCAGCTAAACTGTGCAGAACCTGTGATGTGATGCCAGCTCTTACCAGCAACACCAGCATGATTTGAAGCGCAATGGGAGGGCACCAACATTTGAACTCAAGTGTGGCATTAAGAACCACCTACATACTGTACATATACAAACCTGTAAAATAAAAAAGGATCAGAAAGAAGACCACCTCTTTTACAACATAACGCGCGCACGCATGCACACAAACACACACACACACACACACACAAGTAGTCGGACCACCTACTGCTTAGAGCAGTGAAGCCACACTGCTCTACTCTACCTTATACACACACGCCAACCAACACATGCGATTCATTAGTAGTTTTCAAAGCGCTAAGAACAGGGAGCTATTATGAGTCAATTCCATTAACACGGGCACTCAGAGATGAAAACCTGCATTTTAGGTCTCAAACTGTTACTATACTGAGGCTTAAACCCAAAGACATCTCTTAAAGAGGCTGCTGAAGAACACAAAGACGTCCATTAAGATCCAAATGAAGAGCCGGTCCTGTCAGCTGTACAGTATGTGTGGTCTCTTCAGTGACTCTCTGAGGCTTTCAGGGCCGCTGTGGCTTTTGTAATAAAGTAACACTGCAGGAAAAAAAGCTACTTTGAAGCTTAAGAGATGCCGGCTGCACTTCACTTGACTAACATGAGGTGATGAAAGACATGAGAAATATTTTCCTTCCAAAGCCTCCCATTTTTAGTTGGATTTTTATCTAACTAGAAATGGGATCTCCCATTTTAAAATAATCGGTAATAGAAAAAAAAAATGATACCATTGTTAGTTTTTAAAGAAAAAGAATACACAAATCTATATTGAGCAAACCCTTTTCAAGGTGGTGGGGTCTGGCGCCTATCTTCAGCAGTCAATAAGTTAGAGACAGGGTATACCCTGGATAGGGCCACAGGACAGATAACCATGCACACTCACACCTAGGTACAAATGATAATGGCAAATATACCAAACTAAATGTGTTTAGGCAGTGGGAGGAAGCCAGAGTACCAAGAGAGAACCCATGGATGCACAGGCCAATATATGCTGACTGCACACTGAAAGGTAAGGACTTAAACTCAGAACCTCCTCACAGCAAGGCAACACCTTATTTAGATAATAGAAGGGGCACAAAAAAATCCTGGTGCCTCATATGATAATAGACACGGGTCAGAATGGCATTATCACATTGTGACAACCTTGAGTAAAAATACAAAGGTTTCGCAGGGGTTGTAACAATGCGCATCTTGCAACAGCAATAAGGTATGTAGCTCGCACTGAATTACTCACCTGAAACAACATCAAGCTGAATGTAAACATTACTGGTACTGGAGAAAAATCAGCCCTCCAACTACAACCACAGAAACAACTGGGACGAACTGTCCAATGGTGCAAAACCCAGAGTCAGAGCCAAGACTGAAGGGAAGAGGTGAAATGAGACTGCAGAGTTTTTCTGTTGGATTTATTTTTTTGTGTTTCGAAGTTTGCATCATTTATGTGTCTGCTGCGAGTTTGAACCTGTCGGCCACCACAACGTATTGATCCTTCTTCAGTGGCACCGAGTTAAGCTCCATCAGCCTCTGTAGATTATGCTACAGTAAAATCAATTACAATAGAACCCCAAGAAATAGAAATGAGGACAATGAAAATTGCTCATGAAGTTAAATCCAACTCCTGAGTTTGGGCAACAAAAGTTCATTAACACTTTATCACACTGACAGAGGAATAAAAGATACTATCCAAACAAACATCTGCATTTAACACCCTTATGCACGATGCATGCCTCTACAGAGAAGCATATTCCAGCCTTAAACTCACCACATAATTGGTGCTTTGACAGACCTCATTGGAGTTTATTACATGGCAGACAGAAAATAGTAAGATAGTATGCTAGTTTTATGTGAATACAGAGAGAAGCAGTGAACTAACATCTTGAAAGTCAGAATTCTGCAGATGTTCATTAAAACCATTTCCTTGTTGTTACTTATAATTCTACTGTAGAGGCCATCTCACCATATTCTGTCCTTTAGATCGTGTTGGAGCTTTTTTAAGTTCCTGCTAAATAATGTCTTTAACCTCAAATCATTTTGCAAGATGTACAAACAGTAAGATAAATGAGCCATTAAAAGGCAATGTTCCACTATAAGCTGCTGCTATGTGGAAGAGAACCTGTTAATGAACAGAGATCAAGGCTGCTAGGAATAAAGACCTCCATATATCCATATGGGTTTGTTTAGCTGGCTGGTGAACATCAACCCCAACTCATTTTCTGTGTGCTCCTGATATAGCAGCAGCTTACTGTTTTCTTTAGCATTACATCACTTCCTGTTACTCCACACAGCTACATGTACATAATTGTGCACTTCAATCTGTTAAAAACCAAATCATAATTTATTTGTAACCCTTACTTCACTGTAAAAGAGAAAACCATCTGGTAACTGACTGAATTCACCAACTGGTGAGAACAGTAAACGGCTGAACTGCAATATGTAGACAGATGTCTGAAGCATTGAACAAAAGAGTTCAAAAATTGGATTCCTGCCACAAGCCAGAATACTAGCTCTCCCTTGTGTACCCCCCCCCCCACACACAATTCCAGTTTACACTCCTCCTCTTTCTGAATTTCCCTCTGCAGGCCAAGCTAAAAGTAGCCTTCTCACACACAGTCAGCACTTTTCCAGCTGCCTGAAAAACCGTCACCTCCTTCACCTACACCCTGACCCAGAGTGACTGTACCTGGTTCACCATAAACATGGCCTTGTTCTCGGGTCGCTACCAGGCATAGCAGAGGCAGTAACACTCAGTCATCAGTCCTGCTGCTGAGTAAAGGGGGATTGTGTTTATGAAGTAGGCGGGAGACTATGAAAAGAAAGGGTTAGGCAGCACTGTTCATAAAGCTGTGAGTGACATCACCACTTTCCCACCAGAAAAGAAAGGAGTTGCAATGTGTTTTGCAGCAACAGTTGATAGAACAAATATGGTCATTCCATGAGCTGGGGCCAACAGAGATAAGAGAGGACCTTTATGTTTCACAGCAAGTACCAAAACCACAAGCAGTAAGAAATATCTACAAAACTGACAATACAATACTTATTGTCAGCATCATACACCAAAATGGCATAACATTATGACCTCCAAGAGGTGAAGTGAAGAACACTGATTATCCTCCATCATGGCTCCAGTTAGTGGGTGGTATATTTGAGGCTGCAATTAAACATTATGTCCTCAAAGTTGATGAGTTAGATGCAGGAAAATGGAAAGCTTAAGGATTTGATTTTAACAAGGGCCAAACTGACATCTAGCAACTCCAAAGATGCAGCTCCTGCATGTTTGTCTCTTGCCTGGGGAACACATGGCATCATGATGCACCAAAGAAAGTAGGCAAGCCAACAGAGACAGTATAAAGTTAGGGCCAATGTTCTGTTGGGAAACTCTGGGTCCTGCCTTCCATGTGATACTTTCTCCGCACACAAAGTACCTAACCTCTGCTGCAGACCGTGTAGACGCTCATAGGTTCATGGAAACCATCTTGCCCGATGGCTGTGACCCCTTTCAGCAGCATAATGCACCCTGACACAAGGTGAAAATAATTCAGGGATTTTTTGAGGAACACTACAATGAGTTTATAATGCTGACTTGGCCTCCAAATATTTCAGATCCCAATCCAGCTGAGCAGCTGTGGGATGTATGGGATAAACAAGTCGGGTTCATAAATGCCCCACCTCACAACTTCCAGCACCTAAAGGATCTTGGTGCCCAATACCTCCGCACGCCTTTAGGGGTCCAGAGGAGTCCATGTTTTTCCAGGTAGGGGCTGCTTTTGCAGCAAAAGGGCAGCTAACACACAGAGAGGTTCATTATTTTAGGCCTAATGGGTAAATATCACCAGATCAGGAGCGGTGTCGGGTGGGGCATTGGTTTGGGTAGGTGCAGGAACTACATAGACATTAAAATTATAGCTCCAACGATTTCCTAAATAACTGAGGTGGTTTGCAGTATAAATGTGTAAAGCAACTTTAATTTAAAAATAATAACAAAGAAACTCAACTCATGATCAGGTATGAAGGTGCAAAGCACTATAGTAAAGCACAATGCATTGCATTTTTAATTCCTATATATACAGGGGTTGGACAATGAAACTGAAACACCTGGTTTTAGACCACAATAATTTATTAGTATGGTGTAGGGCCTCCTTTTGCGGCCAATACAGCGTCAATTCATCTTGGGAATGACATATACAAGTCCTGCACAGTGGTCAGAGGGATTTTAAGCTATTCTTCTTGCAGGATAGTGGCCAGGTCACTACGTGATACTGGTGGAGGAAAACGTTTCCTGACTCGCTCCTCCAAAACACCCCAAAGTGGCTCAATAATATTTAGATGTGGTGACTGTGCAGGCCATGGGAGATGTTCAACTTCAGTTTCATGTTCATCAAACCAATCTTTCACCAGTCTTGTTGTGTGTATTGGTGCATTGTCATCCTGATACACGGCACCGCCTTCAGGATACAATGTTTGAACCATTGGATGCACATGGTCCTCAAGAATGGTTCGGTAGTCCTTGGCAGTGACGCGCCCATCTAGCACAAGTATTGGGCCAAGGGAATGCCATGATATGGCAGCCCAAACCATCACTGATCCACCCCCATGCTTCACTCTGGGCATGCAACAGTCTGGGTGGTACGCTTCTTTGGGGCTTCTCCACACCGTAACTCTCCCGGATGTGGGGAAAACAGTAAAGGTGGACTCATCAGAGAACAATACATGTTTCACATTGTCCACAGCCCAAGATTTGCACTCCTTGCACCATTGAAACCGACGTTTGGCATTGGCATGAGTGACCAAAGGTTTGGCTATAGCAGCCCGGCCGTGTATATTGACCCTGTGGAGCTCCTGACGGACAGTTCTGGTGGAAACAGGAGAGTTGAGGTGCACATTTAATTCTGCCGTGATTTGGGCAGCTGTGGTTTTATGTTGTTTGGATACAATCCGGGTTAGCACCCGAACATCCCTTTCAGACAGCTTCCTCTTGCGTCCACAGTTAATCCTGTTGGATGTGGTTCGTCCTTCTTGGTGGTATGCTGACATTACCCTGGATACCGTGGCTCTTGATACATCACAACGACTTGCTGTCTTGGTCACAGATGCGCCAGCAAGACGTGCACCAACAATTTGTCCTCTTTTGAACTCTGGTATGTCACCCATAGTGTTGTGTGCATTTCAATATTTTGAGAAAAACTGTGCTCTTACCCTGCTAATTGAACCTTCACACTCTGCTGTTACTGGTGCAATGTGCAATCAATGAAGACTGGCTACCAGGCTGGTCCAATTTAGCCATGAAACCTCCCACACTAAAATGACAGGTGTTTCAGTTTCATTGTCCAACCCCTGTATATGTGGAAAAAGTAGTGGATACAATATATACAAATTGATAAATTACCAAAAAAAAAAGCAAAAATGAAAATTCACAATTACAGATACTTCATCTGTAATTATATATAATTACAGGTGACGTTTATATATATATATATATATATATATATATATATATAAAACTATGTACAATTATTTCTTGCTGTTTTATGTAATATGCAGCATGAAACTCTTATGTGCATGTGAGGAGTACAAAGATTTCAACATGAAATGTTTAAAATGTAGGGGTGTGTGAGGGCATGCAATGCAGACTCTCACTTTGACTAAACCAGTCGATGTTGCAATTCTTAATATAAAATCCAGCCGACTAGGGTTTGGCTTCTGATCCCTGACTTCTGCGAAAAAAATAAGTGCTGGTCTGCAAAATTACTGAACGCCGCATGTTGGGTAGAACGACACAGAACGGGTAGAACGAATCAACTTAACTAAACTGTGTTTTACATAGGCTTATGGGCTGGTTTGGCTCTAGTGGACAAAGAAAGAAACTCAAGTATATATTTCTTTCTACTTTTGGTGTTATTTGCATGAATTAAATTGACTATTTCAAATTAATTGTAAAACGATTTGAAATTATTCCCTTAGGTCAGGAGTCTGCAACCTTTACAATCCAAAGAACCATTTTTTGCCCTCAGTCCAGGTAAATAAAACTTGTGTAGAGCTGCAAAAGTTACACAATCTTTTGAAAAAAGACAAGTTATAATTGTTTTTTTAAATATCTACTTTAAGGTTTTAAAATAAAGAATAAAGAAAAAAATAAAATTTTCCAGAAAGAGAATACATACATTTTCTTTAATGGGATGTTGATATTTGTGGAAAATTATGTAAAGAAAGTTTCCAATCTAACGAAATGAAAAATGTATTACTTGTAGGTTTAATGTCATTCTTTTGTGGAAATTCAATGGAAATATTCCACTAAAAGACTGAAACACTGCAAAAACATGCATTTGTTATTATATCTAAATTTAAAAACATAAGCTCGTTCCTCATCATTTTTAGGCAAAATTACAGTTGTGTTCGAAATAATAGCGGTCCATCTAGATCATTCACTGTTTATGGTAGAAATCATATTACCACATGGCCAATTATTTACTAGGAGGCGTAGTTTTATACAGATAACGAGTACAAACAGGTGCAGTTAATACAGGTAATTACTGAAAAATCACACAATGTGATTTTCTGGATTTCTGTTTTAGATTCACTCACAGTTGAAGAGTACCTATGATAAAAATTAAAGACTTCTACTTGCTTTGCAAGTGGGAAAACCTGCAAAATCGGCAGCATATCAAATACTTGTTCTCCCCACTGTAAATCCCAAACATTTTTCAGTTTATACAGTAAATATTTGAGTTTGCAAAGCTAAAATGCAGACACCGGTCTTTTATTGAACAGCCCAAAGTTAATTTTTCTTCATTTTCTATAATGTGATTAAAAGACTGATACAGTTTTCTTCATGGTTTGATTTAGAATATAATCTGCAGTGTCCCCAATGCATGGAAATAAAAACACATTAAAGCAGAAATGTAAAGTGTGTGTTTTGAGGGCAACTCTGATGAACAACAGAGCTGCAGGTATGGCTGCTGAGATCAGCGATGCCAACAGGACCCCACCCATGTTAACACTTACTGCTTTTATGACTACCTCACAACTGCTTGGTTGCAATAAGTTGATGGGCATCTAATATTCCAACAGAATCAAACAATTCCAGGAAGATATACCGGACCGTTTTCAGGGCTGGTGGGAAGACGCTCTGGTAAAACATGGAATAACATAACTCACAGAGCTGTGAAAGAATATTCTCTATAGATTTCCTTTATTTTTGCTGTTTTTGTCATACAAATTTTAACATTAGACAAAAAAATAAACTCAGTAAATGAAAAAGACATTTGAAAATGATGATGATCTAATGTTTTTAAAGGAATACATCTATTCAAACTCACTTGGCCCTACGTAGAAAAGTAATTGTTATCCCCTCTAGATCATGAAACAGTTGTGATTAAGTTGAAATTCACTAGACTTCTGATGAAAATTAAAAAGAGAGAACACATTTCTCCTATTTTAGCTTCCCTTCATTGGCTCCCTGTTAAATCCAGAATAGAATTTAAAATTTTCCTCCTCACATATAAAGCCCTTAATGATCTAGCTCCATCATACATCAGAGATCTGATTGTTCCATATGTTCCTAACAGAGCACTTCGTTCTCAGACTGCAGGTTTACTGGTGGTTCCTAGAGTCTCTAGAAGTAGAATGGGAGGCAGATCTTTTAGTTATCAGGCTCCTCTCCTGTGGAACCTGCTCCCAGTTTTAGTCCGTGAGGCAGACACCCTGTCTACTTTTAAGGCTAGGCTTAAAACTTTCCTTTTTGATAAAGCTTATAGTTAGAGTGGCTTAGGTTATCCAGAGCTATCTCTGTAGTTATGCTGCTATAGGCTTAGACTGCTGGAGGATATAATGACGACTTTTCTGAACTTTGGTACATTCTCCCACTACTTTCCAGTTTCGCATTATTTTCTGTTATTTTACCTTTTATCTTTATGTTCCGTCTCAGTTTTCTTCTCTTCTGAGAAGCTACATCTGGCTTGGCATTCTGCTTAGCTTTGAAACCTTCCTTGGGGGCATCATCTGAGCTACTGCTGCCAAACAACTTCATGATCTTTTACTGTTGCTCTTTCATCCTATAGATTTGAAAACTGACCGTTGCAGAGTCTATCTGCTTACCAGTGTTTCTCTCCTAGATGAAACCACTAAATGAGCGACTCCTGCCATAAATGTTTTACTTTTCTTTCACATAGAAAGTACTCCTACATCAGTACTTTTGTGTTCTTTTTGTGTCTCTGCTCTGTTCTCTCAAACCCTTTATCGGTCATGGCAGATGGCTGCTCAGACTGAGTCTGGTTCTGCTGCAGGTTTCTTCCTGTTAAAAGGGAGTTTTTCCTTTCCACTGTCGCTACATGCATGCTCAGTATGAGGGATTGCTGCAAAGTCAACGCTACACTGTCGCTACATGCTCATCCAGGAGGAGTGAATGCTGCAAGTCAGTAACTCTGCTGGGTTTCCTTAGATAGAAAACTTTTTAAACAATTTGAATGATAAACTGAACTTCACTACATTGTTTGATAACTAGGATCAACTGGAATGTATGTACTTGACTTGGAATGTGTATGATTCAACCCAGCTGACTTTGTAAAGTGCATGAGACGATATGTGCCGTCATATGTTGTCTTGTAGACAGGAAAAATTGAATCTTTCTTATGGAGAAGCCCTGGCTCATATGCAGTATGACTGGAATCTGTAGAAATGAATGCACATTTGCACAACAAAACAGCTGCCAACCAGTTTAAAACCCACAGAAGATGAAGAGATCAACAACAATGGACTTACTTATGCTGCTGACTCTTTAGAATCTAATGGTTCTCCTGCAAAGTGGTCATTTTCTCTCCCCTTTTGCAGGCAGGAAGTGTTTGTGCATGTTATTCAAGGGTTTCAAAGAACACACTGCCAACTAGTGGCTTGTTGCCGTGTGAACAGAGATTGCAATGAAAACGTTGTCATGTAGATATGTTAACACAAACGAAGGAAAAATAATGTTTTCAATGGATCGTTGTCATGTAAACAGGGCCTTAGTAGGTTCAGGGGCAAGAATTTCCTCAAGCAGAGCCAGTTCGGTTTGGATACTATTTTCTTTTCAGAAATGTAATCATCATTTGAAAATTGTATATTGTATTAACTCATGTTATCTTTGTATAATATTAATCTTTTTTTGTTGGTAAGTAAAAACAAAAAAAGCAAAAACAAAGCAAACCTGTTGGGGGTAAGTGTCAAATAATATATATTTTTTTAACAATACTACCACAAAAAATTGCCATGAAATCTAAAGCCGCATTGCTGGTTTCTCCAAGGCTGCACAAACTGTTCAATCCTGTAACTTTTCTGACAAGACAAGAGAAAAATACACCCAGAATGCTGTTGCAACTGCACAACCCTTACACTGTCCAGACAGCCGGCTAGACTGGTCTCAATTTACTAGAATTTCTGAATCTCAAATAAATGTGCAATTACTGAAGGTTCGTTCCCTATAATTACACTATAAATGATGCCCTTTAAATGCAGTTCATGTTCATGTATTTCAGAATGAGCACAAATGAGACAACAGACAAGTTCTGCTGCAGGATTTACAAGTCAGACTAGTCCCAGGGATGTTCCAGGGCTCCAGAGCAGAGCTAAATGTCATGTTAGATAAGCAGTGCAGCCACGAGATAGGCAGCCAAGTGGGTGAATATGTGTCCTAAAACATTATGTTATTTCACAATGTGCGAACATGACTGGGGCTGATAGAGAGCTAAGTATGACACAGTGTCAGGGTCTGGGATTGCCTTGTGATAGCACAGGAAAAGGGAACACTCTGGTATGGTATAGCTCTAGGCAAGGCAAGTTCATTTATATGACATTCATAGAAAAGGCAATCCAATGTGCTTTACAGAACATCAGAGGAATGACAGGCAGAAAATAAAACATGAGCATCAAGTCATTGCATGAAAGAAACAGATGTTAAAATGCACATATTAAAGGCATAAATAAAACAAATGTTTCCAAAAGATTATCAATCAGATTGTTTGATCAAAAGCTGCTGTAAACGAAAATGTTTTCAGTCATGTTTTATAGGAACCAACAGTTGTTGCACATTTCAAGTTTTCAGGGAACTTGTTCCAGAGCAGAGGATAAAAACTAAATGCTGCCTAACTTTGTTTAGTTCTGGTCCTGGCAACAGTAAGCAGGTCTCTGAAGGCCTGAGGGGTCCACATGGTTCATACTTGAGAAGCAACATAGAAATGTATTTCAGCCCAAGACCATTAAGTACTTCATAGATCAATACCAGAACTTTAAAGTCAATCCTCTTAGAAACAGGGAATCAATGCAGTGATTTACAAACCGGTCTGATATGATCCATTTTTCTGGTGTTGGTCAGGACTCTGGCAGCAACATTTTGGGTGAACTGCAGCTGTCTAATTATTTTATTTTTTACAGACACCAGTATAGACACCGTTACAATAATCTATTCTACTGAAAATAAAGAAATGCATCAGTTTGTCTGTGTCTGTGATTTCCCGGGTGACTTCCTGAGTGAGTTTGTTTTAAAAATCGTTGAAACAAAATTCCCCATTTATTGCTTCAGTACAACTATATACTGTTCAGCAGTCATGTGTTTCATGGGGGACAGTTTATGAGGTTGCAAAACGTGCTTCTGGTTACATGAAGCAACATAAAGATGGGAGAAAAAACTGGAATTATATACATTTGGGACTATATCAAAGAACAATGAATAAAACACATTTAACTCTAGTAGGTAAGGTTGTGAACTTTTCAAAACAGTTTTGAAAGAGAATTAAACCCCTTTTAAATAATGCCAAGATCCTACAGGAATGTGTGGGTTAGAAATATAGTTACAGTTTAAAAAAAAAAAAGAAACATAGTTACCGCCTTTTAAATTCCAAAATGATTTTATCAACAGACTTTCTGCTACAGAAATCCTTACAACACATCTCTGGACAATGATATATGAAAAACCTTGTGTGAGTTTCTGACTTACAAATTGACTGTAGATAATGAGGTAGGGTATATGAGCGTGTAGTTCTGATAGAGAAAAGAGGAGGCAGAGCTGCTTGAATAAAATAAGCTAGGGTTACCTGGCATGGCTCGTGTATAAGGTTACTCAAGAATTATACTAAATAGTACTTGATTCCTAAAATATTTGAAGCTGCAGCCCCAAAACCTCCTATTCTCATATTTCTCATCTTAGAATCAGGTGCAAAGCTGTGGCTCCTGAACTGCTGAGGAGGCACATTAAATGCATCAGTGTCAGTCATGCTGTTGCCCTGATGCAGACATTGCAAATGATCTGTTGAAATCCTCTTTCGAGAGCAGCAGGGTCTATTATGTATGTGTGTGTGTGTGTGTGGTTGTTGCCTCATGTGACCTGTCCAGGGTGTACCCTGCCTCTTGTCCATGAACTGCTAAAAATGGCTGCCATTTAGTTGTACTTTCTAATGTTATCATTAACATTAATGAGAGTTTTCTTGTTTTGGCAGAATTCATATACAATGGGACTCACAAGCATGTGTGATTGCATCTGTTCATGAGTCAGCAGGACATTCATTCATTCCAGTGGAAATTAGGATCAACATCAGATGTTAAACTGCTCCTTTGTCACACCACTAATCAAACCACAGCAGTTGTCTTTAGGTGGAGGGGAATGGAAGGTAGGAAGCCCACTTTTCAGGTGTTCTCCATAACGTAGACCTATTTGCACTGGTCAAGGTTAAATTTTGTTTTCTTGGATAATCCAATGCCAAACTATTACTGTATTCTGAAGCTCTTTTGTTGCAGTGGAAGTTCTGTTGCTCTCTCTCGGTAACCTGAGCGTGTTAAACAAGGAAATTTCCACTCTGAATTTTCTTATCCCTTTACCCTACTTTCCAGACGTCGTGACTGCTTTTGATTCTTAGGAATATAATAACTTATTCTAGTGTGGTTTGTACTTTAGTTCTGTAATGGTGGTCATTTAGCAGCTTATCCTGGACCGCAGTCTCGTGTATAGGTTTACTTCCGCTCCTGGCAGTCCAGAAGGGAAACCATGGGATATATATATGACCATAACTGCATGGATCTAACGTTGTCTGTGCATAATGAGTTTATTTTTTTTAACCTTTTTTAAAACAGCAACTTTACAACCGAATAACCATTAAGGCCTTCCACTCACAAAGATGGACACTGCACCCCTGGATATAGAATCTCAATTTTTGTCTGACAGACAAACAAGCCATCCTTGTTGATGTCAGCCTCTGACTTATCCCATTTCCTCTTTCCATAAAATACAAACACCTTTACAACCTTTAAGTTGTTTTCAAATGACCTTTTGTGACGTCCAAGCCACCAATGACTCCATCGACGCATGAAGTTTTTCCTAAGCATCTGCTCCAACCGATGAGCATCACCTCAGACCTTTGGCCTTCTTTCTTCCACCTTTGCTGCAGTGGCAACACAAATGCAGGCTGTCAAGCTCAGGGGTGGAGCCTGGAAAGACTGAATACGTTTGTTTATTGTTCCATATAGGCAGGGCAGTGTTTGGCCAGAAATGGACAGCCATTGTGTTGTATCTCTCTGCCTCCATCATGAATAGTTGCTTTCACAGTGAAAGCAGGGCTGAAGCGAAAGGCAAGCTACTCACAATAGCTTTAAGTTTTATGCCGTTTCTGTCGCCAGCTCTAGATTTTTGGCATGAGACCAAATGCAACATACACACAGCTGCAGGCCTGCCTTCACCAGGTTAACTCCCCGTTCATAACACACACAGACCCTTATCTATCTGCCAACCTCAGCCGCAGGCGTGCAGCTCACTGCCGGGTCATTCATTCCTCTCCCGCATACATTTCCAGCAAACCCCACTGGGCTTGTGCTGGGTTGTCTTTTGTGCAGGTTCTGGTCAACAATGCCATTTGTTTCGCGAGGGCAAAGCAGTGAGACACTGCCCCGTGTCTCCTACATGCCACACTCCATGCGTCTGCAGTGACGTCTGTACGGCATTATCTGTCAAAGGCCTCTGTTTGTTTTGGGCTGTTCGGGGTTTGATAATGGCTCATTACTGAGGAACCAAAGGCTCATAGGCACTGCCGTGGAAACTACAAAAACCTGACTAATCTGGATGATAGCCAGCTGGTATTCAGAGTACTTACACTTAGCAACAGTTGAAGTAGTTTCAGCCTGGTCCACAACAGGCAGCAATAACTCAGGTCTGTGGGCTATTTTTAATGCAGACTCCAGCTGATATGACATAGGTGCTGGAAGCCCTCTGCTTCACTTTGACGTGTGACATCCTTTGTCTACTGCCAGTTTTCTCTGTTAAACATCAGGAAAAGGTTTAACATAAATTACAAACGACACCTTGCCTCTCCTGTGGAAGGAATGGAAAGAATTTTTTTAATCCGACGGTCATTCTTTACATCTGCAGGTCACATTATTTTCTTTTAATGAAAAACTATAAACTCTCATTTTTACCACATTACAGCCAGAAACGTCAATGTATTTCATTGGGATTTAATGTGATAGAACAACACACAATAGTGTTAACATTGAATGGTTTAGATCAATGTCTATGCATGAATAAGAGTGGGCCAGTCAAAGCCCAGACCTAAATCCAATGAGGAATTTGTAGCAAAATGCAAAAGTTAATGTTCATGTGTCTTTTCTATCCACTCTGACTGAACTTGGGCTATTCTGCAAGGAAGAAAGGACAGAAATTTCAGTCTGAAGATGTACATAGCTTTACATATTCCCAAAAATCTTGTATAATAATAGTAGTGAAAGGTGGTTCTTCAAAGTAATGCTCTGAATTACATATGCATGCTAGGGGTGCCCCGATTTCCTTAATTTTGGGAGATCAGTGATTGGCTGATACTTACATGTGAAACTGATCTAATCCTCCGATCTTATCTACTTGTCTAACCTATTGTGCATATTTTGTTTCTTTTTAAATTGTGAAAAATGAAAGACTAAAAGAAGTGCAGTGCTCTGTTTAATTTATATTTGAGAGCACCGCCTCATGTGCAGATAAAACAAGTTTGTTTTGTTTCATGGGTAAGTTCAATGTTTTTGATTGGAATGTCAATCTTCTCTGAGGTGTATTGTGACCTAATAACACCTGACTGTGTCAGTTATAAAAAAAGAAAATAATGGCAGGTCAGGCTTTTGAGAGATTGGTAATCGTTAATCGGCCAGTAAACTGCAATTGGTGCACCCTTAACGCATGCCACAGTTTTTAAGATTTTTATTTATAAAAATCTTGCAAACCCCATTGATTTTTTTTCTTTCCTTACTTAATGCTGCAGTGCTTTGTGTTGGTCTTTTGTATAAAATCTCATTAAAATACACTGATGTGTGGTTCTAGTGTGAAAAATGTTAACAAGTTCAAGTGGATCGATAAGTTTTTTTTAACTTGTTTATTATTTTTGCAACACCAGTACATAACTGGTCAATCACAAAGCGATGCATAGCAACACAAAACCAAAATATTTCAAATGATGTGATGATAGATCCTTTCCACACGGATCCAACCACTTATGTGATCATGTACATACTATCTGTGAGTCCAATGTACATTCTGGTCCCAGAGATTCCACTGGTTTCATCCATTTCGGCAGAAAATCATCGGTCCATCCATCAACATAATATCGTAGTTTTATTGAAACATAAACTTCCAAGATTGCCGATTTCCATATGGAGAGAGGTGGAGACTCATGTCCCACTAAATTATTTAGAATAGTTTACCTTGGCAGCATGAGGAGTGTTTGAATAACTTCTTTCTGTTGCATCTACTGGCACTTGATCACTTATTGCTTTACTGATGTTTGCACAAACAGCTCTCCAGAAGGTCTCAATGATGCTACATACCCACAGACAATGGAGCCTTGTTCCAATTTGAATCTTACATTTAGAACAGTTTGGAACAACTCTTGTTGTATACTTATTAAAATATACAGTGAAATATAAGCAGTTTGCTGCATATTCCACTGCAACTCTTTAAATCTATTACATATTGAGATTCCCAAACATCATTCTCTATTGCAGTTTAAAAGTACACCAGGATTATTTTAACCATGTAGGTTTATCCAAGCTCAAACTATATATGTTAACATGAAAATTTGATAAAAAAACTGTTAGTGCTCTCTGTGGTTCAGAAAAAAAATTGGCCAGCAGGTGAGATTCTTTTGTGAGATTCAGAGAGCCAGCTTTGTTAAGAACGTAATGTCTAATCTGCAGGTATGTGCAGAAATCCTTATTTGAGGGGTGATTTTTGAGATTTTATTAAATCGGATGCTGTTAAGCTTCCGTTATCAAAAAGCTCATATATTCTTTTTATTCCTGCTCTTTGCCAACTTTATCCCACACTCCGGGTCTTCTAAAGTTAGAAGAATATTATTTGAGCTACTTTCAAATATTATCCTCAGGTTTCCCCATGCTCATAACTTATTTTTTATCAGGAGATTGTTCTTAACAATAGGTGATTATTCATTTGGACGTTTCTCTAACAAATTTACTGGCGAAAAAGGTTACACAACACTGACTCCATCTCTAACCAAGGACATTGTCTCCTAACCCAGAAGGAGAGAATTCGGGCCTGAATAGGAACCAGCTGGCCCTCTGGCAATCAGTCACTAGTTTAACTTTAGGCTTTCTGCCAGCCCAGATAAAATCTGACATTGCTTTAATATTCACTTTGATACGCTCTGATTTTAAAGTCACAAGCAACGTAGATATAGGATATATATATTAATATCTTAATACATTTAATTCTGCCTAGAATTGATATTGGAGAACTCCATGTGATTAGACTTTCTTTTGTCGGAGACTTAATATTTTCTACATAAAGCTGACCATTTCTCTGTGTAATTTTAACTCCTAACTTTACAGATCCTGCTGGGCCCCAACACAATGGTTTCACATACATAGGTTTGGTGGTACCACTTTCACAGAGGGGCATAATCTCTGGCATTTGTCCAGGTTAGTCATATAGCCAAACTCCCTGATACACTCAGCCATAGCTGGTCATGATTTAGTTGGCTCTGTTAGTGTCAACAGGACATTGTCTTTATATACTAAAGTTTTATGTTGCTTCATGCCAACAGTCACCCCTGAATATGGCTAATGGCTCAATGGCCAGAGCAAAGAGGAGAGGAGATAATGGATTTTCCTATGTTGTGTCTGCAATGATTACTCTTACAAGGCATAGTAGCTACAGGTGTTTCAATCCAGGTCATGTTTTTTTTGTTTGTTTGTTTGGGCGGTAGTAACTGCACTGTTGATATGGAATGTTGTTTAACGTTGCAGGCTGTCCCTACACTTGGTCTGAATACTTGGTATCCACCAACAACTCATTACAAAATATAGGTTAAGTGTTTTTTTTCTATCACACACAAACACACACACACCTCTCTATAAAAAGACATTGTTACATTTTTTTTTACCACATCATCATTTAAACAGTGACATCAGAGAAGCTCCTCCTGCTTTAGTGTGTCACATGCATGTTAACATTTGTCTACTCTCTGCTGAGTCTTGTCCTTACATGTTAATGGTCAACAGGCCATCGAAACAGTGGTCCTTTCCATTTTTACAACCTCTAACAGGAGCAAAGAGGACAGAACATGCAGACATTAATTGTTGACATTATTGTTCCCCCTTGTAAAGAGGTTTCATTATTCAGAAAAGGTGTTTGAGAAAACTAAATCCCCAGCAGCACAAGAATGAGGATCCCTTTAAACAATCACTTTAAAATAAATGTAACTGAAGATTTTTAAATTTACATTTTACTTTTTTTAGGCTGATCAGTTTCTAGTAGTCTATGACATTTTGTTTTATTAGGGTATAAATATGACATGACACAGAGGTGTGTTCATCTAGCCACTAGGCTGGATGAGGACCCATGGTTATCCTGCTGTGACACAGAGAGCAGGTCCGTTAACATCAGAGAACTGGAACATCTTGGGGTCACATTGTCCCTATGGTTCGGTTCAGACCTGGCATTAACATGCATCTTGACTGGTCTGGTTATAAGCCCCACCTGGTATTAAAATCCATCCTGAGTGATGGGATCCCAGCTGACCACTTAACATGTAAACAAACCTCTAGCTACATCACAGAGTGGATGTCCATTGATGCCTCTGTAACATCACATCCTCTAATTCAATTGAACCACATCATCATTCAGAGATGGATGTGACTGAAATCCATCTGAGACACATTTCTGTTGGGTTTTCTGATAGAAACTCTTTATAATCTCCCCTGTGTAGTTTCACCAGAAGCATTATCAGAGGAAACAGAATGATTACTGGCTTCACAGCTCAACATCAGCACAGAGACTTTAGGAACATTATGCATAGAGGCAGTTGAGTATTCCACATATGGGCATTTTGTAAAACTAATTTTATAACTTAGCGACCACAACGGGTTCAGTGGGCTCATATCAGAGAGTATAGACTCAGCCGTCCAGCATCCTGACATCATCAGCTCAGTTAAATACCGTCTGGTGAGAAAACCTTTTTCTAATAAAACATTTGACAGGTGTAACAGGAAATCAGGGTTATTTGTTTCAGGGTGCCAGTCAGGTCTGTCTCATGACATAAGATTGTCTGGGGTTAATATATCACCAAAACTACACAAAGGATGTAAGCAAAAGGCAACGCTAATTACTAATAAACATCAAATGAAAAAACCCCAAAAACACATTTTCATTAGAAAGGCTTGAATGTATTGAAGAAAAATCCACTACGGGTTGTCCAACCAATCCTGAAGTGGGATCACATAGTGCTCAGCAGCAAACAATGTCCTGCCTGTAGCAGCATCCGCAAAGACAAACAGCTTGCTCTATTTACAATACTGATGTTGCAATGGCACTTCAAAGCTACTTTCCTCTGGGCAAAAGATCCACTGCCTTCATCCACAGCGGCCTTGTACTGCTCACAGTGGAGCGACCTGAAGCGAGATAAAACTACCCGCTGACTTGCTGTTCCTGACAATTTAGTTGCCTGAATGGGACCAAAAGGAGCCAACAGAGGATCTACCCTACTTCCAACTGGCGCTCTATGAAATTGAGAGCAGGGTGTCCTCAAGGAAGTACTGGGCTGGACGGTGGTGGTATCTGAGAATACTAACTGGATGAGAACAGGTGGGGCGTGGTGGTAAGTTTGTGAGAGGTGCATGATGAAATGGACAGCAATCAGGCTGTCACAGTGTTAGGTATGGAGTAGGGCCAGTGATGCTGCGGGCCGGTTTCTCTTCCTAAAGCTCTGGGAACTTTGCTAGAGTGCATGGCACTATTAACTCTTTGATATCACTGTGAGAATGTAAATAAAAATCTGGTGAGCTTTGCCAGCTACAGGATCCAAAACATATTGCCAAATCTATATTGAATTTGTTCACCAGACAAAATCAACCTTCTTCCATGACAACCTCAGTGTTCAGGCGTAACTCCTGTTAAAAACCTGTAGACTGAGCTAAAGACAAGAGAGCACGCAGCAAAAGAGGACCCAGGATTCTGGATGACCTAGCTGAGGAGTCTAAAACTCCAGTCCTGAATGTCTGGTCCAGTTCTGCTGGGTCAATATTTAGGTCACTAGCCGGACTCTGTAGAACTGCACTGCATACCGAGGAGCTAATTCTGCCATTTGATTCAGGTACTTTGGACCAGAGACACATTTAGGAGTTGCAGGACACAGACCCTGAGGACGTGAGTTTGAAAGCCCTGATCTACAAAGGAGCACAAAGAGGATTTCTCTCTGCATGCTCCAAACCCTGTGATATAGTGAAGGAGAAGACTGAGAGCTGTCCTATTGGCCAAAGGCGGTTGTACAGAGCACTGACAATAATTGTGCCACTGGTGATTTGTATAATAACTAAATGCTGCCATAAAACATGAATTTATTTAAAGGCAATCTAAACATCTTTATTGGGGGTGCCAATAGGTCTGTGTAAGCAGTGGTCATTAGCCTCTGCGTTGTGTAAAGAGGGCTGGAACCACTGTCGGGTCAAACTACATTTATTCCTGACACACAAAAATAAAAACACTTTATTCTGCCCCCAGATCTTCCAGCACACGCTATTAAAAAACATAGCATAAATGTGCAAAAAGACATACACCAAAGTCAAAAAATATCCCAGTGTGCTGAACAAGTTCAACTTAACTTCCTTACTTCTCCCACTCAGACGGAACAAAAGAGGAGAGGACACTGAAAAATTGCACACACAGACAACAGCAGTTCTGTGGTCGGGTACTAAAATACGTTTTTGCAATTATAATAAAAAGTAATTTAAAAAAAGAAAAAATATATAATAAAAAACAAGTCATAATTTACAAGTCATAATTAACAAGTCATAATTAACCTTGCATTAACCCACATCACAGTATAGAAGAAACGTGGTGAAACTTGAGGCACTAAAAAGGATGGATGCTAAAGTGATTTTAAAACCATGACCCACATGCGATTAAGTCATTTTGGGTCTTTTTTCTTTTTTAAGCACTGACAGAACGTCCTGAATACCCAGTGACTTGCAGTAGGCATGACGGGCCATTTTTGAATAAACAGGAAAAGGAATGCCAGGCATGCAGATGATCAGCAGATTATTACACGAGTTCTCGGAACAAGTCACGCAAGGAACAGAAACCTACAACTCAGTAAAACAGGCCTACTGATGCATGTGTGAAGTGGGGAGAACCACCTCTCTGCTAATAATGCAACAATAATTCTAACAAATGCAAAAATATTAGTGCAACAACAGAAACTGCAACAGCAGAATGAACATCTGCTGATGATATATGAGATGTAGCCTTATCATCACTAGATTCCTACACCTAGTTGTTCACGTTTACTTCCCACAGTTTCAAAGTCCAGGTAAAAGAATTTACAATCTCTTTGTGGTACCGTTTAAGGCCTTAGATGGAGTTGAACAGGAAGACAGGTTGAGGTCATGGCAAATGGGCAGAGAACAGATAATCCTTATTTGAACACAGCTGTGGCTCTGTGATTAACAACATGGAAATAGTTTGTGCATAAATAATCCATGTTGTTTGGTAATAAGGGTAAGATCATGAGACTGCCCTGCTGTTGTTAAGGCTAACTACAACTCTGCATTGTTCCTGTGTGGAAAATTCCAGCTGCAATCCAAAAGCCTGATGCTGGACATCTTTGACAAGTGGAACTCTTCAGCTGAAAAGGAAAAATGGGTGAGGTGGAAAATGAAAAACAGTAGCACAAACTGGTAGTCCCCCCCCCCCCCCCCCCCCCCTTCTTGCTAGATCAGAAACTGAGAAAAAACACAAGATTCCAAATGCATTCCATCTGAAAACAAAACATGATTCCAATCTTGCTGAGGACCTTGCTTGTGGAAATCTCAAAGTGAAGCAAAGAGAAGAAGAGACATGCAAAAAATCTGACAAGTGAAAAGTACTTTTGGTTTTGTTTCTATATGTGCACAAAGAGATAATGCAAATCAAAACTCCAAATTCCCCTAACTGCAGTCAAAGAGGAATCAACTGTATTGAGTAAAGTAAGCTAAGTTATATAATATATTGTTATAAAACAATATCTCACAGAGCTCCACTCAATCCATCATCTGAAGATGAAGAGTATGGCACAACTGCAAACCTACGAAGACTTGGATGGTGATGCACGAACACTGACAGTTCAGGGGAAGATAGCATCAATCTGAGAAGCAGCCAAGAGGCTCATGAAAACTCTGGAGGAGCTGCAGAGATCCACAACTCATGGGAGAGTTTATTGATAGGACAACTATTAGGGAAAATCAGGTGTTTTTAGAGCATTCCTCAACTTCCCCATTGTTTTGTTGCTCCGGTCCCAGCTTTTTTGGAAAGTGTTGCAGTGAGCTGCAAATACTGACAAAAAATATCAAATCCCGAGGCAGACAAGAACTCAGACTAACCCACTCAGTCTGATAGACTTAACCCTCTGCACACACACACCATCACACACCCACACAAAGGGGTATGTATGAGTTGCAATTAATCAGAGTCTACATGAATGGAAGCTCCCACAGTTTCAAAGACATGTTGGGTGCAGGAAGGGGCTCACACTGTGGGTCACACTGGGGCCATTTCCTCTGCAGCCCACACTGAATTCCCTTTAAAAAATTATCCCTGCATGCTCCTCATACTCATCTACCCTTCACTTCCTCTTTTCATGTTCAGTTTCCTTTATCAGCAATTAATTGGTCCTGCAAACATTTCACACCATCAGACGAAGAGTCTCGGGTGGGAGACAGTATCAACTCAGAGAGGTGACAACAAGAGGAGCTGCTGAACAGGAAGTAACCCTGGACAAAATGAGAGCCTTGTTCAGAACACAAAGAATTAAATAAATCATGGTAAATGAAATGTTGGAGGGACATCCAAAGTGAACACATTTCACAGGGTGTGAATAAGGCACCTGGCTAGAGCGAGTGCACAGACACAGAGACTGTGCAAAAGAAGACAGGGTAGGATTGTGCCTCCTGCCCGACACAAACTGTGGGCTAGATTGACTTTTAAGAGTTTATTGTTTGAGAAACTTGTAGACGCTCTGCCCTCTAGCTACAGGTGTCCTGACTGGGCCTCAGTGAGAAAGCACACACTGCTCTTTGTTTGGAGATGCTTTGGGATTTGAAGGAAACATGAGAATCCATCAAAGTGACATTGTTCCTTAGCCAAATTTACACACCGATTCCACTACAAGCATCATGAATGATTTATTTGTTACTGGAAAACGAAGCTGGGCTGCATGCAGCTTAAGCTTTCCTTCAGGAAGTTTAAAGCGAATGCCATGCCCCCTCGTCTTGATATGTGCATATTTGGTCGTCGTTAGGATAAATCAGCTCAAAGGTTGCATTATCCTTCTTTCATTCTTCCATACCTGTCTAACAGGAAGCTGCTTTATGGTGGCTAGACTATCCCATACTCTCACAGGATATGACCAAATTTGGACTTCTGGCTTATGAAATGCAGTACATGACAGAGAGGACAAAAGAAAACTTACAGCAGGTAAGCCTTACTGTACGTGGGAGTAGTTCGAAAGTACCTCAACCGGTCAGACTGGACAGGGGGACCCACTTCACTTATTCTAGAAATCCAGGCTGCCAGGATACTATACACTGCTTTCAGTGAAGCATTTCATAAATGAGGTTTTGATTATACTCAGATGCATCCATGAAAACAGGGAATGCATGTAGGATAAAACATGCAATCTGATATTCTGAGAAATACATTAACGCTTCACACTGGGTTCAGTTAGTAAATGATTTATATTCCCATGCAAAACATGCGTGGTAGATTTATTACACCCTGCTTGTGTTGTTTAAGACATAGTCCTTCCAGTAAATAAACCTGACAGCGATATGATATGTGGGACTCCACACACACGCGAACCTGAACCGTCTAATGGGACAAATGACTAAAACGTTATTCACGTCACAGCAGCAGCAGCACACACACAAACACTAAACAAGCCACACAATGTCCTGTGCTGCAGGTTTAGCCCTCTTTCAGAAACATTTCACACGTTCTGGTTCTCTCATGGGAACAAACAGAGAAGGTAAAGCATTATGGACAAGTTTCCAGTACATTTGGACCACCTGGCAGTGCCAGGGTGACATATGGTCTGTTCATTAACAGGACTGCACAAGGAGCAGAAAAAGCGGGCAAGTTGTAAATGGGTTGCACCATAAAGCGGGCATGTAGAAATGAGATCCAGTTTACAAATGTAGCAAAGCTTTTGTTCCTGAAAACTTCACATCACACCCCAGTTCCAGTGATGGTTTTTGTTAATAGAGCTGAACCCAGGTAGATAACATGCTATAGAAAAATAAAAGACATCAGAGAGCCCCACTCTGTGGCAAGAAAATGGTACTGCAAGAAAACAGGTAAAAACATGAATGAGAATCCACACCATGACAGACAGATAATTGTAAACAGTATAATAAAGTTCTGAAGAAAATACTACATGTTCTAAAAGTCCTTCTGCTGTAACATGTACAAATAACATAGACGCTTCCCGTTATTAACTCTCAATGAATGGATAAAATCTCACTGATCCCTCACCAAACTTTCATGAAGGGAAACTCAAAAAGCAACATTTTTACCGATTCATCCAAAGGTTAAAGAAAAACCACTTTAAAATTCTTCATATGATCTATCCTACAATTACTGTACATTCAGTGATGAACAGATGGAAACAACAGAACAGATATTTTATGAATGCAAGTCTTGAAATGCATGTCAGAAAGATCTAAAAGCGTACAGAGAAATACATTCATCATCCTTGGAGCTCCTACACAGCAACAGAAACGCAGCCAAACTTCAGATCTTTTTACAGGTAACCGTGTCCGTATTTTTCAGCACAGGGCTTTCTGATAAGGAGAATGCAGTGTGCAAATGTAGCAGTAAAGTTCAGGCTTACTTAAAAAGCAAGGACCCTTGTTTTCATTTTCTCTATTTTCTTCATGAATTTACTATTTTATGTGATCCTGTAAATTTGAATAATGGCGATAAAGCTTAAAAGATTTCAAAGTCAGTTGTGCTGTTTCAAGGTTGCTTCCTAAGGATCCCTGTTAGTACTGTTCAACAGTCTTCGAACTTCCTCCACTCCTGTGATGTAAACAGTAGGAAGGAAGCACAGAATCAGACAGCAAACCAGGAAGGCACCTCTCCTGGCTTGTTGTCTGTCTCCTTGGATGCTTTGGTTTTTTGACACGGAGGCCTCCCGTCTGTTATGCTCTGGCAGCAATGCATATCTTTCCTTTCCACCCCGAGCTGCGACTGCAGGATGTGACTGTAATCACAGAGGCTGAACGAATGGGAAGAAGTGTCTGTACCTGGCAGGCTGAAAATCACTACTGCCCTTTTTGGTCACCAATGATTTCACCTTTTCACTAATTAATCACACCGCTTTTGTCCTTCCTACATTGGCTACCTGTCAAATTTAAAATTGATTTTAAAAGTTTTGTCTTGACTTTTAGAGCTTTTAATGGACAGACATTAACGAAATGCTGATTCCTTGTTTTTCTGGCCACACTCTTCAGTCCTAAGCGCAGAACCCCCTGAAGGTCCTTAAGACCCGCCTTAAAACTCAGTGTGACCTGTCCTTTCAGGCAGTAGACCCCAGGTTGTGGAACGCCCTGCCCCTGTCTCTCCATGTGGCCGACTCTGTTGATTCTTTAAAAAGCAGTTTAAGACAATTTTATTCAGAAAATCTTTAGTTAAAAAAAACAATAAATAAACCATTTAAGTATTGCTTTCTTTGTTTTCTATTAAGTATTTATTTGTATCTACTTTTTGCACTCTGTAAAGCACATTGTGATTTTTATCTATGAAGGGTGCTATATAAAGTTTATTATTAACTGATGTAAAAATGTGGAAAAGTTGACAGGGTATGAATACTTTTTGCAAGGCACTGTTCGTCAAGAAAATCAATCTGATTCCAGAGATCCCACTGATTACCGTGGAGGTATCGAGTCAGATTCACAGCTCGCTAACAGAGGTTGACTGCTTCAAGCCTGACCTCACCCAACAGCCTACGAGGCACTTCAGCCCTGGGAACAATTTACACTCCAAACATGAGTATTTACTTCCTGCTCTCTGTCCAATCAGAGCCAGCAATGTGTCGTTCTGTGCTGGAAGCAAACCGAATCCTCGTGGACAAACTCCATAAAACAGTTTGTCAGCTTACTATGACAGTTTATGGAGGAGATAACATCAGAAAAATATGATCAATTAGGAGGAAATCGAATTATTTCAGGTGGAATAACAAACAGATCCATGAAACTGCTGATTGTCCATTTGCTGCCACAATGAATCCGATTTTTATTTGCAATGCATTTTGAAAGAAAAACAGCTTTCAATAAATTAAATCATCAACAATTTATGCATTACTTAAAATCCTAATAAAGTACATTAAAGTTTATTGTAGTGACTTGACAAAATGTTAAAAGATCAACAACACCATCATTTATCTGCACATCACTGTGTTTGAACAAAAGAAAAACTGTTTCAACAATAAGAGGACTCCAGATGGCAATGTTGAGTCCTCATACAGAACTGACATTGCAAAACTACTCCTATAAAGAGCCAGAAAAGAACTTTAGGTGTCACGGATAGGTCCAAAATGTTGGTGCAAAAGGTTCTGTCAGCAGCAACAAAAACCCACACTAGAGGCTTTCAGGAAATATTTAATGCAGTAATATGCCTCCCAGTTTTAGTAAGAAAAAGCTACAGAAAGCATGAGGGTTGGTTAGTGATTTGTTAGATGACATCTTTTGTGCAGGGATGAGTTACTGGATTTAAGCTTTGCCATAAATCAGCTCTCAGGTGCATTTCAGATGCTCTGACCTTGTGTGGAGACATCACCTCTGGGTTTTTGGTCTTTTTTGGCCTCAGTGTCCCAGAAGTGAAAAGCAGACAGAAAGTGCAACAGTAGCAGTGCAGAATCCAAGCTGCAATCATGACACACTCTTTGAAAACCATGACATAGTTTCAGAGATGAGGCAAGTGTAAGGTGCTGCCTCTCTTACCTATTTGAGATGGTTACTATGACAACACTTCCTGCTAGGCTGATGAAACGATTACTAAATGAGTGCTTCTTACCCATATACGCTTATGTGATCCACCTGGCCTGTTTCAGGCCAAACAGAATGATTCCTAGCCATGTTTGGCCTCTTATTTAAGAGCTTCTGCTAGCAAACCAATACATGAGTGAGCCTGTAGACTCGTGGAGTCACCAGCGCTGCCCTCATTGCATCTACTCCTGCATAGAGTGGAATCCAAGTGAAGCAAACACTGTGGAGCGTACCCACACAGACTGAACACATTGCTGTGAAGAAGCATTTTGACTCCTCCCATTTTTACTTTGTGGTCACATTGAAATATTTCAGATCATCAAATGAATTTCAATATCAGACAGAAAGCAGTTTTCAAATGATGACTGCAACTATCAGCTGGAAAAAAGCTATCCAAACTAATATGAAAGAGCCCCATGTGGAAAAAGTGAATGACCCCAACCCCTCGCCTACACCCCAGAGTTGTTGGGAATGGGACATATTACATCAATAATCAATAATCACCTTGTAGCCTTCTGCATCATAATCAAATATTAATGTGACTAAAGATTTGGATTCCGACTCGATATTATCCATAGTTTTGTTAAAAGGTGTTTAGTTTGTTGTATTGAGGCTTTTACCAACAAAGACCATCATCGAACTGCTTCAGACAGGAAGCCTCGTATTGTTTTTGCAGCCATGAAGAGCAAAATTAGACCCTCAACTACAATGCTGGTAATCTAAAAAGTCAAACAAAAAAAAAAGGAGTAAGAAAAAGGACACCTTTCTGAATATTAGCAAACATCCAACTACTTTCTATTGGTTGCTAAATAGTTATTGGAAATTTCATCACAATAACCATTAAAATGACTGCTAGCTTCATCAGAACACACCTGCCTCAGGTAAGGTCAGAGTTCATGATTCAATAATCATAAAGAGCATGGAAAAAAATGGCTTCCATGGGAGAGGCCCAAGGTGAGAACCCCACCGAACCAAAAAGAACACAAAGGCATGTCGCACATATGACTGGTATTATAATATTCACTGTGTGATTTTGAAAGAAGACAACTGGAGGAAGATCGTGGAGAAATCTTTGGCCGTGGCTCTAAATCCACGGTCTTATGTTGCACTGTGAGACAGGTTTAAGGACGGCTGTTGTTAGCGTCTTGCGACAAAAAAAAAAAAAACCTTCAATAAATATCCGACAGTGTCTGGCATTTAGAATGACTATCTCACAGTGTGACCGCTGCTACGGCCTACGTTACAAGTAGTGTGTGTTTGTGGCTGTATTTTTATTGATTTACTCTCTATTTAACCAGATATATCAATTGAGAATTAATAGCAGTATTCGTTATAGATGTTAATAGTCGCTAGCTGCTTATAGATGAGTAATAAATACATACCTCCAACTCTCTCTGTAAAACTGGCATCCCAAGTTCTCTCTTGTCCCCAGCCACGACCGCGTCCACGTTCTCCTCCTCCTTTTCTTTTGCTTCAGATTTGGTTCAATGCACATAAATCCCAAAACCACAAGGGTTGCACTCATCCTATTGTTTGTTGTGTTTGTCTCTGGCGGCCCAGATGATGCTGAGAATGTTGCTTATTGCCGTACGTCGTAGCCAATTCAGTAGTAAACGGTTATTGTAGAATGTGCACATATCAAACTCAACGTCGTACAGTGTGTCATGGAATAGTCTTATAAGATTGCTAAAATCGCACAGTGTAAAAAAGGCCACTGGACAAAAATAAATAAGTCATGATCACCAGCACCTTTGGGAAAATATTCTGTGGACTGATGAGACAAAGATCAAACTTTTTGGAAGGTGTGAATTGCTTTAGCAGAAAATCCTGAAGGAGAATGAGCAATGATCAGTTTGTGACCTTAAACTAAGGCACACTTGGGTTAGCATGCAGCATGACAATAATCTGAAGCACATCAACAAGCCCAGAGAAAGTTAAAAATGAAGGTTTTTGACAGGCCTAGTCCAAGTCCAATTAGGATGCCATGGTATGACGATAAACAAGCTATTAATGCTAAAAAAAAAAAAAGGAGGTGATTACTTTTTCACATGCAGTCAGGTTGGTTTGATTTTAGCTCCTTTCCCTTAATAAATAAAATCATCCTTTGAAAACTGCTTTTTGTATTTTTTGTATCTCTTATTATTTCGCTTGACTATCTGAAACATCTAGGTCTGAAAAATGGAAGAACCTTTTTAAGGGGTAAATACTTCTTCACAACACTGTATGTTAGGAAAACTTTTTTAATTACATCTTTACATGCTTCTGTACAGAACTAAATAAATAAATAGATGAGACAAATGTAGAGATCAGGTAACACTTCTGTCAGTCTGCCCCAGGCAGCTTTGGCTACAATATAGCTCACCACTGTCAGTGTGTGAATGTGTGTATGAATGGGTGGATGACTGAATGTAGTGTGAAGCGCTTTGGGGTCTCTGGGGGCTTGATAAATTGCTATACAAGTACAAGCCATTTACCATTTAAGTGAGTCACATCTGATTATGAGGAAGAAATGAAAATTCAGACTTTTAACAGTAATCTAATTTTCCTTTGGCATTCATGAAGTATTTCTGGATAGGATTTAATTGAATGGAGGGAAGCATCCTTACGACATTCTATAGAGCTGAGATTAAGAGTGTGTTGACGTGCTGCGTCTTGTGGTAGTTCAGCTTCAATAAGTCAGGAAGAGGGTTCTGCAGAGGACATTAAGGACATTGGACTGTCCTAGCTTTGGTTCAGAATCTGTTTCAGAGCTGCTGTCAGAGGGCCCAGGCTGTACTGAGCACAGAGAAAACCAGCACTGCTCCTTCACACCTATTGCTGTGTACTGCCACTCAGCTGGCTGAAAACCCTGACAAACATTTCCTTGCTCACAAAAAGAATAAATTTGGCTGTTTGGAAATATTTCTGACTGTAATAAACACAGAGAAAAATGGTGTGGAAATAAAAAGGATCCCTATCGATCTCTCTTAGGTAAAGCTGCTTTAAAACAAAGTTGGATGGCTATGTATGGCAGGTCTGTTAAGAAACCAATAAGCACTTAAAAACTACTACTCATTTGTTCATCAGTGACCAATACAGCAATGTTTTCAACTAATTTACATCTTCTTTTTATGTATACAGTGTTTATATCATTGTCAGTATCTTATCTGGTGTGTATTCATTTATATACGTTTTGTGCCTTTTCTATTTTTTTTAAAAAGGTGTATTTTTGAAAGCATTTTACAGTCTGAAAATAATATTTCAATAATTCTGTATTATATTTCTATAATTTTCTTCACTTTTCATTCATGTTTATTCATTTTTTTTCTATCATTTACTTATCCTTCCTCATATTGCCTTACTAGAGGTTCACCTTTAACCTGTCCTGCTACTGAAACTATTTAATTTCCCCCTAGGGGGATGATAAAGTTTATCATATCTCTAATTGTAATTAATAATTGTATGATTGTTATAGAAGTTTATGTACTGTTTAACTTGACTGTTTAGGGGGTGGATCCCTTCATGATTGAGCCGGTAACGTCTTATTAATTCACTGTTGTTCATTGTACAGAGAATATCTCTCTGTCTTTCCACTATCTTCTCTGCTCAAGAAACTCTTCCTCCTCACTACTCTTAACATTTGTTCACTTTAAGAGCTCTCTTAAGGCTTGGTTCACATGGGAGGATTTTCTAATGCTTGGCTGATTTTTTAAAACCTGAGAGACCCCACATGTGAAGATAAAAAAATCGTAGGTATAACAGTTTCGATCCTACAGTGTGTGGTGTCCAGCCTCACGGCAAGCACAACACACCACACACAAACAGATTTCACTCACAAAAATTCGGATTTCAGATGGGAAATTTCACAAACCGTCTTGAGATCAAACGTGAGTTCAGAATAATTCCCTTCCGTGTTTCCACCACCTCGCTTTCTGATTGGCTACATGTCACATTCAACAGGCTGCGTGCTTGTTTGTACTCAAGGAACACCCCATACCGTAGGTTATCAGACCAAGACAATCCAACATGAATTTCCCTGATTTAAGCTCGGAGCAGTCCTGATGTCTTTCTGAGCAGACTAGATAACTATTAACACTCCACACACAGCAGGAATATCTCATAAGATTATCTTTAGAGTCATCACGATGATTGGGGAATGTTGGAAGGGGAAGATTGGGGCAAAAATCTGCATTAAATTCCTGCTGTGTGAACCAGGCCTAAGGCCTAAGATGCTTTGTGAATAACTTAAGAAAATAATAAGAAAAATCTTATTATTTGAAAAATTCTAAGATTTTATTTTTGAATACCAGCCCTGGTCCACAGTTCCACGACAAGGATGAAAAACCCCACTGCTCTTCCAGGATCCGAGGGTTAACAATCATTCAGAGCCTGCTCACCAACACCCCAGCGTAACCTTTCCCAAGGAAGCTGAGAGGGTGATCCCTTGATAATTGGAGCACACTCTCCAGTCCTTTTTCTGAAAGGGACTACTGGGGATCACCACCCCAGTCTGCAACTGCACTTTGTCCCGGTCCTCCATGCAACACTGAAGAGGCGTGTCAACCATGACAGCCCCACAATGTCCACGGCCTTGAGAAACTCAAGACGAATCTCATCTACACCTGGCGCCCTGCCACCGGGAAGGTTCTTATCTACCTTGTTGATCTCTGCCAGAGTGATGGAATCGCTTTCCTTGAGCCTTCAGACTTTGCCTCCACCACCGAGGACATGGTGACCTCAAAGTGCTCCTTCCACCGCCAAACAATATCCTCAGTCCTGCTCCGCAGTTCCCCTCCCTAAAGGTCTCCTTCTTCAGCCTAACAACTCACTACCAGGTGGTGACCTGCTGACAGCTCTGCCTTCTCTTCAAACGAGTTTCAAAACGTAAAGCAGCAGAGGTCTGATAATACGATTACAAAATCGACCTGTGGCCCAAGGTGGCCTGGTACCAGATGCACTTATGAACTACCTTGTGCTCGAATATGGTGTTCGTTATGGACATTCTGATCCTCGCACAGAAGTCCAACAACAAAACACAGCTGGGGTTCAGATCAGGGAGGGTTTTATTCCCAGTCACACCCCTCCAGGTAACGCTGTCACTGCCCACACAGGCATGGGCATTTAAGCAGAAGAATTATAATATCTCTGCTAGGGAATAATAGCTGCTTTTCTCTGTTAAATAAAAGGATTTATATCATTTTTTTAGTTTTGTTTGACATTTTTATGTAAATACATAACTGTAATTTTACTTATGGCTACTAAGACTGTGACAGCTTCATATTGCACCAAGCCTACCTTACAAGCAGTGCATTAACTTAGTGAATGGCTGCCCTCAGGCAGTTGGCACTGCAGCATCAGAAGCAGAACCACCACACTGCTCCACACCTTCCTGTGTGAACCGCTTTAAACAGTTTTTATTTTATTTTACTTACTTTATTGTGGTTCTAAAGGAAAACATTTTATCTATAGTGTTTTATTTTTGGTATTTTTATTACTTATCATTTAATAATTTTTCAACACTAATATGTTAGTGATTCCATGGAAGTGCTGTCTCATTTTCATACATGCTAATACATTTACAGAAAATTATATTTAACAGCCAGGAGTATGTTCAACTTAAAACTAAAGAATGGCATGAAAGGTTTTCTTGCATTTATCAGTTGTCAAAATCAATGTTAGGTGACATGGAATCCCCCTTATCTGACATCTCTATCTACAGAGCTGAAACTCATTATGTCATGATTTTACTGCTTCATTGTTCTGACATGGAACTGATACAGCAATCAAATACAGTCATATTATTTCCTGCAGCCTGACAAAATGACCCAGACATACTTTACAGCAGACATCTTGATTTGAAATGGTAGAACTGGTTCATGAGGACTGCATTCCACACCCAAAGCAGAATTCCCTTCATCTGGAGAGTTGTTGTCATCTTTACAGCTGAGTAAATGGTCCACATTTAATTCAACCTGTGTCAGCTACTGAACTCTCATTGTTGAACTCCATATGTGAAAGAAGAGAAAAGCCAGAGGAACTTTAACAATGTTCCTGGCCTCCCACCCAATGCCAACTGGAGGGATGCACCAGCCCCCCCCCGCAACCCCACAAGAACAAGCAGGAATAGACGATGGATTTAATGGATTACTGTTTAATTTTGCCCTTATTCAGTTGAAGAATTTGTTGAATTCACAAGTTTTAACATTTTTCCATGATTTATTTTGTTTTGACAGTCTAGTAGGCAGTTGTGTTTCCTTGTTCTTTGGGGTTAAACCATCTAAAACATTTTAAGAAATTTTTGATCAGTTTTCTGATTCAGTTTTTTCCTATATCGATCATAGTTCTAAAAGCTGAAGTATTTGCTGATACCAAGTCTTAGCCTGATACCTGCTGGAGTTCACAGGCCAGACAAGCACAATTTATACTGGAAGTAAAATTTACTTTTATTTAACTTTTCATTTTTTTTATAAACCAGAAAAACAATTATGAGTGAAATTGTCATTGTTGTAACTTTAAGGGCTTGATTACATTAGTTGGGCTGAATTTACTTGATTACTTTATGAAACACTGACATGGAAAGGTTTAATGTGTCAGACAATCCTACACCACAGACATGTTGGCATCCCAGCGTTTTACAGCAGCCTGTGTTAAAACAGGGCTGAAAATATAGATAGCAGGTCATCAATGTAGATTAGGGCTTTAGTGTACTCAGTGCCTCCAATATGAACCAGTAAAAAATGCCATCATCAGGAGAACGATCCAATATTTGAGATCTAGTTTGGACCGCCCTCATATTTGTTGCTGCTTAATATACGGCATAAGCATGTCTCTTTAAAATACTTATAAACTCCATCTATTTTCCATACCTACTTAATATATGCAGGGTCATAGGGTGGACCGCTGCCAATGAAATAAGATTTTTGTTTTAAATAAATTCACCCAAAAAGGATTTAGTCATAATTGGACCTAAGGTGGAACATAGGTATGGGGCCCTGCCTTGTGTTTCAGCTCTTACAAGGCAGGGCCATGTAAGTCTGTCAAATATGGTCAAAACTGCAGTAAATAAAAATATTGGGGACTAATGATACAGTTATTTGTACAGAAACTTTTCTCTAAAGCCCTTTTGGTGTAACCAAACAAATACGGCGTATGTTTAAACAGGAACACATGAGAACGTTTATGCCTGGAGATAAGCACGCAATGCTGGGACCACCAAAACAAATTGAAACTGCAACCATACTGTTTATTGCCGACCGATTTGAACGCTTCAAAACATTGTTGATTTCAGGATTCCAGAAGCACAGGTGTAGAAAATCAAACATCTAGGCATCCAGACTGCTTCTACAAACATTAATGGGTCACTAAACTAAGCCTACGTTCATTCTTGAAATGTCCTCATTACTAATCATCCCATAAGTCAACTGTTCATAACAAAGTAGAAGTGATATTAAACAACAGCAAGTCAGCCAGAGACTGGTAGGCCTCGTAAAGTCATAGAGCAAGGTCACATGGTGTGAAGGAGACCCCTCAGAAGTTTGGTGGAGGGAGGATTGCTGTATGAGCTTGTTTAAGAGTTCGGCTTGGCCTGTTTAGTTTCAGTAAAAGGAACTAAACCCCAACAGTTTGGGGATCACTCCAGGTTCCAACATGACTGTGCACCAGTGCACAAAGCAAGAACCATAAGGCCATGAATGAGTGAGATCAGTGTAGGGGAACCTGACTGGCCTGCACAGACCTCAGCCAGATAAAACATGTTTGAGATGTATTAAGAGTGTGCCTGTCCGCCTCGTCCAACACCAGTGTCTGACCTCACCAATGCTCTCCTGGAAGAATGGTCAAATATTCCCACATGGACCCCTTTCCTAAAAGAGACAAAGCCAATATAGCTGCAAAGGTTGGGCCCAACTCCTTACCAGAGCCCCTTGATAGAGAATGAGATGTCATTAAAGTAAATGTATGTGAAGGCAGGCATCTCTGTTTTTTCAATAATGTAGTACATCATAAAGCCAGAGGGTGCTCTTCAGAGTAGGGATGCATTTCTGTGAACACGTGTTACCAGCAACAAACAGGATGCTTATGTTGATTAAAGAGAGCTTGAAAACCTCCCCACCACCCCTGATGTTTGTTAATAACGTGGAAGAACCCACTCCTCCAACAGGGAGGAAGCCAGATCATTTTGACCATTTAGTAACCTCAAGTGTTTTTTGGAGTACTTTTATACGGTTTTTACAGGGCCCCATGATATCTTGGGGCCCCGAGCCACTGCCTACCCTTTGAATAATAAATAATAAGTTCACGGTTGCATGTTTTAAACAACACAGCACAGAAAGCAGAGCCAGCATATGTCGAGTTAGTGACAGACTTCCTAATAAAGCAGCTGAAGGACCTTCAGAGGTGAAGCGATGTGAGATCCAGTGGATCTCCAAAGTTTACACACCCCAGGTAAAATACCAGGTAAAAACAGGGACCATGATAAATTAATAAAAACTTGTTGCACATATGAATGAATGAAATGAAAATTTAAAACAAGCAATTATTAAGGTAAAAAAAAATTATCTGCACTAACCTTATAGCCATAAGGCCGCACCCCCTTGAACTAATACTTTGTGGAAGCACACCAGCCGTCAACTCTAGTAAATCTGATAAAGCAGAGATAAGGTCCAGCAGTCCTAGAAGGATTTTACTGATTGGCTCCTTTAGCTGAAGTCATAGTGTATAAAAGAAGTTACAAAGGATCGGCATGTTTCAGGACCCAAAGATCACCATGCCCACACTGAAACATGGTGGTGGCAGTATCATGCTTACTTTTTTCCCCATAGTTTTTTGTAACAAATGGAAAGATGAAGATGAAAAGGGATTCACGGTGAGTCCAGGCATGCATCCAGGTCAGCAAATGTATGACTATATGAGAGAAAAGATAAAGTTTTAAAATGGCCTAGACAAAGTCCAGAACTTACTTCAACAATCTGTGGGGTCAGCTAAAACAGGTCGGTGGACAGATGTTCTCACACTTTGAGGCATTTCCAGAACCTTGGTAAGGCAGCGTGTACAAATCCTAAAGGTGCATTCCATTTCTACGTGGACATTAGAGTTCCGAGTAGGAATGCCAACTGGAACACCCCCCAAAATCGACATTGAGAGTCAGAAAGTCAGGGCAACAGGACCATACCTGACTTCCACATTCCAGATGGCTGCTACTCGTTTCAACAGGAGTAGGAGAAAAGTGTTTTTACTAATTTTAGCAGTTCTGTATGTTTTATGTAATATGTAGTCAGTCGTACACCTACTACTTTTCAGTGTTTATAAGACGTGATGTTTCAATATAGTTTGTGCGCACAAAATATCCCTTAGAACAGTGACTATTGTCATTGTTATTGTTAACTGGTGTTACAGTTGCTAGCAATACGAACAAAAACAAGCAGGAAACTGGAACGCTGTAACTCGGAGATGACGTAAACTCTGATTTCCCAGTTGACTTCCGAGGTTAATGGAACGCAACATAGTCAAGATGTGGGATGCTGATAGACTCCAAATAAGGAAGGCTGGATGTTCAAAAGGTGGTTCAACAAAGGCTCGGTTTAAGGGGGCACAGACAGGTTCTTTACAGAACTTATAGTACCTTTTAAACATACAGGTTTGTTTTTTACTTGAATTGTACAGAATAAATGTCACATTAAATGTGGAGAAAAGTTTTTAAATGATTTATCCTGGTCTCATTTTATGACATCACATAAACCTGGTATTTTAACAAGTGTGTGGCAATTTTTAAGAGCCACTCTAACTCTTTGAATTGTTAAATATTCATTTTCTTCATAATTAGATGAGTGTGAGACACAAACCTACATGAATCACTCATTCTGCGAAGGAAGTAATAGAATCACTGAAGCGTGTATAAGACAAGCACGTCCACATATCAAGTCCTACTTCACCAAACTGTCCACAGAGGGGATTCCACAGACAGCGCTATGAGGAAACAGATCCTGGCTGCTGAGTGGCTCAGAATGAAGAGTTGGCGCTGCCTTTTCCTCCAGAACGGCTGCCTGTCAGAAAAACCTGTCCACAGAGCTGCTGATTGAGTCCAGCAGAATTGTATCTAAGCCAGAGAAGTTGCATGTTGGCCTACATGTTCATCCCTGGGTCCATGAATCCAACTGAGTCAATCTCAAGCCACATCTGATCCATGCATTGAGCAGGATGTTGTTTGCCCCTCATTCTGTTCAAATCTATTTACATGCATCACACATCACATCAGCCCTTCCTGCAGTCTGAGCTCATTTACTCAGTTTTAATCGCTGCAGGAACTAAATGCAAAGTCTTGAAGGAGTTTGTCACCAAAGCAGCCTTCTGATCCAACAGCACAGTGCAAACTTTGACTTCTAATAGAAACAATAAACCAGCTGCTTTTCATGCATTGCATGCAGCATGCATGCAGAGTGAGCCTGGCACAGATTTTTCCTCCCCTCCTTTTATAAATCTGTGCCACTTCCTTATTAGCTGTGTGACATGCAGCCCACTCCTTCAAAATAAAGCCTGAGGACCTTCACCAAGGAAAGGACTGGAGCTTATCCTGGGCCTCTGGCGGCCCACTCGGGCTGATGGGCATCAAGAGGAGGCTTTGATGGTGCTGAATGGGATACTAATGAGTTGGTCTTATCAATGGTTGGTCTGTATTCTGTCTTCCTAATGGCCAGGGGGGTCATGAACAGAGCTGCTGATGGCCCACATGTAAACATCTCAGCTTCTTCCCTGTAGGTGGCCTCCACCTCATCCTCCATACATCCCACAAGCTGTGCTGATGGAAACCATCATCCATAATGGAACCGAATAACTGGTGGTGTTCAGATCTATATGAATAATCTATACGCTTTTCAAAATAAATCCCACTGTGGTGAAGGCAGTAGGTGGAACCAGCGGAGCAAAAGGCCCAGAGATCTGAGGAAACCTGTTGAAGAGCCCATTGGGGAAAGCAGTGAGTCCCATTTTAGTGTGGACAAGCAGCAGCTGGGTTCAAACTGTCCGGGCTGACACTTAACTGGTTGCCCAGACTGACGGAGTGAAAGCTGTCGGTAAATATGTCTCCACTCTCAGACCAACTGTTGCTTCTACTCAAAGCGGGCGCCGTTAATGTGAGCTGACACCGACACACGTCAGTCTTACCTGGCCGGAACAACGTGCAGTCAAGTTCCCGAGCTGTGTCCGCGAAGAAGCTGGGAGGAGACCTTTCTCCGTTCCGACGCTCACGGCGCAATGTCAACACTGGTCTGTGGACACACCGCGGATAAACCACCTGTTCTGTTCCGAGACGCTCCGCAGCTTCACTTTCCCCACACAGCCGCCGTGGACGTTTAAACCGCGACTACTTTCTCCTTCTGTGTCAGCGTGAGCAGTTTGACCACTCTTTCCTTTCGTTTTTCCTTCTCCACTTGGACGAAAAGTGCCGACTCTTTACGGGAGGACGGAGAGGCGGACCAACCCGAAACACTTTACATGCGACGCTGAAGTTGGCGTCTGATTTGGAGATTCTATAAAGGGCTATTTCACCTAGTCCAAAGAATCTGGAGAAAAGCTTATCAGCTCCAATAAAAGAGCTGAAAAACATATTTTCTTATTAGAAACAAACACGAAGGAATTAAGTTTATTTTCATATTGAAAATAATAAAACAAAAGAAATATGTGGGACAACAGAACTGGCCCTGCTTACAGTCCTAGTATGATGGTTGCAGAAGTAGATGCCTGTCTGTAAGATGCCCGAATGTAAAAACAATCGGACAGTTTTTAATTTTTATTTGCTGGTGATGATTTGTTAGGAACTTTACCAGTCCATCAGAGGGTACCACAGAACAAAACACCCAGTCACAGCAACTCACATGGAGGCCTACGAACAATTTAGAGACCATGTAACCTAACAGGCATGCCTTTGGACTGTGGGTGGAAGCCAGAGTCCCCAGAAAGAACCCCCCTATGCACTGGGATAACATGCAAAGTCCATGCACAAAGGCCCCTGGCAGGGATTTAAACCCAGTACTTGTTGTAAGGCAACAGTGCTAAGAGCTGTGTCATTAAGCATTTCCATGTTTAATGACATTGCATTAAGTGTTGTCTATAAACATACGAGCTGGACCTGTTTGTGTTTCGGATCATTGTCCTGGTTCTAATATTTATAGCAAGTCATTCAGGTACTGAAGAGGCCAAAAAGCCCCCAGCCATCGCTCTACCAACACAACTGATTGTTGATATGTTCTTTTTCTAAAATGCTGGGTTAGTTTTCTTCCAAATGTAACGGGAGGCACACCTTCCAAACAGTTACGCTTCTGTCTCATTAGTCGACAGACATGTTCCCAAAAGTCATGGGATCATCAAGGTGTTTGGTCAATGTGAGACAGGCCTTTGTGTACACATTTGTTTAGAGAACGAAGAAGTTAAATTAATTTAATTTTAAAAAGAGATCACTGTCATTCCTTGTCAACAAGATTTCAAATACTTAACAGAATGAGCTTGCTGGGTTCTGATTGGCTGATTTCTTTTTTAATCACAGACCAGCAGGACTCCAATCAAAATAGACAGGTCAGCTGTGACAAGCTGTATCAAGTCACACTATTGGGAGTTATGTCTGAGGTCTGGTTGTAATTCTTTTTTTTTTTTTTTTTTTGCTTTGCTTTTTCTGTCAAACTTCAATGTTCCAGATCAATCAGAAAATGTTAACCTGAGTAAATACAACAAGCAGTTTATAAACAATTTTTATTTATTGCGAGAAAAATGAACCCAACCCTTTATAAACCTTATTTAATAACTAATGGCTCCCTATACCTCTAAACTGGATGGGCCATCCTTAGAGGCAGCAACTGCCATCAGCGGTACAGTGTGTGATTACTGGTAGCGAAACTATTAGCTATGGGGAATTCTGGCCCATTCTCCTTTGCAGTATTGTTTATGTTCAGCTACACTGGTGGAAGTTTGAGCATGAATGGTCTCTTCAAAATCATTCCACGGATCTTAATTGCAAAGCAGACACAGAACATCCTCATACTGCCACTATGTTTGTCAACATTACAGGTCCTTCTCAAAATATTAGCATATTGTGATAAAGTTCATTATTTTCCATAATGTAATGATGAAAATTTAACATTCATATATTTTAGATTCATTGCACACTAACTGAAATATTTCAGGCCTTTTATTGTCTTAATACGGATGATTTTAGCATACAGCTCATGAAAACCCAAAATTCCTATCTCACAAAATTAGCATATTTCATCCGACCAATAAAAGAAAATGTTTTTAATACAAAAAACATCAACCTTCAAATAATCATGTACAGTTATGCACTCAATACTTGGTCGGGAATCCTTTTGCAGAAATGACTGCTTCAATGCGGCGTGGCATGGAGGCAATCAGCTTGTGGCACTGCTGAGGTCTTATGGAGGCCCAGGATGCTTCAATAGCGGCCTTTAGCTCATCCAGAGTGTTGGGTCTTGAGTCTCTCAACGTTCTCTTCACAATATCCCACAGATTCTCTATGGGGTTCAGGTCAGGAGAGTTGGCAGGCCAATTGAGCACAGTGATACCATGGTCAGTAAACCATTTACCAGTGGTTTTGGCACTGTGAGCAGGTGCCAGGTCGTGCTGAAAAATGAAATCTTCATCTCCATAAAGCTTTTCAGCAGATGGAAGCATGAAGTGCTCCAAAATCTCCTGATAGCTAGCTGCATTGACCCTGCCCTTGATAAAACACAGTGGACCAACACCAGCAGCTGACACGGCACCCCAGACCATCACTGACTGTGGGTACTTGACACTGGACTTCTGGCATTTTGGCATTTCCTTCTCCCCAGTCTTCCTCCAGACTCTGGCACCTTGATTTCCGAATAACATGCAGAATTTGCTTTCATCCGAAAAAAGTACTTTGGACCACTGAGCAACAGTCCAGTGCTGCTTCTCTGTAACCCAGGTCAGGCACTTCTGCCGCTGTTTCTGGTTCAAAAGTGGCTTGACCTGGGGAATGCGGCACCTGTAGCCCATTTCCTGCACACACCTGTGCACGGTGGCTCTGGATGTTTCTACTCCAGACTCAGTCCACTGCTTCCGCAGGTCCCCCAAGGTCTGGAATCGACCCTTCTCCACAATCTTCCTCAGGGTCCGGTCACCTCTTCTCGTTGTGCAGCATTTTCTGCCACACTTTTTCCTTCCCACAGACTTCCCACTGAGGTGTCTTGATACAGCACTCTGGGAACAGCCTATTCATTCAGAAATGTCTTTCTGTGTCTTACCCTCTTGCTTGAGGGTGTCAATAGTGGCCTTCTGGACAGCAGTCAGGTCGGCAGTCTTACCCATGATTGGGGTTTTGAGTGATGAACCAGGCTGGGAGTTTTAAAGGCCTCAGGAATCTTTTGCAGGTGTTTAGAGTTAACTCGTTAATTCAGATGATTAGGTTCATAGCTCGTTTAGAGACCCTTTTAATGATATGCTAATTTTGTGAGATAGGAATTTTGGGTTTTCATGAGCTGTATGCCAAAATCATCCGTATTAAGACAATAAAAGACCTGAAATATTTCAAGTTAGTGTGCAATGAATCTAAAATATATGAATGTTAAATTTTCATCATGACATTATGGAAAATAATGAACTTTATCACAATATGCTAATATTTTGAGAAGGACCTGTATGTTGTGCTGTTTGGGAAATGTGAGACAGGCTGTTGTGTTCTTCCTAATTAGCAATGGCTTTTGCCTTAGAAAAGGGGATTTAGCCTTGAATAAGTCAAACTTGAACAGAATTATTCTTCACTGATTACACATTCTTCCAAACGGTTTCTAATTTGGGAAACATCTTCCCCGATTGTGAAACAGAGAAATCTCTTAATTTGTTGCATTTTGGCTTTTAGACTACATCAGATGGGATTCAGCTAAAAAATAAAAACCGCTGTAGGCTAGATTATCCCAGAGCATTTACATATTCTTTAAACACAGTTTATGATTTGTTTAAACAAAATTAATCTACTGAATTGTTTAACACTGTAGTTTGTTTAAAATATAGTTTCAAGATGTCTGTGCATTTTTAATTCCATTTTTTGAAAACACCAAGAAGATGTTTCTTGGTCGATCTGCCAAAAACACCAAAGATGTTTTTCTGTTGTTGCATAAATAGAAAAATAACTTTTGCAAATTATAACCTGAGCTTTTAAAAATCTGCAATCGGTGTAAAATGCCTATTTAACTTGTGTAAGAAACAGAACCCACGTGCTGTGAAAAAAGGCACAGACACACAAAACACTGAAATGCCTTTTTTTGTGTTTTTGAAAACGCAACAAAGAATTTACTGATCAAACTGAGGAACCTTCAGTTAATTTAGAATAATCCATCCCAGCTCGGACCTATAGGTATTTTTAGGCTTTGAATTTGAGCTGATCAGATTTAGTCTAGCGGTTTTAAAACCACAAGTGCAGAAGCGAAAGCTCAAAGTCGGACACCAACTTCAAGAACAAGTGGAGGTTCACAGCATCAAGTTACCTACTGCAGAGTGAGATGTGTGGAACTTCCGCAACTTTACAAAAATGACCACTTTTACTGAAAGCCAGCTCAAATCACAGAGATCAGGAATTTCCACACCAAAGACGGTTATTAAAATCAGCCATTAGACATGTAGTTACAGCACAAACTGAGAATATTTCAGAAGTGTTTTTGTGTAAAATCTCAGATGGTTATGAGATTACAGTATATCGGTCAAATTTACCCTGTGTTTTTTATCAAATGTCATGCAATACTGGTCTCTGGTTTCGACCAGAAGAAATTTTGAGACGCAAAAACAAATAAATAAATAAATACCACTTGTCACTAGTTTTTATTTCTCTGGGAACAGAAGTTTTTTTTAGAAATACTTTTGTTTTTAAGAACCACTTCCTGTTTTAGCGCCTTTCTGTATACTGAGCCACAAGAGCGCGCCCTCTCTCTACTGTTTAATCAGACAAATTATTTTTTTTGTTTTTCTAGAATAACGGAATGACAGGTGAGTGACACCTAGATTAGTGGTGTAAAAAACAATCAGTTCAGAAAGTTTTTATTTAAATAAGCATACAAAAGAAAAAGACTACACTAAATACAGAGTGAAGAAGAGTGTCAGCTTCACAAACATTCAGAGCTTGGTGCGTACAGATTGTGAAGCTGAAAATAAGCTCTTGTATAAAAAACATGGATATCTACATTGTAACATAATGGATGTATAGGATTTTACCAGGTAGCAAACATCCTTTTCAGTACCCAGCTTCATGTAAAACGCATTGTGTAACATTTACACACACCACAGCGTACATATAGTGTGAAATGTGACAGTAAGTCCACTGAAATAAAAAGGACCGACGTGAAGGTTACAAGAAGGACTACAGAAACAGGGCGGCACCTAAACAGGTTTAGTGTTCTGTGATAGAAAGAGTGCAGCACTGAGCAGCTGTTTGTCAGGTGGATTGTTGAAGCATGTGGAGAGGGGATATGAAAGACGAAGGTAGTGCAGAGCAGATGGCCATCTCGGACAGTGTGTAAACTATTCCTGGGCCTCTTTCCCAGTCATTTTGTAGATCTCAGTAGGCCCGTCAACATGGGTGACTGTGGTGGTCAGCTGAATGTCCTCTCCACTTGTGGCTCCACCATCACCTAGACACACAAAACAGATCATTAGAAGCAAAATATCCCTTACAGTCCTAAGGGGGATGTAGTACATTTGCTGCTCTTAAACCTTTACACATTCTGGGATTTTAGTTCATACATGTGACATGGGAAAATGATATGCATTTCGTGATCTTTCACATATAAAAATCTGAACCATAGCATGCGTTTCGAAAGACTGCTGGTGTCATTTATTCACAGGTTAAATACAAAGCAAATTACTGATTCTAAGCTTAAATGTAGAATCTTGAAAATAGAAATCTGACCTTTCAACTTAAAATTCCAACAACAGTGGGATCTTCACATCTGTTTTTGCAACTGAGAAGATGTCATTATAATGGTAAATAGTAACCTGGTATTTGCCTATAAAATGTTTGAGAATCACTAGTTTAAATCAAAGCATGCTAATGTTAAAGTGACCCAGTCAAAGTCCAAACCCAAATTTAATAGGGAATCTGTGGCTTGAAAATTGAAGATTTTTATGGAACTGACACTTAGATGTTTTCTATCCAGTCTTACTGAGCTGGAGTCAGTGGGGACCCAAGTGGGGAAAAGATTCAGTCTCTTGATGTGCTCACATACCCCAAAACACTCAGCTCTCACTGCAGCAAAAGGTGCTTCTAAGAAGTATTCCCTTCTGGGGAGTTTGGTTGGCTGCTGCATACAAATGCACAACGCTTGTCAGATTTGTTTCGTTCCAAAACAAATTTGAAAAACATGCATCATGAAGGCTGCGAGTGTATTATGACAAAATGTGAAAAAGCTAAGGATATGTATAGTTTTGCAAAGCATTAGCTTGTTTTGGTAGCTGTCCCTGCCTGCAATGCTTCTGGCAATAACATGCTGCATATGAGCCTCCTTTAGTGGATTTCCATTTGCATAAACACTTCCAGCTCACTGAAACATGAGCAGAATTTGGAAAGAGCAGCCCCTCCCCTCAGAGGACGCCTGACAGACTTCAGGGAAAGCTTCCACAACTTCAGACCCTCTTCCTCCCTCCCCCCTTTCCCCTCGTCTCTGACAAGAGATGGATGGATGGGTTTCATTATTTCTTTGTACTTCTCCCCACCCCCTCTTCTCACTGTTTTCCTTTCTCCCTGGAAGCAAGCCTGGTGTCAATTTGAATCACTGTCTCAGGCCAAAGAGAGCCTTCTTTCCCCTGGGAATCTGGGTCCTCATCATCAGTCCCGCCCTCAACAATCTTTGGATAATTATGCAGCTTTAGTACAGAGGACAGACCCTTGCTCCATATAAGACTAAAATGAGAGTAACAGATGGCTTATAGACAAATTACAGTACATTACTTTCACACAGTGAAGTCAATTAATAACATGGTTATTTCAACTCGACATTCAACAAGAACATGAAGGATAAATCTAACAGAATTTGCCCAATAATCCAAATCCTTTTCAAAGTTAGTAGGAGCGTGTAGTTACCAGCAATGCACTGACCACTTGACTGTTCGTCTCCATAACGTTTGTGAGAAGGTGCATACAGGAACATGATGGCGAAGACGTACAGATTCCACATTCCATAGATGCCAGTGAAGAAGGCGCTGTTCAACTGCACTCTGTAATCCCCCCAGTGCCAGTGACCCTCAGTCACCTGGAATCAAAGAATTTCTCTAAGGATCGTGTTCTCTAGGACCCATCTACACATCACTGGCAAATCTGCAGACATATTTCCGAGCAATAAGGAATTCATTTGATGTAAAATTATCACAGTGATGGTCTTTATCAAGCTTCTTCGCATGAATCAGAGAGACAGAGTTTTAATCAAATGGACAGACTGTTTTTAAAACAGCACCAGCAAGGCTCACCTGGCTGACGATGAAGAAGATGATGGTCATGGCAGCACAGGTGAGAGTGACCAGCATGAGGAATTTGAACCTGAAAATCAGACCCTAAAAATGGGGGGAAAGTGGGAGGACTTAGAATCACAGCTCATTGACACAACGTGCATTCCAGAACCATGCTTCGGATGATCTGTCCATGTAAATATTGGGCCACTCGGAAAGCATTTCATGGTTTTCTAGACAGGGGGAATAAGTTAATAATAATGCCCTTTCTATTGGTCTGTCAAGATATATACACTGTTAAAAAAAATGAAGGGAACACTTTAACAACACAATATAACTCCAAGTAAATCAAACTTGTGTGAAATCAAACTGTCCACTTAGGAAGCAACAATCAATTTCACTGTTGTTGTACAAATGGAAAAGACAACAGGGGGAAATCTTTGGAGATTAGCAAGACACACTCAATAAAGGAGTGGTTCTGCAGGTGGGGACCACAGACCACTTCTCAGTACCTATGCTTTCTGGCTGATGTTTTGGTCACTTTTGAACGTTGGTGGTGCTTTCACACTCGTGGTAGCATGAGACGGACTCTACAACCCACACAAGTGGCTCAGGTAGTGCAGCTCATCCAGGATGGCACATCAATGCGAGCTGTGGCAAGAAGGTTTGCTGTGTCTGTCAGCGTAGTGTCCAGAGCCTGGAGGCGCTACCAGGAGACAGGCCAGTACACCAGGAGACGTGGAGGAGGCTGTAGGAGGGCAACAACCCAGCAGCAGGACCACTACCTCCACCTTTGTGCAAGGAGGAACTGGAGGAGCACTGCCAGAGCCCTGCAAAATGACCTCCAGCAGGCCACAAATGTGCATGTGTCTGCACAAACGGTTAGAAACCGACTCCATGAGGATGGTATGAGGGCCCGACGTCTACAAATTGGGGCAACATCCTTCAGCATGACCGGTTTGGCAGTGGGTCAGTAATGGTGTGGGGTGTCATTTCTTTGGAGGGCTGCACAGCCCTCAATGTGCTCGCCAGAGGTAGCCTGACTGCCATTAGGTACCGAGATGAGATCCTCAGACCCCTTGTGAGACCATATGCTGGTGTGGTTGGCTCTGGGTTCCTCCTAATGCTGGACAATGCTAGACCTCATGTGGCTGGAGTGTGTCAGCAGTTCCTGCAAGATGAAGACATTGAAGCTATGGACTGACCCGCCTGTTACCCAGACCTGAATCCGATTTTATTAAACTCAAAAAACTGGATCCGAGTACATGGCTGACGTGTATAGACCGATAACAGTGGTTTAGTGCATTTAATCAAGGAAAAAGGTTTATTTTTTGATTTTTCATTTTTAGCCTAAAGATCCCCAATTGGCGATGGTCAACAAAATATTGGTCAATCCAATCACTGCATGGTTGATTGGTGCATCTCTATATACATCAGAGCTGACAGATTTCACAAGGAGGAATGTCTTTGGTTAGGTTTTAGGGGAGCTACTAATTTAGTTTCACACTTACTACACTCAGGTCACACATTTTAGCACTTCTGTGAATTTAAATAGTTGTGAATTATGAATTAAAAAAAGAGCAAATTGTTTACCAAATTGTGTTTTTAACGACTCCTGGCTGTAATGTGCTTCTGCTACCACAAGGTGTCAGTAAGGAAAGGAGAAAAACCTGAAGTACATTAAACGAATAGTAAAACCTTAAACATTTTATAAAGGCGTCACATTGACTATATAAGAGGACTTTTTTTTTTAAACTCACTGGCTAACAATAAATTAAAACAAACTCTTCCTCTTTTAGTTCAGTAAGGATTACAAAAAATGATTTCTCTTTGCTACATTTCATAATAATGGTGGAATTTCTACATTTTTTACTACATTCTTCAAATTCAGAAGTATACACATATTTACTTAGTATTGTGTAGCATCTTTTAAACTATATGACTTGTGTTAAACCTTTTGGGTATCCTTCCAAAGCTTCTGACAACAGTTTGCTGGAATTTTGACCCATTCCTCCTGAGAGAACCAGTGTAACAGAGTCCGGTTGTAGGCCACCTTTCTGTACACATCTATTAGCTCCGCCCACAAATTTACTATGAAGGCCAGAAGACTTTAATTTGAGTTTCAGACAACAGAACATCAAGCTCTTTGTCCCAGAGTGCTTTCGACAACTGTAATCAGCCTTTTTATGTTGTTTTTGGAATAGTTGCTTCTTCCTTGCTGAGAGGCCTTCCAGCCCATGTCGCTACGGGACACGGTGGATAATGATGTTTACCAGCTACATCCTCCACCATTATAAAGAGGTCTCCTGTTATGGGACACATAATCCATCCCTTCATCTTAGTGTATGTCTGTATTTATCTATTAAACAACTTGGAACTAAGCTGTACCTCATAATGCAGGCGTCTAGCCTTCGACATGGCAGGCAGGGAACTCCTTTTACCACTGATGTTACGGAAGACTTGAAATACCATGAAACAAAGGAAGAGGAAGTAGAGACAGGCACAGATTCCTGCCACAGTTATGAATGACATCTGAGAAAGCATTGGTCAAGGACGTAATGAGCCAATATGACAAAAGATCATGAATATACAGCCCTCACACATTTTTGAAAAATGCTTATTGTCACAGTAATGTTTAAATTGGCCTTTCTATGATGAGAAAGTATTTATACATTACCAATTATTTTTGAGCAGTAAACAACTGACACCAAGATGCCTTCAAGACATGAGGATTCACAAAATCAGTAGGCAAAAAACTGCTAGGTTAACATAAATGCATAGAGTCCCTATGCAATGCTTCAACATGCAGTACCACTGAATTTTTTCTCATGATAATAATATAGACTGATCCAGATTCTAGTGCAGGTCCATGACAGTCTTCTGGTAATTAAAACTGTTACATACAAGGAACAAGAGCATCATATCTGTTAGTTTCTGAGCTGAAATACAAATTATGACCACTTATACATTGATTTCCATCTTCTCTGCTTGAACAACTAAAGTATTGTCATGGTTCTGTTAAACTTGGTTTAAAAAGGATACGGCTAGCTCGGTTCCCACATCTGAGGCCCAGATGGTGAAGAAAGGGTTTGTTAGCTGCACACCTCTAAGTGACACAAAAAGACAAACAGAGTGACGATTTATGTCTATCGGTAAAAAACATCTTTTCTTTCTCTCTTTAAGAATCTATAATTGTAAAGACCGTAGACAAAATGGCAATAATTCACAATGATCCCCAATAATAAGTGTTGAAGTAAAGCCTGAGAACAAAAAGAAGCCTTTGTTCCCCACCTCTCACACATGTCGAAGATAAATAGGCAGAAGGAACCAAACACAATCGGTCCAACTTGCTTCCAGTAGACAGAAAAGCGGTTTCTTTCCATGTGGTCCTGAGAGGGAAGTAAGAAAAACAGTTTTTACTCCAAAGTCTTGTGCTCAAACTCTTTTGCATTGCAGACAGTACTGTGATAAAAGTCCTTCAACAAAATACTTCTGCTTTTTGTGATTACAAGGTCATCAGATCTACACACGACCATGTTGAGCTCATTTAGAATTTATTTAGCTGCACTGTCTGCAAATACATGTAAACAAACCCTGCAAAAACTTTTCAGAACAAACAAAAAAGTTAAACTGATTGATTTCGTCTAAATAGTTTTGTAAAAGAAAGGTTTAAAGGATTTTCAAATGTATTCAAAAAGGATCCTAAACCAATAAGTAAGTGGTTTCCTATAATTCGGAGCAAGAACAAACAAAGTGGAACGTAAACCAACATGAAGACCAACAAAAACATTGAAGCATCAGGAAGGGGCCTAAAAGCAAAATTAGGAAATCCACAGCACAAGAAACTGTACAATGAAAGTACAGAAACTACTAATATTCTGTAGTTGGATGTACTGAGACTATTACTGGAAGTCAGAGGCTTTAAGAGGACCTTCAATTTGCAGAAGCACCCATTGATGGAGAAATCTGGCAGCTGTCTTAAATGATTTGTGAACAATCCTCTGTGTAGAATGTCTTGGGCTAGAAGGCCTTTTGTGACTTCAGTTTGTTCAGAAAAGGCCCTATAATTCTCTCTGATGGGAGCAGAAATTGCTTTTCTGTTGTTATTGCCAATGTTTTTCCTCTGGCGTTGCTTCGACACACTTTTTACAATGACTGTAGCGTAACAGTATTATGTGATTTGGAGACTTTTGCACATCGTTCTATATTGAAATGTTTTGCCATGGAGTTAATAACCTTTTTAACTCGTAGATCTTAGCAGATAAGACTGTGTTACAACTTGGTTTGACAAATAAAAGTACCATGAGATGTTCCCCACAGAAGATGATCCAGAAGGACAGCAGCATGGAGTAGAAAATACCCTGTCTGATATCTCCAAAAAGAAGCATCCAGGTCCAGTTAAAACCAACAGAGAACCACTCCACAGGGATGTTGATGAATGTCATGGAGATGCCCAGAGCGAAGATGACCCTAAGAATAAAACATAAATGTAACATTTAAAGACCTTTTTGAACACAGGGTGCTTTTGTCATATGATAAACTGAGGCAGAAATGTAATTTGGTGGGACAAGATCATTTCTGCAAACGAGGAGTTGTGTTTTCTCAAAGCGGAGAATGAAAAGCCTCACACTTCTACATAATAGCCAACTTCTCTTTCAGCGACTCTAACCAATTAAAGATGATCTGGCAGAGGGACTTGGAAGAGAGATTGAGAATGATAGATGGAGAACAATTGTGGCTGATTGTGGTAAATATGTGAGAGACGAGGGGTAAACTTACACAACATATTGCATAGGTACTACACCCCATCTAGATTGTATAGGATGAAGCTCCTGGACAATGGTTTGTGTTGGAAATGCAAAGAGGTTGGTACTTTCCTCCACTGTATGTGGGAATGTGTTTTAATCAAAACCTTTTTGGACTAATATTCTAGATATTTTAAGCAACTGATTTGAAGCAGAAATCCCCTCAAATCCAGTGCTCTGCTTACTTGGGGATAAATCTCAGTTACCCAATATAACCAAAAGTAATTTTTCTGTAATTTCAGTGGGTACAACAACAGCTTGCCGAGTAATTTTAGGACATCGGAAGGCATCAGTAAGCCCACAGGTGAAAGAATGGGTTGGGACCATGACTGAAACTGCATCCTATGAATGTATGCTCAGTAGATTAATGACTCCTTGGGACAGGTTTTGGGACCATATAAAAAGATAATGACCCCTACTAGGTTAACAGCTTACCTATACTGTGTATGTACTTGTTAGTAGATATCATTAGGAATTAATTTTCTTTTGTACTTATTGCCTATTTTTGAGACAAAAACGTGCCAAGTCTGTCGCTGGAGTTAATTGTCAATTATACACTATCTGTTCCTGTATGGAGAAATGTACCAAGTTTGTCAGGTACCACGCCTTTGAAAAGTAAAAAAAAAAAAAAAACATAAAAGTACGGTAATTTAAAACAAAAAAAAATAATGAAACATTTGTTTAGAAACTGAAGAAACTAAACTGATTTCTTTGTATAGATGGATCCTTGTTCCTCCTGGCAACAAGACGTCTGCTACTTAACAAAATGAGGTTACTGGCATTTAATTCCCATCTTCAAGATGGTCCATGTTTCAGTTGGAGTCCAAGCTGGACAGCAGGCCCGTTAAGCACCGAAGCAGTGTGAGGTTCCCCTCCGCTTCAAACATTATGGAGGAACACGCCTATTTAAGTCTCAATGTAAGACTGCGCCATGTAGACGCACACATGAGGAGCGGGGGGACATGGAGAAACGTCAAAAGTTCCCCTGATAGTTTTACTGGACGAGCGGGGCCGACCGCTTCCTCTGACAGTAAAGTTACTATTTTGAAATAATTTTTCTAAAGAAAACAAATAACAAAAAAAAAAACTATGGAGGAAGAGAAATCAGCCATGGTGGTTTGTACCACAGTATGGAAACCTGTATAGGCCAAAGCTCTGATTTACGACGTTTCAGGCACGCACCTCAAATAAACCATGTCTCTGAATGTAGCTTGTAAATGAAGCATGAAGGTAATGAGAGGTTACTCGCTTCTTATACTGAACATTTTAACCCAAGACACCAGGAGAAGCTCAAGCAGTACTAGTAAAAAATACACATGAGAATGACATTTGCAGATGCCGCTCTTGGAATATAAAATATTTTTGGCTCCATCTACCATCATCAAGGGCTTGGTCTGATTTTTATAGAGATAAAGATGGTCTTCGATGATATGTGTGTGATGGTGAATGGCGTGATATAGACGACAGGCTGGATGGCCAACTGCTGAGGATCGGTTGATCTATAGGTGCATCTCAGTAAATTAGAATCTCACTGAGAAAGTTATTCATTTAATTTATTATTCGATTCAAAAAGTAAAACTAATATAGGCCATGATATAAATTCATTAAACCGTGGCAAATGTCAAATGTTCATTTCACATATTAATTTGGCTTATGTCTAATAAGATCCAAAATGTAGTTTCTCTGAAAATTTAAATACTACACAAGACCAAACAAATGATTTGGAATACAAAAAGGTCATGTTGTGGCCCAAACAATCATGGGGAAGACTGCTGAAAGCTGTCATTGGAAGCTGGCTGTTCACAGACAAGCATTTTAATGGAAAGTTGAGTGGGAGGAAAAACTGGATGCAGCAGAGATAACTGCAGTGTTGAGAGGATTCTCATACAAAGGTCATTTAAATGTGTGGGTGGGGGATGAACAAGACAGACTACAGCTGGAGTTGTAGAGAGAGATGTATCCAGGAATTGAGCTACAATGGTTATATTCCTTTGGTTAAGCCATATTCCTTGTGTTAAGCCACTCCTGGATCAAGACATCATGAACTGCACTGTTGCTGGGGGTCCCAAGTCTCCTGTTAGTAATTTTTCCATTTTATTGTAAATCAAGGTCCCACAGTGTGGAGGAAGAGTGAAGGCACAGAATTTAAGCTGCTCGAGGTCCAGTGAAAAGTCTCCACACTCAGTGATGCTTTGGGATGCCACTTAATCTGCCTGTGTTGCTTTACTGTGTTTCAGTCCAACATGCAGCTCAGCCTTTACACCAGGAAGTCTTGAAGCACTTCTTTATGCTTTATGCAGATGCTGGTTTCAATTTTAAGCAGGACTTGGAACCTGCCACACTGCCAAAAGTACCTGCTTTATGGACCACGGTGTCTTGGCTTGACTGGTTTGACCTAAACTCAGATAATATATACCAATGCAGATGAGCTGAAGGCCACCATAGAAGCAACCTGGGCTTCCTGAACACCTCACCAGACCCACAGAATGATCGCCTCCAAGTGGTGAATGCATATACTGGAGGGTACAAGAACATATTTTTCCAGTAGGGTCAAATTGCTGATTTAAAAATACCTTTTTATTGGTCTTATGTGGAATATTGGAAAATGTTTAATTTCATTCTTATTGCACTTTCATTAATTGTTTAAGACATGCTTAGTAAAGAAGGGAGACACAATGCAAGTGTTCTCTACATATCATGATGTTTAGACAAGTTTGTTTAAAGCACTGTGCTGTTTCTGCTACAGAATGACTTAGATTAACACACTCCCCCACCTCACACTCACCTGTGACCTGAGCATTGCTATTTACAACAGAAGCACTGTCCTGGACTTTGTTGCTCAGTAGATAAGCTTGTCGTTATGTGACTACAGTGTTAACCAATGCAAGGGACCTGTGACCATGTATTAATATATACACTCTGTTACTCCTTTTAATAAATAAGAAACGTTCTGTGTTAGGACTGCACATTTACAGTCTAGCACAGTAACCAGGCAGCTGATTTGGCATATGGTCTGGGACTAGCCGTTTATATTTTTACACATTATGTAATATTTTAATTTTCTAAAGAACTCAATTAGGGGTTTTCATGAACTGTAAGTTATAGCCATCAAAATGAATAGAAATAAGAGCTTAAAGCTTGAAATAAAATCAGTGTGTGTAATGACTAGCTTTCATTTTTTCAAATCTAATGAAAAACAATATCCTGAGCTCTTACATCTAGCCATCCCACAAAAATCCCATATTTTAAATGTAGTTTATGAGTTTAATTTATGTCAGCCTTTTAAACCAAAAAGAGTTTTCCTCACATCACTCAAGTTTAGAGGGAATCTGAGGTTTACCATCCTGATACCTTATAGTGGGTAAGCATGGCAGAAACCTCTAGCAAAGCTTTTACAGCATGAAAAAAATCATCTACTATCCACAAATAGGGTACAGCAAGTCACACTTCTAGAGAGCTTGCTGGTCATCTGGGAATTAAGCCTTGAGCTGGAAGAGACAAGTGGGATGGAAAGACTGTGTGCAAGTGGCTCTGTGTGTGTGTGTGTGTGTGTGTGTGTGTGTGTGTGTGTGCTACCGCCCTAAGAATGCATGTAATTGCATCTGTTGAGTGCTGGAAGATTTCGTAACATGTTTCACGCTTCGTCGGGTGCTTCCTGCGGCACAGATTGCTGCATTTTTACTGATCCATTGTCCCAGCACAGCAGGAGGTTGTCCCGACACTGGGCTCCATCTATGGCTTCAGATTTCTATCAGCATGGCATTTAAAACTACCTGGTCCAGGCAAATGTGGCTAATACTTGGATTTTACAACATCTGGATGAGGAATTTTACAAATTTGTGCATTTCAAATCCACTTCTAAGGCAAAAAAAGCAACACACTGATTGCTGTTACAACTGTTGAGGGTCTGGTTAACTTATTTAACGTAGCAACATTTCTACTGCAGGTACTTAAAGTCACGCTGACTCTGTCCAAATGACCTCATAATATGTGTGGGGGTCAACAGTGAAGGACTGGCTTTATGATGTTAAAGTGTGAGAATGAGGGTCCTTCCAAGGGCTTGATGACCAATATGCACAGAGCTTTGCAAAAGTATTCATACCCTCAAACGTTTCCACAATTTGTCAATCACAATTAAAAACTTGTTTTACTGGGATTTTATGTGATAGACCAACACAAAGTACAGAATTGTGAGAGAAGATTATAAATAGTAACCTGAACCATCTATATTTCATCAAGTTGTAGATGCTGATGGCTGTGGGCAGGAAGGATCTCCTGTAGTGGTCTGTCTTACAGCAGATCTGAAGAAGCCTCTGACTGAAGACTTTTTCTGTTGTTGTAGGACAGTCTCATGAAGAGGATGCTCAGAGTTCTCCATAATGTTCTTCATTTTATGAAGAATCCTTCTTTGCACAATGATCTTCAGAGGTTCTACAGGAGTCCCCAGAACAGAGCTTTCTTTATCAGCTTGTTGAGCTTTTTTAAGTTCCTGGCTCTGATGCTGCTTCCCCAGCAGATGATGGAAGAAGAGATCACACTCTTCACAACAGACTTGTAGAAGATATGCAGCATCTTGCTGCAAAAAAAAAGGAAGCTTCCTCAAGAAGTACATTCTGCTCTGTCCTTTCTTGTAGATGTCTTCACAGTTGCATCTCCAGTCCAGTCTGGTGTTCAGGTGAACACAGAAGTACATATACTGTTCCACCACCTTCATATCTTCTCCCATGATGAAATTAGGTCTTGACCTAATTTCTTTCACCCCCTGCCAAAGTGGGCCACCAGCTCTCTGTACTGAGCTTCTTGTCCATCTCTGCTACGGGTGAGAACTGCAGTGACATCTGAGTCTGCAGATGACGGGACTCTGTACACTTCATACATCCAGAACAAGGAGTAGTGAGAGTAAAGTCCACTATGGTGCTCCTGAGCACCTGGTCAGGCACACAATACTTCAGTCTCTCAACTGTGTTCTTTTTTTCAGGTTATCTTTGATCCAGATGGACCATTTACCAATTAGACTTAATTTAAAGAAAACATTTACCTTTTCCCTTCTGCTTTACATGGATATTTTATGTTGGTGTCTCCCAGTTTTAATAAAATACATTTCAGTTTGTGATTGGTCTGTGACAAAAAGGTAAAAATGTTCCATTTGAATAGATACTTCTCCAAGGCAATATAACTCTCAATTTCCCCACTGAGTGACAATAAAGGATATTTCTGTTCTATTTGATTATATTCTACTCCAACTCCAGTTGAGGAAATAGGAGCCTTACTTTTCCAGGAGGACAGGAGGTCTAGTCATGAGGGTGATCCGTCTCCAGTACCAGATCATTATGATGAGGATGCTGGGTGTGAGGAACGTCTTCATGGCAAACCAGACCTTAGTGAAGCCTCCATTCTGATGGATGCCCTTGAGAAAATGAAAAAAGCATCAAACATCTAGTGTTTGACTTGGGTTGATACATTCTTTTGAGCTGTAACATAATGCAAACAACACAATCACTGTTTCACCCCCTTTTAAAAAAAACACCAGATAAAAGGCGACTAACTACCAGGAACGCTGCTTGATGCTTTCATATGCAAACTTACCACAAGACGAATGTCTTTGATCTCCCCAATCCCAATATTAACCTTCTTGCGCACGTTGACTGGCAGGCGGATGTTGATGAGGTAGTATTTATGAGCCACACTCCCCACCTCCAAGAAAGGTAGGGGGTCACATTCATAGAAACGGCCCTCATTCTCAAAGGTCTGACAAACACAAAGACACAGCAACAGGTTGGAACACTTTCATCTATTTAAGATAGATTTTTTTCATTGAAGAAATCTGTTCTAAACCAGAAAAAATGAATAACAGGAACAAAAACCAAAATGGTGCAAAGCTTCAGTTATTTGGCAGTTTTTCCCCATCTAGAAAATGCTTAAAATGAATAAATGTAAACTATAAAGAAATGAAAACTTTTTTTTTTTTTTTAGATCAACCTCTTTTTCACATGCTATAACAGTGCAGGAGTAAAAAACAAATATGCTGTAAAACCTCTGCAACATTTCGTTACCTTGTCAGCTGTAAAGTTGCAGTTTAGGTTCCTATGTTCAAATGATTGAGCCATCTCTGTCCACTCGCTGAATGAATCATCTCGGTAGGCCAGGCCAACATCAATAGTGACTACCGCTCCTTCAGCTGGAAATGAGTCATCACCGTAACAGTTAATTGTATTGTTAACCTAACCAGTGCACCAAATTCTCACATTTATTTACAGCATCTTACAAAGGTTTCTGCTGGTAACAAACTGGAGATCAATATTGTTATTTGGTATTTATGTGACTTACCAACAAAGTCGACCACAACATAAATGAAAGGAAAACCAATTAGTTTTCACAAATAAAAATCTGAAAAATACTGCATGTGTTTGATACACCCTAAGGAAAGACAGTGCAATCAACTGTCTTCAGAAGTAACATAATTATCACCCCCCCGTGAGTAAATTGAACATGTTATACCAACATATGGCCATCCTAAACCGACAGGCCTGCAAGCAGAGCACTGATCAGAGAAGCAGCCAAGAGGCCAGTGGTAAATCTCCACTCACAGATGGGAGACTTGGTGAACAAGATAACTATTAGTTATGCACTCCACAAATCTGATTCATGAAAGAATTGCAGCAAGAACGCAAATACTGGAAGAAAGCAATAGGAAATATGATTTAAAGTTTTCAACAAGCTGTGTAAGGAACACAGCATACATGTAGAACAATGTGCTCTGACTGGGTGAGAGAAAGACAAAACTTTTTGTTCTACATGGAAAATGCTACATGAGACAGAAAACCAGCACTGCGTGTTGGGCTGGACACACCAAACTGTGAAACATGGTGGTGGAAGCATTATGCTGTGGGGATCCTCTTCTCCAGCGGGGACAGGGAGGCTGGTCAGAGTTGATGAGAAAATGGGTGGAGCTTCCATACAGGGGCAATACTGGGAGAAAACCTGCTTGGCTGTAAAATGATTTCAGGAGCTCTACCTTCTTGTAGGACAACAGTCCTAAACATAACAACCCTCTGAGAGCATCTTTTTGTCATCTTTGTTATGCCTCAATCAACTGAAAATGCCTACATGGAGTAGGTGTTCGGTCTCCCCACCAATAATATGATCCTGATCCATCTCAGAAGGCAGCCACAAACATGTCACCAGAATGACCAGCAAGGGGTAATATGGGATCAAGTGTGAAAAAGTAAATAGTGGACTGCAGCGACTGCTCAGTTCACAGTTCAGACAGCTTGCACGACACAAAGCTGAGGCCTCTGGAAAAACTTCAGCGGAAATCCCCAATCAATGCCCATTTGATTCCACAACCCCAGTTGTATGAACTGAAAGCTCACACGGCCGTTATCTCAGCAGATCACCTTCTATGATGGAGGAACAAAGTTTTGCAATATCTGGACTATATAAGATGTAGTCCAGATATTCTGGACTATATCTTATATAGTCCAGAATAGTCCAGTAAAAGTCCAGACCTAAATCCAAATGGATTTTGCATCTGCAGCAAAACTAGTGAGACTTCCCAAACACACCTGCAGCTGCAACAGCAAATGTTGGTTCTACACAAAAATTGACTCATGGGGCTTAATACAAATCTGTCACATTTTTAGGTTTTTATTTTTAAAATATATAACAACCATGTATTCTTAGGTGCTACTTGGTCTTTGTCTATCCCATAAATCCATCTATTGTCTATACCCCGTTTATCCTTGCAGGGTCGCTGAGGGGGGGCTGCAGCAGTCATTGAGTGGGAGGCAGGGAACACACAACACAGACACACAAAAGACAAACCACCATGCACACACACAGGCTCATACCTAAGGGCAGTTTAGAGTACGCTGATTCAATTGACCCAACAGTCATGTTTTTAGACAGTGGGAGAAGGCTGGAGTGTGTGGAGAGAGCCCATGCATGCACAGGCAGAACATGCAATCTCCATGCAGAAAGGCCCCAGGCCAGGATTTGAAGCCAGGATCTTCTTGCTGCAAAGCAACAGTGCTACCAACTGCCCCACCATGTAGTCCCCATCCCATAAAATCACAATAAAATAACCTGAGGTTTGTGTTTGTAAGGCGACAAAATGAGAAAAAAAGTTCAAGGTGTACAAATACTTTGCAAGGCACTGTCTGGTGTAGTTTAAATTTGACATTTAAATTACATTTTAAATCAACGTCTTGGGGGCCATGTCAGCTGATGCACAGAGATGTAAGAAGCTATTTAAAAAGGAAACTGCAAATCATGAACTGTAAAGCTCTGAAAGTCTGTTAGTAGTAGATCTTTTAAGTTCTTTAATTTTTAAGATGCATCTTGCATGGATCAGATTCATTTTATAACAATAGCCCTGTTTTATTCAACTGGATTGAACATTTTAAAAAGGAATTTTAAAAAAAGGTTTGCAATAATCAATTTTAATGTCTTCTTATATAAAAATAAATCTAGAAAAGTTTAAATGTTGCAGCACCTTGTAATGTCATAGCAGTAACTTTTTTTCCACCGATTCTGCTTTTTTTCCTGCGTTTTTATTGAATACTTTGGTAGAATCGATTGTGAATAACCCAGAATGTCCATCCCCACTGGTTCCCACCACTCTGAAAGCTTTAGCATCTTCGTCACTAAATTATCAGCGCAGGCGTAAACAACAGTGCAAGTTGACCCAAATGGCCAAATATGTTACTGGGATGCAGAGTTTGAATGCATGGCAACTGAAATATCACAATATTGTGTCAAAGCAGTTCTTTGCTGTTGTGATATTGCAGACATTGATATTTCAATTGAACATGAAATGTAAGCACAGAAAGCACACTTTCCATCCCATATATCTTGCTTATTACGAGGTTTTAGAGCAGAATCAGTTGATGGACTCTTCAGAAGAAGTCCAAGATTTAGTAAAGTTTGCAGTTCAAATTGCTGAAGAAAATGAGTGGTTATGCCTTTAAAAATAAAAACAATTGGTCCAGCAGTCAAATTTTAATAATTCTTTTCCAAAATATGGCAGTATATTAAATTATTTAGCCTGCTCTCACCACAGTGGCCCATATTTGTTCATCCCTGCTTTATAGAAACCTTAACTAAACTCAAGCTGGCTTTCAACAGCCCAACTCAGCAAGTTATCTATTAAACTACATCTTTAGATCACATTACAAAGCCAAGATCCCTCCTCCAGCTCTCCAGACTGCCTCTTGTGCTGAGAGGAAACGTAGAGTAAAAAAGAGAAAGAAACCCAGTGGCCTGTGCTGTAAGAAAAGGGACAAAAAGAAGGGGGGAGAACTAGATGAGACCTGGTAGCCGAGTGTCTCTGTAATGCTCTCCGCTGTGCCATTGGTCGAGCCCGACGCCCTCAAATGTCAGCTCTCTTCATGCAAACATTCCACTCCAGCCCAGAGACTATTACCACAGAAACTAAGCCTGCTCAACAGCTGTGTTATTGCTGGACATAGGTCAAGGGGTGCTTGGTGGCGGGCAGGTGGGTGGGAAGGATAATATGGGCATTGCTCTTCTCAGGGATGAACAGAACTCCAAATAAAAACTGAAAGACAGGGCAGCTAAGAAAGAAATTGCTTTGTGCTCATTTGTGAGAAGGCAGAGCAGCAGAAACAGCTGAACTTTGACATCATGGCTTTCATCAGGATTATAACAAATTTAAAAGGCCGAGTTATTAAATGAGGCACACCTGACTCAACTGGCTTCAGTTCACTCTCAACGCTCCCACAGAGCGGGTATACTGCGAGTGTACTGTGACGTTTGATATTTCATGGTGGAGCGCAGGCGCATCGTTAGACCTGGGCTTCCAGGGCTAAAGATGTTTTGTCAACAGTTCCAGATAAAAGTCAGAGGCAAACTGAATTTATCCTTGGTTGATAATTGTGGTAAATATGTATCTTAAGTGTACATATTACCAATTGTTGTTGATTTAGTTATTTATAGTATTTAAGTGTACTTAATTTTGTATATTGATTTTTTTACACTTATTTTTCTGAGCTGGGCGCACACATATTAGCTCTACAAAGTAGTGTACATTCCTGGCATCCTGAACAGACAAATTATCCTTGACACGGTGACTGGAGGCTCCACCTTAGCCTGATCTATCAGACCTGGAGCAGATTCAGCAGAGCAGTAGTGAATCTGTTCACTACATGGGAGAATGTGCAGTGCCAGCTTTGGTTCTCACCGAGTCCAAGAGAGGATCCACCTTTAGGAGTGGACGCCTTTGCTCTCAGTCCATGGCCAAAGATGCTTGTTTAGGCTTTTCCTTCAGTTCTGCTGATCCCACTGCTCCAGTAGCGGTTAGGGAGAAACAGCTGTCATTGATTCTTACAGCCCCCAAGAGCCCAGGAGCACCGAGGTTCCCAAACATGAGTTAGTTAGTATCAGGCCGCCCGTGGCAGCTTCTGTGGAGGGAGGATGCGTTCCTCAAGATGTAAGGGGCAATCAGAGACAGGCCAGACACTGATCCGTCTCTGGGGCTGGTTGCTGAATGGGAGTGCTTAGAGAGGCTCGGTGATAATTGGCTTCATCTTTCCCCTCATAACTGGGGTGGAAGCAATGTCTCATCTCCTCTGCCCTGTGTGGGCTCTCTCATGTCATGTGGCGCACACAGCTGCACCACGCTGCTCAGGGTGAGATATTTCTGTTGTTCTTCGTCACTAAGGTTGAATGTAATCAAGCCTCCCTGTGGTCAGAGGTTATTCCCCTCTGCTGTGGTGCTTGAGGCATGTGGGGGTTGTTACGCTACATCATTATGCATGATCCAGTTGCTGATGTGTTCCCCTTTTATTTCTATCATCCTCCTAAGGAGTTGTTGACCAACCACAAGGTTTCATGATCCTAAAAACACCCTGGTCGAGTGAACCAAATTTCTTCATTTCACATGTTCAAATTCATACATTTCCCACACTTTCTGCCACGCCGTCATTGGACGAGGAGGAGGAGCTAATTTGCCTTGTAGCTTTGGAAAACAAAAGAAGATGGTATATAAGGCCACTTACTCCTGTTTATTCCTTTAGGGTTTAAACGAAAAATCCATCCTTACCTTCAACCTTAAACTGAATAGCATAAAAAAATTCAGAATAAAATTTTTAATAGCAGCTGCAGGCAATTTTCTTCTCCCAGGGTATTCTAGCTGGTCTACTCACAATCGTGGGAGAGGAACTGGTCTTTGACATTCCAGAACAATGAAAATGCCAACAAGAGATACAAAGTAATTGCCAATTTATATTTTAACCATATAAAAAAGGCAATTTAACCATAAAAAAGATATTTGCAAGGCACGTGTGTAGCGGTAGAGAACACAACCCAAAGCAGCTTTCCTGGGTTTGTCTTCCCCTGCTCTACACCCCAATTCCTGTGTGCGAAACTTTGAAAAATAACAAAAATGAATGCCACCAGTGCCCCAAATAAAATAAAAAAATGAATAACAAACAAAAAAGACATTTGTTTGTTAGAGGAGGACTGTGAAGCCATCTACAAGAAGGGACAGAGCAGACTGTACTTCTTGAGGAAGCTTAGGTTCTTTGGTGTTTGCAGCAAGATGCTGCATATCTTCTATAAGTCTAATGTGGAGAGTGTGATCTCTTCTATCATCATCTGCTGGGGAAGCAGCATCAGAGCCAGGGACTTAAAAAAGCTCAACAAGCTGATAAAAAAGGCTGGTTCTGTTCTGGGGACTCCTCTGGAACCTCTGGGGATCATTGTGGAAAGAAGAATTCTTCATAAAATGAAGAACATTATGGAGAACCCTGAGCATCCTCTTCATGAGACTGTCCTACAACAACAGAGTGTCTTCAGTCAGAGGCTTCTTCAGATCTGCTGTAAGACGGAGCGCTACAGGAGATCCTTCCTGCCCACAGCCATCAGCATCTACAACGGCTCTTTGAAGAAACCTTCATAATGAGCTACAACATTTAATTTCCCTTTGGGATTAATAAAGTATTTTTTAATTGAATGGAAAATTCTTTTTAATGGTCTGACCTCCTTTTTACCCTCTCTCCTCTCTGACCTCTGTGTTTTGCTTACATAAGAGCAGATGGACTCTAAATTCATTATCAGGAGTTTTATGGTTAACACTCCCTGAAGTGTTATATCTCAAGGGATGGTAGATGGGTGCCCTACATAACTTTGTTACCTCTGACCCGGGGTGGGGTCTAGGGGCTATATTTCCAAACTCTTTTTAGTTGAGGTAACACCCACATACTGTTTAAATACTGTCTGTAAATTCTGTTCGGGGCTCTGCTTCACTGACTAAACTCAGTGACAGGGTCTTCAAACGCTGAATGCCTTTGAATAAACTTATAAAGACAAAGTCCGGTCTTTCTCTTGTTAATGAGTTGACTTCTCTCTCACTTTGATAAGAACATCTACAACACTAGCCACTGGTATCAAGGTGTATCAACATTGAGGTTTTAAGGTTGCTAAAATTCTGTCATATTGTTCCTACAGTTCAAGTTTAACGGGTATGAATATTTGCAAGGCACTGCAGCTTTATAAATTTGGGTTGATTGCTTCAGTGTTGGATTTTGTGGATTAAGAGTTTCTAAAAAGTTGTGCTACATTTTACACAGCATCACAATGTTGGAAATATAGAACCAAGAGCACTTGTCTCCCACAGTCTCCAGCAGCTCATCATGTTCCTCAGAAAGATAAAAAGATGAAATGAAATTAGTCTGTAGCATCTGGCAACAAGATCTGTCTGTGGACTTGGCTGAATCACTAATTTGTTTGTCAGCAGGCCAGCCTATAAACATCTCAGCCCCCCCCCCCCCGACACATTTCGACTGAAATGTGGCCAAGAATGTGAGCAAGTAAATGATCTTTGTGACTAGGCTAACACTCTGCATTCAGTGTTTAGAGCTGCAACTGCAACAAAATCACCCACTTTTACTGAATATTTCACCAAAAACATTACAAAAACAAACAGATTGTTCCTTTCTAAATTGCCATAATCTTCACATTGCAATAATTTACCATATTAGGACTGAACTGTCTGGCTAAAAGTCCTCAAGGCTATGAGGCTACACAGAACAAACATCAAGGGACCCCTCATTGTTTGCTTCTTTTCAGGATAACAATCCCAATCTACTAAAAATGAATTCCTGTGAATTTCAACAAACAAATGTGAAAAAACAGTGACAGCACTAGAATACACAATGAAGGCGATTAGATTTGCCAAAGTGTAAATATTGCTCACACCATCTTAGTCATGGATGTGAGGCTTTGCTAATATTTTCCATCAGATTGTGAAACAATCAACCACCAAGGACAAAATATTGACACATATTTAAACACGCTGAAAAAAAAGAAAGCGTTTTTTTGCAGCTTTTACTGTATGACTATAAAGTGGACAAATGTTTCTCGTTTTAGGTCAGTTAGGATTACCAAAAATATTTCTATTTGCTAAATGCCAGAACAATGAGAATTGTTTTGAGAACTTTTTATTACTTTCTTCATATTAAAAGGAAATTACATACAGTAAGTTTATACTTATAATAAAAATGTTGGCTAAGTCAATATCAGGATGAGAATTGTAGAACTCCACCGGTCTGGTTTATGCCTGGGTAACATTTTCTAATGTTTCAAGGTGCCACACCCAACTGTTCAGACACTTATACACAAGTATTAGCAGCATGGGAATGTGCAGTGATCATACCGTTAAGGAAGGAGACAGGTTCTGTGTCGACGAGTTTAATGTGTTTTGTAGAACATAAGCGAAATACCCTGTGAGGATGCTAGCTGTTGCTGATAATAGAGTCATTAAAGAATATTATGTGGAAATGAAGCAACATTTTAAGATATCAGTCAGGAAGATAAAGCTTGGGCACATATTGATCTTCCAAAATGACAATGACCCTAATCAAAACTCAAAATTAAAAAAAGGTGTATGAGTGAGCAAGGCAAAAAGCTGATGCATTCCATGAAGAGGAATTGGCAAAGATTCCAGCAAATGATCATAAAGGCTTGTGAAAGGAAACCCAAATGTTTTAAACTGTATGACTCAGGTCAAAGACAATTCCACCACATACTAAAAATGCATTTAAACCTCTGAATTTGAAGCAATAAAATCATTTAGGCATTTAACAAATAAAAATAATTTGTATAATCCTAACTGGCCTATAACAAGGAAAGTTTAGTCTGGTGTAATGTCAGAGAGCAAGAAAAGAAAACGGTTTTGTATCTTATACAGTGTGTGGAAAGGTCTGGTTTCAAACATGCAAAAGTAATGTGGAAATTGTAACAAGACCTTTACAAAATGACTTGGTACTCTGTAAACTATTTACATTGTTCTTTAAATTTCAAGTTAATACCTTTTAATTATAACCTACTGTACTTCCCACCAGTCTTGTATAACTATGTCTTGTGGCTGAAACCTGAGCACTTTTAGCAAAACTCAAAGCTGCTTTGGTTCTCACCGATCTGGTTGTACATCTTAAATGCAATGTCAAACTGCAGGATGACCAACATAAACTGGAACCAGGGGCTCATCTCGTTGTTGGGCATAGGAATATGCACAGCGAACACGATGTTGTTAGCTTCAATCCCCTTTGCCATGGCCTCGTCAAAGGTCTGGATTTTGTCACACTGGTTAGGACCCCAAGGCATGAACCACTTGGTTTCTTGTCGGCGCTTGATTGTGTCCACACACTTTGTCGCCATGTATTCAACAGCACTGGTGGGGTTGGGAGCTGTGAGACATATGTTGGGGAGAAGCATTAGGATTAATGTCACAGTAAAATACTTCAGTAAAGTGTTTCAGTGCCCTGCTGAGATCATGCTTCATGCTGAAACTAACAAACTACACAAAATGTTTGAATGAATCAATAAATTAACAAAGTTAGGACTGAAGAGTTCAAACATTTTCCAAACAACTTTTAGAAATCTTTCTGTGCTTTCAAACCAAACCTTTTGAACACTTTATACTGTGCCAGAGTCCAGTTTCTGAAGCGGATCACGTCAGTGTGAACCTGTCCCAGACCCATAAATGGACCAGAGAACCGTACCCCGCTACTGTTACAATTGCCGGTCTTGGCATGGTTTATCCGAACCTTGGAGCAGTTCACTTGCAGTTTGAATGTGTGCCGTTCTGAGCGTACCATACAATGTGACGTATAAGCAGCGCATTTGATGAGAAGAACAACAAAAAAGGAGTCCGAATGAACGAGTTTTTATTAAGTCTCCTGGGGTTACGTGGAGTAGCGAAGGGTGCAGGCGCACAATTACAAGACAGAAAGCTCTGCTCACAATGGGGTAATAATGCCCCTTTTAACTAGCCCCTACTCAGTGCAGTTTGGCATGGCTCCACTCTCTTTTTAGGCTTTTCCATTTGTAATGGAACCATTACTATTTTAGTACCTGGTTGGAAATGGTTCCAAGTGGGCCGAGTAGGGCTGAAAACGCAACATCATAACACTGTCAATCACTGATTAGGTAGGGGGCGGCGTCACTCAAGGTTTCCGCTACATGTAATTGATCATGGCGCACCACCACTGCAATATAAAAGCAAGCACGCACGCACGCACGCATACATTCACTGGCCACTTTATTAGGTACACCTTGCTAGTACCCGGTTGGACCCCCTTTTGCCTTCAGAACTGCCTTAATCCTTCGTGGCATAGATTCAACAAGGTACTGGAAACATTCCTCAGAGAGTTTGGTCCATATTGACATTATAGCATCACACAGATGCTGCACATTTGTTGGCTGCACATCCATGATGCGAATCTCCCATTCCACCACATCCCAAAGGTGCTCTATTGGATTGAGATCTGGTGACTGTGGAGGCCATCTGAGTACAGTGAACTCATTGTCATGTACAAACCAGTCCCCAAACCAGTCTGAGATGATTTGTGCTTTATGACATGACTTGTGCTTTATGACATGACTCGTTATCCTGCTGGAAGTAACCATCAGAAGATGGGTACACTGTGGTCATAAAGGGATGGACATGGTTAGCAACAATACTCAGGTAGGCTGTGGTGTTGACACGATGCTCAATTGGTACTAAGGGCCCAAAGTGTGCCAAGAAAATATCCCCCACACCATTACACCACCACCACCAGCCTGAACTGTTGATACAAGACAGGATGGATCCATGCTTTCATGTTGTTGACACCAAATTCTGACCCTACCATCCAAATGTCACAGCAGAAATTGAGACTCATCAGACCAGGCAACGTTTTTCCAATATTCTATTGTCCAATTTTGGTGAGCCTGTGCGAATTGTAGCCTCAGTTTCTTGTTCTTAGCTGACAGGAGTGGCACCCAGTGTGGTCTTCTCCTGCTGTAGCCCATCTGCCTCAAGGTTCAATGTGTTGTGCGTTCAGAGATGCCCTTCTGCATGCCTTGGTCGTAACGAGTGGTTATTTGAGTTACTGTTGCCTTTCTATCAACTCGAACCAGTCTGGCCATTCTCCTCTGACCTCTGGCATCAACAAGGAATTTGGGCCCAAAGAACTGCCACTCCCTGGATATTCTCTCTCTTTTTCGGACCGTTCTCTGTAAACCCTAGAGATGGTAGTGAGTGAAAATCCCAGTAGATCAGCAGTTTCTGAAATACTCAGACCAGCCCATCTGGCACCAACAACCATGCTATGTTCAAAGTCACTTCCCCATTCTGATGCTCGGTTTGAACTACAGCAGATCGTCTTGACCATGTCTACATGCCTGAATGCATTGAGCTGCTGCCATGTAATTGGCTGATTAGAAATTTGCGTTTACGAGCAGTTAACATTTTTCTACAGGCGTACCTAATAAAGGGGCTGGTGAGTGTATATATGCGTTGTTACTTTTTATTTACGCACTTATACTAACCATAATCACAGAGTTTGAAATTTAAATATCATGAAACCTTAAAATTTACTTTATTTTGAAAAACCAACACCGCCGGCTCCTTCCTGCCTGCGAAGCTGCTATAGTTGTTCGTAGAGGGAGGCGAAAGAATTCCACATCCTCCATTCCTGCTCTGTTCTGACCGACGGAGCAACTCCGTTGTATGTTAATTAATGAGAACAGTTCCACATTCTCCGTGACTACTCCGAACGTCACCGTCGACGGACCCGCTCTCCGTCAAATTACGGAATAACTAAAATTTTCTGTTCCATTCCAGTCAGTCTTGCTCCAGCTGGGTCAACCAATGTACCTCTCGCGCATATTTTCTTCGGGCTCCAAGGAACTTGGAGCAGACATATGTTGCAATTAATATAACTTTTACCTTAATGCGTAATGTTTCAGATATGTTTTTGAACAGCAAGCTAGCATTAGGTAGCATTAGCTACACCTCACACGTCCTCTAGCTCATACCGCTCCATGGCTTCCGTCTCCTGTACTGGGCCAGAGTGTTTCATGTAGCCGCTCGCAGTCTTCTCTGATTCTCATTTCACTCTAAGTCAATTAGAGGAGGTACTAATGGAAAGGGGCCTTAAGAGGCAAGTGGGGGATCGCTAAACACTCAGAGGCACCACTTGAAGCATTTATGCATTGAGATTTATGAGCTTCACAAGAAGCAGCTAGTTGCTACTCAAAAGACATCACTAGCACCCCCCCCAAAAAGTTGAGTTCCTGCTGTGAGAGCCCAAGATGGGATGGGAATGGCATCGTAGGTCAAAGTCCAGGTGTAACCTCAAATTAAAGGAAGTTCTATAGCCTTGTTTCCTGAGATCTGAATGCAATGGCTAAAGAAATTTACCCAAATTCACTCAAAGCCTTTTTCTTCACAGAACAGTTGGTAACCCTCTCAAGGCTGTCTCTACCTTTCAGAAGTCAACCACTAGAGTCAGCCATGCCCTGTGTTAGGAATAACCTTGCTTACTACTACTTATAGATGACCTTTCACACACAGACCAGAATGATAAAGTATAAATGCTATGTTTTCACTTATGGATAATAATCCTCAGTGACATACAGTTTGACATAAAGTTTAGTGCATTGGATTTGATTGTGGAACAATTGTAACAGGAGCGATTAGATTGCTGCAGCCACACTTAGATTCAGGGTTGGACACCTGCTGTTGCACACTATCAGACAGACACCAGCATGGTGACACATAGTCTACTGATAAACACTGAGGGAGTTTACATCCCTTGCAGGGAGTACCAGAGACAAAAACCACGTGTGACCTTCTTTCGAGGCTGTTTCGTCAATTCAATCACCAAGTGGACTAAGGACGGGAGCCATCAGCGCTGATCTCTATAAAACATTCCTTTGCCTTGTTTAGAATAAAAGTGTTGAGAGTTTGGAACAGTTTGAGAGTCATTACTTTTAAGAGAAAGTGATTGTAAACAGTGGTGACGCTTCTAGGGAAAAAGAATTCGGGGGAGATCCGAGGCGTCTGACCGGCAACAGGGTGCGGTAGCTCGGACACCTGTGACAAGTTGTGCTTAAAAAAAATGAAGCCAGCAAAGCAGAACTATTGAGTGTTAGCGGCACCGTTTGTCATACACTCACCAACTTATACCTACTCACCAACTCAGATACCTCATTTGGTGCCATAGAGGTGCAACAATAGCAAATGGACCCCCCTGCACAATCTCGGGTCTTGCATAAATCACACTAAGACAAAAAGCAGGACTCAGGACAGTCTGTTTGTCAGACGGACCAAAACTTGTAAATAAGCTAAATCCAGTCGGTTCCACTAAGTAGGAATATTTGACAATGCATGAAATGTTTAACAATTAAACTGCCTTTCTACGCTTCGATACTGAAACATACGTAAAATGATCACCAGCAAACACTAATTTTACATACATGTGGAGAAAATCCATATCATGAGCATCAAAACTCAAATACCACCTCTACTCTTCTGTGATGGTACCCGGAGCTCTCTCACCAGAGAAGAACTCATGAACATCAGGGCTACTACACCAGAGGAGTTATTTCCCACTTTTCTGCCTACTGCTCTGGAATATTTGGACATTCTGGTCAAAGGTGCGCTCACCTTTGTTCACGCGGTGAAACGCCGGAAGAGAGGGAAACGGGCTGGGGTGCTGGTACGTCTTCGCCAGCGTGGACTACGAACACCGTTACCTGGAATATTTCTCTCTAACGTGCGCTCACTTCCCAACAAAATGGAGGAACTACAACTGTTGTTGGGGAAAAACAGGGACTTTTATTCATCGGCAGTTTTGTGCTTCACGGAGACGTGGCTGTGTGGATTAATACCGGACTCTGCGCTGCAGCTGGCAGGATTCCAGCTCTACAGAGCGGACAGAGACACGGAACTCTCCGGCAAAGCGAAAGGTGGAGGAATCTGTTTTTACCTCAACAGTGGTTGGTGCAACGACGTGACAGTGATTCAGCAGCACTGTTCTCCAGACCTGGAAGCCTTCATCTTAAACTGTAAGCCTTTCTATTCCCCCCGTGAGTTCGCTTCGTTCATCCTGGTCGGTGTTTACATCCCGCCACAAGCTAACGTGCAGGTCGCACAGCGCATGCTCGCCGACCAGATACTGAGTGTGGAGCGAACCAACCCGGACTCCTTAGTAATCGTCGCTGGTGACTTTAACAAAGGTAATCTGACCCACGAACTCCCCAAATACAGACAGTTTATAAAATGTCCGACCAGAGAGGACAACATTCTGGATCACTGTTACACCACCATCAGAGACGCTTATCACGCCGTCCCACGTGCTGCACTGGGCCAATCCGACCACATCATGGTCCACCTGATTCCTGCATACAGGCAGAAACTAAAGCTCTGCAAACCTGTTGTGAGGACGTCAAGGAAGTGGAGCAGTGAGGCTGTGGAGAATCTCCAGGCGTGTTTAGGCTGTACAGACTGGGATGTGTTCAGGACTACTACCAACAGTCTGGACGAGTACACAGAGGCTGTGACTTCCTACATCAGCTTCTGTGAGGACAGCTGTGTACCATCATGCACCAGGGTGAGTTACAACAACGACAAACCCTGGTTCACAGCTAAACTCAGAAGGTTAAGACTGGATAAGGAAGAGGCCTTCAGGAGTGGGGACAAAGACATACAGGTCCTTCTCAAAATATTAGCATATTGTGATAAAGTTCATTATTTTCCATAATGTCATGATGAAAATTTAACATTCATATATTTTAGATTCATTGCACACTAACTGAAATATTTCAGGTCTTTTATTGTCTTAATACGGATGATTTTGGCATACAGCTCATGAAAACCCAAAATTCCTATCTCACAAAATTAGCATATCATTAAAAGGGTCTCTAAACGAGCTATGAACCTAATCATCTGAATCAACGAGTTAACTCTAAACACCTGCAAAAGATTCCTGAGGCCTTTAAAACTCCCAGCCTGGTTCATCACTCAAAACCCCAATCATGGGTAAGACTGCCGACCTGACTGCTGTCCAGAAGGCCACTATTGACACCCTCAAGCAAGAGGGTAAGACACAGAAAGACATTTCTGAACGAATAGGCTGTTCCCAGAGTGCTGTATCAAGGCACCTCAGTGGGAAGTCTGTGGGAAGGAAAAAGTGTGGCAGAAAACGCTGCACAACGAGAAGAGGTGACCGGACCCTGAGGAAGATTGTGGAGAAGGGCCGATTCCAGACCTTGGGGGACCTGCGGAAGCAGTGGACTGAGTCTGGAGTAGAAACATCCAGAGCCACCGTGCACAGGCGTGTGCAGGAAATGGGCTACAGGTGCCGCATTCCCCAGGTCAAGCCACTTTTGAACCAGAAACAGCGGCAGAAGCGCCTGACCTGGGCTACAAAGAAGCAGCACTGGACTGTTGCTCAGTGGTCCAAAGTACTTTTTTCGGATGAAAGCAAATTCTGCATGTCATTTGGAAATCAAGGTGCCAGAGTCTGGAGGAAGACTGGGGAGAAGGAAATGCCAAAATGCCAGAAGTCCAGTGTCAAGTACCCACAGTCAGTGATGGTCTGGGGTGCCGTGTCAGCTGCTGGTGTTGGTCCACTGTGTTTTATCAAGGGCAGGGTCAATGCAGCTAGCTATCAGGAGATTTTGGAGCACTTCATGCTTCCATCTGCTGAAAAGCTTTATGGAGATGAAGATTTCATTTTTCAGCACAACCTGGCACCTGCTCACAGTGCCAAAACCACTGGTAAATGGTTTACTGACCATGGTATCACTGTGCTCAATTGGCCTGCCAACTCTCCTGACCTGAACCCCATAGAGAATCTGTGGGATATTGTGAAGAGAACGTTGAGAGACTCAAGACCCAACACTCTGGATGAGCTAAAGGCCGCTATCGAAGCATCCTGGGCCTCCATAAGACCTCAGCAGTGCCACAGGCTGATTGCCTCCATGCCACGCCGCATTGAAGCAGTCATTTCTGCCAAAGGATTCCCGACCAAGTATTGAGTGCATAACTGTACATGATTATTTGAAGGTTGACGTTTTTTGTATTAAAAACACTTTTCTTTTATTGGTCGGATGAAATATGCTAATTTTGTGAGATAGGAATTTTGGGTTTTCATGAGCTGTATGCCAAAATCATCCGTATTAAGACAATAAAAGACCTGAAATATTTCAGTTAGTGTGCAATGAATCTAAAATATATGAATGTTAAATTTTCATCATGACATTATGGAAAATAATGAACTTTATCACAATATGCTAATATTTTGAGAAGGACCTGTATACAGAGAGGCCAAGTACAAGTTTGGCAAGGCAGTGAAAGAGGCCAAACGACTGTACTCTGAGAAGCTCCAAAACCAGTTCTCAGCCAACGACTCTGCGTCTGTCTGGAAAGGGCTCAAGCAAATCACCAACTACAAGCCGAAAGCCCCCCACTCCATCAACGACCGACGCCTCGCCAACGACCTGAACGAGTTCTACTGCCGCTTTGAAAGACAAAGGGACAGTCCTGCAACCATCTCCCACGACGCCCCCCAACAGCTGCAGCCACAATCCACCACCCCCACCTCCCCAACCTCAAGAGGGGCCTTGGCACGTCCAACCCCCACCCTGAAGTTCCCCCCCACCAGCCCCCTACCCAACCCCCTACCCACGCCGAGGACGGCTCTTTCCATCCAGGAGAGGGACGTCAACAAACTCTTCAGGAGACAGAACCCCCGGAAAGCTGCTGGTCCGGATTCTGTCTCACCAGCCAGCCTGAAGCACTGCGCTGATCAGCTGTCTCCAGTCTTCACAGACATTTTTAACACCTCACTGGAGACATGTCATGTGCCAGCCTGCTTCAAGTCCTCCACCATCGTCCCTGTTCCCAAGAAGCCAAGGACCACAGGGCTTAATGACTTCAGACCCGTCGCCCTGACCTCTGTGGTGATGAAGTCCTTTGAGCGCCTTGTGCTCTCACACCTAAAAGACATCACCGACCCCCTCCTTGACCCCCTGCAGTTTGCCTACAGAGCCAACAGGTCTGTAGATGATGCAGTCAACCTAGCCCTTCACTTCATCCTCCGGCACCTGGACTCCACAGGAACCTACGCCAGGATCCTGTTTGTGGATTTCAGCTCTGCCTTCAACACCATCGTCCCAGTTCTGCTACAGGAGAAGCTCTCCCAGCTGAGTGTGCCCGACTCCACCTGCAGGTGGATCACTGACTTCCTGTCTGACAGGAAGCAGCGCGTGAGGCTGGGGAAGCACGTCTCTGACTCCCTGACCATCAACACCGGTTCCCCCCAAGGCTGTGTTCTCTCTCCTCTGCTCTTCTCCCTGTACACCAACAGCTGCACCTCCAGTCACCAGTCTGTCAAGCTTCTGAAGTTTGCGGACGACACCACCCTGATCGGACTCATCTCTGATGGTGACGAGTCCGCATACAGATGGGAGGTGGACCATCTGTTGGACTGGTGCAGCCAGAACAGCCTTGAGCTCAACGCTCTAAAGACAGTGGAGATGGTTGTGGACTTCAGGGAGAACCCAGCCCCACCTGCCCCCATCACCCTCTGTGACTCCACAATTGACACTGTGGAATCTTTCCGCTTCCTGGGAACCATCATCTCCCAGGATCTCAAGTGGGAGCCAAACATCAGCTCCCTCATCAAGAAAGCCCAGCAGAGGATGTTCTTCCTGCGGCAGCTGAAGAAATTCAACCTGCCAAAGACTATGATGGTGCACTTCTACACAGCCATCATTGAGTCCATCCTCACCTCCTCCATCACCATCTGGTACGCCGCTGCTACAGCCAAGGATAAGGGCAGGCTGCAGCGTGTCATTCGGTCTGCTGAGAAGGTGATTGGCTGCAGTCTACTGTCGCTCCAGGAACTGTACACCTCCAGGACCCTGAAGCGGGCAGGGAAGATTCTGGCTGATCCCTCCCACCCCGGTCACAGACTCTTTGAGACTCTCCCCTCTGGCAGGAGGCTGCGGTCCATCCGGACCAAAACCTCACGCCACAAGAACAGTTTTTTCCCATCTGCCACCAGCCTGGTTAACAAAGCCCGAAAACCACCCTGACACTCTCCCTTTACCCCACACCCCCCCTTTTTTTGCTGACAGGACACCTGTAACCTGTAACTCTATGCGTTACATTAACGCTCAGCTTGGACTCCTGCTTACTTGCACTGCTTTACTTGCACAATGATCACCTGCACTGTTGTATTGCTCTTGCATCTTATACTGCTCTATATTTACTCTCACTCACTTAAAACTGTGCACTTATATTTATATTATATTGTAGATATGTTTGTACTGTTTAATTTGTACTGTATTGCACCGACTACGCCAAAACAAATTCCTTGTATGTCCAAAAACGTACTTGGCAATAAAGCTTTTCTGATTCTGATTCTGATTCTGATTCTACTACATGTTCTACTGCTTAACATTGGCACAACATAAATGTCAACCCAATTTCATTAACCCCAAAAACCCAATAGCAATAATAATATTACCTTTTCTCATGCTATACTACACAGGTGCTCTGTCTCTAATGATGAGGATTCACTTATCTTAGCATGTCCAACATTTAAAGTGAATGACATGGCAGAGGAGTTGAATCTATTTTCTGATTAAATCAGAAAATAGATCCAATAGATGGAGCCACAATCATCTGTCCACTTGGGGGCACTTGTAGACTGTGAATAGTGATCAATTTTCAACCCCAGATGGTCACCCCTCCCGTGGCCATCATCTCATTGACTGCAACACTCTCCTTGAACTTTAGCATCATGATCAACAAAATCCAGGTTAGGTATGAGAATAAAGGATTGTGAAAATCCAAGTATTTGGCTAAATGTATCATTGGCAAGTAGAGACTGGATTGATGACACCTGAAATATTATATCCCACCAAATATTGCATCTAAGTGTTTTCTTGGTACCAGTAATGATTTATTATCGTGCAGTTCTAGCAAACAGGGAACCAACCATCTTACCAAATCAAACCAATACAAATACACCAAACCTTCATTTTAACTTTTTAATAGCAGCCCTCAAACTGGCAAACTATTTTTAAAGACATAGCACGTTTTTGTAGTTGGATTGTAGCTAAACATATATTTCCATTTACCAAATTAATAGTTTTTCAGCATTTGCTTCCACTGGACAGAAAAATTCTGTAATTAATAATTACAAAAATCAGATCAGGGTCCCAAATAAATGGTTGTTATACCATCGGTAGTAGGGCTGCACAATATTAAGAAAATTAGTGAATTTTGAGATAAACAACATGACATGACAATAATTAAAAAGTGTTGCTTACGGACTTGACCACCTCTTTACCCCTAAAACTTTGTAAGTGTCAAAGATATTACAGGCATACCAAGCCCTAATGCATGTTACTTAAATATAATGACCTGATGGCTGAAGCTAATGATTATTTCAGTAATCAAGTATCCTGAGTAATCTCATAAAAAAAAGAGCATTCCGCAGATTGTTCTTCTAATTTAAATTTTATTTTATGAATGATAGAAATGCATGAAAGTGAAGGTGCAAGTAAACAACTCAATTGCTTAAAAAGAAAATTATAATTTCATTGCTTTAAATGCAATAACATAACATGTCTTTAGTGCGCACATGAACATTTTTAGCAGAAGATGCCAACATCAACATGTTAAATGCTCAGTGCTTTCTGGAAGACTTGACATCAACACAGTTTCATTGTAGTGAAAATGGTCACAAACAAAAAAGTGCATAATGTGTCAATTGCATATTGCATTCTAGATCATTAGATTTCTTTTTAAATCAAAAAGTTATTGTTATTAAATGTTTTTACTGTTGTTTTGAAGTCCTTTGAGACATATAAATGCAATTTATAATTATTTTTATTATTAGCTCAAACTCCATGGCTTTGATCTTCATGTTTCCCTTACGGCTGCTCTGCTCTCCGTCACTCTCCATGTTGACATCCAAAAACACACAAAATTCCTCCATTTAAATAAGACCACTTTCGCACCCGTTATCCATTGCGCAAGCAATATATCGTGAGCAACACACCCAGTTACTGCATGTGCACTTTTTTTTTTTTGGAGCAAGCAATTTAGCGCTCCTTTATTATAATCTTTGAAAATCTGGCCAATTGTAGTGTAGTGATACTGCGATATATTGAGCAGCCCTAATTGGTACCAGAATATCTCTTGCCAGCATACTGTCTGATTTGATATCAGCTCCACCCCTTTCAAAACAAGTTTTAAATATCAAGACTCGTGTTTAAAACTATATTATAGGCCATGCACATTATTTATAACAAATCTAGGTTTTCACCCTTTATAATCATCCTGCCCTGTGCTACAGTGGGATTTCACAGAAGCTTTATAGAGTCACAAATTAGTCTATGGTTATATTTTAGTTACATTATGTCTAGTAAACCTAATGGGTAGCTCCCAGTAGCAGTCCTTCAGCAGAGCCTGCGCAGCCGGGGCCTCAGGCCGGCTGGGTGACAGTACGTAGAAAGAATAGTCCTAGATCCCAGCACACAGGTCACCACCAACCCGTCTGCGTTTCTAACAGATTTTCCCCACTCAGCGACACACCCGCTGAGAAGCCAACTCTGGTAATTGGCAGCTCCACAGTCAGAAACGTGGCACTAGAGACACCAGCGACCATAGTCAAATGTCTGCCAAGGGCCAGAACGGGCGACATCAATTCCTACCTGAAACTGCTGGCTAAGGATAAGCGTAAATACAGTAAGATTGTAATTCATGCTGGCAGTAATGACACCTGGTTACGTCAATCAGAGGTCACCAAAGTTAGTGTTGCTTCGGTGTGTAAGTTTGCCAAAACAATGTAGGACTCCGTAATTTTTTCTGGTCCCCTCCCCAATCTGACCAGTGACATGTTTAGCCGCATGCTGTCCTTCAACCGCTGGCTGTCTAGGTGGTGTCCAGAAAATAATGTGGGTTACATTGATAACTGGCGAACATTTTGGGGAAAACCTGGTCTGATCCGGAGAGATGGCATCCATCCCACTTTGGATGGAGCTGCTCTTCTTTCTAGGAATCTGGCCGAATTTATTAGTTCTCCAAAACTCTGACAACCCAGGGTTCAGACCAGGAAGCAGGGTCGTAGTTTAACACTCCTCTCTGCAGCTTCTGTACTGCTACCCACCCATTACCCTATTAAGACAGTGTCTCGCCCACGGCCAAAATTTAATAGATTAAAAAATAATCTAAAAGGAGTAAATCAGAAAAATCAAATAAAAATAAACACAACTCAGGCTAAACAAAACAATAAAACAATTAAATGTGGCTTAGTGAACATAAGATCTCTCTCTTCAAAGACTTTGCTAGTTAGTGACCTGATTTGTGACAATCAGATTGATTTATTTTGCCTCACAGAAACCTGGCTGCAGCAAGAGGATTACATTACTATGAATGAGTCAACTCCTAATTATTTAAATTTTCACATTCCTCGAAATACTGGGTGAGGAGGAGGAGTAGCAACCATCTTTCAGTCCGATTTATTGACTAGTCCCAGACCAATTAATAGCTACAACTCTTTTGAATATTTAATCCTTAGTTTTCTTCATCCAAAATTTCAAAGCACTATAACCACTTGTTTGTTGTTTTGTATCGTCCACCAGGTCCTTACTCACAATTTTTAGATCAGTTTTCAGACTTTTTATCTGATTTAGCATTAGATGCATATAAGGTTATTATTGTGGGGGATTTTAACATTCATGATGACACTGAAAGGGATAGCCTAAATATAGCCTTTAATGCTATCTTAGACTCAATTGGCTTTGCTCAAAACATTAACAAACCTACCCTCCTTTGTCTTTATTCTCTGGACCTTGTGCTGACATATGGCATTGAGTGTAAAGACATAATATTTTCTCATAACCCTGTCCTGTCTGACCATTTTTTTTTTTCCAATAGGTCAAATTATCAGGCAGCATAGGATAAATTTTCACTGTTACGCTGATGATACTCAGCTTTACTTATCCATAAATCCTGATGAGCCCAACCAGTTAGATAGACTACAAGCATGTCTTGAAGACATTAAAAACTTGGATGACTTTAAATTTTTTAGCTTCTAAAAATTCACACAAGACAGACGTTGTCGTCTTTGGACCGGAGTCTTTAAAAAAGAAACTGCTTAGTCAATCACTTAACCTGGATGGCATTAAATTGACCTCTGGTAATAAAGTAAAAATCATGGTGTTATTTTTGACCAGGACATGTCATTTAAATCCCATATTAAACAAGTTTCTAGGATTTCCTTCTTTCATCTCCGTAACATTGCCAAAATTAGAAATATCCTATCCAGGAGTGACGCTGAAAAACTAGTCCATGCATTTGTTACTTCAAGGCTGGACTATTGTAATTCTTTACTATCAGGATGTCCACAAATGCAGTTAAAAGGCTTCAGCTGATTCAAAATGCTGCAGCAAGAGTTCTGATGAAAATTAAAAAGAGATCATATTTCATGCTTAGGCTGCTGGAGGACATAATGACCACTTTCACTCTCTCTGCTACATTCTCACACTGCTCTCCAATTTTGCATTATTAGGCCCGAGCAGGAAAACTGCAAGGGCCTATTGTAATCGCTAGAATTCTTAATATTATTATTCCGGGGACTTTTGGCGGGGCAATATGGGGGCTTTGCCATTCCCCAAAACACGTATAATTTTACACAAAATTGTCCCAGACTAAAATTTTTGATCCTTAATGTAGTTGTCAGTGGGCATGGCCAAACCACTTAGCCACACCCCCAAACGTGAGTTAGCCCGAACCGTAAGTCGTAGAGATCTGAAAGTTGGCACACTGCTAAAGCTCCTCAAACAAAGAAAAAAAGTCTCTTGGGGGTATGCCCTAAAACGCACAGGAAGTCGGCCATTTTGGGTCAAAGGCCGATTTTTGGCCGTTTTTATTTGGTCAATATGCAGATAAGGCATGAGGGATAAAAAATCCTGACTTTTCGGCCATGTTTAGGCGGCGTGGCCGGGACACGAACTTGGCGTTCGCGCTCAAAGTGAAAAGATGCAATAACTTTTCCAAAGAAACGACAAATCAAACCAAAGTTGACATGAAGGAGGACCGTTGGGTTCCCGACGATCCTATGGGGTCATATGCTGACATCATCAAAGCCATGCCCCCTGAGAACCGGAAGTCACTTTTTTCACTTGCAAAGGTGCCTCTTTGACCCTCTTGACCCAATCAACTTGAAAGTGTGTCAGAAGACAGACAACTAGTGGGTCTAACTTTGTTTGACGCACAGTAACTTTTCATAAAAGGGTGTGGCAGCGAAGTTGGATGTCACGCCATGGCCATACGTTTGGCTCTAATTTCCACATACATCATCTGATCTGCACCAAATTCAATGTGATTTATCCTTGTCCAGTCCCCAACAGAGATCTGATGCCATATTTGGTGGGCGTGGCCTAATTCGTCCACAGCGCCCCCTACAAAATTACAATCAGCCCCAAGCCATGCTTAGACCGAGGATTCTGAAATTTGGTACACATATGTAACTTCTCAGGACCTACAAAAAAGTCTCTTGGAGCATTGGTCAAAACCCAACAGGAAGTCGGCCATTTTGGATTGAAGTTGCCATTTTGACACCATTTTTGCTGTTTCTAGCCCACGTATCTGAGCGAACTCCTCCTACAGCTATTGACTTACAGACTTCAAAATCACTCAGTATACTCTTAAGGCATTGGGGATCAAAAGTTATCAAAAACTTTTTGATACATGAAATCGTGTGGGCGTGGCCACACCTCTAAATATGACTTCTTGCCATAAAAGAGGAAATTCATATAGCTCCTACAAGGAAAGTCACAGACACATGAAACCTTCTGGGATTGATCTGCCTCTAGGCCTGAACAATATTCACTGGTCAGATGCTGACATCATCGAAGCCCCGCCCCCTGACAACAGGAAGTATCACGTTTTCCTTTACATAGACAATGTTTGATGTTCTTCACTTAATCAATGTGAAAATGTCCTAAGTAACAGATAACATGATGGTCTTAGACAGTTAGACAGTCGCCAGTAATGACTGCTTTAGCTTGAGGGTGTGGAAATGATGCTGTGGCGAATTCTGATGTCACGCCACAGCCATACGTTTGGGTCTAAATTACACATGCATGGTCCGATTCACTCCAAAATAAATATAGTTGATATCTGTCAGCCCCCAAACACCTCTATTGGATTACATTGGAATTTGGATCAACTGCGCCCCCTAGGACACTTCAAGGGCTATATCTCCCTCATACATCATCGGATCCACTTCAAATGTAGTACACATCATGAGGCATCAATGCTGAACATGTTGCCACAGTCAGTTCATGACATCATTTCAGCTCCGCCAACTAATAAAAAACTCAATGCAGCTTCCATCTGGAAGTTCCAATTTCCCCCAAATTTTAAATGCTTCTCGCCAGATGACAACTCTGCATGTCCCAAGATAATATGACATGTCGCTCACAGTCCCTCCTAGTGGCGATGTGTGGAATGCATAGGCGGCGATGCCAGGTTTCCGCGGTCGCCGCACAGACCGAGTTGCGCTGAGGTGCGAGGGCCTTCAAGGCTGCTTGCAGCTTTAATTTGCTGTTATTTCAGCTTTTAACTTTATGTTCTCTCCCTTTTCTCTTCCTAGAAGCTACACCTGGCCTGACTCTGTGTCTACATGTGACACCTTTCTGGGGAGGGGCATCGCCCAAGCTTCTGCTGGCAACAACTTAATGCTCAGCCTTGTTGGAGTCATCCATTTTGGTCGCACAGTTGAACATGCACAGCTCAACAGACATCGCAGCTCTGATGTCACCCCGGATTATAAATCCGCTGGAAAAAAAAAAAAGTTTAGTTGCCATTTCCCACGTGTCTCACAGGACGACGCAACGGAGGCGCATATCTGGAGAAACAAAAGCTCGCAGGCTAACTTTTCCTCCACATGGCCATTCCCGAAAGAGCTTGAAAGCTGGAAATCTGTCTGATACAAGGTGGTCAGAATATTATTTCGCCAATCGAAGACGCAGGTGAAAACCCAGAGAGGTTTTATTTCCAAGGAGATGAGTTTCCTCCTTGTTGATTCAGTCGACTAAACGGTTTTTCATATTTTCCCCTCCTGGATGGAGGAGAAGTTTACCGTATTTTTCTCGAGGTGATCACGGACGCATGATCTCCCCTCCCTCGTTTTTCTTCAGACCTGACCCAACCGGTGAAGAGAAGAAATCAACGTCAAAGTAATTCCGTTCTTTTTATATTAAATTGGATAGGTGCATTTAGAGGTCTGGGCAGGATGAGGCATAGTTAAGGTGATTTTAGAATCCCCAGTAGTTAATCCAAGGTATCAACTTGTTGCATGCAATACTGATTGAAGTATTTTATACTGAGCTGTGTTTTGATTTGCTGCACAAGCGCTGCTGAATCATGTGTGTTCATGTTTTGTCTGGCTGATCCCAAATCAGCCAGGAGTTAGAAGTTGGACTTTTAAAAGTTTTTCATTCAAAGCAACTGCAGTCTGAGCCTCGTCTGACTACTCCTTTGTTCCAGTTTATTACTGGAGTTTTTCCACTGAGTTTCCACCTCAGAGTTTTATGACTCTTTGTTCGAGATTTGGGGCAATCAGCTGTACGGCTAAAGGGGCGTGGCCCCACTGTTTTAACAGCTGATTGCTGCAATTGAAACATCAGCACAACAGGAGGATTTCTCTTTCCATTTAACCCAAATTGCACATTTTGTCCACAAAACTGCTGGTTTGATCTTCATAGGCTTCATTGGCTTCAATAAATCTTCATATATATAATTAAGAGAATAGTTTGTGTTTATTTTGTGCAAGAGTGATTTATCTGTAAAAACAAGGTCAAAGTTCCCGCACCTTTGGTGAAGTGGTTGAATAAACTGACATTTTGTGGTTTTGGTTAATAATTTATCAATTAATGATGAATAGCTAATTGTAATTATTAAAGAGCTTTGAGCACATAATCACAACACCAGAGGACATCTCTGATTTTTTGATAAGAAATTTTTTTTTTTCAAATTATGATTTTAAATTATATTTCTTGATAGATATTAATTGATCAATAATCATAATTCTTACAGCCTCTACCGATGATTCACATGGCCCTGTCTTTCAGAGTTTAACCCTTTCTCTCTCCTAGATATAGCAATTGACTAAGCTTTTATTGTAACTAACTATGTGCTCTCTTTCAAACTCTAACCTTGAAAACTGGCTCAGAGTTTATCTGTTCTTTCTTTCTAGAACAAACAACTAAAGGAGCTACATCCATTAACATTTACTTTTCCTTCCCATAGAAAGGACTCCTAGATCAGTGCTTCTTTGTTCTCTTTGTGTCTCTGCTCTGTTCTCTCAAACCCCCAGTCGGTCGTGGCAGATGGCCGCTCACACTGAGCCTGGTTCTGGTTCTGCTGGAGGTTTCTTCCTGTTAAAAGGGAGTTTTTCCTCTCCACTGTCGCTACATGCATGGTCAGTTTGAGGGATTGCTGCAAAGTCAACGCCAGTGACTGTTCACTGTCTCTACATGCTCATCCAGGAGGAGTGAATGCTGCAAGTCACTGACTGGATGCAATCTGCTGGGTTTCCTTAGACAGAAAAACTTTTTATCCAATTTGAATAAATAACTGAATCTGACTGAACTGTTCAATGGTTAGGATTAATTGGAATGTATGTACCTGACTTTTGTGAAGTGCCTTGAGACGACATGTGTTGTGAATTGGCGCTATATAAATAAACTGAATTGAATCTGCTGAAAGCATTGCTAACAGCCCACTGCATAGGGCTCAATTCTGAGTTGCATATACAGGTAACAGATCTAAGCATTCAGGTCAGATTTTAAGTAGGTAAGAACACTCATGTCTGGTTCTAGCAGAGCCATGTTAGTGCAAGGTCTGATCGAGGTCTAGGGGGATAAAAAATGGAATATCCAAGTTTTAAACATGACAGTGTCAACAAGGCAGCAATCACCTCCATGGACACAAACTAAGTCTGATTATACTAGTCAGGGTTAAATATGAACACCTAGTGAGCCTGTGAGTCCAGCAGCCCACCCTCTCCTCGAGTCACCACTGCAGCGGGTCCCCAATAATGGCCATCCCCTCAGCTCGCTTGACCCCATGCTGTGCTAACGGGTTTGTCAGGAAACAAGGGGAGAAAAAACCCTTTCTTCTCAATTACCCCCGCAGCCCCAAGCTACCGAGCAAACACAAAGGAATCTGGCTTCATTAAAACCATCTCAGCCAGGAAAGAGCCAAACAAGCTAATTTATCAGCAAAGTACTGGGCTAAGGACTGCAGGGAGGGAGACAGACTCTGGATGTTCCCAGATTCAGCCCACAAAAAATTTGGGCACCTGTAGTAAGAGCTCAACCTCTAACTTTGTGCCTCAGTATGAATGTGTGTCTGTGTAGAAAAGAAAAACTGAGTGTGGGAGGCTGGATTTGAGAAAACTTGACAGCAACTCCTATTCAAACCTGAAGGCAAAATTCAAGCTTGTCAGCTGGGTGTGCAGTTTTTGTGCATCAACGTTGGGGGAGAAAGAGGAAGAAACATGCAGGCTTTTGAGTAAAAGAGAAGACGCTAGAGGGAGTAAAGGGAAGGTAGAGATGCTGCCTGAGGGCCTCACACAGAGCAGGCAGAATATATATACAGGAGGAACCAGTGGGGCTTTCCACAGAGGGAAAAAAAATAAATCTGAGGATATTCATTGATCTCCTTCCTATGCAAACAGTGATCTGGGTCTGGTATTCATGTTTGTCTTCTATTGACACATGTAGTAAGAGGTTTGTTCTAACTACCACAGTCTAATAGAACAGAAAAGTGCAGATATCACTGATAACATCTAATAACATTTCCAGACAATGGAGCTTCATTTGTGAAACTTTATTAAACTCTCACGAATTGCAATGTTACATATAGGCCTGAACCATATTAGAAAATCTGCCACAGGGATTTTACTGTCAATACTGTGATAACTATAACAGTTGTGATGTCTATATGTTTCCCTTCTTCCTCTCTTTTTGTTCTGTGCTTCCAACACTGACTTTTAGCATCTTGGGGACTATTATCTGTATCATCTGTGGGCATCTACTGCTATGAGACTTCATCCAGCAGGTTGAATACTACATGTCCCTTCATAACACTGGAAATAAATTGGCTAGCAATTATTCCACTCCAAACAGTAATGACTAAACATGATTTATGTGTACACCTGTATCCTAATGACGTTACATTTGCTTTATATTGTGCAGTCCTAGTTACGTCTGTTAAAATATTGATTTTTTTAATAGTATTCAAACATGACAATGGCAAGTCCATAGGTTCTTAACCAGATGTTAAAGAGCCATGTGTAAGCCGCCACAGAAAAAAGGCTAATGCTCACTGATCTGCAAGAAGTTACTGTGTGCATTAAATGTTTTTTGAGGTCAGACACGAGCAGAAATTATTCATTTAGCTTTCTGACTCTGTTAACATAGCTTTCAAGCTATGAAGGTTTTCCTTTGCATGCGTACAACTTGCACATCGGTCAATGCCCCAGTCAAACACAGGGCCCAGAGCAGCTGCAAAGTTTGCTTTTACGTTAGACCAGCCCTGGTGTTTTAAAGCAGAGCGATAAAGTAGGCTATGATGTCCTCAAGTCTGAGTCACACACTCTTTTCTTTTTTTTCTGGATTTCAGTGGATGAGCACCATTTTGTGGGCTTTGCATGTTTCCTACGGCGCTTCAGCCACAGCATGCCTCAGATGCCCTGTTCAGAGCACCGGACACACACTTCAACCACTTGACTGATATTAACATAGAGTTGTTTAAATCTAGAGATAGAAATTATACCTGAAATAATGAACAAAGCCAATGAATTACCAGATATGGTGAACTTTAGGGTGTCTGTGTGATCGCTAGCTATATTATGACACATTTGAGGCATCAGCAGGTTATGATGAAATAATACAATCTGATTCTGGGGGGGGGGACTTTCAGATTACTCCAGGATTTTTTAAGGGCACGGTTATTGGTGGACCCTTTCTTGCCCATCCGCCATATTTAAAACCTGCATGTTGTTGTTTTCTACTTTATGCGAGATTCATACTAAGGCACACTTTTACAAATAAAATGTGTCACAACACCACAAGCAAAAAAAGCCAGTTGTGCTTTGTTTGGCCTTTGGTTTCCTATTAGTGCCACCTGCTGGACTGGAGGTGTGGTGCTGTTTTCTTCAAAACTTTCCCCAGACATCATTAGACTGATTTAAATACATTTTCCATGGCCATTTAGAGCAGTGCAAACAAAAAGCACACAAATTACCCTAGATTCCTTTTGTCTGGTTAAAGAAAAATCCCAGGTATTAACTCCTTCCACAGTACTTTGTCATGATTTCTTCTTAGGTGATCGTTGGGTAACTTAAGAAGAGCATCCAGTGACTGTTACATTGCTACATACAGGCATGGCATAGCTACTTTAACATTTTAAGACATTATTTTATTTATTATTATGAATGAACACATTTCTAGAACAGATGCCATGTTCATAAGGCACATTTAGGAAAAACTACCAAGATGGTTTAAGAAAAACTGTAAATAAGACCTAAAAACCTAGAAACTGATGTGTAACTATCAATCTGTTGTATTTGGGAAAATATAAATAAATCAAAACACTTGTCTGGGCAGGGCACAAATACTGGCTCTAGCCCAGGGGCCCACATCCTGCTAAATCCGGCCCTACCTCCAGTGTTGTTCAAAGAAAACAGGGTAGCAGTTGTAGCATGCAGCAAACACCTTGATAGGCAGCAGTGATTTTAGCTGAGGTGTCCTCCACCAGCATTTATAGCTACAAGTTAGAACAGGTCGGCTGTTATTTCTGTGAAAGGTGTTTTTGTTACCGATAAAAGTTGGGTCTACAACCCACAACTCAACTTTAAACTCCGCGTTTTTTCTCAATTTTTCCGTCCGTGTTTCAGCAGGCGCGAGCATTAGCTAAGCAGCAGATAAAGTGAAGGATGAAAACTTACCAATTAACCCGCCGACCATGAAGGCGAGCGCCTGGAACAAAAGCAGAGTAACTCCCACAATCACCAACTTTTTGGTGCTCATATTCTCGATGATAGCCCCCGTCATTGTGAAAAAAAAAACGTTTCGTTTAAGAAAAAAAAAACCCGAGCTAAAAAGAAATATCACTGTGGTGAAAAAGGGGGAGAAAACGCTGCATCCGCGACAAGCAGGAAAGACGAGCTGAGCTGGGCCCCTCCACCGCTCTGCTCCTGCCTTTCAACTTAGAAGGAGGAGAAAAAGGCAGGAATCACATGACCGAATAGCGCCGTGCTTTATCCCCAAACAGCCAACACACACTAGACCTGGGGGATGATCTGTGGAGCGCCACCGCATTGCATTAGAGGCTAGAAATGCAGGTTACGGTGCTGCCAGATGCCTGGAATAGCGACCCTGTTGTGCGAGGACAGCCTGCGGGGCTATTTAAAGGAAGCTTTCAGGGTCCCATCCCACCTACACTGTTAAATAGTCGACATTGCACTCTCCATGGACATCTGCTCTTAATGCACTTGAATAAGGATGGCCTTTTTATATGCTTAATTCCAGTATTATGAGTTCATCGTCAATCGAGTTTGTAAACAAAACATCTTTAAAATATTTGCTTGATTTGTTTTAATCCATTTTTTTACAGATTTATAATCATACAGAATAATCTGTGTCTTTTGTCAGTTCACATTCTTTTTTGTTTTAACAACTAAAATGCAGGTGCATCGCAATATAATATTTAAAGGTTTAATTAACTCAAAAAGGGAATCTCGTATTTTATAGAGATTCATACAGCCAGAGTGGTCTATTTCAAACGTGTATTTTTTTTTTTTTATGGAAATAGTTGACAGCAAATGAAAACCCAAAATTCAGGTTCTCAGAAAATTAGAATATTAAAAGTGACCAATGAAAAATGATTTTTCATACAGGAATGTGGAGCTAATGAAAAACCTGTCCATTTACTCTACAGTATATGCACTCAGTACTTTGCATATAGTACTGCATCAATGCAGCGTGCCATGGAGGTTATCATCCTGAACAGGTATTGATACTTTTGGAATTGTGAGCAGGACCTGCGTGGAAAAGAAAAAAGCATATTCATAAATCTTGTCAGCAGTGGAAAGCTGACTTTTTACTTCATAAATCACTGTAGGTGTAAACTTCACACTGGTCACTAGTCAACTTGTATTCATTGCCTCTCCACTCTCTTCTGGGTCAAATAAAATGCAGAATGTACTCTCATTTGCAAAGAGGACTTTGGACCACTAATCAATTGTCCACTTTTTTTTTCTCTCCTTAGCTGCTGTAAGCCAGTTCTGACGTTAACTCTGGTTTGGCAGTCTCTTAACACGCACACTGTGACAGTTGTAGCCCAGGTCCTGTCATGGGAATGTCTGTGTAGTGGCTCCTAAAGCTCTGACGCCTGTCCATGCCGTGGGAATTTCAACCAAATTCCTGTATTGTCTTTGTTTCACAATCCTCTCTGCTGCTGTGTGTACCTTTTTCTGGCACATTGTTTACCTTCCTCTCAACTTTCCATTAACATACTTAGACACAGCCATTTGTCAACGGCCAGCTTCTTCAGCAACGGCTTTCTCTAGTTTATCCTCCTTGTGGAGGGTGTCAGTGACTGACTTCTGGACAACCTCATTATTGTAAAGACCAAAAAGTGTCCATAACAGAACATGTCTGTATTAAAAAAAAATAATTTATTGTGTAAAATATTATTGTGCAATATTAAAATTTTCTGAGTATGTAATTAATGAGAAAGTCAGTGATACTGACTTTATGACAGAATGTGACAAGTCAATTCCCATTGTTAATTAGCACTTTGGAGGAAGAAGATTGAAAATATAATACATGCTACAAGAACATGAAATTTCCATCAGGTCAAATTGCATCTGCTCCTTTTTTTCAGAAGGAATCTGGTTGCCGGTGCATTTCAAATGACAGTGCAGATGTAGGTTGTGCCTTCCTGTTGTCTTCCTTCTTTGGCAGATGTTGCAAGTTCCATTTCCCAGCTGTGAATCAATATTAGAGGCATAGTTAGTTTTATGACTCTTAGTCTGGCATTCCTGTTCGATGTGCAACATTTCAATGGCAAGGAGATGCCATCTTTAAAAGGTGTTTCCAAAATATAAGTTTAGAAAAATGTTTTTTTGTAAGATGTATTAAAAAACTGTTAATTTGTGCATTACATGTGACACCCGCACAGACAAGCATCAGAATCTATTAAAGTATGATAAATAATGACTTTTAACATATTAATCAAATTATAAATATTTTCTTTAGTGTGACGTCATCTAGACAATGTAATGAGTCTTTTTAATGTTAAATTTAAAGTTAAAATGCTTTTTTTTTTTGCTATTCAGCCTCTGAGCAAATTTCAAAGTAGGCTCATTTTTGATGGGATTGATAATCAATATGCCTTTTTGTAATCTGGATTCTGTGAGAGAATCAAAGCTCAATTCGGGGTGCCCTCCTGTTCTAGGACCCCTAAGCAGCAGCTCAGTTCTGCTTTTTCTTGGCTCTGTCTGGCAGATGCTGATATTTACAAATAAGGCCAGATCATAGCTAATATTTCACAGAGATTACTTTTACTTAGTTTGACCATGTTTTTTTTTCTTTTTATATGACCTGGGATCAGGGCTTTGCCAATTCCTTTGCTAATGTAACATCTGTGTACCAGAAAGCTGAAGCTGGAGCTACTTTCTCTCACTGGTTCTCTGTAGATCTGAAAGTGGAGACATTTCAGGTAACTGCTACTGAACTGCTCTACTTCACACACAGGCTCTGACAGAGAGAGACTGGCCTGTGCAGAGGACAAATCTAGCCTGCCCTTAGAAGCTTTGCCAGTTGGAACTCATTGCTCACTAAGCCTGGCTGAGACGTAGGTCCTGCTGGGGTCTGCCAGTACCTGTTTGACTGACACCAAGGCTGTCCAAACAGCAACTATATGCTGCTAACATCTCCTAAGTATGATCAGTCAATGTTGATAGCGGATATTTAAAACATGGTAAATTGGTATGATTTGTTGCCTGCCTGACACATCCTTGTATGTCCAAAAACGTACTTGGCAATAAAGCTTTTCTGATTCTGATTCTGATTTGGTGTACCTCAAACATCAGTATCATGATAACAGGGTTAAGATGTTAATTTTGTGATTGACTGGTGCATTATTTGTCATTAAATTTATTGGACTGAATTGTTTGGTCTTCTTTATGTTTCCTTAATTCCATTAGTTTCTCAGCTCCTCTTACCAGCAGTCCCCTCTCACTAACACTCTTTCCATTTTCACAGGTTTTCTCATTTACTGTCAGATTCTCCTGGTTCCTTTTTCATCCCTGTGTCTTTCAATCTCTTCCTGCCATTACACTCTGCCTCAAATTCTATGGGTTTTGCAGATTCTGTTAATTAACTTGTATTTGTACCCTAACCTGCATTCTAGGTTCTCATTCCAAAGTAGATTTTTCTGAGATATGAGTGTTATGAGTAGTGGAAAGTTCCCCTACATTTTGCACTGGTTTTAGCAAAGAAAAAATGTGTGGTGTAGCTGTCTTCCATTTGAAGCAGGAATGCAACATCTTGGCAAGGTGCACTCTGCTTTGATTTGGCTGATGACCTTCACCCTGTATGTGGGTGTGCAACCAAGAACAGATTATTGAAGAGAGCTAAACCCTCAACCTTCAGCTTCAGCTAAACCATAAAGGTTTACTCAGAGAAATACCCTTATTGTAAATAAAAATAAACTGAAAACATTTGACTGGTTTAATGTAAACTAATGTTTATGTATGTTGTTGTTGTTCTGTTTTAACTAGCTCCTCACAATCAACTAGAGACATAAGTATTGAATTAATTATTGTACGTATTAGTTGATATGTTCTACGTCAGTTTTCTTAGCATCCCTCCATTACATACCTGTTTATTCTATGGTGTCAGTGCATGAATGACCTGATCTTCAATAGGTTCCAAAATTATTGAAATCAAACCTTGAGTGCACAAAACTCCACAGATTTCACCATGTCAGCATTTATGGCACTGTGCAAAAGTATTCCTGCCCTTGGAATATTTTCCCATTTTGTCATAAACCACAAACAATGTGTTTTATTGGTATTTTATTTGGTAGACCAACACAACGTAGCACCTGATTGTGATGTGGAAGAAAAGGTTACGTGATTTTCAAAGTTTTTAACCAAGAAACTCTTGAAAGTGTAGTGCACATTTGCTGCTCATTGAAGTGACCTAGTTAAAGAATAAAGACCACGTGTGTATAATTTAACCTTGGTATAAATCCAGCTGTTCTGTGAATGTCTCAGAGGTTTGTTAGAGAACACTTGTGAGCGAACAGCATCATGTGGATCAAGGAACATACCAGACAGATGAAGTTTAGGAGAAGTTTAAAGTAGGGTTAGGGATCATCTTAAAACATCTCACAAAGCACTGATCAATCATCATCTGAAAATGAAAAGAGTATGGCACAAAGAACATACCAAGACATGGCAACGTTTTATTTAAAAGCCATTCACAAAAATGTTTCAGTGTTGCTTAAAATGGAATTAACACAAGTAGCCTTTACAAATGGTATGTCCTAAATTCACAAGCAGGAAATTTGACACGAACGTGCAGGAACTTCTGGAATATGTTTTTTACAGCCTTCTTGTACTAAACATGACACAAACAGATATAAGAAGTAATGGAGTTGACCTTTGCTGTAGTAGTTGATCAACTGAAGTTTGCAGGGGTAGCAGACAGAAACAGAGCAAACTTGCAGTTTTTTCGTTCTTTTTTACCTGAGATTCTTGGTAGGTATTATCATTCCTGTCTATACAAAGGCAACAAGGTCTGATTGAAAGATGAATGAACCATAGCAGTATCATTCTACCTGATAACTGTATTAACATTGCTACTGGCACTTAGGTATTTGCATAAAGCAGGAATTATACTGCAACATGAAGAGCTGATAGGTATAGAGCCACAGTGCAAAGGATAAGGCTGGAGTTTTGTGTTCAGAAACTGGCACGGATTCTGTCCAGGGGATCCTTCTCCCACATCTTAGGATCCCAAGCCTGGAACCAGCCAGTGAAAGTAGGAGGCTCTGCCCCCTGCTTGATGGTGGTGATGGGCAGTCCTTTGCGACCAGACGGATCTGAGTCCACGTAGTCTTTGGCTGTATGACGAGAAGTGAAAAGTAGAAACAGAGAGTTTTATAGCATCTACTCTGCAGACAATAGACATTTAATGTAGGTAACATAAAGGGATAGTTCAGGATTCTGAAGTAAGCTTCTGTTAAAATGATATGAACTGTTAATGTCATACCTGCAGTAGATAACTACTGGGTTTTTCATTTAGTATAAATCCAGTTTAGCTTTTCCTGCAGGCTAAAGCTAATGGCTAGTCCAAGTAGGAACGTTATTTAAGGAAAAACTGCTGACTTTATACACAGGAAAAGTTGGTAGCAGTAGTTACACCACCAACAATCTGCCTGTGTGAAACATGTGCTGAAAACAGAACATGTAAAAGTCAGAGTAATTTTGAGATCTAAAAGTAAAACTGTGTAATAGCAAAAGTATGATTGCAGTTTACGTAAACAATTTTATTGTTTTTTTATTCAATTCAGTTTATTTACATAGTACCAATTTACAACACGTGCCTTACTTTTGTATCAGATTAAAATGACTCGGGAAATCAAGCTAGCCAGCATCAGGATATACTGAGAAGCCTTTGTGCTGACAGTCACACTGATTTTGATTCTTTAGGACAATAGCTGTCTGACAGAAAAAAGTCAAATGCCAAAACAAAATACTTAAAAAGACATTTCACTGAAATAAATATGTACAGTATATGTGCTTAGAGCTGTTTTTGATGGTAAAAATTAACCTTTCTTGCTCATGTTTTGACTTGCGGTTATAGCTCATCCATATCTTAAGCAATTCTGCAAATTAAGAAATTGAGAATACTTTGACTTTACAGGGCTTCCACATAACCCCAGTTATTAAATAAGAAAAGCAGTATGTTTCTGACATAAATATATTTCTTTAGCTGCTAAATCATGCCAAATCATACATAAGTAACTAACTACATATGGTGTTTCTCTTGTTTGTCTGAGTAATGCAATGTTTCAGAAACAGTTCTAGAATCTTTAAACATTCAGGGTTTCCAGCCAAGGAAGGTTTCTATTTTAACAAAAAAAAAAAAAAAAAAAAATTTCAGCACATTTTGGAGCAAACTGATAATTTCATGAATGTGTTTAGATCATGACTTCAGCATGCATTGGAACAGTACACAGACAAGTGTGAAGCACCTGGGTTTGAAGTCAGCTTATCCCTGAAGTATGACTCCATGGTTCTGAACCAAAGAAAGCTGGAATGCATCCTCTGCATTGTGAGAAAAGTCTGTCTCAGGCAGAGGAATTCAAGTATCTTGGTGTGTTGTTCATAAGTGGTGGACAGAGTGAGAGGTAGAGAGGTGGTTTGTGGCTCTGTCTGAAACAAGTGTGGTAAAAAAGGAGAAAAGCCAAAAAAAGGGGAGCTTTTAAATTACTGGTACTTCCTTGTTTCAGCCTTCACCTATGGTCCTAAGATACAGATCATGACCAAGAGAAAGCCATTTCAGATCCCACATCTCCTCAGCATGGGGTGGCTGGGTTCTGCCTTAAAGGTATAGTAAGGGGCTTTGTTGCCTGGGGCCCTTTGATAGTTTTCAAAATGCATCCAACTGGGAGGGAACCCTGGGTCAGAACCAAAAAAAGATGGAGGGGCTATTGCTGCTTTTGATTTCTCTTGGAAGTAAGAGCTCTGAGCTGGAAATGGTGTCATGCCTGAGTGTGGAACATTCCAGATGCAAATCTGAAAATAATGGGATTTGTTACTTGTGGTGGCTAAATGCTATTAGCAATACAAGCTAATAATAATGTATTTCCATTAGTGTTATTTACTTAAAAACAAAAGGCACATGTTCACTAATACCATTTTACTGCAATATGTGCCCCACTGCTTTAAACAGATACAAACTGATGGGCTAATAAATCGTTAATATCAGCCACCTTTACTACATTTAATATGCGAGCTTTCATATTGAATAATAAACCGCGGATTGTTAGGCTAACTCTGTGGGAAACCACAGTTTGGTAACCATGCTAGATGGCTGACTACATGCAGAATTTAGTGAAGGTTGCAGATGTTACAACTATCTGTTCTCTAAATATTTTAGTCTGGTTTAAACAAAATGATTTTACTCGAACTTCCAGCAATGTTAAATGAAAACATGTTAGATGTGTATTGTAACTTTGTGAGAATTCTTTAGAAGCCAAAATTACCTAAACACAATATGTTTCTCATCATTTTCTAATTTTTCAAACCTTAATTTCATCTGAACCAGCTCTAAACCCAGAACACCTAAGAGAAGACAATCCACCCTGCATTTGTTTCTGTTCTTCCAGCTTTAATATAACCAACCTATTTTGGGAGCTCCATTCTTTTCCTCTGCATTAGCCTCGTTACCAACCCAAAGGAAGAGCTGCAGGGATGAAGGAGACACATTTAGTAAAAATCCAGTCTGGTAGTCTACAGCCCAGTTTGATGTTCAAATCAAAACTGTAACGCTGCACAGTCTGCAGAGTTTCAAGTGCTAAAATGACAGTTCAGGTGTGAAAAAAAGCTCATCTTGCCTGATCCCAGGCGTCCAGGATCATGACGTCATCAGTGGCCAGGTCTGACTGCGTGAAGTCTCCTGGTACCTCTTCCACCTGAGCGCCAGTGCAAATGAAAATACACTCTGACAGCATGTACTGTAGGTATGTAGCTTTTTACTAATGCATTATAACCTAATGATAACATACATATATCTATTTAGCATCTATTTAGCATTCTGCTGTTATCACTTCCAACTTACAATAAGTCTTCCGGTTTTGTTGGAGCAACCGAACAGACGAGGGGGTCTATCTGTGCTCTGCAGGCTCTTTGAGGTCTGGTACTCCTTTTTGCCACCCAGTGTAGACCAGAAATCAGCTGGGAAGGAAGAGAACACAACTGCAATTAGCTGAAAGTAGTTTGGTTCATCAGAGTAACTGCCACTATGCTTGTTTGTAGGAATGGGCCGATTCTTCAGTACACCAGTCCTGTAATTTAAAGTCCTAAAGTAGTGAGATGGTTAAAAAAGGCCAGGAGGAACCCTTGACAGTTGTGAGGTTCGCACAACAGCCTACCCCTGCTTGTTTAAACAGAAATGAACAACAGCCTCCTTGCTTTGGAGACAAGATAATTCATCTTTATCAAGTATAATTGAAACCAAACTTGAAACATGTGCCCACTTTTACTTCTAAGCTTTTATTTTTTTGTTTATTTGTTTTTCTGTTCTTTGTCTTCCTTTTATACCTTCATGTTCTTTCAAAATCACATGGTTAAAGTCCCCAGTGACCATTTTTTAAACTAAACCTAACTTTTCAACTTGTCACAAGGCGCTTATGCCAGCTGTGAGTTTGAGACCAACCTGGCTCCTTGCCCTCTGACACATTGTTTGGACTGCCACCCAAAAAGTCCACAACATGCTTTGCTGCCTTCATTTCCTCCTCACTGGCTCCCACTCCTCGCCACACAAACAGGCCTTTCGGGGATTTCAGCACAAACACGTCATTGGTGTTCAGATTGGAAGCCAAGGCCTTGACCTGATGGCACAAGTTAAGAAAACGTAGAACAAACGACACCACCTGTGCACTCACATAAATCCATATTTCTGCAAACTAACTTACCTCCACGGCACGGGTGGCGCCGGAAGAGCTCTGGCGGATGTGGAAGAGACGGGTGCTGCCTGGCTCTGACTGCCCACCTTTACGAGAAGTTCCTCCACTGTGGATGATCATAGGTTTGCCCTGGAAGATGCTCATCAGGTGAGGAGGCTCCTGACCCTGAGACACCCTCACCTGTGGACAAGTGGAACAAAATTATTTCTTAAATCCATAAGAGAGGGAAGCAGCCTCTCCCATTGGGTCATAGGTTTTAGAACTTATTGAAAAGAGATATTAGGTTCACATAAAGTTATTACACAAACACATAAAGGAGTTGTATTTTAGAACAAGGGTTCATTGTCTTTCTGTGTTAGCAATAGTCACCTACAAAGAAAACTAGCAGTCATGGCTTTGCATCAAAATACCCTAACAAGGAGGGAAAGTGTTGCTGAGAATTTTGCAGCTCAAAGAACAGTTTTTGGATCTTCAAAAACTTCAAGATAAGACATTTGGTAGAAGGGTAGAAGCTTCAGGACATTAAAGAGTCTCCAGGAAGTGTCACGACTGAGGAGAGTGCTACATAATTGTGCTGTCAACAGTACAGAGCTTTCTCAAGCCTGCCACAAGGTTGAGGTAAGCATACAATTCAATTCAAAGATACTTTATTGATCCCCGAGGGGAAATTAGAATTCCAGGTGAGGTAATTACTTTTGGGAAAGAAAGACACAAAGAAGCCACTTCTGTCTGTGAACAATATCAATGACCCACTGGAATTTGGCAGGAAGAACACAAATAGACAGTAGAAGACAACTTATTTGGATTGATATTTTCTCACGGTTTGCAACATCTGAAAAATAATTTGTAGAAAAGCCACAACTACTACAAGTTATTTTGTTATGGAAACAGAAAAGCATCCTGATTTAATCCAGGTGTTGGTATGCTTCGCCTCAAAATAAGTGGGCTTCGTCACGATTCTGCTGGAAAACATCCATAAATAAATAATGCGATCAAAACTTCCTCCTCTGGGCGCAGCGCTAGTGTTGTAGGGGGTTAAGCGCACGACCCATATACAGAGGGCTTAGTCCTTGACAGGACTAGGTCTAGAAACTCAAATCTATCAACACTTCTCAAAAATATGAATGCATTTCATTTGATAATAAAATCATCAGAAACATGTAAGAAATCTTAGCTTAAATTTAGAAGCTAGGAAACTATATTTTGTTTATTTTAAACAATTTTCCCATGCCTGTAATTCCCTGTTTATTGACTTGTTGCCAAGGCTGCATGGTAATTAAAGGATTAACCATTACATGGAACTATGCAATATATATGTGCCAAAAACATATGAGCCAAAACATTTAAACTCAGTAGTGTGGGTTGATTTTAGCATGACTTTGGCTTCAGCTTGTTATCACCTACAGAAGTCTCAGAAGTCTAAGCCATGTTGGAGAGAAAACCTTGATGTCCTTCTAGAAGGGCTGCTGTAAAAATATGGTCATGTCAAAGATAAAGAAACACTGCCCTCTGCAGGATATCATGAGTAGTTATTTTGTTTGAGTTATCACCAGGAAATAAAGTTGAATAATTAAACTGAGTCCACATAAAAATGTACTAAGCATTACTAACCATCACTAAAACCATTTAGTTTTCTATTCACCAAGCATTGTACTAAAGCTACTGTGTCAAGTTGTGTCCAAGGAACAGCACAGAAATATCTTTTATGCTCATCATTATCCTTTCTATTGGAAATTTAGGTGTATCAGTAGCAAAGTGAAAGTCAAATAGAGGCATGCAAATACACACAAAGGTAAAAAATATAAAAGCAAAAAATAAGGAGTAAGGCAAAGATTTACAACATAGGTAAAAAATAAAATACAATACAGTTCTAAAAACAGCATACTCAGACTAAATGAAATGTGCCACTGAGTAGGGTGACTTTATAAATGCACAAAATGTGCAAGAAACGTAAAAACAGCAGGGATGCAAACTTATTGTGTTTGTTGGCGGCAGTGATGGCTATAAAGTCAGTTATAGACAGCTGCTGGCAGGAAGGGTCTGTGATAAAACGTCTTTGTGCACCTAGGGTACAGCAGTCTGTCACTGAGGGAGCTCTTCAGTTCTGCAACAGTTCATGCATGAAGTAGGAAACCTTGTCTAATGGTGATGTTATTTTTGCCAGAGTTCTTTTGTCTCCCACCACCTGCACTGAAGATGGCTGATGCCACCACAGAGTCAAGAAAGGTCCAAAGGTTGAAGGTACACCTGCTGCACATCTCAGTCTCCTTAGCAGGTAGTTGGTTGAATAAATTAAAAATAAAACAAATTTCATATTACAATTCCTCTGTGGGTTTTAATGTCTTATTTCTTTAAATGTTAGAATGAAATAACTCAGCATAATCAACACTGCAGCTTAAATAAAATAATAATTTTATCTGACTTATCAAGAACTCGATACCAAATATTTGTGTTTGCTCACATCCCCAAAATGTGTGTGTGTGTTTGTGTGTGTTTGTGTGTGCGTGTCATGTTCCAACCTGAACTGGGGATCCTCCCATTGAGTCATCCAGCTTCACTGTGAGGAATGCTGAAGCTGCCAATTCATCTTGTGTGCACTTCAGCCCCTGCCTGACAGAGGAACACATACAGTCTGAGGAACTCTTCTTCTCTGTGTCTCAAACATCTCTTATTGGTTCTACCCTTTGTTTCCTCACCAGGTGTAGATGATGTGTTGCTCCCTGCTTCCCTGTTTGTAGCTGTAGAGGATGAGGTAACAGTCTCCACCGTAGAAGTGACCATGGGTTGAAGGATCCACGAGTACCTTATCCCCACCCTCGACACGCCAGATCTAAACACCAGAGAATAGTCTTTTCACACAGGTCTGTCACCATGACTCTCTGTGCCAGGTTGTTTTAGAAACACATTCCTACCTGGACCTGGCCTTTGCCATCATCCACCATGCCATGCTGGGCAGCCATGGTTGTGTTTGTGTGCAGAGAGGAGGCATCAAAGGGCACTTGCTCCACTTTGGCAATGCGGCCAATGGTGTAGGCCTTGCTGGGTCCTGTTGTCTCATCCTTGTCCTTCCAGTCACTAAAGAACTGCTTGAACAAGGTGGTTTCGGCTCCTGCAGGAAGGACCTGGATCTGCAAGTGGAAGTTGACTGTTAGCTTTAGATTTGTGAAACTATGTAGAACTTTTTGAGTGCTTAAGCAAGACCTGGACCTTACCTGTGTCTTGTCATTGTATCCCTTGTCTTTGATGAACTGCTGCCCAGCAGACATGGCTGTTTTACGCTCGGAAGCATTGGCCTTCGGACCTGTTCAGGTTAAATAAATGTTAAGTCTATGCATGGAAAACAACCAATTAAAATTAGCTGGGCCATTTCTGATAAGAGGAGTGGTCAAATATCCAACCAGCATTATGGACCGGACTGGTTTGTCTGCAACTTGCTAACGAACATTTTATTAAACAATTAGGGGGATATATACACATTCTTCAGCCTGTATGTATACATTTGAGCCTATATGGATCAGATAATTTTTAAAGTAAATTTGAATTTGTTTTCCCTGTTATTGTTTTACAGGCAGCCCTTAAGGATGTATGTTGCATTAACAGTTCAGATAAAACATTAAGAGTCGAATGAATGAGGCATTCTGGCCAACGCCGGAGCATAATTTTAATAAATGACTGCTACATTATTAGGATATAAACACTTTTGGTACCTTTCCAAACAAAGATGTTCTTGTCCACCCCATTGTCCAGGATGTAGCACTCTTCAGGGGACAACATCGCCTGTTTGAAAGGACTGGACTGAGCCACAACTGTCACCTTCATGGAACCAGAAGCATCTGAGATCTGAAGAGCGAAAACACACCATCCGATTAAATTGAAGCAAATAAAGACGTGTATTCAAATTAACCTGGAACCTTTGATTTATGGTTTTTAAACTGTAGTGGAGTGAAACTTTACAATAAAACAGCTCCAAAGATACACTGGAGAACTCTTTCCCAAATATCCAGATCAAATGTTCTTCTGGTTCCGGAAAAAACTTCGAATAAGGTCAGAGCCACAGATAATTCAAAAGAGCTGTTTTTTTTTTTTACCATGTAGAGGGCACCCTTCTTCCTGTTGGAGGAGTCCACCATGTCATCATCCGGAGTGCTGGGAGCAATGGTGGGTTTGGGTCCAAGAACCTGCACAAACAAGCTGAAGAGTAAATCGCAGTGTTTGTGTCCCAATCAACTCAGACAGGAAACCAACAGCGTGGCAGCAATTTGCTTTGTTGAGGCTGCTGCCCAACAAACCTCTGATCAAAAATAATAAAAAATAAAACAAAATCTAAAACCTCCCCCCTGTAATCAGCTTCATTAGGCCTCTTCCATGGAAAGGAACTGTTTACAATGTCACCCTAGCACAGAACTGGCACAGAGACGAAGAGCATCTTTGCGTCCATTCGTTCCCACGCTGACTAACATTAATTACACAGAAAGATCCTGTCTGAAGCTTAGGTTTGATGTAGTTCATCAAGAAAAAGGGACAAAAAGAGGAATGTGCGCATGTTTCACCTCTAAGATTTCAGAAGGCTCACCCCCCTCCTCGACCATTTGCACCTTGGCTCGGCCATTTCTCTCATTATCTCTGATGTCAATGGCCACCTGGGAGGCCTTGAGCCGCTCAAAACGGTTACACTCACTGCCACACCACTGATACACGTTCTGCAAGAGAAAAGAAAGGAAAAGGACATTTAAACCCTGATCTTTCTGGAAAGACACCTTAGAAAGAGCAATTTGAGGACAGGCTCGTGACCTGTAGCATCATTTCTTGACATAGAGGTCAAAAGATTTTCTAAGTCTAGATTAAGAAGCCGTTGCCCTCTGTCCACTTTCTCATTCATTTATACAGTACCAGACACAGTCACTTGCAAAAGTATTTATTCCCTTATTGGGATTTTATGCGACAGGCAAAGCAGTACATAATTGTGAATGGAAGTAAAATGTTACAGTTTTTAGAGATAGAAAAGTGTATTCAGCCTCCTTAACCTTCATGGACTCTCTCTTTTAGGTGGGATTTTTATTCTATCACTGCCTGTCTGTCTTTGAAACTAAAGAATTGTCACCTTATCTCCTTTGGAAACCTGTTTAGAGATCAGCTGACTACCTCCCACCTGGGTTCTGTTTGTCTTCACTTGCCTCAGTATTTATACTTGTGCTCCTTGTCACAACAGCATGTTTTCCAGCTTTTTCTACCTTTAACATCAATTTCTTGGCCTGCTTTTAAACGTTTACAGGTAAACGTTTAAAAGCAGCTGGCCAGGCTGTATCAGCTCTAACCACTTTGCTTTGTACCTTTGACAATTAGACAATTAGACCCTTTCTCTGTCTGTAAGGTGGCAAACAGACACATTATTAGTTCAGAATTCTTTTCATAAACTCATCTTTTAGACATGACTTGGTTGAGCTCTCTGTGCAAACCGCTAAGCTACTTGACTTTAGTACTGAGCTGCTTGTCAAGATGGCTGCAGCAATGCAGAAATACAGCTTAGGGCTAAGCCATGAAGTCATATCTACAATTTGTTGCATTGTAAAATCATGAAAGTCACCAGTAGAATTAAAATGATATCCATCTTTTTCAGTTTTTAATTCAAATAAATTATTTCCTTATACAGTTTTACTATTAAAAAGCTATAATACATCTGGCTGGACATTTACAGGTTAAAAGGCATCCTACCTTTCCTAGGTCAATGATGAAGCAGTCTCCCTGGTTGAAGCTGGACCAGGACATGTCCACCTCTGTTGCTCTGATGGCCCTACGACCCTTTACGTGAAGCAGGCGCTTTAAGCTCATGTCGTTGGTCACCACGTGCTTGAAACCTGACGCCACACCTCCTTTCTGCAAAAGAAAGTAACAGATGAATGATGGAAAACATTATGAATGATTCAAATATGAATCAGTCCCAGAAACATGTACTTTCGGTGCAAAGAAGCATTTCTTTCATTTTAGATTTGTGGTTTCTGTCACAAGCACAGTACGTCCCACAGACGTGGGAACATAAGTAAAAGATGCGTAAAATGCTTTAAAATCGACCATTTATTACATTAGGATAATCTCACATTGAATAAATATATCCAGTATGAAAAAGAAATCTGTTATTAAAGAAATAAATTGTAAATGAACAAAATTTATGGAGTGCTTTCCTGGACATACCCACCCATTTAGGTAATCAGACAAACAAACACACAATCATGCATAATATGATGATAGGTAGGCAACTTGGGTTTAATTGCCTTGCCCAGAAGTACATCGGCATGCGGCAGGAGGAAGCTGGAATCAAACCAAAAACCTTTGGATTGCAAGACAGCTACTTTTCCTACTGAGCCACAGTTGTGCCACAGTAGCTGTTTTTAACAAAATCACTGATATTGAGAGATGACGACTCCAACAGAGTCACTGATTATTATTAAGAGGTGCCACTCTGTGCTGCCATTCTCTGACAACTTTGGACATTTTTTACCTCCCTTACCTTCCTGCTCACTGTGTAAGTGGGGGCAAGATAAATACATACACACAGATCAGCCATAAGAACTGTTTGTAACTTTGCTGAACTAACATGAGGCACAGAACTGCTGCACAGTGGTGGCAAAGATAGATAAACGTCACAGATAAAAATCTGTTGTAGATAACTAAAACTGTTCGACAAAGTTACAAATATTCTGAAATGAAGAAAAAAATTACACAACATCTGCCTCGGATCAAAAAAACAATCATTGATGTGGGTCAGGATTTTGATACAATGTGCTGGTTTGGGTGAAACAATTAAGTAAAAAAGGGTTGGACAGCATGCAAAACAGCTCCTGGATATGAGCTCCTGGTGCGATGTGCTGGAGAGGATTCTGTGACTTTGATAGCTGAGGCTGATGGAAACTAAAGCTGTCATTTCCACGAGAACAACAATAAAAGTGAACATTTCTCGTTTAGTGGTTTGTTCAGCGATGTGTTCTGTAGCATGAGTCAGCCCCTTAACCAGAGACAGACCATTAAATTCAGAGGAATTCGCTATTTAGACCTCCGAATGGATACCAGATTTTTGCTGTTCTTTGTGCTGCATGGCCTTTAAAGGTTTCCGTGGTAACAGTGAGGCCCCTGTTGTTTTCTAACAACGAAGCTGCCAAACCTGGAAAAGTAGATGAAGTTTGGTTCTGTTTCTTCGCTGCGAAGGTGCATGTGGACCAAAATGTGCAGCGCAGAGTTTCCAACCTCCAGCCAAAGTAGTAAACAAGACGTTGAGCTAATTACATTCAGTTCAACCAAGCTTTGTGTGTATGGCTGTAGTTGTTCTTTTTTGTGTTTGTGTGGAAATGAGAAACACATGACTGGTAAAAGTGGTTTAGCTTCGTGCTTCAGATGTCCTCTTTTGAACTAGTTGGTTGCCTGGGTTAAAGTCGATCACAATTAGACACACCCTAACGGCGAAAAGAGCTCTTAGGGGAATGTGTGGTGTGTTCTCTAAACATATAAATCATAAGCTTAACTTTGTGGCAAAGTTCAGGTGAACATGACAATCATTAAACAGTTTAGGTCAATCGATTATAGCTCCTTCTTCATGCCTTCAGTCATTCTGACCCTCGCAGTGTATGTGAATTTGGTTGTCATTAAACTGGTAAAAGTTTAACTAGAAACAATAAAAATATCAAAACGAGAGTTACTTCATAATTCAGTCATCAACTTGGGGCGGACGTTTCTTTTGGTTTGTAGAAAATAAAAAGCTGTCTACCTGCAATCAGTCACAGTGACTTATTTTCTGTAGCTGTGTGATGCTGGGATTATAGCTGCAGCCGTGGTTTGAACTGAATACTGTAATCAGCATAGTAACATATAATCGAGGCCAACAGGCTGATATTAAACATGCATAAAGCTTAAAATACACCATTGAATCAGCAGATATTAATTAGAAATAAATACTGTTTATCACCTAAAGAGACATTGATGTTGTTTGATGATGTGTGCACAAGTTATTAATTTATTCACACAATACTGCAAGGTGGATCATATTGTGCAAAAAGAATAAAAATAAAAAATAGGTGCCACCAGTCACAGTTTTTCAGATACTATGGTTTCTTGCAGAAGTGCTTATACAACTTGACCTTTATCACATTTTATCACATTACATCCACAAGCTTTAATATACTTTATTAGGATTTTATGTGATCAACCAAAACAAAAAAAGCTCATATTTGTGAAAGAAAATGAAACATGGCTAACATGGGCCCACAAATAAAAATGTGAAAAGTGTGGCATGCATTTGTTTTCAGCCCCCCTGAGTGAATTCTTTGCTGAACCACCTTTTGTTAATTTCAGCTGCAAGTTTTGTCAGGTGTGTTTCTACCAGCTTGGCACATCTAGAGACTGAAATTATTTCCTATTTTTGTTTACACATTAATATTCTTTGATCTAAACCATTTTATTGTAGCTCAGGCTGTATATTTAGGGTTGTTCTCTCTGAAGGTTAAACCTCCACTCCAGTCTCAGGTGTGATGCAACCTCCAACTGGTTTACTTCCAGGATTGATCTGTGTTTAGCTCAATCCATCTTCTATCAATTCTCACCAGCTTCCCTGATCCTGTTGAAGATAAGCATCCCTGCAGCATGATACTGCTACTACCATGTTTCCCCTTGGGGAAAGTGTGTTGAGGATGACATGCAACAGAAACCTTTCTCTGCACATTTTGCATGTGGACCAAAGATGGTCATGTTGGTTTCATATTACCAGTCAGTTTAGGTGAACGCCCATGTCTTGCTAGGTTCGCTGTAGTGTTGTTCTCAATCTTCAGATAAGGGACTGAACACAGCTTTGTAGGATGTCCGTAGTTTTGGATGTCGTTTTAGAACCTAACTCTGCCTTAAACATCTCAACAACTTTTTCCCTGACCTTTCTGCTGTGTTCCTTGGTCTTCATGATGCTGTTGTCCTCTAGTGTTCTCTAACAAACCTCTGAGCTCAGAAACAGAACAGCCAGATTTATGCTAAAACTAAATTAAACACAGGTGACTATAGAATGCAGTTTTGTGCACTGGATTTTATTTAACAACACCACAGTAAATTGGAGTGAAAAAACAAATGTATGCCACACCTGTCAGACTTTTAGATGAGTTTTCTTTTTAAAACAATGCACCCTTCTCACAGTAGTAATATTATTAAATAATGAGATATGTGTCAGACAGAAGAACCACATTGGTCTATCACATAAAACAATAAAATACAGGGACGTTTGTGGTTGTTAGATAACAAAATGAACCAAAGTCAAAGGGGTATGAATATTTTTGCACCATGGTACAGTAGTCTTACCAAAGGGTTATGAAGCTACAGGCTGGTAACAGCTTATTTATTGATTTAAATAAATTCATTTCGAGACCCATCGGTAGTCCTTCTCCATGGCCTCACCGAGCTCTGGGTTTTTGCCTCTGCCACAGCCTGGGTCAGGGCACGCTTGGCCTTACTGTCCCCACCAGCCGCCTCAGGAGTTCCACAAGCCAACCACATCTGATTGGACTTCTTCTTCAGCTTGACAGCGTCCCTTACTGCCGGTGTCCACCACCGGGTTCGGGGATTGCAACAATGACAGGCACCAGAGACCTTACAGCCACAGCAACTACATCGACAGTAGAGGTGGAAAACATCGTCCATTCGGACTCTATGTCTCCAACTTCCCTCGGAATCTGGTCAAAGCTCTCCCAGAGCTGGGAGTTGAATATATCCCTGGCTGAGGGCTCCGCCAGATGATCCCAGCAGACCCTTACTATACACTTGGGTCTCCACCTTCGTCTGCTGCCCGATCCTCTTTGCATCGGTCCCTCATGGTTGCCCCTGCAGGTGGTAGGCCCACTGGGAGATGGGCTCCAGGGTGGGTCTCCGGCTCTGCCGTACCGGCGATGTCATGTGCCTCTAATGGTTCCCATGAAAGCGTCTGAACCGCTCTTTTTTTGACCTGTCACCCAGAGCCTGTTTGCCACCACGTTATGGTGGAGGGGGTTCAAGGAGGGTCATGTTGCAATCCATTTAACATATACTTACTTATACAATAGTTAAAACGTACATGTAAAATTTTGTTCTTCTTTCACAACATCCTTTTAAAAAATGATTTAGATATAACAGAACAAAGTGTTTACAACAAACAAATAAGCAGGTAGCCAGCAAAATACATAACCAGAGAATTGTCCCAAATATTTTGTTTCACACTAAGTCTGATCTTATTAGTTCCACCATCTCTCAAATTTATAATTTTTAAGTCCACAGAAAATGTTAGCTTCTACATAAAATAGAAATCTTGCATCACATGAAACGAGCTTTCCTTATGAGGTGTTTTTACCTTTTAACCATGCCCTAGTAATTCCCCTTTTGAATTCTTGAAATAATCTATTTTGTTCACAAGAAGCATAAAACACTTGGTTTTGGCACAACGTGTGTAGTATAAAAAAGCCATAATGGCACTTTAGGTGTTCCCTTAGCCACAGCTGACACTTGCTTGAGTATCATTGGTTCTAACCTTCCTAGAACTATGTTCATGTTAGCATGTCGCTCATTTATTCTTTCTATGTTTTATAAGGTTCTGATTGTATTCATGTATTCTCACTAAAAAACTGAGCTTCATTGGGGTATTCGCCGTTTTGGAACAGTTTTCAGAGAATTCAGTAGTTTTTAGATGAAAATACAATATTAGATCTCATAACTGCTTTTCTTGACAAAGGAAGGCAGGGACTTTGCCTTTGTATAATGACTCAAAGACACAGGAAGTGTAATGGTTGTGGGTGCTCTTATTAAACCCAAATCAGATCTTCTTCTTAAGCTCAACCCTTCTTTATGAATCCTAACTTGCTACTCAGTTTCCTAAACCTACCACATGGGTTTTGGTTTTCCACATATAACATATAAAGGAAAATAATAATAACTGCAACATGAAACAAGTCTACGGGATAAAATAATGACTTTCTAAAAGGTTACATTTCAACATATTCATGGTAACTCAATTATTTTTAAATTTTATCTTATTCCCTGACAGGAAATATTCCAACTTTCTTTTAAAGGTCAACCATAAAAAAGGTATACCACAATAAGAATAATTATTTTCATTTTAGTAAAAGCTGTTAGCCACAAGTACAAAGGAATAGTGATAATAATGGTAAAAATGGAAAAGATAAATCTGTTTAATGTCATTTTTGAAGTTTTGGTCTTATTTGGACTGCGTCATAAATATATTTTGACCAAATAATCTTGTGCTGTGTCAGACTCCCTCCATATCAGTCTGTGCAGCACCTGTAAAGCTCACCTGGTACTTGATGCCTGACTTAAAGTATCCCAGGAAGATGTTGGATTCGTAGTCCTGCACCTCCCTGAACTGGACTGGCCCACCACCCAGGAAATCGTCCAGCTGTGTAGCAAAGATCGCCGCCGCTCCACTCTCATCCTGCGAGCATTCGTTGCCTGCAGAGAACAAACTGACTGAGTTTCTTTCAGAGCAAACCATTGCACATAGGCTGGTTAGGTCACATTAACTACATAAACACATATCCTGTAATAACACATCTATTGATATTACTCTGTGCTTTTTACATGGCTGATATACCACACAGATGGACGTACATTTTTCTCTTGAATCTTGATCATGGCTGCAGCTCTTCAGACAAGACTCAGAGAGCAGATGGTTCTACCTTTCGAACTTCTACATTTCTACGTTTCTGTGGTTTAAAGGGATTTTCCTGCTAACACATAGTGGGTTCTATTGTGTCCCTGTTCTTGTTTTGCAGCAGAAACGTTTACTGGATATGGGAACTGACTCTGGATTTAAGTTCAGAGAAGTTAAAGCTGACTGCCTGCACTGGGAAAATGAGAAGAAAATATCAGAGATGTGGAGTCAAGTCATGTTACTTAAATTCAAGTCAGACAAATTTAATAACTTCCAGCGCTATCATAGGGATGGAAAGTTGCAAAAAGCTGCACACAGTATCATCCAAACAACAAGTAGGCTTCTATACAGATTCTTAATCACAACAGGGTAGATTATTTCAGCTCATCACTCAAAAGAGGATGTTTCTGCACCTACAGGAGAAACCTCAGATTTTAAAATAAAACTACCTTGCTATTTTACCTTGTTTTAGTGGTTTTGTGTGTAAGCATCGTATGATGCCTGAACATGATACAATGATTACTATATGCACAATACTTGCATCAGCTTTGGAGGAAGTGACATTTAAAGCTGCCACTGCAGACAATCTGCAGCTAACATTAAAAAGCATTGTAATGCATAAAATATGTTTTATTGGGATTTTATCTTTTAGACCAACACAAAATTCTGCATACATGTAAAGTAGAAGTAAAAAAGGACACATGATTTTCGCTATTTTTTGTGTGTGGTATGCCTTTTTATTCAGTCCCCCTGAGCCCGTACTCTGCAGAACCACCTTTTGTTGCTGTTACAATTTTGCTCATTCTTCTTCGGTAAATTGTCTCAAACACTTTCACATTTATAGGGAGCCTTTGTGAAAAGTCTTAGGTCTTGCCACAGATTCTCAAATGCATTTAGGTCAGGACTTTGACTGGGCCATTCTGACACATGAATATGCTTTGATCTAAACCATTCCATTGCAGCCCTGGCTGTATGCTTAGGGCCATTCTTAAAGTTTTATGTACAGTATGTGTGGTAATCTTACCCAGCCACATGTGAATGTTGTAGGATGGTGCTGGGGTGGTGAAGAGCAGCAGGTAGGCATCCCCGGTGTAGAAGCTGCCATGCAGGGCTTTGGGAACAGGCTTGAGGTCCAGGTTCTCAATACGCCACACCTGCAGCCCCGGGCCTTTCCCTGCGTTTTGAAACTCCTTGTGGGAAACCATGGCGGCTCTGAGGGGAAGAAGGGAAATTATGGAGATGTGGGTGAGACAAAGGCGCAGGTTTAAACTGATTTGGCTCTGCAAGAACTTGCAACACATAGATACTTGTGAACATAATGACAGGATAGATGGTAGATATACGCGAGAGTTGGAAAACACAGAAACTTTACAACCACAAAGTTACAAGTTGTTTTTTTTTTTTTAGCATCAACATCATGATGTGTTTCCTGAGCAGCGCTCATAGTGTATCTTGGTAAGAAAAGAGAGAGCGGAACCTGCTGTGGCAATGAGTTCTTAACTTGAGATCTCTTGCCTTATTTAAATATTTGGTGCATTTACAAAACGAGAGACCCTAGTCATCCGCTGCTTTAAAGCTTTTAGATACATCAAGAGCATAAGCCAATGAGCAGAAATGCAATTTTGGCAATTTCTGAAAAATATCACCTCTTTTATTCCTCTATATCTTTTGTTATGTTTCTGTTTTTATAATGGATGTGGCCTGAACCTGATATGCTCTGTTGCTCCATTGATTCCATAAACTCAGTTTTGCAAGAGGAGGAATATCTCATTTTCCCCTCTCTGCACTGACACTGTATGGCAACCAGACCCACCACACTGAGATGCCAGGAGAGGTCAAATAAATAAAAAAAAACATTTAATTACAATTTTGAGACTCACAATTTTGTTTATTTAACTGAACTTTACTTTACTAATTTCAGAAATAATGTAATAAAGCAATATTCTTTTATGTATGTTACTGTTTCATCTCTTATATTTCAATAAACTGACATTATTTCAATCCAAGAGACAGCCCAGAAAAACAGATTGGGGTGATCCATTCAGTACTTCATGGTAACATAGGCAAAAGCATCATTGTAACTTGTGTGGTGTTGGCATGTCTGTATGGAAAATAAGAAAATCAGCTTTAGTTTTGAAATCAGCCATGACAAATCAATTTTTTGTGTTGACCATGAAGAGGGAGACGTGTGCTTTAATCGTTTTCTGAACACAGCTTGGAAGTGAAAATACATATATTGTATTTTGGTTGCCCTACAGCTGGAAGCAATGGCGCCATTAGGCCTACACCGTGCTCACTTTTGAGGATATTGTGGCTTTTTGGGGAAAACACATGACAGTGACATTTGTGTGACAATACTTGTATGAGTCATATGTGATGGTAAGGAATTGTACTGAATGGTCATTTACTACTGAGGTGAGTTAGTTTAGACAAGCTTTTAAGGCATAGATTGGAGAAGTTGTTGGTTGGCCAAATAAAGCTTGTCTTAGCAAATGCTGCTGCCTGTTTGCCTGAATCATTCAGATAATATCATCAATTTATGTAAAAACATAAAGATTTGGTGCTTGAATATAAATGTAAAATTATAAGGTAGGAGTTTGGTGAAATAAAGGGTGTAAATAGGTGGTTGAAAATAAGGATCCCTAAAAATCAACTAATATGAGCAAGCTTTTTGATATGCTTACTGGTAGAAACAGTTAAATACCCGATCATACACAGATGATAGGCATATATGTTGTGTCCTGCAAATGTTCAGTATCTAAGGTGCACAGACTGTACAATGGCCCCAGTGAACCAAAAATGTGACCCTTATCAAATTCCACCAAGGGTTGGTAATGCTGTCTAACATATATATGAGGCATCCTCTGTGTCTGGGGCTGATTGTATGATGCTCCAGTTAGTGCCTGTATCACTGCTTCACTTTTAAAGTCGCCATTTGTTATCTGGTAGCTCCAACAAGACAATGACCCCAGAAACACACCAAACCTGCTTTTGGAATGAATAAAACAGACCAACATTAAGCTTTTAGAATGCCCTGACCTAATTAAAATTCAAAATGTATAGACCTTGTTTAAAAGCTGGGTCTGTGCCAGCAAATCAAACCAAGTTTCCAACCAGAATTCTCGCCAGGACCTTGTTAAAAGCTACAAATAGTATGTGTATTTCTGGAACTTATCAACAGACGTTTATCCAACTATAAGTCAGCATGTCTGGATAAAACTGGGCCTGTATGTATAATTCTGACTCTCATCTGATTAGACAGAAGATGAATTAATTTCAAACTTGTGCACCTCTTGCTATGGGAATTCTTTAAAGTTATTTTTTGGAAAGTAATTCCACCCTATAAAAACAAAACAAAACAGCTGCATCACTAAAGGCTCCAAAAGTATTATGATATTCATACTGATGATGAGTGTGTGTAAACGTCTGACCTGCACTGTTTGCCCTCTGGTGAATGCTCCGAAGCTGCCAGCACCTTACTAATTAAATCTTTACATAGGCATCACTGGTGTGCATGGTTGCCACATCACATCCATAGAAACCTTTCCTTCTTGGTGCCTAACTTGGTGTTTAATTATTTTTTAATATAGACTAAAATAGTATTCTATACTGGAGGTGTAATTAAATAAAAGTATAAAGGTATAAAGAGCGTTTTTTATAATATACATTGAAAATCCATATAAACCCACATCACTGCCTCTATGCTGCTATCAGCAGATATCTAATTGGTATCTCTGCTAAAATAAACAGTCAGGGCGATGTGAATGGACAACATTTTAAAGTCACAGCACATTCTAAGTAGTTGCTACGTTAACTTTCGGGGCCGGATCAAGGCTGAATTCTGTGGTATTGATTTCTGGGACCACTTTTCTACCACACAACCACATCTCACAGAATGCTGCGTATTTAAGATAACAACGAGCCAACAATAAATTTCATGAGCTTCCTGGTTTGACAATAAAATTAGATATTAGTTCAGGGGGGTCCTGGGGATCTTGTCTGCCACCTTGCACTATGGGGTGTGGGGTTGGGATTGGTGGGGGGAGCTGGTGGTGGTGGAGCTGTGGTGTTGGATTGTGGCTCTGATGATTTGGGGGGGGGGGTCTCTAAGTGCCGATATACAAGAATGTGAATGTGGATTTAGGCCTAATGTGTGGTGTGTTTCTGTGAGTGTAGGTATGCATGTGTGCAGTTACATGTACATATGTGGAGGTACATGTTTGTCTGTATGTGTACATGTGTATATGTATGTATGTGTGTATATATATATATATATATGTATGTGTGTATGTGTATGTATGCGTGTGGGTATTTATGCATGTGTATATATGCATGTATGTATGTGTATGTGTATGTATGTATATATGTGTAGATATATATATATGTATGTGTGTATGTGTATGTATGCGTGTGGGTATTTATGCATGTGCATATATGCATGTATGTATGTGTATGTGTATGTATGTATATATGTGTAGATATATATATGTGTATATGTGTGTATATGTATATATATAGATAATTGTGTATATATATTTATTTATTAGTTTTTGGTTTGTGAATTCTGGATCAAAAACATAGATGTTAATTAGGAAGGTTACTCAGTTAATTTAAGTGCAATTAGAGGGAGAAGGGGTATTAAAAATAAGTTTTACTTCTTCATACCCCTTTTCAGACAATTTATATTAATTAATAATCAATGTCAGATCTCAAGTTAAATATACTGACAAGTTTGCTTGTTGGAATATGTTTATTTTATGTTTATTTTACTGGTTGCTATTTGTGTTTAAGTTAATTTAATTTATTTGGAACTGGAAATTTAATTTAATGTTTACCAAACACTTTTTTGTATGGTATTTGGATATTTGTTCGTTTGTTATAAGCATTTCTGAAATTGATTTATTTACCGAAATCATTGTCTGAAATAAAAAAAAAAAAAAAAAAAAGATATTACATATTGTATAATTATTGTTGTAGTAATTAGTCTGAAAGCTTTAAACACATTGTTGGGACTGGGATATTCCACAGTCAGTGCTGCGTTTTAATGGAAACTCAGTGGAGCAAAGAAGTAAAATAGTCAATAAATCGTTAGCATTTCTTACAAAATTTTACAATCCTGACATTGTTTTGTTTTAATTTTTGTGTATTTTGAACATATCCTTACTGCTTACGTTGTTCTTCAACTACTGTGTTCCTCAGTTCATTTCTTTATGCTTAATATTAGGTGTTTTCCTTAGTTTAATAAAATTATGTGAAGAAACATCAACCTTTTAATATGTATTTTATTCACTATTCAATAATCAATACATTCTTTTCTGAGGCCCTCTAGCGCCCCATGGCGACCACCTACGGGGCCGCGGCCCCCCACTTTGAAAACCACTGGCCTTTTCGCCTGACCGGCTCTGTTAAGCATAAATAAGTCTGAGACTCTTACTGAATGCAAACGGAAAAGTGAGTGTCAGCACTGTCAAACACGGAAGATTACATTGACTGTCATTTCCATGATTACACAAGAGCCAGATTACACATTTGTGGCTGCAGGATTACTATGGGAGCCTGTCACCATATTTACTTCCCTTTTCGCATCCACAGGGTTGTATTATTTGCACCATGTTGAACAAGAAAACCTGTTCTCAGTAGCAAATACACAAATGTACCCACCTTTAAAACTGTTATTACAGAGGAGTTTGCGCAGCTGAGTGTCAGCTCAGCTGGCTCAAGTTTCATGGGAAAGTGGAGTTCTTGTAAGAGCTCTCCTGATCGGTAAGTGCAACCATCATGGAGTCTCCACACTCCAGAAGATTAATGCACATTAACAGATGCACTAGGAGTAACACTGATGGAGTAACACTGATGGATCATAGTAATGAGAACCCGACTGCGGGGGAGGAGCTTTCAGATTTTCCTTTTAATGTATTGCTTCCACAGCAATTAACACTTAATTAATTATTTTAACATGAAATGTGCATTTATTTAGAACAAAAGAAAAACAACAGATTCAAGCTTCCGATGTTTTTTCTTTTTTTTTTCTTCTCTTTTGAGTATTGCATAACATTCACGGCACAACTTTCCGCACTTTAACTGTTGCCTTTTTGCGCTCTTATTTCCTTTTACGCTGTTTAGTAACATTACACATAATTTTAAGAGATGCATTAACAGATCCCCAATCTTCTCTTTACATCATCGGTTTATCCTCCTCCCTCCCTCCTTTCCTTCTGCGGTCGTCCCAACAAACTCAAGATTTTTCCCACAGCTGGAAAATCTCGTTAAGCTCCCCAATAATCCTACGAGTCCCACACAACCAAGTCCTTACGAGCTTCATATGATCAGAAGACAAGTCAGAATTATAAAAGTAATTACCAGACACAGCGTGCGTTAAAACTGAACCGAATGTCACTTCGTGTGCAGTAAAAGCATGCATAAAAACAATCAAACACTGGACTCACTCACAGTTTTTAGGATAAATCACACAGCAGAGACAGACAGAGGCGCGGAATGCTACTTGAAGTTGGAAGTGTGGGAGTGGGGCGTCTGCGAATCGTCTTTGTGTTTTATTGTGGAGTTAAAAAAGAGGAGGAGGAGGAGGAGGAGGAGGAGAACGCGTGTCAGAGAGGGAGAAAGGCGCACTGATTGGGCCAAAAGAGCAGCAGAAGTAAAGATGGTCTTGTCACTCAGATTGAGGAACTTCAACTGCGCAGCACAGCACTGCTCTGCAGATTTCATTCAATTTGTGCGAATCGGACGCTGTATGGAGTGTTGATGAGGGCAGGAACAATCAGCCATAACATAATGATCACCAAAAGTAAAAATTAAAAAAAACTGCACATCGGGTTATTAGCGGTCTGCCTTCTTGTATGATAAACTCAAAACAGAAGGTCTTTTTTTTTTTTTTATCAGACATTCAGAATACTCTGCCAGCAATCTGAGGTGTGTCCAACTGGCATTGTTCTCTTTGGGGATCACCTAATATGCTTTAGTGTGCCCTAACATACTCCTTAAAGCTTTTCAGTTTGTTACAACCCCAAAAATCTATATGTGCTATTGGGATTTTATCTAATAGACCAACGCAAGGCTTCTCGATGGAACAGCTGTTTTGCTGCCAGGTCCTTGCAATAGAAGGAGAGAGGGACATGTAAATTTCTTTCTGCATGGCGTTTGCATGCAACCCAGCCAACTTAAGTTCTCCCCGGGCATACATGGCTTCCCTCCAGGTACTTCAGCTTCTTCCCACAGTCTAAATCATGAATTAACCATGATTGTTCCAAATTGCCCTTAGGTCTGGGAGTGTATGGTTGTTTTGCTGTGTCGCCCTGTGAGTGACTGGCACTGACTGATGGAAACATGGGCACCTGCATGGATAGAGCCCAAAACAAGGTAACACATAAGTGTAATGTGATAAGAAATATGGTCTAGATATTTTGTTTTGGTTTTTATTAACAGCTAAAATCTGACAATTGTGTTGTGCATTTATATTCATCCCCCTGAGTCAATAGAGAGAGTCTGTGAACATCAGTTTTTCATTCTTGGCTGGACTTTGACTGGGACATTCTAACATATGTGTATGCTTTGATCTAAACTGTCCTATGGTAACTTTGGGTGTGTTTTTAGGGTTGTTGTCCTGCTGGAAGGTGAACCCTCCTGACAGTCTTATGTCTTTTTCAACCCCTAACAGTTTTTCTTCCTGTATTTAGTCACATCTATCTTCCCATCTCCTCTGCCCCTGCTGAAGTAAAGCATCCCACAGTATGATGGTGCCATCACCCTGTTTCATTGTGGTGATAGTGTTATTTTTCCACCACACATAGCATGGACCAGAGCACGTTCTTCCATGTGTTTGATGTGTCCCTTACCTGGCCTTCTTACCACTTTTCGGTGGATCTATTTGAGCTGCGGATCTCTGCAGCTTCTCCTGTTACCATGGGCCTCTTAACTGTTTCTCTGATTAATGTTCCCCTTGACCGGCTTGTCAGTTAAGGTGGATGACCATGTCTTGGTAGGTTTGTAGTTTTGTCGCGCTCTTTTTACTTTAGGATAACATATTGAACAGAAGTTTGTGTAATACTCAAAGCTTCGGATATTGCTGTATAACCCAAACTTCTTTGAAAATAAGGCCACAACAGTTTTCCTGATCTGTACGCTGTGTGTTCTTGGTTTTTATTATGCTGTTTGTTCTCTAACAGCTGCATTTATACTGAGGTTGAATTACACACAGGTGGATGTACTAATTAAGTGACTTCTGAATGCAGATGATTGCACCGGGTTTTACTTATAGGCATCAGTCTAAAGCACACCGAATACAACTGCACACAAAGCTTTTCAAATTTTTAGTTGTGAACAATTTTTAAAGCCATGTATCATTTTTCTTACACTTCAGAGTTTTGGTCTATCTCATAAAATTATAACCAAATACATTGAGGTTTGTGGCTGTAGATAAATTCTGAAAGAGCTCGGGCCTAAGTAACTTCACCTACCTAATTGTACTGAGGTGGTCATAATGTTCTGGCTAATTGATTCTGATTCCTGGAGGTGGCTGCTAATAAAGGTGTGCTTAGCTTTCCAAGAAGCAAGTAATTAAAAAAATAATGAACAGAAGGTGTTGTTTGAGTTCCTGTTATGTTAAAGGAACAGGCCAGGACTGCAGGATTTATTTGCATTAAGTTTCACAGAACTGAAAAGGTTGTAGTTACTGTTTATCATTACATTAGCATTGTTTAATAAAGCCTAAAGAAATGACCTTTGACCACTATGAGAAACGATATTTCTCTGAACGTCCGGTTGCTGGAAAAGAACAGCCTACAGACAACACAGTCCACACAGCCCATCACAAAAAGGTGTTTTTATCCTTTTATAAGCAGGCCAAAAAGTTGCCAACTGTTTTGTTGTTGTTGTTAGCAAGCAGGTCAAAACAAGCTGAGCAGCTCAGTGTGTGTACTCATCAGTCCTCAGTTTAATCTTGCATGCTCAAACAGGCCACATCCACCATATGTCTGCTGTACTCTTGTCTTTTACATGGCATGTTTACTCATGTCATATGTGGATGTATACCTCACAGTGAGAAGAGAGGGCAGGCAGGCAGGCCACACATCCATTTGGACAAGAGCCTCAGCACGAACCACTTGGTCAGCCCCTCACCAGGGAAAAGATGTTTATGATAAGTCTGCTGTAATATGTTTCCAGATAACAGCAGTTTTCCTCAAAGATCGCAGACAAATTTAGACAGAGGTTCAAATGAATTCAGAAGAACTTCCAGTGAATTTCTCTTGTGTGATGTGTAGCTCTTCCGTTTTATTGCAGGTACTGATAAGGTCTGCATCAGCCCACATTTTTTGTTGCACCAGGGGCCTTTATTTATATTATATTATTTTGTTGAAAGTAGGCAGACAGGAAGTGGGGTGGAGAGAGGTAGAGGACATGCAGTTCAGGGGTTGGGACTCGAACCTCCGTATATGGGTCACATGCTCTACTGCCATGCCAAGCGCTGCTCCCCAGCCCACTTAAGGTTTAATGTGGAGGATGCAGCAAACACTTGAATGCAGTCCAGCCTAATGTCAACATGAGGTTGCTGATGGTGATGAAAGCAGTGCAGAGAGAAGTTAGTTTGGATAATTCATTGCATCCACAAAGCATTTCATCATGTTAGATTTGTGGAGAAGCTGAAAATATAGAAAGATCCTTTCTAAAAATATTTTTGGACAGAATGTGTCACCGATGAAGTCAAGCCAAACTGTAGATTCATTGAAATAAGCAAAGCTCATAGGCAATAATGTGAAAAATGAGGATGGCCTGTAAAAGCCTGTCTGTTATTCTAGCCTTTTTGGACAAACATATTTTACACATAATTTTCACAGTACTGAAAAATCTAAGGGATCCAAATAAACAACAAAAAAGAACATTATTTTCAGCTTTTAAAAAAAATAATATTTCCCATGAGCCTGGTAGAGGATTTATAGAGGTCACAAAAGAATGTTAAATCTGCCATTCCAATGTGTGAAAATGGCTCACAAGTGGAGCAAGTTTTAAAACAACTGTCAACATGCCCAGGGGTCTCATTTAAAAACCTGGACGTACAATACAGGGTCTGAAACCATCATACGTCACTTTCCACGCAAAGGTTGTGATCTATAAAAACCAACCTGACAGGAGAATGTGTGGTCCCTCACTGAAACTCTGACCAATGGGTACGCTCGTTTTAGAGACAGGTTAAACTAGCAATACAGATTGTGAGGTGGGGAATTGAAGCTCTTAGACATTCAATTTCACTCCATATCAAACTTAAATCATAGATTAACATTATCATAAGCATTCAAACTGCAGTGTTACTTATCCTTATGCTGGTGAGCCATAACTAGACCTTTCACATAAATAAAAAAATGCATATAAGCCAACTTAAATCTTAAGTTTTTTCATTTTCACATTCCTCTCCCCGATGATCACCAGGGTGATGTGTACCAAAGATTAACACATAAACTGTGACAAGGTGTGAGGCAATAACACTGATTGCTGTAAACATTTAAATTCTGTGGTGAAACTCGTGCATAATGCTGTGTGATGGATGCATTGGTACTGCTGGTAGACCTTTCAAATGGGAGAATTAGGAGGGACCTCATTTTAGGGATTACCAAGGTTTCCTGGCCCATGATGAAGACTGACTAATATGCTGATTTATATGCTGATTTAGACTCCCTCGAGCACGGGCGGGCAACTGAAAGAAATGGCTGAATTACCTCCTCAGTATGCAGTCCAGTTCTGCACAGGCCTGGTAATGAGCTGTACATTTGATTCAGGTGTGTTGAAACAGAGACACATCTAAAAGTTGCAGGATACCGGCCCTCGAGGACTGGAGTTGCCCACCCTGCCCTAGAGCATTGTTCTTGGATATATGTGTATTTGAGCGACCAACGCGGCAGAACCATGGTATCCCTGTTCAATTACAGGTGTTAACAACTCTGGGGTTCCCAGTAACCGGCTCTTACCAGCACGAATTAGCCGACAGGTATGTGTGTAACATTGTCAGCAATTAATTCACTCTCCGCCTGAATTAGCAGCATTTAGGAACAACATATGTCCCACAGGTCTGGGATAACGCAGCCAGCACTAATTGCAATACTGCCTGCCATCCTGGATGGTATTGTTAATATGATAGATCAGATTACCATAAACTGTGGCTACTAAATATGACAATTTTTCAACTCTCCACCTCACTCACCAACACCTTGATTTCTTCCTCAGTGAAATTGTGTTTTTTGCAGGTGGTGTAGGGGTTAGGCGTGCAACCGTGTGCAGGGGCTGCGGTCCTCGGGACAGCCGTCCCGGGTTCAAGTCCCGGACCCGGCGACATTTGCCAAATGTCTCTACCCCTCTTTCCTGTCTGCCTAAAAAATAAATTTAAAACTGTGTTTTTTGCTCTTTTCTCCGTGGCTGTCATTGTTAACCATGAAATAACATTGACCAGCCAGCTTATTTAAATACACACTGACATTGATGAGTTGCTTTGCACTGGTCATTTATGTGTGAATGTGGGTGTGTGGGCAGAACATGAGGGCAACATGAGTGTATGTACACTTTTACTATAGATTCTACGCAATGTTTTATAAATGGTCATCCAAACAAGTTAACCCTGAAAGCAGACTGCAAGATTCTGATGCAGACACAGACTTTTCAACTGTAACGATCCTGAGGTAAGTTATGGTTTTCATTTGTGGTTTTCAGCACTTACCCTGCTATGTTCTATAGATCTTGCCATACTCTGTTATTTTTGCCATTTGGATTTTGCCATATAAGTTCATTTTCTTGTGGCCATTATTGTTAGAAGTATTTCTTCAGTTCATTATTTTGTGTTTTTCTTAAGATCCTTTGTACATTTAGACATTTCCTGTTAGATTTCTGCTTGACATTTGTTTTCGTTCCCCTTCTCTGGTCTTGACTTCTGCCTCAGCTGCTCCACGTATCCTCTGATTGCTGTGCTTTTGCTCTGCCTCAGCTGCAATTCATTCCATCTGGTTATCTCTTCTTGTTTGCCTGTCATTTCTCTACTCCTTCTTCAGTATATATACCTATCACTTCTCTTTGTTCCTTACTGGTTCCTTCCATTTCTCCATACTCAATTTCTCTATGTTTCCAGTTGCTCCTACTGGTTCTGCCTAATGTCTGTCTATTAAATGTTCTCACTTTTAGTTTGCTCTGCATTTGAGTCATTTGCCACCCATACATGACAGCAACATGTCAAAGACCCAAAATTACCAGTAAATCCACCAAGGACTGGTTGAGAATGAAGAAATGTGAAGTCCTGAGCCGAGTCCAAGCCCAAGACCTTGATCTCATTAAGATGCTGTGGGGTGACCTGAAACGGGTTATACATGCAAGGAACCCAACAAACATCTAACAGTTGAAAGTAAGAAGTAGGTCAAAATTTCTACAAAAGAACACTGGTAGATAGCTACAAAAAGCTTCTCACTGAACGTATTTTCACCAAAGGGGGTAACACTAGCTATTAAGGGTGGGGTGTCCTAACAGTTTCCTCCACTAAAAAGAACATTATTGTTCATATCTTTTGTTTAATGAGTAAAACAGTTTTGTTTTTGTTTTTTTAAATTAGATCACTTTTTTTCCAGAGATCAAACTAGGCAACATTAGACATCAATTTGTGAACATTTATCAATACAGAACTGAATATTTAATGGGTATCCCAATTTTTTAAGTGAAAATTAATGTGTGAACAGGTTCCAAATAACTAATTGATATTGAGATTGTCACTGAGTGGTTATATGGCACTCAAATAACCAAAAGCTTCTATGTACCTGAATGAATGTATCAATAAAAAAAGGAGGAAACATCAGGGCCAAATTATCACCTGGGATCAACTTGCACTCCCAGCTATGTTTCTTCCTTAAATTAATTTACAAGTAGTGACAAAAGTATTGGTTTCATCTTGATGGCATCATTTGTTTTTACTTTTGGCAATGGGAGCTCACTGCTGCCAACTTGCTGGTGGTGGGTGGGTTGTGGATGTTTGAATCAAACAGGATGTGTCATGTAAGCCCCATTTTGCTGATCGCCCGATGTACATCCTCATGGACAATGCACCCCACCAAACAAGGATTAGATCCCTATCATCGGAGGCATAGGTGCCTTCAAAATTCAACAAGTGACACAGAAAGGTGTTCACACTTTTAGTGGATGTATTTTTATTGGGATTCTATGTGATAAAACCACAGTTAGTAGAGCATAATTGTGAAGCGGGAGGAAAATGATAAATGGAATTCTCTCTGGAGGAGTTGCAGAGTTCAACAGCTCAGCTGGCAGAATCTGACAAGAAAACTATTAGTCATGCATTCTGCAAAGCTCTCTGAAAAAGCCACAGAAAGAAAACGCCTATTAAAATAAAGTTATAAGCAGTCCTGCAGCTTGCAGCTATCCATGTTGGGAATACAGCAAACATGTGGAAGAAGGTGCTCTGGTAGCAAAACACTGGGTATCACCCTGAACATACTATCCTCAATATGAAACATGGTGATGGCAGCATCATGTTGTTGGGAGGATTTCCTTGAGCAGAAGCAGGTAAGCTGGTCAGAGTTGATAGGATCCAACTGTTTTCAGTCTCTTGATGTGCAAAGCTGATAGAGAATACCCCCAAAAGACTTGTCCCTGTAAACGCAGCAAAAGATGAATCTACAAAGAATTATCAAGGGGGCTGAATACTAATGCCCACCACCCTTTTCAGATTTCTATTTGAAAAACAGATAATTTTTTTCAACTACTCAATGGCAGTCCAAAGGATATGAATACTTTGCAAGGTACTGCAAAATGGAGACAGAGTCATTAGTTAGTACACTGTTTGAAATGTATTTTCCAAATAACTCATCACAAATTATCTAGCTATGTGACATATTCACATATTAATGTCTAAACCTTATCCCCACATAAAACCACAGCAGAACCCAGTCAGCTCAGGCGATTGTTATGTCTGCTGCAGCCAAAGCTTCAGGCTGCAGCCTAACACAGCACTGTCATAAAACAACAAAACGAGAAAAGCCACACACACCCCCCCCCCCCACCACCTCTGTGTCAAGGTTTACTTTAGTGTAGGGGAGGGCTGTGAGCTGTAACAGCCATGGTGCATGTTAAGTGCTGTGGAGAGAGATAACACTGACCTTTCAACAGCACATACCATTAATAATAGTGTTTAATAATGTTGAGGCAACCCTTATTGCTTTGCCTAGTAAAGCAACAACAGGTTGATGCCAACCTTCTGTGAGGCCATTCAAATCTAATAAAACAATCTGTGGTATGGATTCAGGAATGAATGCTGCAAGTCTCTGACTCAATGCAATCGGCTGGGTTTCCGTAGATAAAAAAAACTTTTTAACTAATTTGAATAATAAACTGAATCTGATTGCACAGTTTGATAGTTAGGATTAATTGGAATGTATGTACCTGACTTGAAATCTGTATGATTCAATTAAATTGACTTTGTAAAGTGCCTTGAGACAACATGTGTTTTGAATTTGCGCTAAATAAATAAGCTGAATTGAAATTAAATTAAAAAGAACACATGTACCAGCAGACGAGAGTTTATTTCTGTGAATGCTACAAAGGAAGCAGTTAGGGTGTCGTGCATTGACACATGCAGAATATCTGTATAACACAAATCTGCAGCTGCAACGTTGTTCCTTTAAAAGACCGTTTGTCTTTTGCTGCATCACAAATAAGAACTGCACAGCCCACAGAGCTAACATCCTGATTCTACCATCAGCAAACAATGACCATTATTACTTTATTATCCATTGTCCTGTTCAGTCTGTTATGCTCAGTTTGAAAAACTGAGACCTTATGGGTTTCCTTCTCTGGTTAACTCAGTTGCTAGGCACACGTTTCAATACTGCTGCAGAGTGCAGTTACCAATGTGGTTAACCCTGGCACACAGTCCCTGCTCTAATTTCTTTGCCATGGTTCTCATTTGGCTGTTGCCGCAACTGCATGCAGAACTGGACTTTCTTCTGAAGCAAAGACTCAGTGGCTTAAGTTGAAGAAAATTTTTAATATTTGAATGTAGACACATTTAAATTGCACAAACCTTACAGGGAAGTATTACACATACAAAAAATGTACAATTGCAAATACAAGCTGATAATGATATGCATCTAATCATTTTGTAGATTTAAAAACAAAAGGAATATGTTCACAAATTATATTATTCAGTGCAACGTTCCATTGCTTTAATATTTTTTCTCTTGCTCTCGGTGGAAGACACACGTGTTTTCTCTCTCTCCCTCCCTCCCTGCTGATCCCTGCTTCTGCTTTTTGTCTGTATTTTTCTCAGAGCCTCGCTTTGCATATCCTCCAAACTTTTAAATTATGGATTTGGTCAGCTGGACTCTCAACGTAATTGATCAAATTTTTTTCTTTTCAACAGGAAGACAGGGTAAAGGAGACCCTCTTGTCCAGACAGGACGTTCTTCTCTGGATACACAATGGATTCTTGGCAGCAGTGGAAGATTGTGTGCTTGACTACAATGTCGGTCGAGGACAAAGAAAATGTCCTCTTCGCTACATTCTCACACTACTCTCCAATTTTGCATTATTTGCTGTTATTTCAGTTTTTAACTTTATGTTCTCCCTCTTTTCTCTTCCTAGAAGCTACACCTGGCCTGACTCTGTGTGGTACCTGTGACACTTTTCTGGAGAGGGGCCTCGTCCAAGCTTCTGCTGGCAACAACTTAATCCTCAGCCTTGTTGGAGTCATCCCTTTTGGTCGCACAGTTGAACATGCACAGCTCAACAGACATCACAGCTCTGACATCACCCGGGATTATAAATCCGGCGAAAAAAAAAGTTTAATTGCCATTTCCCGTGTGTCTCACGGGACAATGCAACGGAGGCACATATCTGGCAACAACTTAATGCTCACCCTCTACCGATGATCCACATGGCCCTGTCTTTCAGTGTTTAACACTTTCTCTCTTCTAGACATGGCGATTGACTAAGCTTAACTGTAACTAATTATATCTGCTCTCTTTCAGACTCTAACCTTGAAAACTGGCTCAGAGTTTATCTGTTCTTTCTTTCTAGGTGAAACGACTAAAGGAGCTACATCCATTAACATTTACTTTTCCTTCCCATAGAAAGGACACCTGGATCAGTGCTTCTGTGTTCGTTTTGTGTCTCTGCTCTGTTCTCTCAAACCCCAGTCGGTCGTGGCAGATGGCCGCTCACACTGAGCCTGGTTCTGCTGGAGGTTTCTTCCTGTTAAAAGGGAGTTTTTCCTCTCCACTGTCGCTACATGCATGCTCAGTATGAGGGATTGCTGCAAAGTCAACGCCAGTGACTGTCCACTATCGCTACATGCTCATCCAGGAGGAGAGAATGCTGCAAGTCTCTAACTTGATGCAATCTGCTGGGTTTCCTTAGATAGAAAAACGTTTTATCCAATTTGAATAAATAACTGAATCTGACTGCACTGTTCAATGGTTAGGATTGATTGGAATGTATGTACCTTAGAGTGGAAAAGACTCCAAAGACCCAGACCTGGATTGTCTCCGTCTGATGTTCTGAGCCCGAGTTCACAATAGGCCAAAGGTACTTCACTGTGCTTCCCCAACCAAGAGTTTCCTTCAGCTTCGTGGAACTTGCAAATCTAAAGAATTCCTCCAATCGCCTGCCTGCAAGACTCCTACCTGTCCACCCTTCACCTTCATATACACCTCCTGGAAGGAAACCCAAAGGAACAATCACCACCTCAACACAACCTCATCGGTCAAACTCAGTCTCAGTGGCCTCACTCACCTTCCCCTGGAAACTCCTCTTCTTCCTAACAGTAAGATTCATCTACAAACATTTACAGTCGAACATTACCTCCAGCAACCTGTATTCACTTACTCCTCAGTGCACCGACCAGCAGAACCAAGATTCCCAGACGACCCCGTTGTATTTTTCTGTTTATCAATAAATCAGTTTAACTTGAACTCTGCCTTTGTAATTGTTTCATGTACTAGAGTCACCTGATTTACCAATATGACATCTACAGGTACATAGGTTTATGACACAGAACAACCCATCAAACCTAAATGCTCCTACCCTTTCCCTGAAATCATTACCTTTGCAGGATCCCTGGAAGAAGGGAGGAACATCCAAATTGTATTAAAATCCGCCAAACCTGTCTGGTACAGCGACTGCAGATTACCACAAATTCCTGGCAGGATGACATGGACTTCTGCCATTTTAAATAATGCACTTCCGTTAACGCTTTAGGTAACAGGTATGGACTGGTACCAGCATCAAGGTTATATACTGGAACTGTCAAAATACATCTTTTTAATTTGATGATAATTTTAATCCAACATGTCTTTTATGCAGGCCACGTAGTGCAGATCCTGTGGCTGTTTTCTAGGACTTAATTAAAAAACAAGATGGAACATAGAATGGTCTCATTTGTTTGCCTATCTGCAGGAAGACTGATTTAACACAAGTGGAAACAAGATATAGCCCCAACTTGTACAAATCTAAGGTCGGACGTTATGAATCATTTAGAGCTGGACATAAGAGTCTCAGTAAAAAAACAGGAAAGAAAGTTCTGTAGAATCTCGCAGCCATTCACTGATTACTTTAACCGGAACCCAGGCAGATTTTAGCTAATCCACTTATTCTTCCTAATTTATTTGTTTTATTAATACTTAATTTAATTCTTTTATTTATAGGTATGCATGTATATATGGGTGGTTGTGTACAAGTGTATTTATAAATCTTTTTCAACAGTACCCTTTGCTAACCTACTCATTTTGACTTGTATATTATGGAGATGATTAGTTTACTGAAGTTTGAGGTTATATGAAAATAGCTTGGATACTACTTATACCTTCTGTTGCATGTTTAGTTCGAATATGTTGAAAATCAATAAAGAGAGGTGAGAAAAATGGATCCATCTCAGGGGACTTTACAGAGAGAACAACGCACAGCGAGCTGCTCCCAGCAGAGTAGTGGCCCGAGGATTAGAGAACAAACATAACCCACTAAAACCAGAAATTTCAGGAACTAACAGAAAGGCAGAGAAAACAAGCAAACAATGAGAGAGACAAAAAGGTAATGACATGTAATGGAGAGGGGAACAGAGGCAGATGGATGGGACTCTCTCAGCATTGGGCATGTACCGAACATTTTGTTCTTTACCCACTTGCAAAGCAAGTAGAAGTCTTTAATCTAATTAATTAATTAGCAATTTATTGCATGACAAGTATTTGATACACCAGAAAAACAAAACTTAATATTTGGTACAGAAACCTTTGTTCACAATTACAGATATCAGACATTTCCTGTAGTTCTTGACAACGTTTGCATACACAGCAGCAGGGATTTTGGACCACTCCTCCATACAGATCTTCTGCAGATCCTTCAGGTTTCGGGGCTGTCGCTGTGCAATACGGACTTTCAGCTTCCTCCAAAGAGTTTGGATTGGGTTCAGGTCTGGAGACTGGCTGGTCACTCCAGGACCTTGAGATGCTTCTTACGGAGCCACTACTTAGCTGCCCTGGCTGTGTGCTTCGGGTCGTTGTCATGCTGGAAGAACCAGCCACGACTCATCGTCATTGCCCTTACTGAGGGAAGGAAGTTGTTGGCCCAGATGGTCAATGGCAAACTTTACATGGGCCTAGACATGAGCTGGCTTGAAAAGGGGGACCTGTGTGCTGCAGGAATTTAATCCATAGTGGCGTAGTGTGTTACTAATGGTCTTCTCTGAGACTGTGGTAAAATGCAAATGAGTTACCTAAATATCACACAAGATGATTTTTGGATTTTTGTTTTAGATTCCGTCACTCACAGTTGCAGAGAACCTATGGTAAAAAATTAAAGACTTCTACTTGCTTTGCAAATGGGAAAACCTGCAAAATCAGGAGTATATTGTTCTCCCCACTGTATTTATTCATCAACTTTATCACAGAACATAGAGATAACATCACGGATCCTTACATGTTCCCAGGCCAGAAGTAAAATACACTATGTTGAAAAAACTATGAAGATGCTCCGTTAACACACACATGGTTTAAGATATCCTATTCTACATAGAAAAACTTTAATATGGAGTTGATCCACCATTTACAGATTGATTCTGTTTGTTTTTGTTTTTATTTATTAAACCTTTTATGCAAATCAGATACAACACAAAACAAACAGTTCAGGGAGACAAAGACGGGACAGCAAAATACAAACTGACGCTCGATATCATATCAAGCTATGTCTCTGCATGTTTTTCCCAGGCCAGATCTATAGGCACTTAGCTCAGGCTAGAAGATCCAGCGCCACCCAGGTAGACAAGGAATGGGTCCCAAATCAGATGAAACAAATAGGCTATATCCTTCAAAGCTGTAGAGAAAGCTTCACACGGAATAATGCCAGTCAGTCTGCTTCCACTGACTAAGGGTGGGAGGTTTATCAGTGATCCAGGTGGCCAGGATACATGTTTGGGCACAGTGAAGTAGAATGTGTAAAATGCCCATTTACAGGTTTTAACATTTAAACTCTTCTGGGAAGCCTGTCCACAAGGTTTAGGTATGTGTTTATGGAAAAAGATCTGCCAGGAGACCATCTGATGCTTTGAATTCTACTTAGTGATGTACAGTAAGGTTAGGATGCAGCTGATTGGCTGTACAAACTTATTCCATTAAGCTCTTTTCTCACTGTTCTTTAGCTAGTCTGCACAATACGTCCCTGAAGAAGTTGGTGACTTCTGCACACCATGTGGTTCAGCATCTGCTGACCCCACAGTATGATTTGTTTTGTGGCCTATCACTTTGTGTATTATGGGGTGGAGCAGATGTATTATAGGGGTGGAGCTAAAAATATAAATTTTCTGTTATTTTTCTACGATAACTCTTACTTTACTAAATTATACTCAATTTAAAAACACTCATATTCCTCCATTTTATGTTCTCTTTGACTGCACTGTGACTATAGATGGCACTACTTAAATGTCCTGGATTCTTTACCAAAAAATAGTTTCTCTTTCAAATTAAGCATCGCTCACACCTAGCAGAATCCATCATATGTGATCATCATATTTGCAGCATTTTATTTGTGCAAATGTATATGCATGCAGTGATAGTACACAGTATAGCAGAGTCGTTTCTGACAGCCTAATACAAAGGAAGTCTCAGTGGGGATATGTAGCACAGCACCATTGCACGCCATTCACCACTGTTTAGACCACATCCTCTATGCTTTACAGCTTGAACTAAATCAGTTAGAAAAAACAAGAACAGAAAGTCAGAAGTGCTTTTTAAGATAAAAATAACATATGCAAATAGGGGGATATGTTATCAGTTATATAGCCTTAGAAAGATCTACTTTTATTTAGGATCTTTGCATCGTGATGGGGCAAAACATCTGAGACTACTTTTATGTTCACAGATATTTAGCAATACTTTGCTGTTTGTGCTCTTACCAAGAATTAAAGTTGTAGGGTTAAATATTTGATTAAGCTTAGTCTTTATGTAACAACATATGAGGTTTATTTGTGAAAAAATACTTTAGGCCCACATAACTGACATTAGTGCTTAAAAATCCAAGTTGCATTTTAGACCTGATCATTTTCTAAAAAACATGTCAGGTACACATCAACCTTGTATGCAGTTAGAGGTTTCTCTCCTAATTTTAAAAAAAGAGACCATCAGAGCTCACCAATCAGCACAGAAAGCAATGTCCACAGAAAAACACTCTGCTGATTGCTCATAAATGAGCAGACCTCAGGCCAAGCTCTGTCCCGATAAAGAGATCGCTTTATGATTCATTACAAAAGAAAAAACACGAGTTTCACAGAGTTTCATTTGCTGTGTGGGAGCGTGTAATAAGATGATACTATTTCCCGACTTGATGCAGTAACTTCCAGGAATCATTGTCAGTTACATCTAGTAAACCAAGTTCTGGACACCATAAGTTCAAAGGTCAGCTATAATCATACACATGCACACTTCTGCTTTAAGTCAGTGATTATTAACAGAAACATCCTGATAATGTACAGTCATTACTTAAAGTCTAGCAGTGACGTCAATGTATTTGGTAAAATGTTTTTAGATCATTGGGTAGTGATCAGATGCAGATTAATTCATTGGAAATAGCTTTTCTGTAAATTTATATCTTTATCACATTGTAAAGAAACAAATAAAATACTTTATATGCTGAATCAAATTAAACTTTCTTTAGGTTTCGGTTTAGGCTTTTTGGTATTTTTGAATGATTTACAGACTTATTACAATATTTTAAGTCTAAGCTTACAAAGGGCTACATCACAGCAACATATAGGCATATCTCTGACCTATGTCTAAATGACTAAATACTTATCTTAAAAAATTTAAAAACTGCTTTTCACTGTCTTTCTGCACGCACAAGTGATCAGTAGAATTTAGATTTACAATATAAACATAATATAGCTACATCATCAGCATTAGTTGATACTGTGAAAGAGTCCCCCTGAAACTGATGTACAGTACTATTCAAAAAGTTTTAGGCAGGTGTGAAAAAATGCTGTAAACAGAGAATGCTTTCAGAATTATAAATGATGATTGTTTATTTTTAACAGTTCACTAAATGCTAAGTAAGCGAACCCAAACATACAGCCAAGGTCATTAAGAACTATCTTCAGCATAAAGAAGAACAAGACTTACTGGAAGTGATGGTCTGGCCCCCACAGAGCCCTGACCTCAACATCATGGAGTGTGTCTGGGATTACATGAAGAGAAAGAAGGATGTGAGAAAGGCTTCATCTACAGAAGATCTGTGGTTAGTTCTCCAAGATGTTTGGAACAACCTACCAGCCAAGTTCCTCTAAAACTGTGTGCAAGTGTACTTAGAAGAATTGATGCTGTTTTGAAGGCAATGAGGGGTCACACCAAATATTGATTTGATTTAGATTTCTCTTTTGATCATTCACTGCATGTTTTTGATTGATGAAAATAAATGATTCACACTTCCAGAGAAAAAATTGCATAAACTCTTTGCATCAAAGTGTTTGGAAATGCATAGAAAGAAACTGTTGTTAAGGACATTGCAGCTGAAAGCATAAAGGGAAAAATGGATAGAAAACTTCAAAAAGAGCGTCAGTTGCAGCAAAGACGGATGGAGGACGTCCAGAAGAGTGTACAGAGTGCCAGGACCGTCTCTTCCTAATGACCAAATCACATAATTGTGTCGCCACCAGTGTAGAGCTTGTTCAGCATTGACAGAAGGTGAGTGTGAGTGCAGTTGCTCGCAGAGGGAAAAGACATTTCGACAATGACTCTGTGGCAAAAAGGACTGTAAGAAAGTTCCTTCTGTCCAATAAAAACTTCCAGGACAGACTGAGTCTGCAGGACGTACAAGTGTGGACGGCAGAAGACCGGTACAAATGTGTTTCCCTGATGATTCTCTTTTTGGTAAAATGGGACACGTGGAGGATCATTTGTCTGGAGAACAAAGCACCTGATGGGGTCCCAACAGTAAAACCTCCTAATAACATCCATGTGTGAAGAGCAGGCCAGGGCAAGTTCTTCACAGTTTAATTATCTTTTACTTTCCAACATGGTGGAGGAACACATCACAAGGCAAAAATTATGAAGAGACTCAATGATCAGAGCACTAAAACTTTGGGCCTGTGTTCAGGAAACTCCCCAGATCTTAACCCGACTGAGGTGCAGAAGCAGAAGCCAACAAAATGTGGTCAACAAGTAGAAACCTAGAATGGGTAACTTCTGCTGTAGAAGAATTATCAACACTGGAATTGCTGATACTTCATTGTAAATGATAAAAATTGCTGAAACCTTTTAAATGTGAAGTTTTTCAGTATACCATAAAAATATGTAAAAGAGACTAAAAACATTCAAACTGCCCAAACGTTCGGTCATGACTGTGCAGAGCTGTGAAGAAAAACATTACCAAGCTCCTACAAAACGTAACAGAAGCAGTTCAATGATAATGTTTTCAATCCAAACGGGTTCTGACAACCAAACCTTTCTGATGTTTCTGTTCTGTGTTCACATGTGATCATAACTGAATTTAACCAGCTGGAGCTGTGTGGTCGGAGAGCAGCCTGATGACGCTCCACCAAAGTCACACACAGCATGGGAACTTCCAGAGGTAGTAGAAATAGATCCTCACCAAGACTCAACTGATTTTATGTAAGAACTCTTTAATTTACATATTTTAATAAGAAAATGATTCACATTCAGAAATATTTGTCAAGAACCAAAACAAAATAAAAAGTAAATGCTACATTCTGCTGAAGCAAAGAGTTTTTCTTTTACAAACTCCAATAAAAGTGGTCATTGAAAAGGATAGTTTATGGAAAGTGTTCATAAATTCAGAATATATATACATCATATGTGTATAAAAACTTGGCATGCCTCCCATGTAAACAGCTCCCTAAAAGATAAAAAGAAAGAACATGTTGGGAAACCCAGTAGCAAAGCAGGAAAACTGTCACATGGTGAGTCTGATCATTCAGACTTTATTAGAAAGATCCTTCTGTTATCTCAACGCAGCTGTATCAGACAGAGTTACAAGCTAACAAACTGAAGAACCACATCAAAGTTGGACATCTCAAAGAGCTCGATTTAATCTACCATCTGAAAACAGAATGAGTATGGCACAACTGCAAACCTACAAAGACATCTGCAACTGAAAGGCTGGGCATGGAGAGCACTAATCAGCCAAGAGGCCAATGGCAACTCTAGAGGAGTGGGAGAATGTGTCGTCAGGACAACAATCAGTTGTGCACTCCTAATTCGACCTCTAAGCAGGCGTGGAAAGAAGAAAGCCATTTTTGAAAGTAAGCCATAAAAGGCCATTTGCATTTGCCACAGTCCAAATAGGAGACAAAGTAAAAATGTAGAAGGTACTCTAGTCAGAGGACACCAAAATTAAACCTTTTGGACAAAAAACTAACATATCGCTCTGAACCCACCAACCCACAGGGAAACAGTGACGGCAGCATCATGTTGTGGGGATTCAAAACTATCCTTGCAGCAAAATGTGGCTGTACTAAGTGCTAACTCAGAGGGGCTGAACACAAATGCACACCACACGTTTCAGAAACACATTTTTAGAAAACTTTAAAAAAAAACACATACTTTTCCTTCCACTTCACAATAATATACTACTCTGTGTTGGTCTATCACATAAAAGCCCAATAATATATACTGAGTTTGTTGCTGTAACATGACAACAGATACTTTGCAAGGCACTTCATATAAATTTATACTTATTTGCCAAACATGACCCACCTAAAGATAAACGGAGAAACAAACTAAATGAGTTCCTGCTGTTGTGGGACCTGTGTTCTTCTCCTCCCACAGAGGTGACTGTGAAAACGATCAGTGTGACTGAAAGTGTGTCACTATTTTTAAACAAAGTAAAAGACTTTGTGGCTAATATGAAGATGATAGCCTGCAAAACATCTTTCTACTACAAATAGACTCGTTTAAAGGCTGTGTGGAGCAGGAAGGCGGATTTGGTGCCTTATGGATTGATTATTCAATTGCATTTTTATATTTAAGTATTAACATTAAGCTCATTGCACTATGCAAGAACAAGCAACAGTGTGCGTAACTAACTGCAAGAAGCCAAAACCTGGAGATTCAATATTGTTGTGGCATCTATCACTTGAATAAAACAACGATGATAAAAGACGAAACAGATGGAGATAAACAGTATTCATAACTATTGAAAGTGTTGTATATGGATTTTTTTTATAGGCATCAAAACTAAGCAGCACATTACTGGGAAACAGAAGGAAAAGGATACTTAGTTCTCACATCTTTTTACAAATAAAAATCTGAAAAGTACGGCATGCACTAGCATTTCCCTCTCATGAGGGATTATTTCATACAAGCACCTTTTGCTACACATGTCCTCAGGGGTATGTCTCTACCAGCTTTGAATATGCAGAGACTTTTCCAAAATACCTCATCTCAGTGAGATTGCTTGGAGAGAATCTGTAACTGTAACTTGTGCTGCAAATCATGGTGGGATCTCCAACCTGACCACCAGATATCAGTAACTGTTACACTGATACTTTGCATTTCAGATAACAAAACAAAGCTTTTATAAATACCTATACATAATAAATACTAATTGCTAATTGAACACATATTTTTACCGGCTGTGCAGCAGATTGTCATGTCTGTATTTTCTTTGTAGAGCTCCATGCAGAGGGATCCTCCTGCATGGCTAATGTCTGATTTACAAACTTCAGCATCCCTGTCAGTGAGCTCAAATCCACCTCTTCCTCCTCCTGTTCCACTGAGGTACTTCCAGTCTCTCTCCTGGACTCACTGTGCTGCACATCTTCTCCCTGCTGTACTGTGAGAGCCTCCATGCTTATGTGTGTGTCATTGTGTGTGTCCATCATGTATGTCAGCGGGTTAAATGAGCCATCCGACATCGCTGAGGCCTCTGTGGCACTGAGTCCCTTCCAGCTGTGGTCAGCTGTCTCTGGGAAAGTTGAAACAGACGGTGAGGAAGACTCCCATGGCTGCTTGAACAGAGCCACCCTCAGTGTGGCCTTCAGGCTAGGTGTGAGGTTCATGGAGGAGTTGATACTGCTGCTCTGAAGCCAATCACAGGGTGGGAGGCTCTCGGACAGGTGGGGAGCTGAGGTAGACTGAGGATATGAGTTAGCAGGAGGAGACAAGCAAGGCTGTGTGTTTGTCGGGGAGTGTCGGGGGACTGAATCTCCACATGAAGAAGAGGGGACAGGGGTTTGTAACTGTTTGGGGGTAGGTTGAGTTGGGTGAGCAGAGCTGGAGAACTCCAGAGGGCCTGTGAATGTGTGCAGGGCAGGAAGGGAAACAGCGTGATTGTGCAGACTCTGCCGCTCTGCAGCTCGTCCCATGCTGGAGATCCTGGCTTGGAGGCGGGTCACCTCAGATTCCTGCAGACAGTAAGGAGACAAATCAGCATGAATTACTTTAAAAAAGAAAGAACAGTCAATATGTTATCCTGGGATAAACTGTACCTTGATGAGCAGCGAATCAGCAGATGTCTCCACAGACTTCTCAGATGCATGGAGCTGAGTTTGGAGCTGAGATACCTGCATTCTGCTTTGCTTTAATTGAGCAGAGAGCAGCTCAAGTTGTGCATTTAGATGGCTGTTCTGAACTCGTGTCTGTTCATACAGAATTCTGCTCTCCTCAAGCTCGGTTTCACTCTGCAGAAGCTGTGTCTGGCTCTGGTCCAGCTGCATCTGGAGGTGACTGGTTTGGCTGTGGCTGTAATCCAGCTCAACCATAGCCTGGTCCAGCTGGGTTTTAACCTGGCTGCAACGTGCCTTTGCTTCCTCCAGCTGGGTCTGGCTCTGCTGGAGCTTCACTGTGAGCTGCTCCTGGGAGGAGCGCATGTTGGACGAGATTTGCTCCGAGACTTTGAGGAGCTGGCCTCGAGTGTGCTGCAGTGACTCCAGCTGCAAGATGAAGGAGAACAACATATGTTCAGGATACAGTGCTTTACAAAAGTATTCATACAGGTCACAACAACACACTTTAATGGATTTCACTGGGATTTTGTGACAGCTCAAGTAATGCATAGTAGTGAAACAGAAGGAAAATCACACACGGTTCTCCAACTTGTTTGCCAATACAGAACTGAAAGGTGTGGATTTGTTTCTAGCAACCAACAACCTTCAGAAGTCACCTAAATACTAAATAGAGCCAAGCAACTTAGCCTCTTTATAAATGCAGTTGTTCTGTGAAGGTCTGAGAGGTTTGTTGTTCAACATTAGTGAACAAACCTCACAACAACACACCAAGGACCACACAGCAGACAGGTCAGACAGGTCAACCCTGCTTTAAACTTCTCTGTTGAGAAGTTTAAAGCAGGGTTTGGTTATAAAACACTATCCCAAACTTTGAACATCTCATGGAGCACTGTTCATCATCTGTAAATGGAAAGAGGATGAAACAACCGCAAATCTGCCAAGATGTGGCAACTGACAGTCTGACACCATGCCTGTTATGAAGCATGGCGGTGGTAGCATCATGCTGTGGGAAGAAGGATGGAGCTTAATACAAGAAAATTCTTGAAGAAATCCTGTTAGAGGATACAGCCAGAGTACCGATGAAATTATTTAGATCAAAGAATATTCATTTTATAGAATGGTCCAGTCAAAGCCCAGACCTAAATTCAATTGAGACTCTGAGTCAATACGCTCGCCATTCAATCTGACAAATACTAAGCAAAAGCTTCAGTCTACAGCTCTACAAATCTGGAATAGACATACCCCATAAGAATTGAAGGTTAAACAAAGTATTGCAGTTTGATGAAATGGTTAACATTTTTTTATTTTAATAATGTAAATATCTACAGGCTGTTTCATTCTATTTATAATTATGGGTCCTTTAAGATTATATGTGATCAGCTGCAGTGACCGTTTTAATTTCCCTTTGAAGAATAATAAAGTATATTTAATCTTTTATTGACTCTGAGAGGAAGACTAGAAATGAACACCCACAAAAAATGATAAAAAGATATGAATCATTTTCCTTTTACTTCACAGTTAGGCAATATTGTGCATTGGTCAATCACATACAACTCCAATAACACACAATTTGCTGTTTCAATGTGAGAAAATGTAAAAATGTTTCCCTGAGAAAAAAATATCAAAAGAGGAAAAGAAACAGAAGACAGAACAGAAGAGACTGAGGAACAAGGCGAACACCGCAGTCGCTACAACACAACAGCTGATCTTACAGAGATCAACAGGAAGCACATGGACTGATAAGAACCTGACAGAAATTCTTATGAAAAACTGGTGTCAGGTCTTCCTGATAACATTACTATTTCCAAATGTCATGCATGATATCCTTTCCTCAATCAGAGGAGGGTGTGACCTATGCTGCAGCGCAACTGTTTTAGCTGCAAACACAGAGGTTCTGCAATCAGTTGCTTAAAGTGGGAAGTTTAACACGTGCAGTGGAGGATGTGGACACCAGCATCGCAGCATCAAGTGTCGCTGTACCTCTTTGCTGTGCTGCTCCTTTTCCAACTCCAGCTCCTGCTCCAAAGCAGTGACTGTGCTCTGCAGCCTGGCTTCCTCCTGCAGCCACTGCGCCTCCTTCAGTGTGAGCTCCTCCTCTACACTACACAGCTGGGCCTCCTGCAAAAACACAGACCTGAGGGTTAAATCATGAGCATAACGCTGAGGCAGCTGTCCTGAATGGAAAAATGATTCATTCTCAGACTATTTCTGTTAATGCCAAGAAAATAAACTGTGATCAAGTGATAACAGTTGAAATCCCTCAGGCTACAACAAAGCACTTTGACTTCACCGTTTCCCTGATCTGCAGTTTGGTGGCATCCAGCTCTCTGGTCAGAGCCTCATGGTGACGCTGACATGCTTCATGTTCTTCAAGCACCTTATGGAGCCTTTGCTGACACTCACGCAGCTGCTGGCTGAACTCCTCTGACTCCTAAAAGCACAAAAACAGCAACAGACAGGAAGATCCATCAGCTCAAAGTAGTTGTCTAAATTAGTGATAACCATCATATTCCAAAGAATTCCTGGGAAGAAGTAATTTTGGGAGGTCTGAACAATATACTGTGCCTTGTAAAACTATTTATATCCCTGACATTTTGTTGCAGGGCTGCACGGTGCCTGTTGGTAGCACTGTTGCCTTGCAGCAAGAAGGTCCTTGGTTCGATTCCCGTCCGGGGGTCTTTCTGCATGGAGTTTGCATGTTCTCCCTGTGCATGCGTGGGTTCTCACCGGGTACTCCGGCTTCCTCCCACAGTCCAAAGACATGCCTGTTAGGTTAATTGGTAACTCTAAATTGCCCTTAGGTGTATGAATGAGTGTGTGCATGGTTGTTTGTGTGTTGCCCCGCGATGGACTGGCGACCTGTCCAGGGTGTACCCCGCCTCTCGCCCATAAACTGCTGGAGATAGGCACCAGCTCCCCCGCGACCCACTATGGAATAAGCGGTAGAAAATGACTGACTGACTGACATTTTGTTGCATTACAACCAGCCACATCTATGTACTTTATCAGAATTTTAATAGACAGACACAAACTAGTGTCGATGTGAAGTGGAATGAAAATGATACAGCTTTCTTTTAAACAAAGATCTTAATGGTGTGGTGTGTTTATGTTCAACCCCGAGTCAATAATTGCTGAACCATGCTTTGCGTTAATTACAGCAGCGTTTGGGGCATGTTGCTATCAGCGGAGGTTTTTGCCCATTCTTCTTGGTAAATATGACCCGCTCCGGGGACAGCGGCAGGTAGGAAGTTTTAGTGGGGCGGTACACCTGTCAAACGGTAATGCAGGTTTCCTACGGCGAGCTCAGGGAGGACAGAAACCTCCTGTGGAGCTCGCTTGATCTTGATTTTCAGTATGAATACAGACCGTGAAAGCGGGGCCTCACAATCCTTCTGACTTTTTGGGTTTAGGGATAAATGGCTTGTGGCGGCCAAGCGTTCAAAGCGATGCCGCTGTTTGATCCTTCGATGTTGGCTTTTCTGGTCATTGTGAATCAGAATTCACCAAGCGTTGGATTGTTCACCCACTAATAGATGCCTTGCAGCTGACGTCACACGCTCACTGAACTCTAGCCGCCGCCATATTGAGTACCTTCTTTGGTGCCCCGGTCGTCGAAGATGCCGTCCGTGTGTTGTGCAGTTGGGTGTGGGTTAGTTTGACCCTACTGGAATTAAATTTAATTATTAAATTAGAAATATAATTTTAATTAATGATTAAGTTGAATAAAAAGGATAACATATTTATTAGAACTAGATTTATTCCTACATTTATACTTACCTAAAACTTTAATTTTTATATTACCTATATGTTTTGGGGTTGTTTTTTTTGCAGTTGTTGCTCTTTCTTAAAATCTTTGGTAGGAAACTTGAGGTTAAAACAATAAAAGCAAAGAAAACAGGTTCTCTGACCTTTGTGTTTCTGTCCATAAGCTCCTTCTCCCGGGCTTCCAGGCACTGCTGCAGGAGCTGGACTTTCCTCTCCAGCTCTCCTTTTCCTCTCAGCTTGTGCTCCCTGATGGCTACGTCCAACTGGCCGAGCTGTGAACGTGAAGGAGATAGCAGTGAGGAGAGGTGGCAGCAAAACAGTAATGGAATTGAATACAAGGTACACAGAAGATATATTGTACCAGCTTTGCTCTCTGCTGGAGCTCCCCCTGTCTTTCTTTCAGTATATTGTCCATGTCTAAAACCTCAAGAGTTCTCTTGTCCAACTCCCTCTGGGTCTCACTGCACACACACACACACACACACACACACACACAGTTGAACTGATAAAACTATAAACCAACTGTCTGATTATTAGGACTCACAGGGGCAGTTAGAAAGTCAAAGAAACCAAAAACAGTAACAACATCTGAATTGCAGAAGACAAAATAAGGACTTTTCTTTATAGTTTTTGCAGGTTTTTGCAGGTCTTTGAGTTCAAAGCAACCAATTTTAACACTCCACTTGTATATAGGTGCCTGCAGCCCTAGATGTAGATTTAAAGGCAGAGTTTAAAAGCTCAATAAACCATGGCGCAGCGCTGATGGTGTAGGGGTTAAGTGCGCAACCATAAAAGGAGGCTACAGTCCTCGAAGCGGCCGTCCCGCCGGGTCCGGGTTCGAGTCCCGGACCCGGCGACATTTGCCGAATGTCTCCCCCTCTCTCTACCCCTCTTTCCTATCTGCCTACTGTCAAAAATAAAGTTAAATAAAAAAATTAAAAAAATAAAGGCCACTAATGGCAAAAAAAAGCTCAATAAACCATAACACCCTGTTTGTTTTCTGATTTTTCTCATGTTTATGCAATTGAGTGCTTGATGTGCAATAACTGTGGAACCTGCATTAAGCTGTGTAACACAACTGGATCTGTAGTTATGCTGCTATACGTTTAAACTGGTGGAGGACATAATGACCACTTTCACTCTCTCTGCTACATTCTCATACGACTCTCTAATTTTGCATTATTTGCTGTTATTTAAGCTCTATGTTCTATCTGTTTTTTTTCTCTTTTTAGAAGCTACATCTGACTTGGCTCTGTGTTTAGCTGTGGCACCTTCCTGGCACTGTATGTGCTCTCTTTTATACTCTAGACTTGAAAACTGGCTCAGAGTTCACCTGCTTAGCTGTCTTTCTCTCCTAGATGAAACCACTAAAAGAGCTACATCCATTAACATTTACTTTTCCTTCCCATAGAAAGTACTCCTGGATCAGTTCTTCTGTGTTCTTTTTGTGTCTCTGTTCTGTTCTCTCAAACCCCCAGTTATTGTTGGCAGACGGCCGCTCACACTGAGCCTGGTTCTGCTGGAGGTTTCTTCCTGTTAAAAGGGAGTTTTTCCTCTCCACTGTCGCTACATGCATGCTCAGTATGAGGGATTGCTGGGTTTCCTTAGATAGAAAATGTTTTAACCAATTTGAATAATAAACTGAATCTGACTGCACTGTTTAATAGTAATCAAGTTCTACTTGACTTCTAAATACTTCATAGTTGTATAAATATATATATATTTAACAGCAAACAACTCGCTGCACAGATGTATACAAGGCATAATTCCACCTAAGAAACTAGAGAAGTATTAGTATTCTGTCAGTAAAGCCAGGACATTGTAACATTCTAACAAAAAGACAACAACTGAAACACTACCAAGGTTCCTGGCTGGGCATTTCAGAACAGCAGACTCACTGAAAGGAAAACTCATCATAGATCTTCTGTTTGTGTCCGTGCACAGAGGGATATTTCACACATGGCCTTGTCCTCACCTAAGCCGAACACTGAGTTTGTCCACTTGGGCTTGCCGTTGGTCAGAGATTGTTTGGGTTCTCTGTAGGACATCCTTGAGTTCCTGTAGTTGCCCCAAATTGTCGGCCAACTCCCCCTGCATAGAGCGCAGCTGGCCCTCCAGGACCTGGACTTCCTGCGTGCTGCTGAGCTGCTCTGCCTCACAGCGACGGAGCTTCTCTTCAAGATCTTCAACTGGAGAAAGATGAGGGTTGATAAAGGATAAAGATGAGACTGATGGAGAACATGCTGCAGCCCAGTAAGCAGTCAAGCTGCTATAAAATATTGACCATTTGCTTTCAAGCTTTTCATAGAAATAATCCTCCATGTCTTACCCATTGCAGTCTTGCTGATGATTTGGCTCTTCATGTCCTGCAGGTTCTGCTCCAAGTCAGTGATCTGCTCTGTCTTTATGGCAGCTTGGCTCCTCAGGTGCTCCAACTCCGACTCCTTAGAAACAAGCTCAGCTCGACATTTTAACATCTCTGATGTGAGATGGCTGCCCAGGGGAAAAAAGCAAAGCATGTGGTAAACTTTTAAGCTTTAACTGAAATTGGCTGCAGTGGAAATACTTTAGTTCTAAAACAAACAGAAAACATGGAGTGCATTATTGTTTCTCTTCTCCGCTGGAAACTGAAAGAGAAGAAAAGCGCTTCAGAAAAGTACCAGATGCTAGACTGAACAACACAATCTACTTTCTGGATGGGGTTCTTTAACCACCATAACATTCATATAAAGAAGAGGAAAAAAGTAAGCTCAGCATGCTGTCCTGCACAGAGAGTGAAATCACCCCCAATAAATCAGATTTATTCTTCTGAAAGGTGAACGGCTGATCATTACTAATATTTACATAGATGAGATGTGGTTCAATCATAAGGCTGTGTCACCAAGTGCTTTCATTCGGTTGTATCTCCATCTACGTGTTGCAGAGCTGAGAGAATTGCATGACTGTACTAAAATTAGCCACTGAAGCACCAAAGACTGTATGAAAATTCTGAAATTCTGAAGCATGTGTGCAGCACTGAAGTTGCAATGTGGTTCGACATTATGTGTTTGAGCATGAGTTTGACTTCAACTGCCAGCAAGCTATGCTGGATCACTAAACTGACGCAAAAGGTACAGATACGCTTATATATTTCTGTTTGAAAGATTCCTTCTGTTTTCATTTAAAGTTAGTTTAACTGATTTTACGGAAAGGTCTGGCCAGCCCGGGCCGGGCGCCGGGTAGGGGGGCATAGTTGGGTAGGTGGGGCGGTGGAGCGCATCTTGTATCTGCGCTGAGGCGGCTGGCGGGTTGTGCTCAGCTTGGGACGGTTGGTCGGGCCAGGTGCAGGTACTCGGCTGGAGCATATTAACTTAAATCTTTTCTATTTTCTTTCTCATGGACGGGCCGGCTGGGGCTGCTGGCGTTGGGCGGTATCGGGGCTGCAGGCTGGAGAGTGGCGTGGAGGGGTTGCAGGGTGTGGTATGGAGGGTTGTGTCCTCTTTTTGGATGTGTGGTCACCAGCATTTGGATCAGCTGAGCAGTGATGGTAGAGCTTAGCTGGTTGGTGTTTCTCCCTGGACTGTCGTTGCAGTGGCAGTGAGATGGTGTGTTTGTGTGATTGCGGGGGCATGGTGGGAGCCGTCGGCTCCGGGTGTGTGCCCCCAGCCGGGGACTGCTTGCAGTGTGTGTTTGACCCGTCTTGGTGTAGGGTCGGGGGCCCATTGTGTGTATGGTGCTCTGAGGTGTTTGCACTGTTGCGCTTGTGGGCAGAGGCTGGGGTGACGTTACGCAGGGACCTTGCGCTGTGTGGATGTGTCTTCATCGGCTTTTCGGGGGTGGAGCTCATCTGTAGTGGGTGTGCCCCTGTGGGGAGGGAATTCATGACGTTTGGGTTCAGGGGCATGTAGCAATATATGTCTCCTGGTTTGTGGTGGCCGTGTGAGAAAATCCATGTTGGGGTTCATGGAGGGTGAGAGAATCATGGGTTTTGAGATTGGAATTCCTTGGGGGGGTTGGGACTGTGTTGCCCTGTGACGTCTCTGGGTGGCGGGCTCGTTTGGACCAGGTGGCCCCCTCTCTAGATGGGGACAGAGGTCGTTGAGGGCTGGGGTTGTGGTCTGGACCGGGGTTGTTCGGGTTACGGCAGTGTCAGCACTAGTCTAGACTAGTGCTGACCAGGACTGGGGTGGTCTGCCTGTCTCCATCTCAGAATGAAGGTGTCCACCTCCTGGATCTGGGGGCTGGTTGCCCATCTGGGGTATCTGTACATGAACCTGGGAGTATGGAGTGTGTATGGGGAGTGTGAGTGAGGTTCCATTGTTGTGTGTCTTTACGTTGGGTGTGTGGGTGTGAGTGTTTTTACGCATGAGGGTGGTAATGTGTGATTGTTGCATATTTTTATGGAGAAACCTTATATACACAAGCACACTAACACATACACCCACAGTTGTTTAGATTCAGGTGTTTACAGATACACAAATGTTCTATATTGAGCCGCACTAAAATACATCTTGCATTCATAAGTACCGTTCATTTTTTGGTAAAAAAAAGCTGTTAATGTGAATGTTTCTACTGGTGTAGGAGCAAGCAGAGTGTTATCTTGTATTCTCTACATCCATCTTTCTCTCCTCCATTCATTCTTTCTTTCTTTCTTTCTTTCTGTCTCCGTGTCTGTAACACTTGAAATAATACCAAAGCACTTTTGAATAAAGTTTCTTTTACAAATATCAAGTAGAGCTTTAAAGCGTTAGCTGAAATGCTCCACTTGTGAAAATAAATCTGTTGGGCTTTGTTTTGGCACAAACATTCTGAGTGCTACTCTGCCGGACGGGAAATTTAGAAAAAAAAATTCTCTCCAGTAGTTATAAAGAAACGTCTGAATAAAAGAGCAAGAAATCACGCACTCCAGGGTTTCCACTACCAGTAAGTGATGGTGGCCCCAAAGAACGTGCTCAGCCTAACTCAGTAAGTGTATTTATGTTGTAATCCTCTTTTTATTAGGGTTCTATGTGCCAGAAGGAGTCCATCCCTCGAGTTTGCACAGTTCTGTGAGAGTGGAAAAGGCAACAAGTCGGATCTCAAGTACGGTACTCGGTTTTGACTACTGTGGTAGGCAGCTGTCTGGCAAAGCTGAAGGGTCATAAAGGTGATCTTGAGATTTGAATAGATCTCCCAACCTTTTCTCTCTAAGATTTTAAAGGTAGTTTCCGCTATATTACAAAAGTTACACATAATGATAAAATTTAAATGCATTTGAGTTTCAAATATTTGTCTTTTAGCAAAGGGATAATACATTAAAATAGGTTGTTTTGAGAAGCTTTCTAAAATCCTAGCTCTATTTTCGAAGACATGTTTACTAGTTTGGACCTGATGGATTTAGAGAGTTGCTTGTTATGTTGGGTCATCTCCTGCAGATTCTTATCAGCAGCCTGCGCCTCCAGCTCTCTGCTCCGGAGTTCATCTTGCAGAGAAGCCCGATCCCGTTCCAGCTGTAGCTCCAAACTGGACACCTGTAACAGACCAAGCAATGCCAGTTGATGACTAAAAGGGGCCAGGAAACTGTTTTTCATGTTCTACATTATGAGAATAAAAATTGAAAAGAAGAGGATTTTTGTTGAGATACATTTACTTCCTGACAATCCTGCAACTGACTTTCTATGGCTCTACTAACTAAATGGAAATATTTTGCTGATGTTCATAATCAATTGATTTCTCTTCCCGGCCACAAACACTAACTGATCAGCAGGAAACAAGGTCTGACACTGTGTTTAAAATGTAGATATAATTGCAGGTTGTATTGAATTAAATTGAAACAAAAAGGTAATAAGAAAATACATCTTTCAATTCAAGGGCTTTAATATTACAGGGGGTAGTAAAAAATGATCTCGTCTTCACAAAATTTTAAATTTACTTAAATGTAATCCCAAGTGTGAAAAAATACACAACAGATTTCACACAACCATTAGCGCTGATACTAAACTGAAAAGGCTTTATGGGGGAAAACTAAGTACACCTAAAGAACTACGTACCTTCAGCACCAATAACTGAAGGTAGCTGTTTTCTATTTGGCTTCATCAGTGTCTCACACTGTGGTGGGATTTCCACCAAGCTTCTGCTATCAGACAAATGTACTCAAATTTGACTTTAAAATACTGTAATACAAAGATGTTCCTGATGGGCTCAATGACTGCAAGGTGGCCCAGTTCTTTGGCTGCAAAACAAGCCCATATCAGTACCCCTCCACCACCATGGTTGACAGTTGGTATGAGGCGTTTGTGCTGATATGTTTGGTTTTGTCCAGATGTGGTCATGTGCATCATGACAAAATATCTCAGCCTTGTTGTCATTGTTCCAGAGGTATTCAGGTTTTGATTCAGATGCAACTTTGCAAACCTGAATTGTGCTGCTATAAGATTTCTCTTAGGAACATTTCTAAGCAGGTAGTATTCGATCAGTTCATTCCTAACTATAACCTCCAGCTTTAACATTTAACATGGAAGTTGCAGCCTGTAGAGTCTGAGCAGTAGACCCTGTTTATTCGATTTTTTTACAGTTTCTCTGAGAACTGCATAGTTTGAACCATAGGTAAATTTGTTGGGACGTCCATTCCTGGAACGACTGACTGCTGTTTCATGTTTTTCAGCTGGTAATAATCTTTTTCTCTACAGAATGATGAACTTCAAATAGTTTGGAAAGAGCGTTAACAAATACCTGATGCTCCAGACCTCAAAACTGTCAAAAGCCTTGATTTTATAAAGCATGTCACACGGATTATGTTCAGTTGAAGTACATTCAGTGAACTGAACACATTCTTCAATAGGTTCAGTTCAGAAACAAGCTTCACATCCTCCTCTCCTGCTCACAGCCAAACAGACATTCCATCTTCCTTTGACCCACAGGACCCACAGCTGTCCAGTAACACCTCACATTTTTTATCTTCCACCTCAGCCCAGACCCTTCTGCTTCTACATGTTTGACTTCACCCATATCAGAAGATGCTGATGCTTCCTTTGCTTCCCCCTTCCACCTGTGTGTCACAAGAAGTCAGGTGAAGAGACAACTGGAGAGACTGAATCAGAATAAGGCTGCAGGTCCAGATCATGTCAGCCCTAGAGTCCTGAAGGCCTGTGCAGAGCAGCTCTGTGGGATTCTGCAGCACCTTTTCAACCTTAGCCTGGCCCAGAAGAAGGTTCCGGTGTTGTGGAAGACCTCCAGTCTTGTTCCGATACCAAAGAAAACTCACCCATCAGTCCTCAATGACTATAGACCTGTTGCCCTGACATCCCACATCATGAAGGTCCTAGAGAGACTCCTGTTGGCCCACCTGAGTAAGCAAACAGTAAACCATCAGGACCCCCTTCAGTTTGCTTATTGCTGTGTAGTTGGAGTTGAAGATGCCATCATACACCTGCTTCAACAAACCCACTGTCATCTGGACAAAGCCAGCAGCACTGTGAGGATCATGTTCTTTGATTTCTCCAGTGCATTTAATACAATCCAACCTGATTTGCTTTGTCAGAAACTCCAGAAGACTCAGGTGGAGGCCTCAACAATCTCCTGGATCAAAGACTACCTGTTAAACAGACCACAGTTTGTGAGACTGAAGTGTTGTGAGTCTAACCAGGTAGTCAGCAGCACAGGAGCACCACAGGGGACGGTACTCTCACCATTCCTTTTCACTCTGTACACCTCAGACTTCCAGTACAAGACAGACTCCTGTCATCTGCAGAAATACTCGGATGATTCTGCAGTCGTGGGGTGGATCAGAGATGGACAAGAAGCTGAGTACAGGAAGGTGGTGGACCGCTTTGTGGCATGGTGTAGAAACAATCATCTCATTTTGAACGTGACTAAAATAAAGGAGATGATTGTAGATTTTAAGAGAAACAGGAATAAGTCAAACACTATTTCTATCATGGGAGAAGAGGTGGAGGTTGTGGAGGAGTATAAATACCTCGGTGTTCGCCTGGACAACAGACTAGAGTGGAGATGCAGCTGTGAAGCCATCTACAAGAAGGGACAGAGCAGACTACTTCTTGAGGAAGCTTAGGTCCTTTGGTGTTTGCAGCAAGATGCTGCATATCTTCTACAAGTCTGTTGTGGAGAGTGTGATCTCTTCTACCATCATCTGCTGGGGAAGCAGCATCAGAGCCAGGGACTTAAAAAAGCTCAACAAGCTGATTAAAAAAGCTGGCTCTGTTCTGGGGACTCCTCTAGAACCTCTGGAGATCATTGTGGAAAGAAGGATTCTTCATAAAATGAAGAACATTATGGAGAACCATGAGCATCCTCTTCATGAGACTGTCCTACAACAACAGAGTGTCTTCAGTCAGAGGCTTCTTCAGATCTGCTGTAAGACGGAGCGCTACAGGAGATCCTTCCTGCCCACAGCCATCAGCATCTACAATGTCTCTTTGAGGAAACCTTCATAATGAGCTACAACAACATTTAATTTCCCTTTGGGATTAATATAAAGTATTTTTGAATTGAATTGAATTTACTACATCTTGCTACTACTAATATAGTTTCATGACATCATTTCTGTGTGTCAAACTCGCCTGTCTTTGCAGTTTGCTCTGGGTCTCCTCCAGCTCAGAGACACGAGCCGTGCTCTCAGTCAGCATGGTCTGCTGCTGCTGCAGAGTCATCTGCAGCTGCAGGTTCTGTTCGCTGGAGCTCTGACAAACCAGGCTGGTGCTGTGAAGCTTCTCATGCAGAGAAGACAACTAAAAACAACAAAGAGGGACAACTGTTTGAGAAGTGGGTCATGTTTTGGGGACATGTGTGTTTTTGTTTTCTTGCAGCCCGATAAATAAACTGAAAGATGTCTTTACAGCATCTAATGGTGTACCTTTTCATTCTTCTTCTGCAGCTCAGTCTCATAGTTTTTCTTTAGCTCCTCCATCTTCTGCAGGTACAAGTTCAGCTCTTCTCTACATGCTGACAGGCAGGACTGTAGCTCAGATACCTTATGGAGAAACACACAGCAGATGGTGGCATCAGCATCGTTGCAGCCATGGCTCCTGTACAATATGAAATATTCCCCTCTAAGCCCATGACCTAAAAACATGCAGAATCGCCTTTAGCAGCAATTGTAGAGTATTAAAAATGACCTGATCTGTCTTTCAGAGCATTAAAGATTTCCAGAGTTTTTATAAGTGTGGATTTACTGAGGTGTGAGGGCATTTATTATTGCAGGGCTGTTGTGTCATTATATTTCTTTTAGGATGAGTTCTGAACTGGATTATTGCTTCGCCGTGATTATTTTCTTTTCCCACCTTTCACTGCAGGCTAGCAGCTGTGTTTAGGATCGTTTTCAACTTGCACGACCCAGTATGGGACAAGCTTCAGCCCACAAAACAGACTTTCATGTTTATTAAATTCCACACTTTTCCAGACTCAATGTTCTAATGTCCACAGTCTCTTCAAGCATGCATGCAACTCTAAGACAGTCGGACAGGAAATCAAGTTTAGAAATATGAATATTTTTCCGTGCTTATCCAGACAATGGAAAATTCTTTAATTCCATGTTTTTTAAGACATTTCCAGATTGTGTATGGACCCTGTACAAACCTTGGTGGCAGAGTGAGAAGCCTGATCTTTAAAACTCTGTAGCAACTTCTGATTGTGTCCAAATTCAACCTGCTTCTCCTGCAATAAGGAAAATAATATTTCATCACTAAATAAACTCTTCTGTCCTGTATGAGTATGAAACATACCTGTGCCCTTACCTGTTTGAGCTGATCTATAGAGGTCTGTAGCAGGACAGCTGCTTTCTGGGCCTCATCTCGCTCCCTTTGAAGAGAACCCAAATGCTGCTCCATTTCCACCATCTGAGACTGGGCCTCCTCCACAGACAGCTGCAGCTGCAGGGGGTCATAAAAACAGTTAGTCCAACTAACATTACTGCTATAGAAGGTGTGCTGAGTTCAGGTTACCATTTCTATCCTGTGCTGTTGCTCAGCCAGCTGGTTAGAGTGAGACTGTTTAAATTGCTCCAATGACTGCTGGTACTCTTTCTGCTTTTTCGAAATTAGAGTCTGGTAATGCTGAATGCTGCTGCTCTTGTCCTGTAATTAGAATCAAGGACCAGAGCAGAACCTGAGTCTCAGGTAGTTGTTTGATCAAACCGAAATAAAAAAGCAAGGACCTTGGATGTACCTTCAGCTCATTTTCCAGCTCGGTGTTCTTCAGAGCAGCCAGACTGTATGCTGAGCTTTTTTCCTGCAGCTGTTTCTCCAGCGCCGCTACCCGGGCACTTTTCCTTTTTAACTGAGGTAGAACAAGGAAAGAAAAGCACATTTTGGGCCCAATCATTTTTATTTCCAAAACTCAACCTCTCCTGGCATTTGATGTTTTTGAAAATGGTAGTCAGCAGGTAAAAAAAAATAGCAAACATTTCAAAGATCCAATCACTGTTTGTACACAATGTGCTCAGACTCCCCTCTTTGGTCCTGCTTAATTGCACTGAAATCAAAGCCTGAGGAGTTAACAGCAGAAATGGTAAGAAAACATAATCACCTCTTTCTGTGTGTCAGTGGCTTGGCTAACTTTGTCCAGCAGCTCAGTGTGGAGGTTCTGGTAGTGGGAGGCCCTCTGGGCCATGGAGCTCTGCAGGGAGGAGATCTCCTCCTGGGCTCTGCTCAGACGCTCCTGAAGACGCTCGTTCAGGTTCTTCTGTTTCAGCCGCTCAGCCTCCTTCAACTGCAGAACCCGGAGCAGCTGCTGGTAGCCTTCACCTGGAAGGAGTGAGATATGGAGGGAGAAAGAATTTGTATAATAATTTATATGTTCAAATATAATATTGTACAAATGACCTTAATCTGTACTGTTGATCATGTGACTTAGCACTACAACAAAACAAGTTCTCCACGATCTCTAAACTGTCTTTTAGCTACCTATTTATCTAGCTAGTTGACATTTAAATGAAGACCGTATAAAACCCCTACAAAATGAGTCCTTTATTCTGGCAAAAATAACCTAAAATACTTTTCTTTTAGAACCAAATATATTTGTCAAAGTGAGAAGGCTATGACTACAGTTTTTTGGACAATATTTCACCTCTAAAACGAATGTCCAGCTAATGCACAGCATGCATAAAATTCAGCTTTTATACCGGTTGTTGCTCACAGTTTCGTTAAGGGGAGGATGTGTGATCCTGTGGGTCTTTTTGCCTTCTGAAGACTTGTAGAGTGCAGTGATCATGAACTGTTTGAAATACCAGGAGATTCTAAATACAAATCAGGTGGACTCTACCAGCAAACTATTGGTCGTCGTTGGGTCTACCATCAAAATAGTGATCCAAAACTTATGGCCAAATCAAGACAGAAATGATTCACTTGACACATAAATTAACCATCTCCCATGGTCATCTGAGTCTTCTCTTGGAATCCTGTTGTCTGAGCTGAAGAAATCCGAAGCATCCGAGAGGACTCAGGACTCTGGACAAACTGAGCAAAGAAGAACGGACAAAGATCCCCCCCTCTCTCTGTATGCTTTAACATCTTTGAAAAAACCCTTATACATAATGAAAGAGCTGGTAATGGACAGGAATGTTTTGACTTTAATTGCCCAAACACATCACCTGAAGATTCTTCTGGGAGCAGACCTCTTTTGGGGAGGCTGAATGTGGATGAAAAGCCAAGGCTCACTGTCACTGTTTGTCCAGGGAGGTTATGGTGAATAAAAACAAACTGAATGAATTCAACCCTGTTGTTCCAGGCTCGGTTAACCTGATTAGGTAGAACTCGGTTCTATGTGTGTGTCAGCTGGTCGGTCAATCATATCTCATCTTGTTCTCTTTCTATGTCTGCATTCTGTGCATACAGAAGTCCAGCATTGTTTGCCACACCTTATCATACCAAGGCCAAAGAGAGCCATTATTCTTTTAAACCTGTTTGTTTACACTTTCAGAGAGTTTCAAATGAAATGATAGAAACCAGCTGGAAGCAACCATCAGGCTCAGGGTGCATTGAAATATTCAAGACTTTCTCAACAGTCTTGTTCAGAATGATGAGCTTCATTAGTGTATCTTCAAGGTCAGTTTTTGTGCGTTACTAAACACTGATACCTGCCAGGACGTATGAAGACTAGTTTTCTATGATTTCCTCGGAGTCTACTATGAGGCAGTGTAGATATTTGACTTCAAACAATCTATCATTCAGAGTTATCCTCTGCAATCAGTGATCATAATTAGTCATAGTTCATAAGGGTCAACTACTCCAATCAATGAAATGTTTTGTTTACTAGTAATGGAAGAAGGGATTAAATGGCAACACAAAATAAGAGTACTAATTAGTAAAGAGGCGAACTCACCCACAGCCAAACAATGAGGCTGTTGCCTTTATGCAGCATAAGGATTTAGAGCCTACCTGGTTTTAGTTTCAGCAGATGTGCAGCTCCTGAATAGTCCACAGGGGGCAGCATGCATGGATTAAGGCAGATTGGCCCTGCAGGAGCCTAAATGAATTAAAACGTAAAAGAGAATATTCAGGTTCCCTCCTTTCTGCAGGATCAGTGATAAACACATAGACATTTTTTCGACTACTAACCTGGCTCTAGGAGCAGGTTTCAACTGACAACGCAACTAGGTTTTAATGCAGTCATTAACACTAAAATAAATCATATAATGGGAGATCACATAAGAATGTGGGTGTGAGTTTAAAAGCTTGCCGACCTCTTGTTGGTGCAGCAGAGCCAGGATTGCCTCCATGCTAGCCAGCTCAGCCTGGCTCTGTTCAGCCTCTCTGTGGCTCTGGGCCACCTTCTGCTCTTGACTACGGGTCAGAGTGCGAAGCTCCTCCACTTCCCTGCACAGAGAGGCCATCGCCCTGCACTCTGCACCTCGCTCTGACAGCTGCTGCTCCAGCAGGGAGGCTTTTTGTCCTACCTGATCCAACTGGGCTTGGAGATGAGCAGCGGCAGCCTTGGTCTGCCTTATCTCCTCATGCAGCTGGCTAGATGAAAATAATATGAAAAAAACACTACTGATTCAATACATATTGAGAAAACAACATAATCATATTAACACCCTCCTTTTTCATTTTTATTCAACAGAAGATAATCAGTACCTAATAGTCTGGTCCTTTGCAGCGTTCTCTCTTTCCAACACAGAAAACTTCATCCCCAATTCCTCCTTTTCCCTGTCAGACTCAATCAGACTCTCTTTCAGTTTGTTCTCACTCTCAATCACCTTGAATGCACAACAAAATAAAACATTTCCAGCATCAACAGGCGAAAATGGCTTTGTTTGTATTGAAAACAAGACAATTCCAATAACTGTACCTTTTGTAGCTTAACAGAAGTTGTGTCTTTGTAATTTTTGAAAGCTTCTTTGAGTTTCTCTGCATTTTGAAGGGCTTGGTTCCTTTGTTGCTCAGCTCTGCAAGGAAAGGTGTTGAACATACTGTGGGAGCTTAACATGGAGGCAAATCTGAGATATCAGAATAAAGGGATCTGACTGTAAAATGACTCAGTTGTTTAAGTCAATAAAAGAAAGTAACTATTCCAACAAAACCCATGTTGACAACAATCAGACAGCACTGTGTCAGATTACAATCAGATGTAAGCATGTGTAAAATCCCCACCTCTTCCCTAATGATGTTCTGTTGTCCAGTTGCTCTCTTAGCGTCCTCAGCTCCTCAGTCACTGTGGCAACTACAGCATCACGGTGAGCTAAAGCTTCCTGACTACACTCCACCCTCAGCTCCGCTGCCCTATAGAACGTGCAACATCCCAGAAAAATACAGTTAAAACAAAATAATAATCATCGTAATGATAGATTTTATTTAAAAGTGTCTTTCAGAGCACTCAAGGACACTATACAAGCAGCAAACAACAATAAAACCAGAGAAAAATGCACATAATTGAAAGTTACATGGAACAGGGCAATCACAGTGAGTAAGTACTCTTGAACAGATGGGTTTTGAGTTTAGACTTAAACAGAAACAGTGTTAGTATTTTCGTTGTCCGGAGGAAAAGAATTCCAGAGTTTGGGAGCAGAGGGGGAGAAAGCCCTGCTCTCCATGGTGCTGAGGCAGGCAGAAGGAACAGTAAACTAGATGGAAAAGGAGGATCAAAGGTTCAAGATTTTATTTCAGAAAGGTGAGAAGTGAGGGTGGGAGTATAGGATCTGGCTAACTAGATGTTGGATGGGTGCAAAAACTTGTTATCACTCATGTAAAAACTTTGTGTTGCAAGGCACCTGCACTATGCCTTCCTCCCTGTGTGTGTGAGATCATTGTTATCTCTGTGTGAACCAGCCTCCTTTCTGTCTCACACACACACACCCTGTCTGAACTGTCTGTTGAACTGTGCATATAAATAAAGAGATAGGGTGTCAAAAACTTTGTAGTTTCACTGCAAAGTGGGCTACCCTTGCTGTAAGTAACTCTGACTGTATCGTTCTTACCTCTGAGTTGACTAAATAATACCTAACATTTATTGGTCCTTCGTAGCCGGATTAATTCAATAACCTTATGTCTCTTTGCTTTAACAGTGACTCTGGGATCCGTGGGGGAAGCCTGACGTCGAGTGAAGCACCGCTGCACAGCCTCCTTTAGCCGGAGTGGCTGAAAGTCCCGGTGTGTGTGAATTCACACCTGGCCAGTGGGTTATCGCCTTCCTCGGCGCGGGGTGACTCTCACAGGGTCCAGAGAGTCACCAAGAAGTCAACTCCGAGGTGAGACAGTTTTAAAATACAGTTCATAGGAAAAGTACTTAACAGTCGTTGGTAGTGCGTCGCCGGTAAGGACGCTGCATTAGGATGGTTTTATTCCACCGTGAAAGAAATAGTGACAAATTAAGGTAGGGCCCCGCCAAGAAGGGGGCCAAATAAAACGACTAAGGGTTATTCCCTGCGAGGGAATAGAATAAGCGCTATAAAAGTAAAAAGAACGGAGTAAATTGAGCTCATAAAATAACACCAAGTTAACTTAGAAAAATTACAAGGTACCTGAAACTAACTGTGTGACTGTGTTGTGTGTGTATGGAAGACTAAGCATTTTAATAGAATCAGCAGGATTCTGCTAGTCCTGTGTTTTCTTTTGCCCAGATTAAAACTACGTACTGGTGACTTTGGAGATTCAGGTCGGATTTCATTCCAGAAAATGAACACCGCTGCGAATTAGTCGCAGTAGAAGGCCGTGTTAATGTCCTCTCCATAAATCTCATGCCAGTGACCTTTTATCTGGGACATTTATACTACAATTAAACTAACATAAAACATAATGGGGAAGAAACAAAGTAAACTAATTGACTTAGAAGGGGAGGCAACGTTTATGGAGAACTATGTAAAAGGAGCCGGTATGATCTGTCATAGATGGAATAAAAAATAAAAAACATGGGTTTTTGGGCAAATTAGATACAAAGGATGTCTTAAAATTACAAGGGGATCTAAAATTAGAAATAATGAAAACTAAAAAGAGAAAAATAACAAAGAACAATGGGGAAAGAACAGAGAAAAATCTCTGATTTAACAGAAATATGTACACGATGGCATAAAAATACGGATTTTCAGGTAACTTAATTATCACGGAAATCCTAAAACTACACGGGGATCTTAAACTGGAGATTATGCATTCAAAAGATTCAAGAGACAATAAAAAACCTTGCCAGATTATAATTTCAAAGGGGACTTTTCAGTCCCTGAGTGCTCACAGTTGATAAACAGATTAAAACAAAAAGTTTAATTAAAAAAACAACAATAAGAGCAGCTTTTAACTGACATAGCCATAATACTGAGGCCTTAAGAAAAGCACAGGAAAAAACGTTCAGCTTAACTGAAAACAAATAAAGGGGGGTGGACCGCCACCCATCCCAGTTTAGAATACCAAGGTAGCCCCAAATTATAAAGACTAAGAGGTGGTTTTAGAGGACGTGGTAAAGGAAGTTAAAAGAGGAGGTGACAATGTGGACAACATGGAAACTGTCCAACTGGACAACCCAGTGAACAATGACTAGAGAAGGGAGAACAGAATGTTGTTAAAGAAGTAATCTGAGAGTAAAACATTTTGTAGGCAAGCATTAGTGAGAAACAGGTGCTTTAAAAATCATTCTATGGTGTTATACTACCAACGATATCATGATAAAATGCAAAAGATTCATTTTACAGGGAAATAATTCCATATTTGGCTCAGATTTTGTGCATTCTTGATTTTTCCTCTTTGAGAGAAGTTAAATTTCAGCTCTGTGAAACGACCTTGACAAAGAGATGCAGCTGCCTGAAAACAAAGATAAAACTTCTGCAAACAGCAGAAGCCTGTCTCTGCTGAAAGGTCTAAAAAAAAATTGTAACTCTACCCTGCATGTGTCAAACTCAAGGTCCGCGGGCCAAAACCGGACCCCAGAAGTTTAGTGATTCTCTAGAAGTAGAGCCTTTTAATATGGTGATTGTGTGCTTGAATGTTATTTTGTCAATCAATAAATAGTTTTGTCTACATTCTGCCACAATCTGCCTTTTGAAAATGTTTTGAATCTTGCTCTTTATATATATAAAAAAAAAAGAAAAGAAAAATTGGCTAAAGTCTGCAGACACAAAATGAACCTGGATTGAAGCTCTAACTAAGTTTATTTAATCTGAGATCTTCTCCAAATGCAACAGTATATGTCAGTCTACATGAGATACTAACAACTTCACCTACTGGTATAATATAAAGATCTGATTGAATATGTGAAACAAACAATGATGAAAGTTTTTCAACAGGTGATGCTCATCCAGGAGGAAGACAGTGTTCCTAGGAAATGCAGCTCATTCATTAACAATCAATTTTTCTCCTATAGGTGGAAGTTTTGCTGACTAATCATAGGCTGGATCTATGAAACATTATGTGCACAGAACAAATGACCAATGTTCTGACTGACTTATGAACCTCACTGACCTGACAATGATAACATGACACCCAACAGATAACACCTTTAAGGTGGACCCCACTAAGACCACCTTATTGATTCTTGGTGAATAAAAAAAAAGAATTGAAGCGTTCAAAACAGACCTAGGGGAAACAAAAGGGGTTATGAGGAAACAATGTACATTTTAAGAATAATAGAAGTCAAATTATGTTCACATTTTTGCAAATAAAATGACTCTGACAGAGAAACAAGTAAGTAGTGTGTGAATGTGTGTGAATGGGAATGACTGATTTCATTGTAATGCATCTTTGAGGGACCTTAAAAGCGCTAATAAAGGTCTGATGTTCTGATGATCTTTGCCAAATTTATATCTTTATAAGGTTTCCAGAATCTTTTCTGAAAAATCATATAAAGATAGCAAAGGTTCTACCTGTATTGAAAATACTGATGAACATAAGAAAGTTCATAGACCCGTCTTCAATTTTTCATAATTCTTTTACAAACAGGTTATTTAAACTTTCATGTGGCCAAATGTCTGTGTTTGACTTTCTGTTTTTGTGAAATAAATGTCTGTTTCATGTTATGTAAAAATTAGAGTCCTCAACATACCATAATAATATTAGGTCAGTTCTCTATGGTAAAACAAAAAGATTTTAACAGATGTTTAGACTTTTTCCAGTCAGGTTCAAAATGATTGAATTAGACTCAAACTTAACATAAGATGAAATGAACCTTAACAGAATTACTGGACTGGACTGAAATAGATAAAACTTTAGTTAATTGAAACAAACTTTAGTTACTTGAATTAAATACAAAGCTGACTGAAACTGGATGTTGTATCTATAAAACTGGGTAAAACAAACTAAGATTATAAGATATAATATGCCCTTCATTTTTTGTGTTCATCAGTGAGTGAGTTTTTATTTTTAATAAGAACTAAACCAAGCAATATTTAAAATAATAGCAACTACCAAAAATAGTGATCTCATTTTTAAATGTAATAAGGACATATAAAATATGATAAAAAAGAATAATAAGAATTTGGAAAAACAGAGGCTTTAAACCTCTGCAGGAACAGCACTGACACTGTCGAAAGTGGATCCTAATACAGGAATCTGGAAGCTCATTCTGGCGTGGACAGTCAAAGTCCATCCAAGGACACATTTAGATGAGGCAGAGGGACAAATACAGGGCTTAGCTGAGAGCAAAGAGAGCAACATGCATCCTGCCCTAGCTGCTGTCCCACCTGAACTGTGGTCCCAATCATCAACTGATGTAGGACTTATAAAGGGGTTCCCACCATACAAGGTTAAACTAATATCTGAAAAAAGGCCATTAGTCCGCCAATACCCCTTAAAGCCAGAAGCTGAAGAAGGTACTAAGCCAGTAATACAAGATATGTTGAAGTCAGGAATATTAAGAGAAGCACCTGACGCTACATGCAAGACATATCACACTGACATCACTATTATTATCACAGCCAAACATAACTCTAAAAAGATGTGCCCTTTAAATCCAAGTACTCTAATACCTACTGCAGAAGATGGAAAACCACATTCTTATAAAGCAAAGAAGAAGACAAAAAACCCAGACAAGACATTTCTCAAACCCTTATACCAGATTCATGTGTTGTGTTTGTAGATGGCTCAGCATCTAAAGATGAATATGGAAAGAATAGAGTTGGTTATGCAGTAACAACCATCGACAGAATAATAGAAGCTAAATCTCCACCCAATACATGCTCAGCCCAAACTGCAGAGTTATATGCTGTAGTAAGAGCATGTGAATTACATGAGGGACAAATACTTACTATATACACAGACAGCCAATACGTTTTCGGATCAGTACATCACCATGCTAAGATTTGGCAAAATAGAGGTTTTAAACATCATCAGGGACAGAACTAACTCATTTCAACATATTAAAGAGAAAATGTCAGATCTGCTATTTATAGACACAGACGTGCTGAAAGACGCCCAACAGTCAGCACCCGAGACAGAAATAAAGGCCTGGCCAAAGAGAGGAGCACAGAAAAAAGATGACATCTATCAGATAGATGATAAACCAATCCTCCCAAAAACATTTATACAACACAGCGGCTACAGTGACACATTGGGAAGACCCACGTGTCAAGGGGGGAATATGTCACATCTGGTAAAGCATTAATCCTACACTATAAATTTTTCTGACTATACAAAGAATTTTTGCAGATCATGCATAATTTGTTGCAAACACGGGGGAAGAAATATTGCCTAGTTGTAATAGATGTACCTAGTGACACATTTCTTCCCCACATATGGTATCCCACAGGTCATAAGGTCAGATAATGGAACTCATTTTGTAAATAAATTAATAGAACTAAGTTCTAATGCATTAGGGTTTCAGTTAAAGATTAAGGAAAACAATGGAAAAACAGGGAGGCCACGGCCCGAATGCCTATCCCTGGTTAAATTATGGATGAGAATAACTCCAAATCAAACTGGTCTTACTCCATTTGCCACCTACTGTACATCATTGTATAACTCCACCCACTGTGTTCTGAGCCTGAGATCACGTGGCACCAAGTTGCTGATGTGAATTTGTATTCTCAAAGAAATAGTACATGGCGGACCGTTTTCTCTGCCCTCTGACATGAATGAAATAGAGAAAGCACAACAGAAAACTTCATTAGCTGAGTGGATGAATAAAATGTTGCAGACAAAAGAAGAACAAATGTCTAGTTGTCTGCCGATAATCTCTGCTCCTATCCCACAGAACGACCTGAGGCCTGGAGACCTGGTCCTGATTAAGACACTCCACAGGAAGGATTGGAGCACTCCTCGGTGGAAAGGGCCGTTTCAAATACTCCTGACAACGCCCACAGCTCTGAAAATAGCAGAGAGGCCTTCCTGGATCCATAAAAGCCACTGTAAGCCAGTTTTGCCATTACAGGAGCCAAACCAACCGACGGGGTAGCAGAGGAAGTCCGGGTTCAAAGGAGTTGGAGGACCCATATGGCCCAGCGTCTCAAACCGGTGAAGAAAAAAGCTGATCTGCGCCCAATTATAAAATGGCTCTCTGTAACATGTGGACAGGACTGATAAGCCTGAGCTTAATTCTGGTAGCAGGACTCTTTCTCTATCTAAAGCAGGATCCACAGGAGGTGATACCGAACCAGAAGAGATGGACATCAGACGGGACCCATCTCAGACCACTGACGGAAGGACATGACACACACCCATTTCTGCAAAATTACTGGTATCGTTATGTGTATGACACAGCTAAAACTCAAAATAAAACTGATTGTTATGTGTGTTCCATAATGCCCGTGCATTCCCAAGGCCCCACCATATATGTCAAAGTTATGAACCTCACCGAGACAAGTTGCGCCATATCAATGGGCCTGATAGGATATACAAATAAAAAGTTATTTCTTATGCAAAACCAATCTTTCATATTTAACACTTCTGGAATGTGGACAGATGAAAATCAGATCGTTGTGAATTCTACACTGCGCAGTAACCAGAGATTAAATTATAGTTGTGACCCAGAAAACTGCACTTGCGACAGAAAACAATGGCAACCTCTCAACATTACAGGGATATCAGAACCATTCAAAGCATATGTAACAGACCCCGGAAACCATCGACACTGCATAAGACAAAATATTACAGGGAATCATACTCATTTTGTAGGGAATACTACGAAATGTAACTACTTCTACACTTACAGGAATAATCCCGGAAACGGCACATACTGGATAGAAGGGGTGGCATGGTTATGTGATAATAACGTTTATGTACTTCCACCCAGTTGGTATGGTGTATGTGCCCCAGTTTTCACATCAGATCACACTGTGGTACTTAGTAAGCAGACTATAGTTGTACCACATAGGAGATCAAAAAGGGAAATAGATGTTAAACCACATGACCCCATTTGGGGAACCAATGTCCCAGATGAATTTAAACTTTGGTCTAAAGATGATAAAACATTATTATCTCTCTTACCCTGGTTAGGTGTGGGCAAATTAATGCTGCGCGTGGAAACTTTAAGTTATCGATTTGGATTGTTTCTAAATAACTCCATAATAGTAGAAGAGGGTCAAAACACAGAAATGAGCGCTATGCAAGCCATGATAATTCAAAACCGCATGGCTTTGGATATTCTAACAGCATCAACGGGGGGCGTTTGTGTTCTATTGAATAACACCTGTTGCACATATATCCCAGATAATATACACTCTGCAAACATAACGGGAGCATTAAACAACCTACGGAATCTGCAAAATGTCATGGCACATGACCACCCAGATCCTAACTCTTCTTGGTTAGATTGGATGCTCACAGGGGGATGGATAAATCTGTTTTAAGGTTCTCCTAGTTGCAATAATAGCATGCATGGGCCTTCTGTGTCTCCTGTCAATATGTATCATCCCATGTTGCAAATGCATGGTACAAAGAATAGTAACTCAGTCAGTCACGGTGGCATATGCAACACTGAACCAGGTAGAAATGCACAAAAATGAAGGGGACGATTATGATGACATGTTGTAAATAAATCACATCAAAAGCCTGAGTGTACTCATACATTGTATTTCATAAAATGACCTTACAGCAGAAAATCGAAAGAAGTTGTTGCTTAAGTGAAATGAGAAAAAGTACAATGATGACATAAACAGGGCAGATTTTTAAATTCCTTTATTATGTTTTACTGTTTTCATCAAGTCTTTTATTTTTATGTTTTCAAATATTATTCTTTTATTTTTATGTTTTCAAATATTATTCTTTTATTTTTATGATTTCAAGTATTATTCTTTTATTTTTATGATTTCAAGTATTATTCTTTTATTTTTATGATTTCAGGTATTAATCAACATTTAACTTTTAATGGTTGCCGAGGGCGGCGGGGCCGTATGAGTATTTCCCACAAAATATAATCTGTTTACCGTCCGTGGGTTTTCGCTCATACAGAATATTTTTTCTTACTCGTTTTTATATTAAATGTTTTTACTTGTGATAAAAGGAGGGACTGTTGGATGGGTGCAAAAACTTGTTATCACTCATGTAAAAACTTTGTGTTGCAAGGCACCTGCACTATGCCTTCCTCCCTGTGTGTGTGAGATCATAGTTATCTCTGTGTGAACCAGCCTCCTTTCTGTCTCACACACATACACACCCTGTCTGAACTGTCTGTTGAATTGTGTATATAAATAAAGAGATAGGGTGTCAAAACTTTGTAGTTTTCACTGCAAAGTGGGCTACCCTTGCTGCAAGTAACTCTGACTGTATCGTTCTTACCTCTGAGTTGACTAAATAATACCTAACACTAGACAAATAGAGCTGGTTGTTATCCGCATAACTGTAAAAATGGATGTTAAATTTCTGGAAGATATTGCCAAGGGGAAGAAGTTAAATGACTAAAAATAGGAGTCTGAGGACAGAGTCCTGGGGCACATCGGTTGTGACGGGATGGATGGAAACTAAAGGATTTATGCGCTCACTTTCGTCCTCTAGACTTGAAAACTGGCTCAGAGTTCATCTGCTTAGCTGTCTTTCTCACCCAGATGAAGACTCTAAAGGAGCTACAACCATTGTTTTACTTTTCCTTCCCATAGAAAGTACTCCTGGATCAGTGCTTCTGTGTTCTATTTCCTTCTCTGCTCTGTTCTCTCAAACCCCCCTTTGGTCATGGCAGATGGTTGCTCACATTGAGCCTGGTTCTGCTGGAGGTTTCTTCCTGTTAAAAAGGAGTTTTTCCTCTCCACTGTTGCTAAATGCATGCTCAGTATGAGGGATTGTTGCAAAATCAATGAATGGAGAATGGAGGATTTCTATGTAGGATTATCTAAGCTCTGATTTGGAGCCAATCACTAACAATGCCATGATATTTCTCCTATGGTAAAACTCCTCGCAACACTTCATTCAACATCATTCCAGCGTAACATCGCTGCCGTTGATCATCTGCTGAACACGCACAAACCTGATCAGCCTGTAATCGCACATCATGCAAAAGACCCACTGTGCTTTGATGTTGACAATATAATTAATATAAAAGAACTAAAGACATTATATGGCAGATTAAATCCTTCATTTGCAAACTGGATGCTAAAATCACTTCTTAGCAGGTCAAAAATCACCATTTTAAGGCAGCTTTTCCATGTGGTGACAAAGACAATGTATGCTTTAACCTTGTCACTAAACAAAACACATAGCATTATTGACAGTAGCGTTATGTCACTGCAGGGCAATCGGAGCTGGATCAGTTTGATTACGTTGTTTAAATGTGAACATATGCCAGGGGAGGATTCTGTTTATGCAGTTAAAAATTATTTTGTGACACCAAAAAACTATTTAAACAGTCGCACGTATATTGTTAAAATATTGGCAAAACAAACAAAATTAATTTAGTAAAATCATTGGAAAATAATTTATTTTTACGTACATAAATGTTCTATTTAACTTTTTTGCAGGACAGTTACGTGATGCTATGTTTTAAAATTAGCAAAGCAATAACATACGGATTACCAACTCCTACAACAATCTACTTTTATGTTGCTAATATTACGTTTAGGCTTAAATATTGTGGCTGTTTATGATAAACTCCGAACTCTTCAAACATAAACTCCAAAAAAAAAAAGAAAAACAGTCCAGAAAAACAAGGGCAAAACAGAAGGAAACAATCACCAACTGGATCTAGCAACACAGCAGAGGATCTGTTTGCTTTTCCTCTTGTTCCAGCCAGTAGCATACACAATTTACTTATTTAAATAGGGCGGTGTGCACCTGTTTTGCACCTGTTATCCATTGCACGCGCAATCTTTGAAAATTGCACACAAAACACCCACTTATTGCACGTGCAATTTATTTATAGTATACACAAATTAGCACCCTCTATTTGAGATCTTTGAAGATCAGTCCCTCAAAGTAGTAATTAACTAATAAATAAGAATGTCTTCCTTCTAATTAGAAAACATTTTAAGTTTGTTCAGAAACCAAGTTTTATATATGTGAAACTCGGCCTTTCACAGGAGATCAATAAGCTTACTTTAGTTCCTCAGTCTGAGTCTCCAGTTCAGCTTCCATTTGAAGGATGTGTTCACTCATGGCGGCCACGCTGCTGCTAAGCCTGACCCTAGATAGGCTGGGATGGACCTGCCAAAGAAAATCACATTCTTTACTTTTCTGTACAAACAAATTCAATCCAATCCAACTTTATTTATTAAGCGCAGTAAAATCAAACTGCTGCATAGATCAAAAGTAAATATATATAGGCATAAAATGAATAAAATAAAATATACAAAAACCAACATAAAATCAATGCCATTTTGGGGATTACAAACCTGTGAAAAAAGGTGGGTTTTTAAAAGAGACTTCAGGCTGTCAGGGAGGAAGTCTGCTTATGTGCAGCAGCAGGCTATTCAAAACTAAGCTTGGGAGTAGCTACAGAAAAGGTCTCCTCTGAGCTTCCACTTGGTTCTCAGCACTGACAGAAGCAGCCGCTCAACAAAGTTGAGAGAATGAGGGGGCACATATGGCTGTAAAAGCTCAGAGATGTAGAGAAGGGCAAGATCATTTAACTTAAAAACTAATACAAGAATTTTTAAATTAACAGGCAACCAACCAGTGCAGTGAGCTTAAAACCAGTGAAATTTGGGCAAATGTTGCACTTTTTCCACGGAGGGTTCCAACTCCGCAACAGCTCTACTTCACTCGGTTTCTCTCTACTCCGTATGGTACCTGCTGTGGTTCCACTGACGGAGGAGGTTAGGACATGAAGCCCTGCCTCCAGCAGTCAGTGCAGTGTGCTGTGCTGCTATTAATGTCACTGTATGACGTTGTCACATCAAAGCAATCTACGTAAAAACATAAAAAATAATAAATAAATAAGAATAAAAACATAAATAAACAAAATGAAAATAATGTTTGTGTTATTGTATGTGCAAGAATATCTTATACATGTGTGTTTTATGTATTAAAATCTTCCACTGAGATAATTACTGGACCACAGCCCAGCCAGAACTTATAAAATAAGGTTCAGGGGTTCTAACGTGAGGGGGTTGTGGCAGGAGGAGATGAGATGAGAGGACAGCCGCTGTCCTCTGTCTGGCCTTTCTGCATGGAGTTAGCATGTTCTCCCTGTGCATACGTGGGTTCTCTCCGGGTACTCTGGCTTCCTCCCACAGTCCAACAACATGACTGTTAGGTTAATGGGTTTCTCTAAATTGCCCTCAGGTGTGTGTGTGTGTGTGTGTTGACTTGCGATGGACTGGGGACCTGTCCAGGGTTTACCCGACCATAGACTGCTGGAGATACAAGCTGGAGGCACAAGCTCCCCCACAACACACCATGCAAAAAGTCGTAGAAAATGACTGACTGACTGACAGGACTTTAAAACCACACAACCACAAAACAACGGACTTCTGACCATGGTGAAGTTAGTTGTAGGTTGGATGTTGGATATTCGTGCTCTGCAGATTCAGCGAGGTCTTCCCCTCATTTGATCCGACGTTGGCAGTCATGTTACAGGCAGCTGCTCTCTGCCTGCTCCCTCATGTTGCGGACGCTGGTTCTCTTAAGAACCATCAATAAATTTCTGAACCAAACCTCCGTGTAATTCAGAAAGCTGATGTGTCCTTTTTCTTTTATTTCGGCCTTCAGGCATGGTTTATGATTTGTAAATAGTAAATTTATATTTCGGTTTGAACCGCTCTGGTGATTTTGGTCCTTAATATTATTGTTGCTGCTCCAGAGTTGTTAACTTTTTCCTGCACTGCCTTAGAGAAAACCTTGTCACATCTACTGGTCCAATAACCAATCAGTGAACAGCGGTCTGTTCATATCACATGTAGTCCCTACTCAGCCTGGATCATACCTGCTCCTGAGTAGGTCTCAAAAAAGCAGATACTAGGCCTGACAAAATGAGTAATGGAAACATAAAGAGGCATTTGTGTGAGTTAGTTAAAAGACATGCAGCAGCATTTTGTACCAAACACACATGTCCAGTGGAGGACCTACTGACTCCAAAATACAGTGTGTTACAGTAATTCAGCAATGTGGTGAACAATGGCTGTGAGAGCTGAAAAAAAACTGGATTTGACACCTCCTTCATCTGGCCATCTGCTCCCATAGAACTGAAGCATATGTCATATTTCTTTTGTGTGGAGATCCATGTTATACCTGCAGCTTGGAAACTCCTGGTTCATACTGCAAAGCATCCAGGTCACAGATGAGCTGCTCATCCTCTGTGATCAGGCAGGCATTCTCCTGACGCACGCAGCCTACTCTCTTTCTTACAGGAGCAGACTCCATTCCTCCTGACTGGTTGGAAAGAAGCAAACAAAGCAGGAGAGGAGGGTAAAGGTTTAGTAAAGTACAGTTTTGGTTAGAAGTTTACAAACTCGTCGGTGGCAAGGTCACATTATTGTTTTGGCATTTATTATTTACGTGAACCTTTCTTTTTCCCCGGGTTGACTGAGTACAGTTCTCTGCAAAAGCATTTACACCACTTTAACTTTTTCACACAGAAAACCCTCGCTGTGTTTTATGTGATGGACCGACACAAAGCTGCACATATTTGGGAAATGGAATTAATAAAAGAAATCACACAATGTCCTCAACCAATCTAAACTGCATTTACTGACCATTCACCGCAATAAAGCCTGCAAGTCTTTGGAGTACGTCTCTTGCAGTTTTCTACATCTACAGACTGGCATTTTTCAGCCACTGTTCTCTGCAAAACAGCTCAAACTCAGTTAGATTGAATGGAAAGCATCTGTGAACATTAATTTTATTTTTTAAGCCATGCCACAGATGGATTTGGATTTATGTCTGAACTTTGACTAGGCCATTCTAGCACATGAATATGCATTTTTGGGAACATTTCCATTGCAGGTCTGGCTGTATGTTTAAGGTTGCTGTCTCTAGAACTACCTGGTATTTAGCGCTGTCTTCTCATCAACTTTCACCAGCTTCATCAGAATCAGAATCAGCTTTATTGCCAAGTTCATGCATACAAACAAGGAATTTGACTCTGGTACACTTTGCTCTCTGGGTTTTTAAATATATTTATGCATATATCTTTATGTCCTTAAATATACACATATACTAAGGTGCATTTGCAACTTCAGTATGCAGTTGTTCTGTACTCTATTAAATGTTCATCAGAGAAACTGTCTCTGTGGCGGCTGGTTTTATTGTGGCTGTTTAAGAAAAGCATTCCCACAGCACGATGCTGCCACTGCCAAATGTCACTTTGACTCTTTCCATTTTTTGTATAATTGATTGAGTGCTCTGTGACATGTCCACAGTGACTGGCGGTAAATTGCTGCGCTGGGGTTTATTTAGAGAGCCCAGATAAATAAGTACACATCCTTTTCAGGTTTTTGAATAAATGCATCAATGTTTCATTTGCCTTCAGCTTCACAATTACCCATCCACTTTGTATTGGTCTACCACATACAATCTCAATATAACAAAATGAAGTTTGTAACTTGACAAAATGTGTTGGTACAGAACTGGATGAACAAACTTGAATTTATTGGGGATTTTCTGTCTAATCTCTGCACTCAGGCCTAATTCTACCTTGGTTTGTGTAACTGAACGTCTGATTATCACTGTAGGAGTTATCGGGATTTTATGTTTCTGTCCCACACTCTGGTAATTGGATCAGATACTTTAGGCTGAACACATCTTTGCTAGATTTCTCCTCGCCAGCATTTCGATCCTCAGTTAAGCTTTAACTACTCTAGAGTTAACTTTTGGGCGCTCATTGAATGGCAACAAGTGTAAAGCTAAAAGAAAAACAGCTCTGTCTTTGCAACATAAAGCAAACACTGTGCTTCCAATAAATGACGTTAATAGAAACATTTGTGAACGTAAACAGAGCAGCTCTTTACGCCGACAGGTGATTAGCTAGTAAACGTTAGCCTTGTTTTTGTGATAAAAACAATTAATTACACACCAGACAGAATTTCTAATTCAGTTAAACTATTACCTTTGTTGTGTGGAAGATAAGAAGCTCAAAGCATCTGTCTCTATTCTGTATTTCAACAAATCTCTTGAGTTTCTGGAAATTGAGGCAGAACGGTTTGTAATTTTTAGTCTCCGCCCACTTACCAACAACATGCCTTACAATTGGATAAAATGAGCCATTCTGTAAAGCGATTGGTCGACAAGCGGCAGTGTTCCAGAGCAACGGCGCGTGTTGGTTTTAAGGAGTTTGTAAAGGGTGTAGTCGTTTTCATTTTGCCGTCACAGAATTACAACGAGAAGTAAGGGAGGAGTGACAAATCTCTGATAAAGGTTTATTTTGTGGCCCACAGTGGGGTATTCCTTAACAGTATGCCGACCAGAGGTAGCTCAGAGAGGGGCTTCTCTTTGCAGTTTTGGGAAGGAGGTTTGAGAGGAAAGCTTCTCTTTCGGAGCTTTATCATCACTCTACCGAGGTCGTCGTCATCAGGCAATATGGGCTTTGAAACATAAAATGTGCGGGATATCCTATTCTGAGTGGTAAAATACATCCGTTATACAAACCCATCCAATAATGGCAGAAAACGATGTCTATGACATGCCTTGCATCGTTTCCCTTATAATCCACCTTGTTTTGCAGGGCTGAAATTATAACAGCAGTGGTTTGATTTCAACTCAGTTCTCTGCCTAGACAGTGTGTTATTTTTGAGAAAATACACCTACTGTGCCTTTGACACAGCCATGTGTCAAAATCCCAGCTTGAAGTCTATCTGTTAAAGAGGTTTTTAAAAGGGTTGAGAGTGTTTGTTACCAGGACAAAGTCAGACACACCTGTCTCATGAATTCAAGTTCAATATGTCATAAAGTAAAACAAACAGCACAAGAGTAAGTTACTTTGGGTATAGTTTTTTTGCTTCTAACCTCTAAATCTGGTGTTGGAAATCCAGTTCAGGTCATCTGAAATTGTGCCACACTTGTTAGGAAAATGCATTTTAGTTGGCCATGTGGGTTGGATCCATAAAAACAGCTTGCTAAATCATTTCTGCCAGTGCCAAACAGCTTCTGGTGGAGGCAGTGTGATGATGTTGAGTGACATCTCCCTCACTGGAAAAACGAGGTTTGATAAAATTTTGCCACCATTGCCAATCCCATAGCTTCCCTTTTAGAGACTGAATAATCTGCCAGGAAGGCAATGCTCACCCCACAGAGCAGGGTTTATCAGAGGCTACCTGAACCAGCTGAACACTTGTGACCAGCTTGAGCGTCCTGTTCATGCCAAGGTGACCAACTCAACTACACTGGCTGATCAAGCTGGTGACCAGCATGAGAGATTCTATGCTTTACTGAGGCTCCTGTATTGTAAAAAAATAAGTTTGTAAATTGCTAATGTGTCTTGTTGCTTTAAATCTCAATCATGCCATCCAATAAATGACACCAGACAAGAATCAAATGTTTGGCATTGGCAGAGAGGATTTGGCAAGATATTCATGAGGGCAAAATATCAATGTATTTTTTGTACAAATGTGGAACCGTGTAAAGGGAAATGAACAGGTCTTCCAACAATATGAGATTTATTGCCAATAAGCATTTTTACAGCAAAAAAGTTTTTGTATCAGTCACACAGTCAAAGTGGGCATCAGCTGTTCTTGCGGGGCTGAATAAGGTATGACCTGGCTGTGTGCAAACCCCACCCACTGCTCTTCTCTCCAGGTGACAACAGGTGCACATCCAGTGATAAAGGTGAAATGTCCAAACAAAAAAATAAAAATTACATTTACAATTTCCACCCACTGGCCTACAAATGAGGATTTACTGTCATGTTTTTTTTATTTTCTTTATATTTTTTTGCAGCAGTAGAGGGCTTTTTTAATTTTTTTGATAGTAGGTAGACAGGAAAGAGGGGCAGACATTTGGCAAAGGTTGCACACTTAACCCCTACTATACCAGCGCCGCACCCCAGTGATGTGTCTTTATCACAAAAATCATGTATAGTTCATTTTAGCAATGAAACCACATGGAGCACAAACAGTTTGAAATATCAACTTTTATTTATCCTTTAACAAAAAACAGATTCACTAGTAACACGTCAAACAGTAAAAAGACAAAGACGACGTTACACGGACGTTCTTTGGCTTAAGAAACCTGTTGGAAGCCAGTGATAGGAACATGTAGGCCGAGCCACTGAAACATTGAATGCACTCACTCCAGCCCTGCAAAGTAGATGTGCAAGTGCCATTTAAACAACGGCAAACACATCTCTGAAGAGAGACAACATTCTACCTAAATGTTTCTTTTGCAATGACATACAGCAACTTTTCCAGTGAGGTGGATTTCTTTTTTCAAACTCAATATAAACAAGCAGTAAACATAAAAAATAACAAGCTTATATATGTTTAATAATGACAAAAGGTGTGTGAAATTAACATCATCCAACAGACATAACGTAACCTAGAGCAAAATCTGCTTAATTACAAAGGCTGGGCTATGCAATGCTGTGAAGTTTGTTGGGCTGACCAAAGTGTAACAAGAAATACATTTATGTCTATGGAAGAATATTTGTCAATGTCGTCCAAAAATGCAACTTTTTATATTGCATATGCAGCAGCAGATAATGTTACAAGACTGGTTTAATCACATTCGTATAATAATGAATTTTAACTAAGATTCATAAGACGACCAAACTTTTAAACTGAAGTCATAATTTTAATTAGAACACTTAAAAAGAAACGCATTTTTAGTAGGAAATATATAAAAATATTGAATGAAAAAATACTGCCTTGTCTGAGCAGCTCTTGCTGGTTCAAATGAGATGATTTCCTAACAAAACATCGTGTGCAAGTAAAGAATCAACAGAAATCATAGATTTATGTAAAATAAACATTTGCAGCAGCGCATTAGTTTTGTTTCTGAGTTCCTCCTGATCTGCTCACAAATAGACTTAATAGAAATCAGAGCTGGCATGAGATGCCTACAAGAGACATCAATAGGTACAGATAACCGAGACGAAGAGAGAGGGCACAGTTGTAAAAAAACAATTTAAAACAGGATTTTAATTAGAACAATAACAAGAAAAACTTAAATGTTAAAATGATTTGATGGTTGTCTCAAATAATGCAAATTTAAAGAGGTTTGCCCCGCTTTCTCTTATTTGCTGAAGAACAAGCAAGTATGTTTGGTCAGGGGAAAAAGCCTGGAAAATAAAAGCATAACATGAAATATTAGTCAAAGCCTACAGGTGCAATGTAAAGAGGAATTATTTGCCCCTGAATAACTGCAGCAGGGAGGGGAGAGGATCTGTTAACACTAGGCAGATAAAACCCCTCTAAAGGACACTGATACAGGTTAACTGGTGCTGCTTCACCTGTAATACCCAACTATCTGTGTGTGCATGCATGATAATGGTGGAGGAGTGCACTGAACCTTTAGACTTTATAAACCACTGTTGTTGTCGAAACTAAAGGGCATATAATCACTTAATGCTCTGAATACTAGCTCAGACTAATTCTTTGTAGCAACTGGTTCAGTCTGAAATGGTGGTGATGATATCCACCAACCTATGAGGCAGTGACTCCTTCCCACTCCACCAAGTACTGGACCTTGCCATCCAGGGTGACCCGTCGGGCCAGGACTTTGTACCTCTCCCCGCAAGCCAGACGCCCTGCTACTCCGAAATAGCTGCTGATTGAGCTCTTTAGGTGCGAGAGCTGGGTGTTGGGGTCCATGCCATGCACTATGTCTGTGGGATGAAGCCCTGGGAGAGTGCTTAACATCTCTGTGTCTGGAAGCCTAGGAGGAGGGGGGAGTTCTGGTTTGGGGGGCTTTGGGTTTCGCCGTGGTCGGCCACGTTTCCGTTTTAAAGGTGGGGAAGAGAAAGGCATGTTGCAAGCGACTGTTTGCATCTTGTTGGAGCTGTAGAGGCTGAAGGATGTTTGTTCGGAACAGAAAAAAAAAAGAGACAAAAAAGTTTTTAATTTCATGAGCAATCACCAAAGCAAAAATTACCCTGTAAACAAGAAAAACAAATATTTACAGGTATGCAAGTGGCTTAGCATGACTCTACCTGAGTGGAATGTTCAAACAGCTAAAATAAAAGCACCATGCAGCAGGGAAACAGCTATAGTTGTTTACAAAAATCTATAAATCCTCAAATTCTCATATCTCACCCAGAAATGGTCTGTCCTGTAGCAAAGACTGAGAATGGCAGCTTGCTGCAAAAGCTATAAGAAAGAACTGAATGTTTCCTTCACAGAAATATCTTAAAAGGTCTTGCAAACCATTGAACATTTCTATGTTTTGTGACAAAACATGGAAAACCTCTAACTTCCCTGTATTTTATTGAGTTTTTATGTGACAGAACAACACAAAGTAGCCCATAACTGAGGTCGGAAGAAAATGATAAATGGGTTTTGAAGTCAAAGATCTGAAACGCGTGCTGTGTATTTTCATGTCTTGCCACAGATTGCCAATACGATTTAGGTCTGGACTTTGACTGGGCTGTTCTAACGCATATTCTTTGGTGTAAATGATTCCATTGTAGCCCTGGCTGTATTTTTGGGGCTACTGTCCTCCAGGAAGGTGAACCTCCACCACGGTTTAACCTTTTCCAGCATGTAACAAGTGTTTTTTCCAGTATTGCCATGTATTTAGCTGCATCCATCCTTACATCAACTCCAACAGCTTCCCTGTCCCTGCTGAAGACTAACAGCCCCTCAACATGATGCTGCCACCACCATGTTTCACCATGGGGATGTTATGTTCAGGGTGTTAAGGTAAATGGCTAGTTCTATTTCATCACTACTGACCGCCAGAGGGCGGTGCTGAAATGTGGGAATATACAAATAAATTTAAGGGGTGTAAATACTTTTACAAAGACCGTTTGTGCACTGAGAATTGTGCAAACTCCATGTCGACCACTAGATGTCACTAGGTGTTATATTGATACTTTGTACTTTAGATTGTAAAGTAAAACAAGTATTTTTTTCATCCTGTTCATCAGTTAATTTATTGTGTGTCAGATCTGCACTTGGCCTGTTGACCGCCCTACAGAGGGAACCTCCTGCATGGCTGATGTCTGATTCACAAACTTCCACATTCCTTTCAATGGATTTACTTTAAAGAATGGCTTTCTTCTTGACACCCCCCCATTAAGGCTAGATTTGTGAAGTGCACTAACTAATACTGGTCCTGTCTACAGATTCACTAACCTGAACTGTGGATCTCTGCAGCACCACCAAAGTTAACATAGTGGTAGTAGCTTCTCTGACTTTGCTCTCCATACCTGGCCTGTCCTTTCCAAGTAAGCTTATGATGATCTTGAATAAGTTATCTTCTCTGCATCCCTAACCTGCTGTGTTCCTTGGTCTTCATGGTGCCGTTTGTTCAGCAATGCTCTCTAACCTACCTCAGAGCCCTTTATAGAACAGCTGGACTTATACTGAGATTGAACCACACAAAATGGACTGTTTTTAATTACTTGATTATTTTTTTTTTTTTAGGAATGAATTAAACGAAAGTTACGTATGTAACTACAGTCCGCCCTCTGGCAGATGACCGCCAGAGAGCGGTGCTGAAAGCACTGAATGTTCCATTTGTGCATGCGCAGTTCGAGTAATTATGCTGACAGAGGCTTTATTTGCCTACGTCATCAGAGGCTCTGTTCCTACAGAATCTTCTAGCGGAAGCAAGGATTCTGAGTGACAGAGAATCTCTGGCGGTCATCCGGGATTCATAGAACCGTAGTTACATATGTAACTTTAGTTCTATTTCATCCCTACTGACCGCTAGAGGGCGGTGCTGAAAGCACTGAATGACTAATCCCAACCATGTCACGAGGAATCCTGAGCACATACCTCACTGAGAAGGCCCAGCGGAGCCTGGCAAAAGAACCTGGCCCAGGGGATGAGGGGCAGCCACATTAACATTGTAGATCTGGCAAACGTGCTTGGGGAAGCCCATGATGCAGCAGCATATATGGCCTCCAGCGGATCACCCCTCATAGCATCGCAGGAAGCAGAGACACTCCTGGTAGAGTGGGCCTTCACACGCACCGGCAGCGGACGGCGTCCTGCACTGTAGTGTTAGCAGATGACATTCACAATCCAGTGGGAGAGACGTTGTCTAGAAAGAGGACAACCCAGCCTGAGACCAAACCCGGCTCAGGAAAGGCTGGTCTGAGCATCTAACAGCTTCAGTGGCCGCAACGCATGCCTCTAGTGCCCGTACCCCACACAATAACTCAGACCCATCCACCGTTGCACCTGACTGAGGCCGAAACCGAGCCAACCTCAATGGCTGGTTATGGTGCGAACTGGACAACACCTTACGCACAAACGCAGTGTTAGGCCACAAGGCAACACCAGAATCATCTGGAACCCATCGGAGACATGAGGGACTGACAGAAAGAGCATGCAGCTTGCCAACCCTCTTAGCCGAAACAATAGCTAACACAAAGGTAGACTTATACGAGAGCCACTTGAGGTCTGCCTGCACCAAAGGCTCGAAAGGGGAGCAGCACAAAGCTTCGAGAAGCAAGGGCAGATCCCAATCGGGCACTGTCCGACCCAGCGGCGGGCGCAACCTACGTGCACCGTGCAGAAAAAGAGAGACTATATCATGACTCCCCACTGTTCGGTCGTCAAAAGATGCATAATGACATGAAATTGCTGCGACATATACCTTAAGGGTCGAAGGAGAGCGGCCCTTATCAAGCAGAGACTGGAGAAACTCCAGAATAGTGGGCACCGGACAAGAAACCGGATTTTCATTGTGGGCAGAACACCACTGAGAAAAAAGACGCCATCTGTTGTCTCACTGCTGATGAGTGCCTAGCACTCAATATGGTGCATCAGACAGGGTACAAAACACCCAGTCAGCCTCCCAGTGGCCATGCCCACAGCTGGAGACGTTGAGGGTCGGGGTGCCATATCCGTCCCCCAACTGAGACAGCAGATCCCCTCCTGTTTGGAAGACACCATGAGGTGCCGTGACACAGACTCCGAAGCAGCGGGAACCACGTCCACGCTGGCCGTTACGGAGCCACCAGCAACAACCTGTGGCCCTTTCCGAGAACCCTCCGTAGAGTAGGCCAAATCAGTGAGAGGGGCGGAAAAGCGGACAGGAGAACACGATGCCAGGGATGAGGGTCCTGGCCCAGTTCACCTGATGCTCCTGTTAGGGAAAACCACAGGGGGCAATGAGTTGACTCCTATGTGGCAAACAGATCCACCTCGGCCTGACCAAAGCGGCCCCAGATCATTCGCACCATCACTGTGCACCACGTCGCAGTGAAGGGACCACTCTCGCGGAGCAGGGGCCTGGCGAGAGAGAGACTCCGCGACCTGATTGCGCTCCCCCAGTAAATACATCGCTCGTAGGGAGGACAGATGAAGAGAGGCCCACTCCAGAAGATCCCTGGACACCTCTAGAAGGCGCGCCAATCTGGTGCCTCCCAGATGGTTTTGGTATTGTCTGTTTGAACTAGCACATGCCGTCCCTATAAGTGGGACAGAAAGCGCCTGAGGGCCATGTGTACAGCCCGCAGCTCCAGCACATTTGTGTTCGGAGCGCTCCCGCTGTCGCCAGAGACCCTGGACCGCTCTGTGTTGCCACACAGCGCCCCAGCCCATGGGGCTGGAATCTGTTGTGACCACCTCCCTGCATTCACCACTAGCCCCATAGGGACGCTCTTGGACAAATAAGTCTCGTCTTGTCAATGGAGCTAGGGCACAAAGGCAAGTCCACGTCACCGTGCGAAAGCTGTTGAACCACCTCTGCAAAGGACACAGAAGGAGCAAACCCAAGGGCACAACACAAGTGACTGAAGTCAGTTTGCCTAGCAGCTGCAGGAAGGTGATGAGGGGAAACCGCCTGCCCAGCCTGAATTGACTGACCAACTGGAGTATGTCGGCCACCCTGAGAACAGATGGACGAGCCCTCATAGTAGTCGAGTCCAAAAGCATCCCAAGAAAAGTGGTCGTCTGGGACGGAACCAGGCAACTCTTTGCCAAGTTGACTTTGAGGCCCAACTGCGACACATGAGCAAGAAGGCAGCATGTACCTTGAGAGGCACCCGCCCGAGAGGGGGCGCAAAGGAGCCAGTCATCCAGGTATGGAAGAATCCTGACTTCGGACGCCTGCAGAGGAGAGAGGGCCGCTTTCACACACACCGAGTAAACACCCTTGGGGAAAGGGAGAGGCCGAAAGGGACCACCCGAAACTGCCAATGGCGACCCTGATAGGAAACCTGAGAAAACGGCGATGTTCTGCCGCAATAGGCACATGAAAGTAGGCGTTTGTCAGATCTATTGACGTAAACAAGTCTCCCTTCGCAACAGCCTGAAGAACTTCTGACGTCGTAAGCATGTGAAAGGGAAGCACCTTCAGGAACTGATTGAGTCCCCTCAGATCTAAAATGGGGGGAAACCGCCTGTTTTCTTTTGCACGACAATGTACATCAAATAGTAGTCCCTGGGTTGGCACAGAAGGTCTACAGCCTTGATTGCACCCTTGGCCAGGAGGACAGAAAGCCTTAACAGTTCACTCCAGCGGCTCCACAACTGCTGTGGCACCCCTGAGGGTCCGATGGCATCCTTCGGTCAGAGGAGACTGCGCCAGCCAGACCTGTCGACGAGCTTGTACGAGAAAAGACATGACACGGCCAAGCTCTCTGGTCATCAACGCAAAGGCCTGCAATGCTGCGTCGCTAAACCCAACTGCCGCAGTTGCACCACCAGCGTCGTGAAGGGATGCAGAGAGGGCAAATGTGAGATCTGCCATGGAATTGCCAAGGCAGCCAGCACGCGCTCCTGCATTGTATGCTTTACACAAGATGTCATCTGTAACCCGACATTGAGTACGTGGGCATCGGACATCAGGATGCAGGGCTTCATCTGGTGACATGATCAGTGAAGCAACAGCGGGTTCAACTGCTGGCATACGGTCCAGGCCTGCCTTGACTGACTCATGCATGGCAGCCAACACTCGACAGTCTGTGGAGAGACGTGACAATGCTCTTGGGTCCCGCCAACAGGTCTGCAACTCCCTCAGGTACTCCTCTGACGGAGGGACAGAAAAGGGAGTAGGAGCCCGTCTACGCCTCAAAAAGGTACTTCCAGAAGCAGACTCCTCTCCTAGCGGGAGTTCCAGCTGCCTCAAGGCCATACACATGACCTCCCGCATAGAGCCGTCACTGGGCTCACCAACTGCACTTTGCGAAGAAAATGAGCCAATCTCAGAGGCTTGGGAGAACTGCGCCTTCTCCTCATCTCTAAATTGAGAGGCCAACATGGCCAGAGACGAAGCATCCTCCTCCACAGACAACTGCTCAACCCTTGTGGCCAGGCCCTGGTCAGACTTGGCTCGCTTCCTCCTAGAGGGCGGCACAGATACTGTGGTCTCACCACCGTGCTCTAAACGCCTGAGGGGGACCACCTGCCCAGAGGGCGGGAGGTCAGGATCATCCTGAGGGCACAACTGGGCCAACCGAGCCACCATCAACACGATCATGTCCAAGGCAGGTAGGGCACAGGTCATGGCCATTGTCTGCCTGAAGCACAGCCCCACAATCCATGGAGCAGTGGGAGCCATCCATGGCCAAGATTGAAAACAAGGCTCACCCCAATTCAGATTGGAAAATACATACGCTAAAATCAGGAAAGGGGGCACTAAAGCTGCCGTTACCTACAGAGCAGGCAAACTTACCTGCAGAGGGCAAAAATACCGCAACTCCAGCCAGCAAGCGACAGAGCGTCCAGGCAACGGGGAAGCAAAGCTCATGCGAACAGCAGGCGAGAAGAAATAAGGAACAGAGCCTCGGAAGACGCAGGCATATATACAGGTCCTTCTCAAAATATTAGCATATTGTGATAAAGTTCATTATTTTCCATAATGTCATGATGAAAATTTAACATTCATATATTTTAGATTCATTGCACACTAACTGAAATATTTCAGGTCTTTTATTGTCTTAATACGGATGATTTTGGCATACAGCTCATGAAAACCCAAAATTCCTATCTCACAAAATTAGCATATTTCATCCGACCAATAAAAGAAAAGTGTTTTTAATACAAAAAACGTCAACCTTCAAATAATCATGTACAGTTATGCACTCAATACTTGGTCGGGAATCCTTTTGCAGAAATGACTGCTTCAATGCGGCGTGGCATGGAGGCAATCAGCCTGTGGCACTGCTGAGGTCTTATGGATGCCCAGGATGCTTCGATAGCAGCCTTTAGCTCATCCAGAGTGTTGGGTCTTGAGTCTCTCAACGTTCTCTTCACAATATCCCACAGATTCTCTATGGGGTTCAGGTCAGGAGAAGTTGGCAGGCCAATTGAGCACAGTGATACCATGGTCAGTAAACCATTTACCAGTGGTTTTGGCACTGTGAGCAGGTGCCAGGTCGTGCTGAAAAATGAAATCTTCATCTCCATAAAGCTTTTCAGCAGATGGAAGCAGGAAGTGCTCCAAAATCTCCTGATAGCTAGCTGCATTGACCCTGCCCTTGATAAAACACAGTGGACCAACACCAGCAGCTGACACGGCACCCCGGACCATCACTGACTGTGGGTACTTGACACTGGACTTCTGGCATTTTGGCATTTCCTTCTCCCCAGTCTTCCTCCAGACTCTGGCACCTTGATTTCTGAATGACATGCAGAATTTGCTTCCATCCGAAAAAAGTACTTTGGACCACTGAGCAACAGTCCAGTGCTGCTTCTCTGTAGCCCAGGTCTGGGGAATGCGGCACCTGTAGCCCATTTCCTGCACACACCTGTGCACGGTGGCTCTGGATGTTTCTACTCCACACTCAGTCCACTGCTTCCGCAGGTCCCCCAAGGTCTGGAATCGGCCCTTCTTCACAATCTTCCTCAGGGTCCGGTCACCTCTTCTCGTTGTGCAGCGTTTTCTGCCACACTTTTTCCTTCCCACAGACTTCCCACTGAGGTGCCTTGATACAGCACTCTGGGAACCGCCTATACGTTCAGAAATTTCTGTCTGTGTCTTACCCTCTTGCTTGAGGGTGTCAATAGTGGCCTTCTGGACAGCAGTCAGGTCAGCAGTCTTACCTATAATTGGGGTTTTGAGTGATGAACCAGGCTGGGAGTTTTAAAGGCCTCAGGAATCTTTTGCAGGTGTTTAGAGTTAACTCGTTGATTCAGATGATTAGGTTCATAGCTCGTTTAGAGACCCTTTTAATGATATGCTAATTTTGTGAGATAGGAATTTTGGGTTTTCATGAGCTGTATGCCAAAATCATCTGTATTAAGACAATAAAAGACCTGAAATATTTCAGTTAGTGTGCAATGAATCTAAAATATATGCATGTTAAATTTTCATCATGACATTAAGGAACATGAACTTTATCACAATATGCTAATATTTTGAGAAGGACCTGTAGCCTCTGGGGTCATCTGGTGTGTCACAGGTGTGACTCCGTTGGTATAATTACTCAAACTGCACATGTGCGAAGGGAACATTCAGTGCTTTCAGCACCGCCCTCTGGCGGTCATCTGCCAGAGGGCGAACTGTAGTTACATACGTAACTTTCGTTTAATTCATTCCTAAAAAAAAAAAATAATCAAGTAATTAAAAACAGTCCATTTTGTGTGGTTCAATCTCAGTATAAGTCCAGCTGTTCTATAAAGGGCTCTGAGGTAGGTTAGAGAGCATTGCTGAACAAACGGCACCATGAAGACCAAGGAACACAGCAGGTTAGGGATGCAGAGAAGATAACTTATTCAAGATCATCATAAGCTTACTTGGAAAGGACAGGCCAGGTATGGAGAGCAAAGTCAGAGAAGCTACTACCACTATGTTAACTTTGGTGGTGCTGCAGAGATCCACAGTTCAGGTTAGTGAATCTGTAGACAGGACCAGTATTAGTTAGTGCACTTCACAAATCGAGCCTTAATGGGGGGGTGTCAAGAAGAAAGCCATTCTTTAAAGTAAATCCATTGAAAGGAATGTGGAAGTTTGTGAATCAGACATCAGCCATGCAGGAGGTTCCCTCTGTAGGGCGGTCAACAGGCCAAGTGCAGATCTGACACACAATAAATTAACTGATGAACAGGATGAAAAAAATACTTGTTTTACTTTACAATCTAAAGTACAAAGTATCAATATAACACCTAGTGACATCTAGTGGTCGACATGGAGTTTGCACAATTCTCAGTGCACAAACGGTCTTTGTAAAAGTATTTACACCCCTTAAATTTATTTGCATATTCCCACATTTCAGCACCGCCCTCTGGCGGTCAGTAGTGATGAAATAGAACTCTGTATAAAGATCATCTGACAAAAATTCTTAGTCTTCTTAGTGTCATGTTGTCTTGTTAGATGTGACCCCTACATGTTCTATTTAAAAGGGACAGTTGTCCAGTAGTACGGACATTTTAATTTAATATCTGAATGTTACCTCAACAACTCCTTCACTGTGTGTGCGCTTGTGTCACAGCTGGGAGGAACTAAGCTTAAAATAATGCCAACCTGGACTGTCTTGAAAAGCTTGTTGAGGTAGTTTCGAAGTTGCAGAGGGCACCAATGGATTCCACATCAGAAGTCTGTGATGACAGCAGAGGCTTGTTACTCCTGGTGCTGTGGGGATGGCAAAATAAAAGAAAAAAAAAAGGTGAATGGCCAACAAAAATATAGCTGGCCTGTAAAATAGTGCTTTGTAATTCATTTTTTTAACAAACACGAGTTCCATTAATATATAGTATTAAATCCTTTGAGCCTTAAATCAAATAAAATGATGCAACATTTCTTCGGTGTGTCCTCATCCATGTTTCACAATGCTGTGGATGACTTCAAGTCTACTCTTTTCTATGTTTCTTCAGTTTAAAGGGGAGAAAACTTTGGTTTAAACTCCTCAGCGACTGCAACAGCTTTTCATATAAAGCCCAACAGACTTTTACTGAACCATAACTTGATATTTTTTCTTTTTCAGCCATTCAACCATTACATTCAAGCTTCAGCTGTTGGATAGAAGGCCACACATTTGACTCTAGTATACTTGGATATTCAGAGGGGTTCGTGTTCGCCTCAATGACTGCAAGGTGCAACATGTCCCGTGGGTACAAACAAGCCTAATCTACCATGCTTGACAAGTTGGGATGCAGTGTGTGATATACTGTCTTACAGTGCTGTGCATTGTGTTGAAAATAATGACTAATATCTACAGTGGCTGACAAGTTTAAAACGCCGCATACACATAAATGATGCAAGCTTCAAAACCCCATACACACAAAAAAACAATTAAACAGATGTAAAATGGAAGAAAAAGAGCTCACAACTTTTAAACTTCTTGTGGTTGTGACATTCTGAAAGGTGTTGCATGTGGTTTAATTTCAGATCTTTTGCTGTATTAGAGCTGTAAGTTTTTGAATATGATTATTTCATCTTTGCACATATGAAGACAGACATTTCTACCCAATTTTCTTCCCAAAATAGTTTAAACTCAGATTGAATGGAGAAACACAGATTCTCTTTGGATTCAGGTTCGGAATTTGACTAGGGTATTTAGGGTGGTAGTTTTGCTCCAAAATAAAAAAAAGAGCAAAAGTATTTTGGTCTGATCCAACAGGAGCATGTGTTTGCAGTTTGCAGACTTTGCTGCAAACAGAACTTCTTTCACCTCTCTTTCAATAATGGCTTTCCTTTGGCCACTGTTCCATAAATAAGATTCGCTTTAATTAAAGAGGGACAAATATATACAGTGGGGAGAACAGGTATTTGATACACTACCGACTTTTCAGACTTTCCCACTGGAAAACATGTAGAACTCTTTAATTTTTAATCATAGGAAACGCCTGATATCTAATTGCAAACAAAGGTTTCTGTACCAAATATTAGGTTTTGTTTTTCTGATGTATGAAATACTTAAATCATGCAATAAAATGCAAATTAATTACTTAAAAATCACAATGTGATTTTCTGGATTTTTGTTCTGGATTCCGTCACTCACAGTTGAGGAGTACCTATGATAAAAATAAAAGACTTCTAAATGCTTTTCAAGTGGGAAAACCTGCAAAATCTGCAGTGTATCAAATACTTGTTCTCTGCACTATATGCATATCACATTTTTAAAATTTTATTTGAAAAAGATCATTGTCCTTTTACTTCACAATTATGAGCTACACTTCCTGTAAAATGTTTTAGATGCACTTTCTCACTTAATGGGTCTCTTTTTATTTTCATGACTATTTAAATTATAGATTCTCACCAAAAGCAACAAAACTGTGAATGAACAAACATGAAATTATAAAGCAGGGTTCTCGCCAGCGCAAGTTGTCAAAGTGGTTCCCCGTCATTCCGTCATAGGGTGAAAAACCTGTGTAATAAACAAAGTGTAAAATAACTCAAAACATTTTATATTTTAGATTCTTCCAAATAGCCACCCTTTGCTCCGATTACTGCTTTGCTCTCTTGGCGTTCTCTCCATGAGCTTCATGAGGTGGTCACCTGAAATAGTTTTCCAAAGAGTCTTGAAAGAACTTCCCAGAGGTTCATTGAGAAAAGGCCAAAGGTTAATATTTCAGTCATCACACCAAAGGACGGCTACTTTAAGGAATCTAAAATAAAAAGCATCTAAAGTTCTTTTACAATTTATCATTTGCTACAAAAAATGCATGTGTTCATTCAGTTTTGATGCATTCAGTGAGAATCTACGTACAACGTAAATAGTCATAAACAGAAAGAAAACCAGTAAATGAGAATGTGTTTCTAAAACATTTGACCAGTAGTGTACTTGTGTTGGTCTGTCACATAAAATCCCAATAAAATACATACAGTTTGTGGGTATAACATGACAGAATGTGGAAATATTTGGTGGTATAAAGTGGTATAAATACTTTTGTAAAGCAATGTAAAAACGCCATTTAGGGATGGACAGCATAAAAAAAAAATGCAATAGTGTTGGTGTAAAGTTGAGATGGTAATATGGCTTGCAGTAAATAAACACCTAACTAATCAGACTTAAAAGTCTTTCTGCCCTGAATTCTTGCAGACAGTGCACATATAGTGAGTCATCTACACAGCTACTGGAAAAAATTAAATACATTATTTACATTTTAAAAGCATTGTTTTATTTAAACAAACTGCATCTAGCTACATGTGTTTTCAAAATGAAAACATTTTTGTTTTCTAGTGATTTTATTAGAACAACTAAAACATGTCTACTGAACTAAAAAACAAGCTTCAACAGTTGCTGGCATAAAGAGCCTGAAAGCATGGTACATACAAATGACGTACTAATCAGCTAATATTTACTGCAGTCCAAGGCCTTCTTACCAGTTTAGCATCAAATTTGGTAATACTGCGATAATGATACATTTGTAAGATGTTGTGAACCCGTAACACTTCAGAAAGAAGACTGTATATTGCTCAGGCACACCGCACAGTCACCACAGTTTTAAACATTGAACAACTCATAACTCAGAATACATCAGCACTTGCTCACGTACTTAACAGAGGTCAAATGATCCAGTGGAGGGGGGTCCGGTTTTCTTGTTTCCTGACAAAGTGAAGTGAAATTCATCAGCATCTGCAGGAAGGGTTTGTGTTTTATCTCAAACATGACTATTTGTTCAATGTAAAAACATCTGATCCTCTCAGGACAAAGCACTAGGCCAGCTCAGGCTCAATAAGGCATAACAATAACAAAGACACAAACACACACACACATACACACCATTGATAGCTCATTGGACCGTTGTGGTTCTGTCTCAACACAGCGTGTCTCTTGCTTCCTCTTTTTCTTCTTCTTCTTTTTCTTCTTCTTCTTCTTCTCTGTGCCATTTGTTAAAGCACCAGGGCTTCTGCATTGGCAACAGCAACATTTTAAAAACAGTTACGATAGCTGTGCATTAAGTGATAAATGTTCAGGCACTGAACATGAAATGATGATGAAGAAAAATAGGGAAGAGTGTTTATGCTGCATTTTTTCCATCTTCAACATTCTTGATTTAAATTTAGAAAACTCACCAAGAACCGTGCATTCAGAAATAGTCACGGGCCGATTTGACAGTATGAGGTTCAAAGAAGGTTACATTTCAAAACCGCAAAAATGTCCCATCATGTCATTCCTAAAGCTTAAAGTTCTTATAAGATGCCAAAGAAAGTGACTGCATGACTGGAGTTTTCTTTAGTTGCATTTAGCATAGTAATGGAGTGCTGCACGGCCTCCATCTGCTGCTGCACACCGACAGTCACCTGGCTAAACGTTCCACTCAATAAGCAGCTGAAAATAACATTTAGTGGCTGTTTATTCTAAATTTTTGGATTAGTCTGAGCATCAAAATAATAGATATTAGAGATAACATCAATATTACGTTAAGAAATGTTTAATTTTCGTGGAGGTACCAAGACACTATTTCCACTCATGGTAAGAATCTCAAACTGGCCCATGCCCACTTTAAAATGTAGATTTTAAGCGATTGTGTCATAAGCATTTGCTACAGAGACAGATAAATGGAAAGGTTTTCTTTCCTACTTCATATCAGAGAAGCTTTTAGTGGCCTTGCATCCTTTTATAGCGATCTCGTGTAAAGGCTCCCCCATCACCGTGTATGTGGGTTCAGTACAGTTGGGGGGAGCAGGGGGGAAAAAGATTCTTAGGCGAAACAAGTGCTTCTTTTTCTTTACTTCCTTCCCTGACATGAACCTGGAAGAGGCAGGCGAAAAAGGAGAAGTTAGGCATGTGATCATTGTTGAACTGCAAAAACATAAGTTTGTATCAAACTTAAAGCAACATTAAGACATAACAGACTAACTTACATGTAACTATTGTCGTTTAAGGCCTCTAGGACTTTTTCATACCGTTCAGATCTTGGTGTGTTGGCAAGCTGTGGACAACAAATTAAAGACAATGTTTTAAGAATCTGACTGATAGTTATAACCTCAAAACCGAGCTAGCAGAAAGATCTATGAAGCCTTACACAAAATGTTATTTGGGGGACTATTTCTAGTTAAGCCCACCAGCAGCCTGTCCCTCTCATGCTCGCAAGCTCAATCATCCCTCACCCCAAGACCCCACTAAGGTAGGAGGGGATTGGCACTAATTATTGGTACATGTCCTGCCTGGTGACAAGCTTCTAGTTCATTTGTCAACTTGTGTTGTGTTAAGTCAAGTTACACTGGGACTCCCACACTAGTAGGTCCTAAGCAGTTGAACAACGTTGTTTATAGCTTAGGCTGGCCCAGTTTCGAAGTATTTCTCTGGGACAATTCAACACTGTGCTTTTCCCGACAACTATAATAAAGTGTGCAGGTTATTCTTTCATTCATTAGAAATGAGCTGCCAATTCCTGCTCTGGAGTGATTAAGGTACTGCCATTGACAATGGAATTAGAAATAAGCAAAATGAGAAAGAGGTTTCATGAAAATAACCGAGTCTACATCTTTAGTTTTTCACTGCTTTGTGTGTCTCTTACCTTCCCCAGCTGCAGCAGCTCCCAGTTCTCATTGATATAAGGCATTAACTGTATCTCAGAATCAAAATACCTCTTCTTCTGAATTACACTCAGGTTGTACAAGCACAGATGAACAACATCCTTCCTGAAATAGTAAAAGAGAAAACATTTCTTAGTCTGACTCTAAAGCAATTGCATTATTCCTAATGAAAGGTTTGTAAATAATGCATGTTAAAAGATTTTCTCTTCAACACTACTACTGATATTTTCAAACTGATTTTTGTCCCTCTGATTAAAAAAGAAAATCTGCCTGGTGTGTGGAATTCCAATCCAAAACGCTGTACTACCGATCCTGTGCTAGTAGGTGGAGAAAATGGTGACTGAAACCAGATCAGAACCCAAGGCAAGGTTCTGAGCATAGATAAAGCAGTGCTATGCTAAAGATTCTCACAAAACACTTGCAGCTCAACTGCTGTTTCCTATGACACAGTTTACCATTTCCTGTAACTTATTAACTGAATTTTAGTGGAAAACAAAATCAGGACAAAGTAGGACTGTTGCGGGAAAAAGCATAAAACGTAAAGCTTTAAAGTTGTTTTTAACCACAGAAAGCAGGACTTGATGTGTGTTGTTTCTAATACATTCCAGTTATCCAGTCCACATGCATGCATCCTCGTTGGAAAGTTTATAGTTTTCGCACCAAAATCAGTTTGCTTGTGGATAGGCTCTATCAACACCAATGTGGACATTTTGTAAAACAGATGTTCTGCTTTGCTTGTATGTCTTTCCCACGCTCAGAGCTTTTTGTTAAAGAAAAACTTGAGGTCTTTAAAATTCCATTTGTGCTTTAAACACATGTACTGGGTTTCAAGAGTCCACAAAGTAAAAATGTTAATGACCATAAGGAAATGGTAAACAGTCTGCACAAAACAAAGCTTCAAAAAGACCTTGCTGGACTCATATTTACTAACACTAATCTCTTATCAGCCATTTAGGTTGTCTACACGTGAAGGACATTTACAACCGCTGACAGAAAAACAAAGACTTCTGGAATAATGTTCTACGGACAGATGAGTCCAAAATAGATTTTTTTGGACAGTTGGACAGATTTGGCATAAACCCAACACAGCATTCTAGGAAAATAACCTCATACCAACTGTGAGGCACAGAGCTGAACGTGTCATGGTTTGGGGATGCTTTGCTCAAGCAGAACCTGGCCAGCTCACCATCAAATAATCCACCATGATTTTTTCCATGAACAAAATGTGAGACAGGCTATAAAAAAATAAACCTGTAACCCTGTAACAATGACCCAAAACATACTAGTAAATCAGAGGACCAGCTCAGAATTAAATAATGAAAAGTCCTGGCCAAGTCAAAGCTCAGATCTTGATCTCACTGAAATGCGGGCTGACAGGAAGCAGGCTGTACAGAGAACCACTGAATGTGAGGAGTGGGCCAAACTTTCCTCAGACTGATGTTAGAGGCTACAATAAGCTTCTCACTGAAGTTATCCTGACCAAAGGTTTTAACTTTTGGAGAGCAGGGTGTCCTAACTTTTTTCTCAGCTGAAAACCCCTTTTTTTAAAGATTTTTTTAGCCACATCTGATGGTAGAGCCAGGTGTTTCGATAGAACACCGGTTACCTCTGCAGGTGAATGTTCAGCCTTACTTGTGAGTTAAAGTTATTTCTTGGTAAAACTTGATGTTTCCTGCCCGTTTATGTTGCAAGGTTTAATCATTTCACATATCAATTGATTATAAACATTACGCTGCGCATCCATGTGTTATTTTTAGCTCACATAACTCTCCTGGTGGCGCTGAATGTTTTATTGTTGGTAGCAGTTTACACCGTGTCATATGGAGCGTTGCCCCTCTGATCTGTGCATCTGTCTGAGCTCATTCCCTCCAGCAACCATATAGCTGTACACCATCCAGCCTATCGATGAGCAGTGGATGGTTAAAACATAGCTGATGAAAATCTCACTTTTTTTCCTCTTGTTGAGTCCATGTTCTTTTTGTAAGGATGTAACTGTGCAACAGCAACAAAGTGATCAGGTGAAATTTCTACTCTTTGTATTTGTTTCTATAAAACATAAATATGCCTTTCAGGCACTGTTTATAGAAGGAGAAACAAACAAAATGTAATATGACTAAGTGCAAATGGTAACACTAATATTACTATTGATTTAGGTTTAGCTCTGCTTTTTCTAGAATGTGAATGCAACTTCACCATTATGTTGATTTATGCATTTGTCATTTAAACAGTGCGTCAAGGAAAATGATAATAAAATGAAGATTTTTTGCTTACTTCTATACTTCAAGTCATTAGTTTCTTGGGGTTTTAAACAGTTAGACACGAGGTTCACATAGATGGGGACGGTACTAAGTGTAGATTGTGAGAAATCTTCTGCTGAGTGACATATCAGGCAATAAGGATCTGTGCAGTAGTTTTCCTAACCTAACCAACGCTTGGCTTCTAGAGAACACTGCTGGTCAGTGAGAGGCAGGTCCTAGTTACCGGCAGCCAGACAGAGAGACATGCACATTTAGGTAGTTACTTTATCTCTAAAACTCGTACTACACTTCATCTTGTTCAAGTCTGCAGAATTTATCTTCAAAGTTTGTTGTCTAAGATTGCAATAAATTACATCTAACTTCAGTTTAAACCATGGAAATTTCTTTTTTTTTTTTACCAACGCTGTATTCAGGTTGTGGCTGATCAATGTTGTCTGGGGCTGATTGAATTTGATGACAAGTAGCCACAGCAGCTAATAAGTTTTGAGCCCGAGAGCGAACCCTGTGTGACAGACAGTAAGCCTTTGACTCACTTACCAGCTGAGAGGCAGCCGGTCAATGAACTCCGGTCCACCACTGCATACTGAACAGACGAAGATGTAAAACCTGCATACAAGAACACTCCATATTATCGACATGTCTTGCACTGCAACATTGTGTGATCAATGAGCATCTTGAAGAGAAAGATATCACCTCAACATTTAGGCGAGGATTTCATTACATTCGATTTCAACTATTGCCAGGTTACATTTTAGATATGTGGTATATAAGCCTACATATACACCGCCTTTCTGCTGCGAATAAGACAAATTACAGGTCCTTCTCAAAATATTAGCATATTGTGATAAAGTTCATTATTTTCCATAATGTCATGATGAAAATTTAACATTCATATATTTTAGATTCATTGCACACTAACTGAAATATTTCAGGTCTTTCATTGTCTTAATACGGATGATTTTGGCATACAGCTCATGAAAACCCAAAATTCCTATCTCACAAAATTAGCATATCATTAAAAGGGTCTCTAAACGAGCTATGAACCTAATTATCTGAATCAACGAGTTAACTCTAAACACCTGCAAAAGATTCCTGAGGCCTTTAAAACTCCCAGCCTGGTTCATCACTCAAAACCCCAATCATGGGTAAGACTGCCGACCTGACTGCTGTCCAGAAGGCCACTATTGACACCCTCAAGCAAGAGGGTAAGACACAGAAAGACATTTCTGAACGAATAGGCTGTTCCCAGAGTGCTGTATCAAGGCACCTCAGTGGGAAGTCTGTGGGAAGGAAAAAGTGTGGCAGAAAACGCTGCACAACGAGAAGAGGTGACCGGACCCTGAGGAAGATTGTGGAGAAGGGCCGATTCCAGACCTTGGGGGACCTGCGGAAGCAGTGGACTGAGTCTGGAGTAGAAACATCCAGAGCCACCGTGCACAGGCGTGTGCAGGAAATGGGCTACAGGTGCCGCATTCCCCAGGTCAAGCCACTTTTGAACCAGAAACAGCGGCAGAAGCGCCTGACCTGGGCTACAGAGAAGCAGCACTGGACTGTTGCTCAGTGGTCCAAAGTACTTTTTTCGGATGAAAGCAAATTCTGCATGTCATTTGGAAATCAAGGTGCCAGAGTCTGGAGGAAGACTGGAGAGAAGGAAATGCCAAAATGCCAGAAGTCCAGTGTCAAGTACCCACAGTCAGTGATGGTCTGGTTGCCGTGTCAGCTGCTGGTGTTGGTCCACTGTGTTTTATCAAGGGCAGGGTCAATGCAGCTAGCTATCAGGAGATTTTGGAGCACTTCATGCTTCCATCTGCTGAAAAGCTTTATGGAGATGAAGATTTCATTTTTCAGCACGACCTGGCACCTGCTCACAGTGCCAAAACCACTGGTAAATGGTTTACTGACCATGGTATCACTGTGCTCAATTGGCCTGCCAACTCTCCTGACCTGAACCCCATAGAGAATCTGTGGGATATTGTGAAGAGAACGTTGAGAGACTCAAGACCCAACACTCTGGATGAGCTAAAGGCCGCTATCGAAGCATCCTGGGCCTCCATAAGACCTCAGCAGTGCCACAGGCTGATTGCCTCCATGCCACGCCGCATTGAAGCAGTCATTTCTGCAAAAGGATTCCTGACCAAGTATTGAGTGCATAACTGTACATGATTATTTGAAGGTTGACGTTTTTTGTATTAAAAACACTTTTCTTTTATTGGTCTGATGAAATATGCTAATTTTGTGAGATAGGAATTTTGGGTTTTCATGAGCTGTATGCCAAAATCATCCGTATTAAGACAATGAAATACCTGAAATATTTCAGTTAGTGTGCAATGAATCTAAAATATATGAATGTTAAATTTTCATCATGACATTATGGAAAATAATGAACTTTATCACAATATGCTAATATTTTGAGAAGGACCTGTATATGGCACGATTGCAAACAAAATTCAAATCTCCGAGCTGTGCCATTGTGTTTGGTTTTCAACTAAATTCATGATTTATAAATATTAAGTATCCTCATTTAAGAAATCAATTTAAAAACTTTTATCAGTGATAGAATTAACCATAATGAATAAACACCACCTAAACCAAGTCACATACTTTAGACTGTATTGTTAAGTGTTTGCACCTATCTCCATTGAGCAGCGGAGCCTGTAAGCAATGTAGACAGTTCTCATGGAACCACTGCTGACACCTGTTACACTGCAACATCTTCAGGTACCAGCTATAAATAAACACACACACAAACAACTTATGTTGATATATGTGACATGACATAATTTGTGGAATTCATTCAACAGTTTCTGCATGCTTGCAGAATGTAATGTGCTACTCACTCTCCGGGTCCTCCACAGTAGCAGTAGCATTGCTGGATGTTCGTCTTATGGCCCTGATCCCACACAAGTTCCTCTGTGGCATAGGGAAAGGATAGATGAAACTCCATGTGCTCCTGCTGCTGGTGTTCTTGCTTTATAAAGCTTGTGGTGGAGGACCCTTGCCTGTGCGCACTACCCCTCTGCATTTACAAAAAAATAATAATCATACATGTTCTTGGTTGCACAACTTTTTACAGAGTTTTTAGTCAGACTAACGTAACTTTGTCGTGAATCAGCTTGACTAATATTCTCTCCTCTTTACATATGAGTGAACAGCTACCATGTGAAGAAAATCTCATGTAATTTCCCACCACTTTAGTACCATGCTGGGATGCAATACATCAACACAATAGAGCTCAGTGTGGAGTTCCAGCTGCATCATGTCAAGCAAGAGAGCCCTGGAGAGAATAGTGAGGGGAGCTGAATGGTTTACTAGATTTTCCCTACTCTGTCCAGGATCTGCTTCAGTCGCTGCAGTAACAGGGAGCTGAACATTGAAAGACTCCTAACAATCTCTTTAGGAATTAGAACTGCTGTCATCAGGCAAACTAAGTAGCACCTGCTACAGCTTTCTGTCGCAAACTGTTGAAATGCTCAATTGTTCTTATGATTATGTGCTTTATTTTATATCAAATTAGTTTCATGTTTTTATTCATTTGCATTTTCTATTTGTCTAATTAGTTTGCATCGTTATAGACCCCTGAGCATTTACACTACTTCTTCCGTGTGTATGGTCTAGTGGCTTTAGAAATAACAGAAGTCATAATAGACTCGCATATGTTTTGTCCTTTTGCTTCTTTCTTGTAGAATTGTTCACATCTCAGTCTCTGAGATTAAACAAATGTCGAACGTTGTTTGAAATACAATTCTCCTCCTAACTTTATATGTGTAACATATTTCATATTTGATTAAGTTTGAAACCATACCTGGCAGTTAATGTTTCACAATTGGTGATGGTAATTTAAAGCAATAAACTGTCAATTTCAGGGGTATTTTTGTTTTCATCAAAATGCAATAGTGGGGTGGCAGAGGGAGAAGGCAGCTGTATTAAAGAGTTCATCTTTTTATGCACCTTTATTAGAGTAATGGTGTAGTAATAAACTCTCATTTCGCCTGATCATCATCTCCATGAACAGCTGAATCTACAGTCATGGTAAAACCAGAGCACACCCTCTTACGTTAAAGGCTTTGAGATATAACCTTAAGTCAAGATGAAAAGGGTTGTGCAGGAAACACTAACATATGTACAAAGCAAACTAGATTTTAAAAGGAGGGTGCTCTCTTTTTACCACCATTGCAATCTTAGATACATGCTTCTTATTTTACTGTATAATAAATAACATATCTCCCTGGCTCTATTGTTACAAAACATGAGAAAAATCCTCAAATATAATTTGACCTTCAGATCAAATGCATTCAAGTATTTCTCTAATGTTTATTCACTCTGAAACACTTTCACTTAAATAAATCAATAGTAAGTAGAACCTTGTGTAGTTAATATTTATTATATTACTTGACTATGTGTAATTCATTTCATTATTGGAACAAACCTGAATTTGAATGAATATCCAGAATATCCTTGCTTCTTTAAATGCCTGAAGGACTCTTATATCAATCTGCTACACACCCATAATCTGATTTTGGGGCTTGCAAACATCAGTTATCGCTGAATGACTAATTGATAGAGTAATTTGTATTTATTAATTTTTCTTGGTAAAGATTATTACCCATCCCTGGGTTAAATATTATCTGGGGAACATACTGGTCCTCACTCCTTTAAAGAACTAAAAGAACCTAATTTCATATATAATCCATTGTTCCAAAATCCGACTCCTACCTCAGACAAAGAAGCCAGTTCACATTCTGAGCACAGCCAGTTGTCATCAGAGTCAATGACTGCAGCATCAATAATGGGCGAATGACACATCTGATGGTAGCCTGGATGGCAAACATATTTACTGTCATGTAAGCAAGTCTGCCAAAAACAAAACTTACTGCAACAGGCACATATTTAATTAGGAAACAAATTAGAACTAAGCTACTTATTACCAGTCTCTACATATAAATCTCTTTTCTTCTTAGTTTGCTTTAGAAGGCATCCAAAACAATGTGTACCTTGACCACATTTGTCACAAATGACAATCTCGTTAGGTTCCTCTGAGGTCTCATCCTGGCATATGGAGCACACAATGTCATCATCCTCATCATCCTGGTCGCCTTCGTCCCCTGAAGTGGAGAGAAATAATCAACATAAATTTTTGTTTTACCATTTTTACAAATCAGCAGCAAGAACACATAAAATGATCATAATGGAACAATTATTCTCTGTGCAGCAGACATATCAATGAGGTCTTATCAAACATGTCGACCTGATTCTCTTAGATCCCTGAATCTTATTCATGGATGAAAGCTACTGAATATCAGTAAGCAGGGCAGCAGTTGTCCATCTCAAAAATGTCCAAATATCAGCGCATTCATAAATAACGAGTAAACGTTAAGCTTCCTCCCTTTCTGTACCAAAGAGACCAAGTGATGGGTTAAGGGACAGTTTCAACAGTTCCCTAGCTAACTCTAATCTGAGGCCAAACTCACTGGCCAAACTAAGTGAGCTCCTTTGCAGTGAATAGTGTTAAATTATAATGCTGTGTGGTTCTCCTTTACAGATTTCTTCGGTTTGTTTTGTTTGGTGTGATGAAGCTCATTTTTGGAAAGCCGAATTAAATTTATGTAGTTCCACCCAGGCCTGCTTACTGCCAAACATGGAGAATCTAAAAAATATATTTAAATAGAACCTCACTCACTACATGAAGTAGGGTAAAAAGGTCTAAAGAAAGCAACATATTTGAAGAACAGATGAGAAAAAAAGTCATTTATATCTATCACTGCAAACTGTTATAAAGCCATTTCTAATAATTTGAACCATGGTGAACCTTTCTCCATAAATGCAGAAAACATGGAAGAGTGAATAAATTGGTCAAGAGCACATTCAAGGACCCTGAAGAGCTCCAAGAAGAACCGAGAATATCTAAAGCACTGCAGGCCTGTCGTTTCAGTTAAGTTCAGAGTTTATGAATGAACAATAAGAAAGACTGGGAATCCAGCGCTTTGAGTGCCTTGTTGCTGAAAAGCACAATATAAATAACCTTGACTTGGCAAAAATGGCATCATGGGAAAGTTCCAAGGTCAAAATCTCTGCTGACCAATAAGAACATAAAGGCTTGTCTCACATTTACCAAAAACCTCTGGATGATCCCCAAGAGATTGGGAAAATATTCTGTGGACTGATGAGATTAAAGTGGAATTCATAAGAAGCCATGTGTCCCGTTGCATCAAGCATAAAACTAACATTTCAGAAAAAAAGTATGTCAAGCGTGGTTGTGGTAGTGTGATGGTTTGGGGCTATTTACTGCTTCAGGGTCTGAATGACTTGTGAAAATTGACATGACCATAAATTCTGCTCACTACCAGAACATCCTTGCACAAGTATCGGTTTTTGACCTTAAACTCAAACCCACTTGGATTATGGAGAAGGACAGTGATCTGAAGTGTAACAGAAGGTCCACCTCTTAATGGTGGAGAAAAAAAGGTTTTAAAGTGGCCAAGTCAAAGTTCATACTTAATTGCAATTGAGATGCTATGCCAGGCCAAGGCCTTAAAGAGGCTGTTCACGCTTAAAAACCCTCCAAGGAGAGTGAATTAAAACCATCCTTTAAAAAAGAAGAGTGGGCCAAAATCCCTCCATGGCAATGTTAAATATGACTGCCAGTTATTGAAAAGGTAAAAGTAAGCAAAAACATAAGAAATGTGTAAATGGCACAATACCTTTCTAGAACACTGTACCAACGTTGCACTGAATCATGAACATCATCTGAATTTGAAAGGTTTAAATCTTCCTCTGAACCAGATTTTATTTGATCAGATATGGCTAAAGGTGTAGTTTATAGTAAATAATCACAGTCAGTCATCTGGAAAGTTGGGAAGGAAAAATATGTTTGTACTGTAAGTATTCCAGTACATGTTGGGTACACTTTGTGCACAGCTGCTTCAATTATGCTAGTTTGTCCTATTCAATTCAATTCAGTTTATTTATATAGCGCCAATTCACAACACGTCGTCTCAAGGCACTTCACAAAAGTCAGGTACATACATTCCAATTAATCCTAACCATTGAACAGTGCAGTCAGATTCAGTTATTTATTCAAATTGGATAAAGAGTTTTTCTATCTAAGGAAACCCAGCAGATTGCATCCAGTCAGTGACTTGTAGCATTAACTCCTCCCAGTTGAGCATGTAGAGACAGTGGACAGTCACTGGTGTTGACTTTGCAGCAATCCCTCATACTGAGCATGCATGTAGCAACAGTGGAGAGGAAAAACTCCCTTTTAACAGGAAGAAACCTCCAGCAGAACCAGGCTCAGTGTGAGCGGCCATCTGCCACGACCGACTGGGGGTTTGAGAGAACAGAGCAGAGACACAAAGAGAACAAAGAAGCACTGATCCAGGAGTACTTTCTATGGGAAGGAAAAGTATATGTTAGTGGATGTAGCTCCTTTAGACATTTCATCTAGAAAGAAAGAACAGATAAACTCTGAGCCAGTTTTCAAGGATTGAGTCTGAAAGAGAGCACATAGAGTTAGTCACAGTAGAAGCTCAGTCAATCACCATGTCTAGGAGAGAGAAAGATTTAAACACTGAAAGACAGGGCTATGTGGATCATATCTAAAATGGGGCTGGTAATCAGAGGGAACACTTCCTTATATAATTTGGTTGGGATTGGGTCTAACATGCAAGTTGAAGGTTTAGATGAAGCTAATATTTCTGATAACTCAGGAAGCTCCAAAGGATCAAAACAGTCCAAACACAGATCAGGTTCTACAGTTACTTCCAATGTTGTCTCACTTGCTGAGGATGAAGTAATCATCTTCAAGAATATGTCAAAGATTTTATTTTTAATAGAATCAATTTAATCAAACCTGAAAAACCCAATCTGAGGTGGAGGGTGGAACTAAGTGATTAGCTGATATGGGACTATAAAGTGAGAAAAGCAAAAATTATTACATTTCCTGATCTGAGCCCATAACTTAAGGCAGTTTAATGATCAATGAATTAACTATAGCTTTATCAATAGATAAAAGAAGGGAAGAACCCAATAAAGGAAAACACCCTGAGTCAAATCCAGGTCTACTGGCAGCCAAGTAACAGTTACATCCTCTCTGGATTGTTTAAGGAGTAGATGTAGGCTGGACAGTAATAAAAGAGAAAGTTAAGTGGTGCCAGTTCACTTTAACCTTTGAATTAGCATACTCAGCAGTACAGTAACATACTGGTGAGCTTTAGGTGTTTTTTTTTAACAGTAAGCTGACAGGAAAGGGGTGGAGAGAGGGGGAAGACATGCAGCAAAGGCTGCCAGGAATTGAACCCGCAACTGCTGCTTCAAGGACTGAAGCCTCTGAACATGGGTCATGCGTTCTACCCCTGCGTCACTGTCGCGCCCCAAGAAAATACATCTTAAAAATCTTCTTATCCAAAATTAATTTGTGTATCTGAATATTTATCCCCTTTCCAACAAAAAACAAAAAATATGCCATTAGCAATGACCACTAATAAACTACATCAATAACTGTGTTTAAAGCAAATCAAGTTGAACATCTCTAGTTACCTTTGATCAAGATGTTTTCATAATGCATCCAAAAAGGCCCATTTCCACTATCAGGCAAGAACTCATTTTAAAGTGGTGCATGAGGGTAAAATGACACTTGTGTTTTTCTCCTTATCTTTCCTGTGGTGATTGTTTTCCATTGAGCGTGTACTGCTACAGCACTGATACAGCAGACTGTTAACTGTCAGTAGAGGAACTACATAAGTCTGATATTATAACTCAAACAGGGGGATGCTACAAATCCATTTAATAACCTGAGATTTAAATGTACCTCCAGTGTATATAAGCCTAATGTCTTTGTAGAACATTTATTTGGAAAAGATTCATTGTCATCTGCAAGGTTTTGTCTACTGCATGGAACAAAGTAATTATACTGAAATATATCATCAGGAAAAATCCAGGGCCTGAGAACATTGGTGGTCAACTTCTGTCTTCTTGTCCAAAACAGTTGGCTCCTAGCCATTTTTTTATATTTCAGTTGAAGAAACTCCTTTATTTCCACCTCTCTCTCTTTGTTGAATGAAAGAAAGCAACTTCTCTTTCTGATTGTTTTTTAAATGCAGTTTGAATATTAAATTATAAAAATCTATCAATACAACAATTGCTCATGGATCTGTAAACACCTAGGTCACTGTATTAGAGCATGTCTTTGTTGGTATGTTTTTGTGTCTTATTTCTATTTCCTGCAAACCAACTGCATTTCCAAGACACATAAAAGAATGAATTCATATCTAATTACCAAAATGTAGACCTTGAAATGTGGACATTTTACCTGTTTGAATATCATTCCAAAGAACCCAAGACTTGGATCTATCCTCAAAAACCACAAAGCAACGCTGCTTGTCCCGATCTATCTGAAGAGGGAAACACACCAAAAAAAGATTTGCACCTTTCTAATAAGTCCCTGGTTTAAGACCTAATAATGCTGTAAAGTAGGGTTGCACAAAACAGTATAATGAAGATATTGTCATTTAAAGATTAGTGTGTGCAATAGCAATATCGCAAATGACTATTTGGAATCCAACTATTGTTTGACAATTGTGTCATGAATATAACAATACTATATACAGTCTAATTAAAGTGTATGCCGGCATTTATTGCAACTGATACTGGCATCTTAATTTTTACCAAAAGTGTTGCCATTGCATGATGTTCTATAATGGTGCAGACCTACTGTAAAGACAGACTACTCGTGTAAAAACAAGGAAAAACTTTGTGGCAGATAATAAGATAAACAACCTAATTACTAAACAAATCTTGCTATAAAGACATTCTAAGCAACACCTCCTTGACACCAACCTTTGTGATTGTTCCCAAATAAAACAAGCCATCAGACCACCTGGCCAGCACATCCTGTCCCTCTGTAAACCTGGCAGCCATGTCGTCTTCCCCATACTCCCCCCTTGCAGAGAGGCCACAGGGTGACAGGGACGCAGTCTGCTGCTGCTCGGGGTGAGCTCTGTGATGGAGAGAAGAGTGATCCACAACCCCTGAGTCTCTAAAAACAGGAAGCAAAACACAATAGAACACATGCGCACATGTTTAAACATTCGGCAATTAAATCTAAACTCTTGTGGAAATGCTGAAATGCATGCACACAACACCAGTTTGAGGAAATCTGAAAAAAACGCCGTTGTCAGCAGTGGAAATGTAAAATATTGGAAACTCGTATTTTTTATTTTGCTATGCAAAATGTGGCAGAAGGCTTATTTTGAGACATTACAAATATGAAGTCCTGAATGTGTCGTGGGGTTTTGAAATACAAGGGTGCATTGTGTTGTTCCAAAGCTAAAACAAGGTGGAAAGCCAGTCACCCTTCAGTGCGCACATTTAACTGCTGATTATGACGATGATTGGCACTAATTGCCAATTAAATTGAGGCTTGGACGCTAAATATAATCTATAATAAACCCATTAGACCCAAAAATAAACGCAAAGGATTAATGAATTTTCTTGTAACCACTTACTTATAATCTGTTTATGACTATCTATGTTTTCGCTGTTTTATATAAAGAGATTTTTTATTTTTTTTATACAGTTTTTGGTTTTCTTGTGTTCCGCCGCTTCTTTTCAGTTCTTTGTCTGGAAAAGGACTGAACAAAAAAAACTGGCACCAGGCAAGATAAAAGACAAGTTTAGCATCTAGTTTGAATGGTGGAGGAAGTTATGTCTTTTATAAGAAAATCCAGGTGATGCTGATAACACGAACACCCCATATGCAAAGCAGCTCCCCCGGCCAGGTCACTGACCGTCGAACCCACACCCCCTCAGCGGGAGGAAAACATGACAACAATACCTCATTCGGTCACCTCCGATGTTACTAATGCCTCGCGAGACGAAAAAGCTGAAAAGGCGCGAGGCTGTTTTCCCGCTGCTGCTGTGGTTTATATGTATCTCTAATGCGTGCTCCGAAAACCCTTAGAACTCGAGCCGTCCTTAGAAAATAACAAACGGTTCATTTTCCCCCAGCACATTCGCCATTTTGGTTTCCCGCTGATGAAAGGGGAGTGCATTATGGGAAGCGTCGTTGCTGCTACTGGTAGTCGGCTGCTGCCTGCACCATTTTCAAACATTTGAAATGGTTGGCAGTTCACCTACCAAGAACAGCATATCCGCCCCTGAAAGAACAATATTACTGTCCTTAAATAAATTTTTTGTTGGATTTTTCTTTAAATATAGGGTAGAGACACTAATAAAGTTATAACTTATACATTTTTTCCTGAAATTATATTTAATCAGAAGAACAGAATATTCACCTAAACGACTAAGCTTGTATATTTTGCGGCTAATTGTTGGTGCTCACGCCCCATGGAATTAACAGGTCATTTTTATTAAGTTAGTTACTATGACCGAAAGTTCTGTGAGTCAGGTTTCCTGTTTTGTTTTTTTTTTTGTTTTTTTCAGGAACGTAAAAGCGCGTGTCTGCTTAAAGATGGACGATTGATTGGTCCGAATGGAATTCTTGCGTATTAAAACCGCAATTTCAAATATTCTATTATCACATATTATTTATGCTTTTTCACTCAGAGCAACTGCAAAAATCAGGTTAGAAATTAATGTTGTCATTTTCAACTTTGGACCAATTTTTCTATCCATCAGGCATATCCAGAGAAACAAAAGTATACATTATGGTGGAACATGTGTAACACATGATCGGTTTTACTGCCGTAGTTTAGTGAATATATTTTATTTAAGCGTTATGCATATTTACGTATCATTAGGACATTTATTTTGAAAATTCTCAGACAGGAACTAATGTATGGCATGTTGATTCCGCTGGTGCGCCAAAAAGGTGATTCACGCTCTCATTGAAGCATGATTGTTGCAAGTTGCAGCAGGAAGGGCCAATTTAAGTTAGAAAGGGCTAAAATCTTTAAATCATTGGTTTAGGTCCTCATTTCTACCTCCAAGGATGGGTCAGCCAGCTATTTGTCTATCTCATTGAAGTTTATGTTGTGTTTTAGTTCGACGGTGAGATAATATTGTGATCAAGATGGTGCTGTAATCATACCAACTTCGAGACTGAACGGTTCACATTAAAGCCAAATTCATGTCATCAGTAAAAAGAACTCTTTATTGACTTAACGACGAGGTGGAAGTGATAATCGGGATGGCATGGCAGAAAGATTTGAGCGGTACGACATAATGATGGAAAGGGCGGAAACTGCAACACGTGGGCAATGAAGAAGACACTCACTTAGAGCCACTTAAATCGTGGAATATTAGGTTTTGTTGTTAATGTATTTTCAATGATTGTGGAGATAAAAAATTTCATTTTTCTATCTATATCTGAAACCTTGTATTACACGATTTCACTGATTGACATTCTGATCACTGTTTTGTAAAATGCCAATTATAAGGTATTACAAATTATAACCCCCAAAACCTATTAATGCCAAATGACCTCCTAGTAATAAGTATTATCTATTGGAGTCACATTACCACATCTTCTTATTCCAGGTCATGGAATAAAGAAATATATGCTTAATGCTGCCAGCTGTCAAAACGGGTATAAAAAGTTCCCCTGGCAGCCTGGTCAAGACACTACGAAAGACAGATGTATTTTCTACATTAAAAAGTCCAGAATGAAACGACAAATATGCCAAATGACAAAAGGGCCAGCATCTGACATCTGAATTAGCATCTGAACCGTCTGTAGACCGAATCCTTACAATTTTCATTGTTTTGTTGCCAACTTTTCTGGTACAAAATAGTGCCATCTGCCATGGAACATTTTGTACTGACCATTCTAACTAGTACCAACCTCTTAGATGTTTCATATCTGCATTTAATATATCATGTGATTTACTTCTGCCTGCCTAAATCTTATAGTTTAGTTATTTTAGCCAGCTGTACACCACAATACACGCAATTGTAAATTTAAAACATGAAAATTTTTAATTACTCTTACACAGTCGTTCTATAATCATCTATGCATTAAGCTTCTTCAGTTAAAGTAAGTGGACAAATGTGACTACAAAATAGTGTTCTCTTTTGTTTGGTTTATTTTCTTTCTTTGGTGTTGTTTTTAAATATTGCACTTATCAAATGATCAACACAAAGAAACAAAAGTAAACAGTGTAGTAAGCAGATGTATAAAACATGACAAACATATCTAGACAAAATGGCAATAGGGAATGCAAAGACAGCACTTGGTTACAAAATGGGATACAAACTGGCAAAGCTGCAAATTGACATGTAGTCCGTTCGCAGCTTGGTGCAGGTTAGTGCCTGTTTCCATTGGTCGGCAAGAGGTGGGGTACACCCTGGACAGGTGATCCATCCATCACAGGGCACCACAGAGACACACAGGTCAAACAACCACGCACGCAAACACTCATACCTAAGGGCAGTTTAGAGGCATAATTTAACCTAATATACATGTTTTTGGACTGTGGAAGGCAACCAGAGTCCCTGGAGAGAACCAACCCATGCAGAGGAAGAACATGCATGCAAGATTCATTCAAAAAGACTCCTGGCCAGGATTTGACCCCAGGACCGTCTTGCTGCAAAGCAACAGTGCTAACAACTGCACCAATATGCAGCCCAAGATGATCAATCTCATTAGAAGATTTTTTTAAAACCAACCTGGATTAATGGAAAATACATATTTTTCTTACAGTTTCCTCCTTTTAAACATGAGTTAATATGAGGCATTGGTGGAAAGTTGATAACTTAATAGAATCAACCATTCACTGTCGCCACATGCTCGCTTTGGAGGAGGCATTGCTGCAAAAGGAGTGGTTCGATAATGACAACAAGCTTTAAGCCAATAGGCATTTTAAACTGAAAACTAGGTTTGAAATTGAATGCATGATTCTTAATTAATTGTAATTCATTACTATCAAGATGTCCACAAAATGCAGTTAAAAGCCTTCAGCTGATTCAAAATGCTGCAGCAAGAGTTCTAATGAAAATTAGAATTTAGCTTCCCTTCATTGGCTCCCTGTTAAATTTAGAATAGAATTTAAAATTCTCCTCCTCACATATAAAGCCCTTAATGATCTAGCTCCATCATACATCAGATATCTGATTGTTCCATATGTTCCTAACAGAGCACTTCGTTCTCAGACTGCAGATTCACTGGTGGTTCCTAGTCTCTAGAAGTAGAATGGGAGGCAGATCTTTTAGTTATCAGGGTCCTCTCCTGTGGAACCAGCTCCAGTTTTAGTCCGTAAGGCAGACACCCTGTCTACTTTTAAGGCTAGGCTTAAAACTTTCCTTTTTGATAAAGCGTATAGTTGGGTGGCTTAGGTTATCCTGAACTATCTTCTTTATTTTTTACCTCCGTCTTCTTCCCTCTCTGTTGAATGGAGTAAGGGGGAGACAAGTTTAGCCTAAACCGGCTCAGTTATGGTTGAGGTGCAAACACACCCTCCATTTCTGCTACCTGTATGAACCCCTCTCTTTTCCCTTGGTTATGGTCAATCTGACAGAAAGACATATCCCAATCGTTGTGGTTTTTAGTATAACAATGGCCATCAGAGGGATCTAGATGGACAAACTGTCTACTTTTAAGGCTAGGCTTAAAACTTTCCTTTTTGATAAAGCTTATAGTTAGAGTGGCTAAGGTTATTCTGAGCTATCGTTGTAGTTATGCTGCTATAGGCTTAGGCTGCTGGAGGACATAATGACCACTTTCACCCTCTTCGCTACATTCTCACATTATCCAATTTTGCATTATTTGCTGTAATTTCAGCTTTTAACTTTAACTTTAACTTCTCTCTCTTTTCTCTTCCTAGAAGCTACACCTGGCCTGACTCTGTGTCTACCTGTGACACCTTTCTGGAGAGGGGCATTGTCCAAGCTTTTGCTGACAACAACTTAATGCTCACCCTCCACCGATGATCCACATGGCCCTGTCTTTCAGTGTTTAACCCTTTCTCTCTCCTAGACATGGTGATTGACTGAGCTTTTACTGTGACTAACTCTATGTGCTCTCTGTCAGACTCTAACCTTGAAAACAGGCTCAGAGTTTATCTGTTCTTTCTTTCTAGGTGAAACGACTAAAGGAGCTACATCCACTAACATTTACTTTTCCTTCCCATAGAAAGGACACCTGGATCAGTGCTTCTGTGTTCTTTTTGTGTCTCTGCTCTGTTCTCTCAAACCCCCGGTCGGTCGTGGCAGATGACCGCTCATACTGAGCCTGGTTCTGCTGGAGGTTTCTTCCTGTTAAAAGGGAGTTTTTCCTCTCCACTGTCGCTACATGCATGCTCAGTATGACAGATTGCTGCAAAGTCAACGCCAGTGACTGTCCACTGTCTCTACATGCTCATCCAGGAGGAGAGAATGCTGCAAGTCAGTGACTGGATGCAATCTGCTAGGTTTCCTTAGATAGAAAAACTCTTTATCCAATTTGAATAAATAACTGAATCTGACTGCACTGTTCAATGGTTAGGATTAATTGCAATGCATGTACCTGACTTTTGTGAAGTGCCTTGAGACGACATGTGTTGTGAATTGGCTCTATATAAATAAACTGAATTCAAATAAACTGAATTGAATTCATTTCAATCGTAATTTAAATATGATATAATGGATTTCATAGTATATTTTTTTACTTGGGATCGGATCTGTTGGTCTTGTAAAGTGCCTTGAAAAGGGATTTTTTTTGTTGGCACAATGTGAACAAACTGAAACTGATTTTGCTGGACAGAAACGCCCACTTTTAAGAAGGAAACGCCCACCTTCTGTCTTTAGACAGTCCTCTCCACAACAGCTTTTATTGTAAAAGATAAAGCGGAAATGGTTTCTTTCGTGCTTTTGAACTTGATCTTGTAATACTTTAATTGTTTCGTATAACTATCGACGGATAAAATAATCTGTGGTGTCTGTGGACGAGGTTAGGAAACACCGGGTGCGTTTTTTTTAAATACACCAGTTACATGATTTAACTCAAAACTTAAATCATGTTTGATTGGTAGACGAACAGGCTGCGCCTGCGCTCTGAGCATATGGTTTTTTCTGCCTAAAATATGCTCATTTCTTGAAAATCAGCAGCAGCTGCCTCAAAGGGCAGAGCAACGGGGACAGTGAAATATCGCTCTGATTAAGCCTGACAAGACGAACCGGATAGCCGGGCTGGAAACAGACAGCAGGCTGTCATTTCCTTACGTGTTTCATGTTTGATGTAGAAAGCGCTCTCCTGATCGCCTTCAGACAGCTCCACGTACTGAGATGCTCTATTACAGCGATGGCGAAGGGTTTTTTTCCACGCGCCTGGGTGAAAAAGTCTTTCTACTTCCAGGTAAGAACTCTGATGTGAAATCGCTGCGAGGAAACGCATTGTAGCTCAATGAAGGAAATAAAATGGAGAGGTCGTGTTTTGCGTGTTGCTGTCACATCTGTCTGGCTGACAGCTGGCAGTCAGCGTGCTTCTCCTTATACTCCCTGCTCTGCCAGGAAATTACCTGATGAATGTTAACAACCTTATTACTCACGCAGACCGGTTATCACAGGTCTAACATGGAGAGGGGAAATAAACATTTTGCACCCTATTGTATAAATAAATGGCTTTCAGAGTGCAAAGCGGACCTCTGGACTCAAAATAGTTAAAAACACTATCTAGTTGTAGATATTTTGAACTAGCAAATGTACACTCCCAATACAAACATAATGAAGTTAGGATTTCTACTTTAGGATTTCACAAAACTAAGTAAAAATAAACAATTAAAGAAAATAAACTGTTAATTTTAATTTGTGTGTATCTGGGTCATTGACCCAAACAAGAGGCACCAGAATCAAGATGAAGAGCTGGAGTTAGTGAACATTATTGCATGGCCACGATTTGTGCCAACTACCAACCAGACCATATTACTGTTATAACAACTTAGCTGACATGAACTGTAGCCATTCCAGTCTGCCCTGTTCTTTTTAGAAAACATTTCCACATATTTTATTGTCGCCAAATTTTTCTGGAATCCATGCAATGTTCTCACTGCTGCTTACTATTTGTTGAAAATAAGTGAAGACCAGTGAAGTGAATTTGATTGGACATGAAAATTAATAGAAAAAAGCAACATGAAAAACATTGATAGCTGGACTTGAAAGATGTCAGCAGAGGCAGGTAGTTCATGGAGCCTAGTTTTTGGCAGGGATGATTTTATCTTGATTAAACACTGATTTACAGCAAATGCAAAAACGTTCTGTTCTATGGACCACACACCATATCTAATGTGAGTGTAATGGGTTTTGCAGCAAAGTGAAGCTAGTAGCTATAAGAAGGGAAACTTTGTGCATGGCAGGAATGAAACAGTATATAACCTAAGGCAGTAACAATCAGTAACCAAATTGCCATCCCAACAGTTTGCACAAGCAGTTTGTTTTAATCATAAAGCCTTCTTTGTACACAGAAAAATGCTCAAAGGTCCCTGGCAATTTTTGCCCATTGGTCCTGTGTGTTTGGATACTGTTTTGTGTTGTTAAGAGATGATAACTTCTGTTGCCAGTTTGCTTTGGCATGTTTAATAACATACAGATGCGCCTTTGAAGTCACTTAGTAGCTTCACATTTAGGTATTATGATACTAGCATGATCCGTCTAAACTAGCTTGCCAGATCCAAGATGGTGGCATCTTAACTGACTTAGCCTTTTTTTTCTTATTGGGCAATTTCCTCTTTAAAACACAAACATGCTGGTATTTATGTAAGATCTAAAAGAACCAGATCAAATGTCTGCTCTTAGCACCAACTTTACAGGGATTGGCTGCAGTTCAAGAACTGCAAGTTCTCAGTACTTGATGACAATAAATTTAACTAAACCTTGACAAGCGGGAAACCTAATTAATTCAGCCATGCATGATTTATTACACAGTAACCCCTGCCTTGTGTCCTGAACTCAATGCCTGTTTATACTAGTGCTCTGTTAATATCACAATGAAGAGGAGACACTGTGGACCTCGGGGATCTGCTGCTTGAGTTTCACTTCTTTAACTCAAAGGTTGCATGATGTTCATCATTCAAACTGATCATTGAGTGTCAGCATATGACTCAGACAAATTCTCCTATGCAGCCTTTCTTCAGTCTATCCTTTTTGTCTCAGGACACGTTTTAGATTATCTGCACAAACTTGTGTAATGCATGTCTAAGCAGTTCGATCTGACAGTGAAGTGTACTCTTTGTGCTCCCTGTTTTTTCCCCAGGGTCCCACTATCTGTTCATCTCTTTGGGGCGTGTTGTTTGAAGGCTAAATAGTTCTGCAGAGGATGTATCAGGCTTTTAAATCCTTCCTTTTCACACTTAAATCCTTCAGTTGTGGTCTATATAAAGTGGAAGTGTAGTGCTTTGGTCTGAAATCCTGCTCTGCAGGTTCCAATTTTATCCCTGTTCTGAGGTGCATCTGAGAGCAACTGGTGCGGTCTCTTTAAATGCTATTGAGGCACTTCGCACCCCGACCCCTCCTGGTCAAAGAGCACCGCGTTCGGCATTTTTTGTAGTTTAATAACAGATATGTTATCTAGCAGCGCAGAAACAAGACAAAAATGGCAAAAACAATGCAAAACAGTTAATGTAATAATACTATTCAAACATGCAATATGGTTTTGTCCTGAAGGAGCTAAAAGCAGCACAGCACTAACATAAACAGAATGCACAATGCTACTGCTGTCAGAGCAATGGCAGGACGTCATATCAATACACAATAAATTTATGTCTAAAATAAAGTTTGTTGACATTTTAGTGCTACTTGCAGCTTACCGCTTTGCTGTGTCTGTTGTTTCCATAAACAGAAGGAACTGACCTCTAAATCAGATGAAGTCTTTCAGCAAATCCTTCTTGATACTGGTTGAGGTTGTTGAAGGCACTCATCCTTCATGTGGAGAAATGGGAACTTCCCCACTGATGTGGGAACATTTCCATAAAAAATAAAACGTAACCAGGCACTCTGAAGAGATTCTGATGCTGGGGGATGGTGTAATGAATTGTGTGGGTTAATATACCCAACAACCGAACATTTAGACTTTTCCTCTTGCATTTTCGGTGTATTTGAGCTTGGATGACAAATTCCAAAAAAGCAATAAATAAAAATGGCGGATACACGAAATTAGTAGCTGGAAGTCCATGACCTTGTTTAGTTGTTCCGCAGCAAATACTGTGACATAATAGTTCGAAAACCTAATAGAGAACAGAGAAAACTGAACAGATTGAAAAATATGACCCAAACAGAATATAAAGATAGCACCTGGAGAGACTAAATTAAACTTTTCTGCACTCCTACAGACTCACAACAAAATGTATTTTAGGGCTAAAAAAGTGGATTTTGCATGATTTGTCCCCTTTAAGAGAAGCTAGTTGCCTATTCAATTCAATTCAAAAATACTTTATTAATCCCAAAGGGAAATTAAATGTTGTTGTAGCTCATATTATGAAGGTTTTCTCAAAGAGCCGTTGTAGATGCTGATGGATGTGGGCAGGAAGGATCTCCTGTAGCGCTCCGTCTTACAGTAGATCTGAAGAAGCCTCTGACTGAAGACACTCTGTTGTTGTACAACAATCTCATGAAGAGGATGCTCAGGGTTCTCCATAATGTTCTTCATTTTATGAAGAATCCGTCTTTCCACAATGATCTCCAGAGGTTCCAGAGGGGTCCCCAGAACAGAACCAGTCTTTTTTATCAGCTTGTTGAGCTTTTTTAAGTCCCTGGCTCTGATGCTGCTTCCCCAGCAGATGATGGTAGAAATGGTGAGAGTACAGTCCCCTGTGGTGCTCCTGTGCTGCTGACTACCTGGTTAGACTCACAACCCTTCAGTCTCACAAACTGTGGTCTGTTTGTCAGGTAGTCTTTGATACGGGAGATTGTTGAGGCCTCCACCTGAGTCTTCTGGGGTTTCTGACAAAGCAAATCAGGTTGGATTGTATTAAATACACTGGAGAAATCAAAGAACATGATCCTCACAGTGCTGCTGGCTTTGTCCAGATGACAGTGGGTTTGTTGAAGCAGGTGTATGATGGCATCTTCAACTCCAACTCCACAGCGATAAGCAAACTGAAGGGGGTCCTGATGGTTTACTGTTTGCTTACTCAGGTGGGCCAACAGGAGTCTCTCTAGGACCTTCATGATGTGAGATGTCAGGGCAACAGGTCTATAGCTATTGAGGACTGATGGGTGAGTTTTCTTTGGTACCGGAACAAGACAGGAGGTCTTCCACAACACCGGAACCTTCTTCTGGGCCAGGCTAAGGTTGAAGAGATGTTGCAGAATCCCACAGAGCTGCTCTGCACAGGCCTTCAGGACTCTAGGGCTGACATGATCTGGACCTGCAGCCTTATTCCTATTCAGTCTCTCCAGTTGTCTCTTCACTTGACTTCTTGAGACACACAGGTGGAAGGGGGAAGCAAAGGAAGCATCAGCATCTTCTGATATGGTTGAAGGCAAACATGTAGAAGCAGAAGGGTCTAGGGCTGAGGTGGAAGATAAAAAATGTGAGGTGTTACTGGACAGCTGTGGGTCCTGTGGGTCAAAGGAAGATGGAATGTCTGTTTGGCTGTGAGCAGGAGTGGAGGATGCGAAGCTGGTTTCTGAACTGAACCTATTGAAGAATGTGTTCAGTTCATTGGCTCTGTCCAGACTTCCATCGGTCTGATTATCCTTCTGCTTGAAGCCTGTGATCTTCTTCATCCCTGTCCACACATCTCTGATATTGCTTTGCTGGAGCTTGATCTCCAGCTTCTTCTTGTACACCTCCTTGCTGTCTCTTATCTTGACTTTAAGTTGCTTCTGTATATCCTCAATAATTCTCTGTCTCCCTCTCTGAAGGCTCTTTTTTTCTTGTTAAGCAGGTCCTTCAGGTCACTGGTGATCCAAGGTTTGTTATTGGGGAAGCATCTCACGGTTCTGGTGGGGATGGTGTTATCCACACAGAAGTTTATATAGTCGGTTACACACTCAGTCATGGCATTGATGTCCTCTCCATGTGGCTGGCACAGTGCGTCCCAGTCTGTAGCCTCAAAGCAACCTTGCAGAGCTTCTTCAGCTTCCTGTGACCATTTTCTCACAGTCCTCTTTATTACAGGTTGTCTCTGAACAAGGGGCTTATATTTCGAGCAGAGAAAAACAAGATTGTGATCTGATTTGCCTAGAGGTCTTGCTGTAGAGATGTATGAGTCCTTGACATTTGCATAAAACAAATCCAATGTTTTGTTTTCTCTGATAGAGCAGCTGACAAATTGTTGAAACGTTGGAAGTGTAGCAGAGAGTGAAGCATGGTTAAAATCACCAGAAATTGCCACAAAAGCATTGGGGGTTTGTGTCTGTAGCTTAGCAACAACTGAGCTGATGGCATCACATGCAGTGTCAGCAACAGCGGAAGGTGGAACATAAACTGTTGCCAAAATAACACTGGTGAACTCTCTGGGTAAATAATATGGACGAAAACTTACTGCCAACAGTTCAATATCTGGACCTCAGAGATGACACTTCACAGTAACATGTCCTGGATTACACCATCTGTTGTTCACAAGTACTGCCAGTCCACCTCCTTTACATTTGCTGCTCCTCTTTAAATCTCTGTCTGCTTGTATGGTTAAAAAGCCCGGCAGAGAGACGCTGGAGTCGGGGATATGATCCTGCAGCCATGTCTCAGTAAAACACATGATACTGCATGTCCGGTACTCTGGCTGGGTACTTTGTAGGGCTTGGAGTTCATCCAACTTGTTTCCCAACGATCTCACATTGCCCATCAAAATCGACGGAAGAGATGGTTTGAACTTCCTCCTTCTCTCTCTTCTCTTAGCTCCTGCTCTGCATCCACGACGTCTCCTTTTCAACTCATCAGGGATTTGGGGTTGTAGCTAAAGTATTATTTGAGCTTTTGAGATATTAATCAACTGCTCCCGGTTGTAAGAAACAACCCCGTTGCCATGGCAATGCATCATAACAAATGTCCAAAAATAGAAAGTATTAAGAAAAATCCTCCAAGCTGCACAGCATCGGACACTGGAGTGGACAGTCATCCAAAAAAAATCAACTGTATCCACCACAAGAGGAATAGTTCCCAAAAAAAGAATAAATCACAATCAAAAGTAACAGAGCTACTCCAACCTGCTGCCACCTTGAGCGGCGCAATTCTAGAATAAAGAATTCTATAATTCTTTATTCTAGAACACTATGCGTTCTAGTGCAGATTTTGTAGTAGTGCACTAGTGCAGATTTTGTAGTAGTGCAGATTTGCTCTACAAAAACAACATCTCAAGACAGAATCCTAATTGTGTAATAGACCTTATGAAATTAAAAGTGCACCCAGCATCAAAGTAGACAGGCCACATTGCTGTAATAGTAGTGTGTACACACAATGGGCCTGTCCAATGTATTAATCTTAATCCTCACCTGACGTACCATTCCAAACGTGTCTAGTGTCAATGATGAGCACAATGTTCCCAATGGTGAAGTTAAGCAATGGAAGGGACTGCTTTTGTCGTTCTTGGAGAAGCGGCAGATAGTCTCTCGTCCACCTCCTCCAGAACATGTCAGATAAATATTGAGTCTGTTTCTATCTCTGGCGTAGAGATTCTGTTGATCAAAAAGACCAGGAGGCAGAGAAAGCTTGGTTTTGAGAACCAAAAGCTGATCGGACGTAAGAGCTACTAGGTCATTTGGATCGTCAGACGCCTTTATCTGTATACTATAGATGATGAACTCTGCTTCACACAAAAGAGTATGTAAGCTCCTTTTTTTTCTAGTGTCTGTTGTTTTAACATGATGTTCAAGATTTTCCTTATTGATCTAATCATTTGTTCCCAGACACCTTGGTGGTGGGAACAAGTACATGATTGCAACCGCTGTGACCCAAGTTCTCAATGTATTTCTCTGCTGATCAATGTTGTCACATAAAGATCGTTTTCCAGAATTGCTGGTCACTTTGACTCTTCAGGCCATGCAGCTCTGCTCAGCCTACCTCCAGCTCTGAGGATACCAGGCTCCAGGACTGGGTTGAGCTTGAAAAGACTACTTTCCCTTCATGCTTTTGCATTGCTGAAGTGTGGAGATCTCTTTGGTAAATGTATTACCTTGACAATAGTGAATAAGAGCTTGCTCAGATGCAGTTGGATTTTCTACGATGAGTCTATTAGAATAAGTTCTCAACAGACCTGCTTTGAAATTCTCATCTCTTTGTCAACTTCAGCTGTAGTTTTAGTAGCATTCAAGTCCTTCCTCTTACAACACAGTGTCACCAAAATACTCTTGACTTTAAAGGTGACCTATTATAATTTCTTTTAAACATTTGGGATGGGTCTATGGGCTATACAAAACATGTTCATTACTTTATTCGCACAAAATCATTCTCAGATAATGAGATTTCAGCTCCTCCATTACCCCTTTTTTTGAGCTTGTTTCAGAATGAGCTGTTTTAGGGCTCTGTCACCTTTATGCAAATTAGATGTATCTGGCCACGCCCAGCAGTTCGTACACGCGAAAACAAAACTGAAACTTCTAAGACTCAACAATAAGTACTTACATTTCTATAATTTCCAGATTTGCCACGAACAGTAGAGACTGAATTTTTCTTCAGTCTTTCTGCAAATCCTGACGTGTACTGATGTGAGTTCTCAAAGCAGTCCATGGTAAAGTGATTCGCACAAACTAGCATCACTATTATCTGACAGCGGTAGAATGTGCATGAACGCATGCCGGTCTTTGCGGCCAACAATAGAACATCTGCCTTTGAGGGTTGTAAAGTGCGTGTAAGGTAAAACCAGTTTGTGAGATGTAATCCTCAATTGAAAATCAAGTGGGTGGAGCTCCACTTCAGTTGCTAGTGAGTGGTGGTACTCAGGTAATGTTGCTAGGTGCCAGTGTAATTGTGTCACAATTACACAGCTTTTGAAATTGTGTTTTTTCTAGAAAAAATAAAACATTAATTTAAATGATTAGAAGCATTAGAGACCCAAATGGAAGTATAAAAACGATCAAAAAGTGAATTTTGCATAATAGCCCCCCTTTAAACATCTACGAGACGGTTTTTAGCCTGATCCAAAATGAAAAGTAATGCAGGAAGTCCTGCACCACATCTCTTTGATCTTCAACTGCATTAGCACAGACCTTAGTGTTCTTTACCTCTGGGTCTTCCGTGATTAGATTCCCAGGGTTGTAAATCTCAGGCCAGTCGTCCATGGACGTGATGAGAAAATCCGGCCCCTGTAACCAAGAGTGGTTTTAAATTAGGTTTTTTATATTTAGCCCCTTGAGGCAGAGTCAGCAGGATTTTGTGAAGTATTTACGTACCTCGACTGGTTTTGCTCAGAGCTCTTCCGAATAGTGTCCACATGATTGGGAACGAAAGTACAGAATCTATTTGTTATGTTGCAGATGTACTTTAGCACTATTGTGCTGTCTGACCAAAACACTGAGTTAGAGTTGCAGCTGTAGCTCTAATTTAAGTAACATGTTCGTGTGAGCTGTCATTTTGGCTGCTGTTAGCTCCATTTGTGGGACTATAATGGGTTTGAGTGCGTCTACCCTTGCCTTCCCCAACACCAATGCACATTGGACTTTGTTGCTGCTGTTCTTCTGTAACAAGTAGCTTACTGTCCTTTACGCCTCTTCACTGGCGTCGGCAATGTCATGCAGTTGGTTAAATACTGTCTCACCAAAACCAAGGCAATCATTCAGGTAGATCTTGTGCAGCATGGTGTCAACTGCTTGGCCATCGGATTAATCTGTGTTTTTATTTAACTTGCGAAGTGCAATACTCTCTGCAATACAGAGATAAAGTTGCACCAAATAAGGGTACTACTATCTTGAGCTCAACAATCTTCTTCTTGACGTCATCCTATGTCCACCAGAGAAAGCTTATAAGGTTGAATTCTTTGTCAGACACCTTTACCTGGTGGAACATTGCTTCCACATCTGCCATGACTACCAATTCTTCCTTCCTGAATCTGGTGATTACACCTAGAAGGGTTCTGGTAAGGTTTGCTGCTTGTAGCAGTTCATTATTTAGAGTGGTTCCCTGGTACGGCACTATACAGTCAAAAATTACTCTGAGGTACCTTCCTTTACTATCCTCTCTGCCAAGGTCTTCGTTTGTTATTGTCACGGCATATCCTTTGTCAATAATGTCTTTCATGAAAGCTGAATATTCTGCATGAGATGTGAGATTCTTGGCAAAGTTTCACTTTATGTTTAATGCGCATTGCACGGCAACTTCAGGATTGTTGGGCATTTTATAACATGGTTGTTTCTCAGTGGTAGGCATACTATCGTCTCAGTTCACTAGAGTAGCTGACTATGTTGCCATGTCACGAAATTGCAAATCAGAGCTTTCATTCACATTTCCACCTTCTCATCCCTTTCACTCTCAGGAAAGTCACTTCTAAACTGTTGAGTCATAAATTCATCTAGTTTGCTGACTGATATACTATTTACTGAAACTTGTATCAACTCATTTGTTTCACTATGTAAAGCTTCTTCTCAGATGGGTTCACTGACGGTCCAGCCAAGCCTTTTCTTTACCTCATATTTACCTCAATTGTTTTCACTTGCAGTAGCCAGGGGTTCAATTGCCTTGGTTGCATTTGTCCCAATAAGGAGTCCAATCTTTGCAACAATCTGTGGGATAGACACCTGCTGAAGGTGTGTCCGCTTGTCCACATACTCTTGTGTAAGAATGTTATCCACAGATGCAAGAATGGTACTCTGGATGAAAATATCTGGGAGATTATATATTCAGCGTTGTCCACACTGCTTAATTGCAATTGTAAATATAACTGTTCACGTGTTTTAAGCAGCTTAACAACAAACCCTTTGCTCGCAGAAAGTCTATTTTTTCTTTATTAAAAGACTTCTTCAACTTCTTGCACTGCTCCATTGCATGTTCAACACCATGGTAAAAGAGACAGGGTTTGAAAAATGCACAGACTTGGCTGCCACTGCCTTTACTCTTTGGCTTTGGGGTGGCCTCTTGGTTACTGGTGATAGATGCAACTGTGGTAAAGCCTCTCCTGGTACCTCCTCTCCTGTTCAACCTCTCGTCCAGGTGCCCTTTACCTTTGCTCTTTGACACTGAGTCCTTTATTTCATGCAGGGCTTCTTTGCCTTTCTTATTGACAAATTCTGCTAAGTCTTTAAACTCTACTCTGCGATTTTCCCTTTTATAAGTCCACAAGCAAGTATCCTCCACCTTTCCCTCAGTTTATACGAAAGCTCAGCAATGATAGCATGCACATTGGCTGTATTGTCCAGCTATTTCATGTTCTCCACATCTGTCATAGTATTATAACATCGTGCGCAACGAGGCAAAAAGAATGGAGAGCTTCTCAGTTGTCACACGTCATAGTAGGCTTTGTTAATATATGCCAATGATATCTTGTAGGCATTTCCAAAATGTTTTTTCAAAAGTCTCTTTGCTTCATTGTATCCGCGCTCAGGTTCCAAATGAAAACAACTCCTTATCAGCTCCCTGGGGTGTCCACTTGTGTACTGCTCCATATAGTACAATCTGTCCTTTTCACTCTGTTTTGTTTTCTCACCAAGTTCAAATGCTCTAATGAACTGCCATTATTCTAATGAGTCCCTTTTAAATATAAAAATGTTCTGCAGAGGTGAGGTACGTAGCTCTTCTCTGTTGCTTACCTAGCATCTGGACAGCAACCTGTAGAGCATCTACTGCCTCTGGGGCCTTTGGTTGCTGAGTGATAGAGACATGTGGCGTTTGCATATTTAGTACACATTTGGGAGCCACATAAGAGTTCATTCCATCACAACTGGATGTTTTAGCTAAAACCCCTTCAAACTCATTTTAATATCTTGATTTTGGCATCGGCTGCTGCCATAGCTGTTTGTAATTTCAGTTGCTATTTTTCAGTTTTGAGCTTGTCTTCCTTTTCTTCAAGTAGTTGTTTCTGTCTCAAAGTAGCTGCCTTGGCTAGCAATGTGGCTCATTCCAACTCTGCCTTGAGACATGGAGATTAAGCCCTAGATGTAGCACAAGAGGAAGATACTTTGGAACCACGCTTTGCAGTTAAGACTGATGCATTGAAAACACTGTCTAATGGTTGCACCCTCCTTATTGTATTGTGCAGCTTTTGTAATGCGTCTAGCCTCTTGCTCCAACCAAGCTTCAGTGGTCTTAGCAAAATCTTCAAATAAAACAGCTTTAGATTCAAACCAGTTTACTTGCCCTCTGTTTATTTTTTCATTAGAATTTGTTGCAGTAGGCCTTTAATGCTAGTATGTAGTTCACAGGACTCTCCAGTTAGTTGAAGCCCACCATTAATACACTGAATTACTGTTATGCTACCATTATCTTCATTGTCCATAAACTGATGTATCTGATTCATTTTGCCTGTTAACTTTGCTAGCTTGGACTTCCATAGGTAAATGGTACATTGAATCTTTTCATCCATATCTTCAGGTGTGGGTTTTGCTCTTACCTTCCACAACATTAGTTGCTTCTTCCTCTTTATCCCACATTACCTTTAGAAAGTTTTCCAACAATCTAGCTGTAGATAAAGTCCTCCAAGGCCTGCTGATTAGCATCAGATTTTGCAAATATCTGAGCTAGACATCAGCAAGGCAACTAAAAATTGTCTCCCACAACAAGTGATGTTTGAGGAGTATAACATTTATTATGTCTCTGATCATTGCATGGTTTGACCTAGGGGTGAATTTGTTGGGAAATGTTTTTGTGGGAAGATTGGAACTTGCAATGAGTATTTTGCACTTGCGAATAAGCTTTCTCTCTTTAGAATGATTGTGTCAAATAGATTAGAAATTGCTCAGCACCCTTTGCCAGATTGATGAGTAGCAACATTTGCTTTTCTAAGGTCATTGCTGATGTCTTTCCAACTTGGTGTTTTCTTAACACTTACCTGTGGGCTCCAGAAGAACAAGCTGCCAAAACCCCCTGCTTTTACGTAGGTGGACTCACTGATGATTATTTGCTTAGCTGTTAAATCACACAGAAACAGCAAGGTTGTACCTAGTTTTTCACAGGCATCTAATGTATTTTGGCTGAATTGTTTTTTAGTAAACAATGACAGTGTGACAGTCCTAAAACCTTTTGAATCTTTCTTATTCATCGGGAGTTGTCGAATAAATTAAAAATGTCACAATAATAAAATAGTAAAAGATACATCTGGATCAGTCAACAAACATTTATTCAACTCCAAAGAGGTTGAGCATGTTTGCCATCAACTATAGGAATGTGATGATAAATACTGTTCTAAGAATAAGAGAATAAGGTGGGAAAGAGATTATATGGGGCTTCGTGTGTGTCCTTCTGATTTGTACATATATAAATATATTATAACTGGAGCATCTTTTGCTTTTTTTTAGGTCAATCAAAGCGAAACTAGTATGCCATGGCTTCTGTTTCCCTGGGGAAAATAGGAACATGATTCATAGACCCAATTTTTATTCAACTCTTTACAACTCTTCAAAAAGGGAAAGACAAGAGAATATATCATTTGAATAAGGCAGATGTGTGTTGATCTTCATTAGAAGTTTTAAAACTTTCAAAAAGTTAGGATTGTGTCAAACCAGACTGCACAGTGACCCAAGTTAATCCTGCAGCCACACACATTAAGGATCTCACTGTTGGAGAATTACATGTCCCCATGATAACCATTTGACACTTCCTACATGCCAACCTAAATGTTTTGTGACTGATGCCAGACAAAAGCCTTTTCTGTCCAAACTTCACAAACGTAAACATGGAGATTGCTAAACTCCTGGGAGTACACTGGGAGTTCAATCGGTACTGTGTGCTCTGGTCAGATGAGCCAAAGGTTAAGCTTTTGTGCAATAAACACTCCTGGTGAGTTTGGTGTGAAACAGCAACTCATGCCCACAGTTGTAAGATGCTGTGGCAGGTTTTGTTTCTAAAGGCCCTAGGGACATTGTTAAATTGCGTGGCATCAAGAACTTTTCCAGGAGGGTTTAGCTAAAAACCTGATGGGCTTTTTCAGAAAAGTGAAACTGGGTCATCAGTGGGTCTCTCTGCTGGAAGCTGATCCAAAAAATAGGGTAAATCAACACAGAATTAGTTACCCAAACAAAAACTTGTTTGTCATACTGCATTTTAATGTCTCCATGGAATTTTGACCAAAAACACAGAGTAGGAATACATGACTGTATATTTAACCACCATTGTGAATGTAAATACCTTGTTCCAACACATTTTCAGACTTACAATAGACCCCTTCCTGTCCTGTTTTTTTAACACTACAGTAATCAAGAAAAATCTAAGATCAAAACAGGTGCAGACTTGACCTCTGGTGCTGTGTTGCTGCAAACTGTATTTTGTTAGAATGTGGGAGCTGTGCTGAAGCAAAGTGAGAGACAAACCATGCTGTCAAACTACACACAACATAAGCTGGTCCTGCCATGTGATCAAAAGGAGAATTAGAAAGATTTTATCCTCTCAGGAATAGTTACAGTGTTTGGGGAGAAAACTGACTGCAGTTTCGTCTGATTTAGTTATATATTGTGACTGATATACTCTTGAATTTTGCCTTAAACTTTTTAAATTTATTCATTTTACACATTTAAGTACTGTGTGTTTAGTCATCCAATTTGATAGGTGACATGCAATTCAGCATCACACTACCCTTTATTTTTATTTATATATTACTTTCAAGCATCCATTAAAAAAAAAAAAGTCTATCTATAAATTTTCAAAAACAATTGTAAGCACAAGGCTGCTCTCCGAAGTAACACAGTCTGGCTCCTTGGAACCAAAATATAGAAGGAATTAAGAGTGTATCAAGACCTTTTTACAATGCTGCAAATGGACATTTTAAAACTTCCATTACAGGATACGTCGGGAGCCTTTAGGTTTAAAAGGTTGGGTGCCAGTGGCAACCTTTTCAAATTTAGAGTCTTTTCCTGACTTATTTCTGTTGGCACCACCATGTAAAGAGTACTGACTTAATAAAATAAAAACACATTAAGTATTTGTTAGTGATATTATCTAGAAAAAAAAAATCTAGACCTGGTAATGTTAAGTATTGCAGTTTGCCTTTGCATTCTAAACAATTCTAAGAATGTTCAATCACTGCTGTTAGGAATGAGCCTTCGGAGGCAAAGTGATTTGTTTAATTATTCTCGTCGGCAGCTTTAATTAACTGTTGATCATTGCTTTGTGTGGTTAGCCACAGTTCTGTTATTCTGTCCCACCTCAACCTGACCTTTGTCACTATGGGATTTGCATTCCTTGTTGCAGTACCAGCAACAACAGGATCTCTGTTAAGAAAAGCAGTGTGAGACATGTGATAAATGCATCCTGTGACTCTAGCAGTAATTAGATTAATTTTAACTATCTGTAAACAAAAAGGTATCTCACTCAGTCTAAAGCCTTAACTAAAGGACAAAAACAAATCTAAAGGAGCTTACTGCTGCACAAATGACTTGCCAAGTAAAGTCATGTTGCCTTAGTAACCCATAATGTGGTCAGGGTTGGTTTTTTCATTCTTGTTAAATGTGGCGGCATTTTGATAACATGTACAGGTCCTTCTCAAAATATTAGCATATTGTGATAAAGTTCATTATGTTCCATAATGTCATGATGAAAATTTAACATTCATATATTTTAGATTCATTGCACACTAACTGAAATATTTCAGGTCTTTTATTGTCTTAATACGGATGATTTTGGCATACAGCTCATAAAAACCCAAAATTCCTATCTCACAAAATTAGCATATTTCATCCGACCAATAAAAGAAAAGTGTTTTTAATACAAAAAACATCAACCTTCAAATAATCATGTACAGTTATGCACTCAATACTTGGTCGGGAATCCTTTTGCAGAAATGACTGCTTCAATGCGGCGTGGCATGGAGGCAATCAGCCTGTGGCACTGCTGAGGTCTTATGGAGGCCCAGGATGCTTCGATAGCGGCCTTTAGCTCATCCAGAGTGTTGGGTCTTGAGTCTCTCAACGTTCTCTTCACAATATCCCACAGATTCTCTATGGGGTTCAGGTCAGGAGAGTTGGCAGGCCAATTGAGCACAGTGATACCATGGTCAGTAAACCATTTACCAGTGGTTTTGGCACTGTGAGCAGGTGCCAGGTCATGTTGAAAAATGAAATCTTCATCTCCATAAAGCTTTTCAGCAGATGGAAGCATGAAGTGCTCCAAAATCTCCTGATAGCTAGCTGCATTGATCCTGCCCTTGATAAAACACAGTGGACCAACACCAGCAGCTGACACGGCACCCCAGACCATCACTGACTGTGGGTACTTGACACTGGACTTCTGGCATTTTGGCATTTCCTTCTCCCCAGTCTTCCTCCAGACTCTGGCACCTTGATTTCCAAATGACATGCAGAATTTGCTTTCATCCGAAAAAAGTACTTTGGACCACTGAGCAACAGTCCAGTGCTGCTTCTCTGTAGCCCAGGTCAGGCACTTCTGCCGCTGTTTCTGGTTCAAAAGTGGCTTGACCTGGGGAATGCGGCACCTGTAGCCCATTTCCTGCACACGCCTGTGCACGGTGGCTCTGGATGTTTCTACTCCAGACTCAGTCCACTGCTTCCGCAGGTCCCCCAAGGTCTGGAATCGGCCCTTCTCCACAATCTTCCTCAGGGTCCGGTCACCTCTTCTCGTTGTGCAGCATTTTCTGCCACACTTTTTCCTTCCCACAGACTTCCCACTGAGGTGCCTTGATACAGCACTCTGGGAACAACCTATTCGTTCAGAAATGTCTTTCTGTGTCTTACCCTCTTGCTTGAGGGTGTCAATAGTGGCCTTCTGGACAGCAGTCAGGTCGGCAGTCTTACCCATGATTGGGGGTTTGAGTGATGAACCTGGCTGGGAGTTTTAAAGGCCTCAGGAATCTTTTGCAGGTGTTTAGAGTTAACTCGTTGATTCAGATGATTAGGTTCATAGCTCGTTTAGAGACCCTTTTAATGATATGCTAATTTTGTGAGATAGGAAGTTTGGGTTTTCATGAGCTGTATGCCAAAATCATCCGTATTAAGACAATAAAAGACCTGAAATATTTCAGTTAGTGTGCAATGAATCTAAAATATATGAATGTTAAATTTTCATCATGACATTATGGAAAATAATGAACTTTATCACAATATGCTAATATTTTGAGAAGGACCTGTAATTGTAAACAGTATCTTAAAATCTATACTTAAAGTAAATACTATTTAATAAAAAGAGAACTAAAACAAAATAGCTTCTTTAATCATTTATTTTTGTCTCTGATTTTTGCTCAAATTATGATTCTGTGTGTCTTGTTATTCCTCCCAGGCTCGGATCTCCTTCGTACGGGTGAAGTACCTGTTTCTCACGTGGCTCACCGTACTGGTTGGCAGCTGGGTTCTCTATGTGCAATACTCGGCTTACACAGAGCTTTGCAGAGGACATGAGTGCAAGAACGCCATTGTAAGTGATACCACGGAGTATAAAGCAGCAAAATTAAAACAACACATCAAAATCACAATACTGATTGTTATTTGAAGTTTTCAATTTAAGCGTTTCAACTGTGCTACATAATAAAGGTTTTATGCCTAAAAAAACTGGTTAATAAATCGTTGTTTATTTAACAAAAATTAGGCTTAAATACAGAAGCAGTGGCAAAATAAATTATGTTAACCATAAGGTTTTCACTGGAAGTAAGTTATTAAAAGTGGTTACTGATTAATCACTAAAGTGCACCAATAAGAGGACTTTGTGATATTTTCTATTTCCTCATGTTGGTCAGGACTTTCAGTAGGACTTTGGAAAAGCTGCAGTTGCCTGATTAATATTTCTACCAACACCTGAAAAGATCTTTAAAATAATCTAACCAACTCAAAATAAAAACGTGCCCCCCCCCTTTTTTTTACGGGAAATCCTTCATTCTGTTCACTTATTTCAGTATATTGTAGGTATGTCTATGAATTGGATTTATGTGCTAGTAAAAGTACAAATTTTGGTCTGACTATAACTTTACCAAGGTTTCTGGCATGAAAAGTAGTTTTTAGGATCACTGAGCCTGATTGAGCACCTTTACTTTTTTGGGACCAAAATAATTCTGCCCTCTCTATATTAGGCTGAAGAAAAGTCCAGCCCATCCACTCATTGATATTATGGTGATAGTATCTGTAAGGAACTGTGCTCATGTTATGTAAAGGTTTGGCTCATCAGCATAGTTATGCCTAGAGATGTTGTACTACTCTATTGCAGCTCTAGGGGTAGCATATACAAGTACATATTAAATAAAAGTGGTCTGAGAGAGGAACTTTGAGGAGCCCCAAAAGTTATCTCTGTTAGCTCAAATTTATAAACACAACAAACTAAACAGTCCAAGTCTGCCAATAAGGTCTAAAGAAAAAGCCTAAACAATTATGGCTTGTTTTAAGGGATTTAAAGAAAAACATGTATCCTCTCTAAAACAAATATGGCAGCACAGATTAGGTTAGAAAAATCCCAGCACCAGAATTCACTAAATTTCATTATATTCTTTTCCAAGTGTGATAAATACAGGAGGGGCATCATTGATGGCTCTGCCTGCAGCAGTCTTTGTGAGGAAGAAACTCTGTACTTGGGCAGATGTTTGTCCACACTACCAAATAACCAGGTAGGAGACACTAAGACTTCTCCGTGTTATCTGACATATTGGGTGGTGTTTGATTGGTATTCTTCTTTTTCCCAGGTGTACACAGGAGGCTGGGGGGACCACAGTGGGATCATCCGCTGCAGGCTGGGGGAGGTGGTTCACTATGAGCTGGGCGAGGAACCAGAGCCACGAAGAGAACCCCCAGTGTTTGACAAGCCTAACAGAGGCACTTCTGTGGAGAAGTTTAAAGAGATGCTCTTCAATCATCTTAAGGTGGACGAGCATTAATCCGATCGTGATTAAAGTTTACATAGAACTAAATCCATGATGGACAACAGTTCTAAATGTCCTTCTTTCTCTGCCAGTCCAAGCTTGGAGAAAATGCAAACCTCCCCAGTCTTCTTGGCCAGATCCTCTCCATCGCCGATGGCAACAGAGATGGACGGGTGTCACTGCCTGAGGCTCGTTCAACATGGGCCCTTCTGCAAATGGATGAGGTATCTTGCAAGGACAATGCCTTGGCAGTTTCAATATTCTAGCTTCATAACGTATTAAAGGGTAGGCAATTTCATAAGATACAGGAAGAGTGATCCTATGATGACCCTCACATAAGATTCATCAGGTTTTTCTTCACTATGAAAAAAGAGCCTCAGAGTTGCGGTTCATATAAAAGCAGAGCCATAGGAGCCAATAAGAAAACACTGTTACAGTGATGAGGTCAAAGATTAGGGCAGATTGATAGAGGATGGCATGTTTAATGGATGAGTAAGCAGATGAAGGAAGGAGGGATTGGGCATGAATAGATAAAGGAAGGTGGGATGCACGAGGGACAAGAGTAAAAAAAAAAAAGGAATCCAGTGCTGTTAGGTTGGATGGAAAACATACAGTTTCAGGCAGAGGTTTACAGAAAATCATCATTGCCGTTTAATTTCAAATTATTTTGGACCTTTTAATAACGCATTTTACCCAATCTTTATGTTTGGAGTGTTATTATTATGCAGCAACTCACTTCAGTGCTTTCTGAACAAAACAGGAATTATAAATATTGCAATTAATTGAATTATTTAATATTGCAATGTTTGCAATGCCAAACAGTTGGGAAAATAAAATATTATTTTAATAAAATAATATTTAAAAGTATGATTTGCCAAATAAGAAATCAATAACCTTTTGGCCAGTTGACTCTTAATGTTATGCTGAATTAGCCTTTACAGTGAATTTTGTATGGAGTTGACACTTCCAAGCAAGACATCTATTACAAGATGGCAAATGAAGAAACGATCTGTGTTGTGAGCACAGCAGGGTTAACAGTGGCTGCTATTTAGCAATAGCAGAACAATTAGCTTTTGGTTTTAGCATTAGGAGTACTGGAGGCAATTTAGCACTTTTTTTTAAGTATTAAGCAGACATATTTTAGCAGGTTACTGAGAGGAGATGAGGGGAAAACAGATAAAACGGGGCAAACTAACTTCACCGGACCATTAGTATTTAAACCATTCATTTAAACCATTGTTTCTTTCTTAGTTCCGTCACTGTGGACATTAATAATAGCGTCCGACTTCCAGTTTGAGTCTTGTTGTTTCTTGTGGTTGTTTAGAAGCATTTAACAAACTTCCTTTCATTTAATGATGACAGTTTGAGTCAGATGGTTAAAACTTTAATGCAGTTTGATGTTCCAAAAGGACAATGATCCCAAACACACTAATTTTGGCAAACTTACTTGGGTTTCCTGAATGGACTCCCCAAAGTCACAACCTCAACCTTATTAAATATTTGTGGACTATCCTTCAAAGACAGATCCCTGGCAAGGAAACGGCTAGTTTCAAAGAACTCCACAGATTCTACGTAAAGTGGTTAACTATTTTATAAAGGTGCCCTATTATTGTTCCATATTGGAAGAAGAACAACTACAATTAAATTATTAAAAACTGGAAAGTAATATGACATTTTTGCCCATGATCAGTGGATTTAAACTATTGATAGGATCTGTAGATGACAAGACAATCTGCTTGGCTGAATGAACCAAGGCTTGCTGGGTGAGTTGTTCATGTAGGGCCCTGCTTTTATTGGTATTGATTTATTTGTGCTGACTGTTTGTCTGTAGCCTTATGATAACACAGATTTCTTCTCTGTTCATTGAGGTGCTGCTGAGTCTGCTGCTCCAGGACCGTGGACATACTCCACGCTTCCTTGGCTACTGCGGAGACCTCTACATGACGGAGCGGATCCCCAACGCGCCCCTGTATGGGTTCTCATTGCCCTGGCCTTTTGTTTCTTGGGTGCCCAGAGGTTTGCAGCGAACCATGGACCAGTGGTTCACCCCTTCCTGGCCTCGCAAAGCAAAAATCTCCATGGGCATGCTGGAACTTGTGGAAGACATCTTCCACGGTACCTATGGGAGCTTTCTGATCTGCGACCTTGCTGCATTGCACTTCAGTTATACCGACCGCCATGAGCTCCGTCTGACCAACACACAAGTGGTGGTTCCTGAAGAGGAGTTCAGGCGCACCATAAGAATCTTGAAGTGTGAGACAGATGCTGATTGTGTGTACGGTGTGGACTGCCAAACGTCCTGTGACCGGTCTGAGAAGCGGTGCAGGGAGGAACCCGTCCAGCCAAACTTAGCAAAAGCATGCAGCGTACTGAAGGACTACATCCTGCGTGGGGTGCCTTCAGAAATGAGAGAGGAGCTAGAGAGGCAACTGTATGCTTGCATGGCTCTCAGAGGGAATGCTGGACAGATGAACATGGAGCACTCACTCATCCTCAACAACCTAAAAGCTCTGCTTTGGAAACGGATCTCGCACACCAAGGACTCATGATGTGGGGTGGTGGCGGATATCGTTTTGAAACCATGCTCATCGGATCTCCAAATGGAACCGAGTGGAAACTATGCTATGATGAATGAGTAGGATATATAATGGAGTCATATCTATCGCCCTCTACCACTTTTGAACAGAAATGCACTGATGAGAGCTTTGGGGCCAATTTTCATGCTGGGTTTTTGTAAAGCGTTGTGATTTCTCTTTAAAAACTAGAGTATGAGACGATATACGGACACAATTCAAAATATGTTTTGCTGTGAGCAGTCATATTTTATAGGAGCAGGGGCAACAGCAAGCAGGTGTATGAGAGAAGTAGCTGTAAAGCAAGTTTTCACTGTTGTTTCATAACAAAGAAAAAATTATTGAGCATTTTCAGCTGGCTTTAGCATCTCATTAGCGATTAGTACAGTATTAAAAAACAGTAGTCTCTGGGTGTATTACCTTGAGGATGTACATCCTTACCATAACTATGACATTTCCAAATCCAGAATGTTTCCTTACAGACAGAGGCTGAAAGCTCAAAACGTTGAAACAGAGCACCTTTACTATAGGGTGTCAAGCCTTCCTGTTGTCTGTGGAAAGTTTCCCTCCATTTTACCTTCCTGCTGCTCAGAAGAACCATAGACAACAGTTTCCTTTATTAATGGCTTTTTACATCTGTCGTATTATCTGACTGACTTTTAAACACCTCACAAATAACAAAATGATCACCTTTGAGTCTTCTTTACTGAGTGACATTGTCCAAACCGAAAAGTGTTGTTATTAGTGCAACCTGGTAACACCGACTGTGTTAGAAAAAATCGGATATTTGAGTTTCTCACCAGTCAGCGCTGGTTAAGCTAAAAATCAACCAATTCTAAGTGTATGTACTTATAAATGAGAAATCCGGTTGACCTACCTCCTCTCTTACTAATTTAAAAGTCTAGAGCCTAAAACCTTTACCTCAGTGATTGCATGTTCTCATCAGGCAATTTTAAAACAAGTCATAGTACCTTATTGTAATACATTGTGTTGTTTACCACAGTGGAATGTTGTTATAGACAAACACAATGGGCTGATGTTTGAAGAGCTTGGTGACTACTCCACTGATTTTGCCATAAACATCCCACAGCTGAGTTATGTTATTTTATTTTGTCATTTTAAGATGAAGAGGTATTAGAAAATAAGAAAAGGATGGATGACACATATTGTATCAAATTCACAGAGGACCACAACCAGCAGTGCACTGCTATATATTTTTGAATTACACAATTAAGCCTCCCTGGTAAGCTTTGGGTCATGACCGAAAGAACAAGATCACGGATACAAGCAGCCAAAATGAGTTTCCTCCTCAAGATGTCTGGGGTCTCCCTTAGAGATAGGGTGAGAAGCTCGGTCATCCGGGAGGGACTCGGAGTAGAGCCGCTGCTTCTCCACGTCGAGAGGAGTCAGTTGAGGTGGCTCGGGCATCTGGTTAGGATGCCTCCTGGACGCCTCCCTTGTGAGGTGTTCCGGGCATGTCCCACTGGGAGGAGGCCCAGAGGAAGACCCAGGACATGCTGGAGGGACTATGTTTCTCAGTTTCCTGGGAACGCCTTGGGATTTCCCCGGACGAGCTGGCCCAAGTGGCTGGGGATAGGGAAGTCTGGGTCTCTGCTTAGGCTGCTGCCCCCGCACCCGGACCCTGGATAAGCGGAAGACAATGGATGGATGGATGGCACTTAAAAAACTTTTATATCTCACTAAATTATAGAATTAGTTTCAAGGTTATGTAACAGGATTCTTTTCTACACGTCTTTAGAACAGGTACCATGACGTTTCCTGAACCTTAGTCCTTCACTTTGATCATGAGCATCATAAGCTCACACAGAGATGTGGAGACAAACTACAAAAAGAGGCAGCATGACTCTGATGTTGAGCTGTGAAGGTAAACTATGGTCCAGATGATTAGTTTAATCTTCAATGAAAAGGTATTCTTACTGTTCTTTTAGAGAAGCTCTGGTTTAAAATTTTTTATATGACATCATAATATTTTGTCATCAGCAAAGTTGTAATGTGAAAGTTGAATCCTGGACAGAGGATTACGTTGTCGTGGTGAATTTCCTACTTGTGTCAGGCTTTTAATGATGCGTTTGAACAGTTTTATTTTTTTCAGGGCGATATGATTGTTGTATGACAACCTCAGTTTCAAAACAAGTTTGAATGTGTGTTTGGGATCATTGTCCAGCTGTTGAGCTGGCGTTGAAGAATATGCATTCTGAAACAGCCCCTTAGCATGATGTTACCACCACCATACTTTACAGCTGGTACAGCTTTCCTACGTTTCAAAGCATCATATCGATGCCTCCTATTATACTTCTGGTGATTGTGACCAAATAGCTCAATCTCTCTCTCTCTTTCTCTCTTTTGACCATAATCCATTTTTCCCAAAGGTTTGGCTTGTCTATATTGGCAGCTGCAGTGCTTGAAGGTGTCACATTTATCAAAGGGGGTTTCGGAATGGGTAAAGCCAGCTAACTTTAGGGTTGAAGAATGGTCCTGACATCAACACTATTAAAACCTTATGGATTGTGCTTAAAGGCCAGATCCGCACCAGGAAACAATTAACTGAAAGCTTTTTTCAGCCCTACAGTTGCAGCTTTGGTCATGGTGGGTATAAGTGAATCGCTCCAGTTCATCCACCATATTATATCCTCCAGCTCTGCGGTACCCTGCATCTATTTATTTAGACAGAAATCCAACTTATTTGTAAATATTAATGACCCTGTTTATTCAAAGGTAAAACTGCTATTAATCTGCTGAGGCTACATTTGAAAACAGGAAATATAGTCTTCCTGTTTTCAGCCCCAAATAAACTTAGTATTCCAAGCACAGGATACAAAGCATCAACATGGTTACTGGTAGGACATCCTAACTTAATGTCATTCTGATGGTGAACTACTTTACATATATAGTCGTGTTCAAAATAAAGGTGTGATCTTAAAAAAAGAGTAAAGCTCAAAATTCTAGAAGAGCATTTATTTCCATAAACGGAAATGCGATAGAAATGTTGCACGTTCTATTCCAAAGCAATACGTGAAGAAAAACATCACATTTGTTCTAACTCTACAAAAAGTCAGGAAAAGGTGACATGACTATTTAAAACAAATAGCAGTGTCAAATTGAAACTTTTACTGTAACAAAAGAAATGCCTAAAGTTTTTGTTTTCTTGTCAATCACTGAACCAAATTTTTCGTCTGTATGTTTCTGAGGACTGCTTCACATGTGTGTTACATGGATTCGACCTACTTGTGGCACATGCGAGCAGGTACTCTTTACCAGGATGGTTGGAAAACATTCACAGATGATGTTACTCTACTGGTTCTCGGTTGGATTCAGGTCTGGGGATTGGACTGGCCACTGCATATTGTTAAGTTTGTTGGTCTAGAACCAAGACGTGGCTCTATTATTGGTGTGTTTCAGGTTGTTTCTGTTGACACATCCATTTCAAGAGCATTTCTTCTTCGGCATAAGCCAACATGACCTTTTCAAGTATTGTAATGTATTCAGAGTGATCCATGACCCCTGGGATGCCATTAATAGGCCGGGTACCACAGTATAAAAAACAACCCCAAATCATGATGTCTGTGCCGCCATGCTTTGTATACTGTGGCTTGAATTCTATGTTTAGGGGTCATCTGACAAACAGACTGGGGCCTCTAGAATGAAAAAAAAAAAAAAAAAACAATGTTCTTCCTTCATATCTCATTAGGCACATTTGAACCTCTACATCATATCAGGTTTTAATATTAACAGTGGGACTCTGCAGGGTCTTCACATAGATGTCTTTTAAGCGTTACAGTACTCACAGGTAACTAAACCACCCTTGAGCTGTTTGCCCTTTGTGCTACTCATTGATCCATCTGAACAGTACTTTTCTGTTTTCTTCTGTTTTGGTTTCCATTTTTAAACATTTGAAATAATTATGGCAGATCAGCCTGTCATGTTCTGCAATTCTTTTCTTGTCTTCCCCTCTCCTATTAACGTTTTAATCAAAGTACCATCTTCTGGACAATGTCTGGAACAATTTTACTCTAATTTTCAGAGAAACCAGCATGTACAGCATTTGTGGCCTTCATCCCTAAATGAGGACCAACTGCTATTATTTTGAGCACAGTCTGTTTTACATAATGATTCAGTTACCCAAAATCAGCAACATGCAGGTCATGTCTGTTTATTTTATCATGTAGAAATATTTCCACTAAAAACAGTGATTGGTCTAATGTTGGACTATTAACTTGAACATGACTGCAAGTGCTGACAAGAATGACCGATATAAAAGCAAAGAAATGAAGAGATTTACCGTGTCCAGATTAGGATTGTCTGAAGCTGGAACATCAAGATGGTGAAGGCAGGACAAGCTGTACTCTTACTCCAAACTGTGATTTAATAGAACTGTGCAAATCTTTGACCTCAGTAGCCAAAACCATCTGACAGGCCTTTATGTCAGTTTGTCTTTATTTAAAAATGCTCTTAAGGACAGGAATGTTTTTGTCAAATGTATATTTAAAATGGTTAGATAAAAGTGAAATATAAAGTGCTCACACTTGTAATGAAAGTTAATATTTTTTTCCATTACCATCTTTATGGATCTTCAGTTTCTGCATTCACAACACCAGGCATTTCTTACACAGTGAACATCATCGTGTGTGAATCTTCCATGTTTGTATTTTTCACTGAAGAGATCTGTAACATGGTACATTTTTGGATTCTGGGTCACACAATACTGAAGTTATTTTAAAAATGTCTACCATCAGTGGAAATGTGAACTCATTCGATGTCGATTTAAAACAACAAAAATAAAAGTTCCTTTTCATTGTAGCTGGATTAAAATCACTTCAACCACTGAACTGTAGACCTAGTCGACCTGTGGAGCACATCAAGCTTAGTCAGTGCTGCCTTGAGTGTTGATGTTTTCCTTTTGAAGAAACCAGCATGATTTTTGCACAATTAAATGCCATACCACTTACTGTCATAATGTGTCTGTGTGGATTCATTTCAAAGCATGGTAAAATGCAAACTTTAATACAATTAGCACCAACAGTTGTAAAGAGTTGTTTGAACAGGTTGATCCTTGTTTTAAACAAAAAGCAGAAGAAAACACTTTACGAACTGTAAAGTGTGAACTGAAGTAGGCAACACAAAACCAGAAAATGATCAAGTGATAAACTGGCACACAAGAAACAGATAAGAACAGCTCTGACAGGATTGTTTAAGAATCCATTTAAGAATTTGGGAAAGATTCACTGCAGCTAGAGTCAATGGCTGCCTGACGGGAGATTCTAGAAAACTCCATGTCTCCCCTCACCTGTACATCCTTTCTGGAGATGTTTTCATTATCCAAACTTAGTACCAGAAGTACCAATACCTGCTTTATTGACCATGGTATCATTGTGTTGATGGACCAACAAACTGGTCTGTCCTAAACCCCACAGAGACTCTCTGGCTGTTGTGAAAACAAAGCGACTCCAGAGCACAAAATTGCTGATGAGCTGAAAGCTGCCATTAACCTCTTTCTGATCTCCTCCATGGCATGCTGCATGTAGAGGTACATCCAAAAAAGGGCCCTAACCAAGGCCAGAGTGCTTGTACTGTACAGTGCATGGACATATTATTCACAAGGCTGATATCCTTACTGATAACCCCCTTTTCAGTCTTAATTCATAAATGAAATTTGTAATCTTATTCAAATTTAGAGATGCATCTGTATTTCTCACTATCCCCACTCCTCTTCTCTCTGTACACAAATGACTGCACCTCATGAAACTCGTCCGTGAAACTCCTTAAGTTTGCAGACGACACCACTGTCATTGGACTGATCCAGGACGGTGATGAGTCTGCATACAGACAGCAGGTGGATCGGCTGGTACACTGCTGCGGTCAGAACTACCTTGAACTGAATCCACTCAAGACTGTGGAAATGGTGGTGGACTTTCGGAGAACACCACCCCCATACACCATCCTCAACAACTGTATCGGCCGTGGACCACTTCAGGTTCTTAGGAACCACCATCTCTGAGGACCTGAGATGGTCTTCACACATAGACACTGTTTGAAAGAAGGCCCAGCAGAGACTGTACTTCCTGAGGCAACTCAAGAAGTTCAACCTTCCACAGGAGCTGCTGGTCATCTTCTACGCTGCCATCATTCAATCTGTCCTGTCTTCATCCATCTCAGTGTGGTTTGGCTCATCCACAAAACAGGACAGGTCCAGACTGCAACGAATAATCAGGACTGCAGAGAGAATGATCCGGGCTGACCTTCCCTCCATCCAGGACTTATACAGGTCTGGGGTCAGAAAAAGAGCTGGAAAAATCTCTGCAGACCCCACACACCCTGCACATAAACTGTTCAGTTTTACCTTCGGTCCGCTGCTACAGAGCACTGTTTACTAAAACCAGCCGCCACAGAAACAGTTTCTTCCCCCAGGCTGTTTCCCTGTTGAACATTCAATAGAGTACAAAACAACAGCATACAGATGTTGCAAATGCACCTTTTCTGTTAGATATGTGTATATTGTACATTGTAAATGTGTATATTCTGTAATGCAAAAACAGAACAAAAGAGCAAAGTGTACCGGAGTCAAATTCCTTGTTTGTATGCACGGACTTGGCAATAAAGCTGATTCTGATTACTCATATTTTAAGACACCATAGTAGCATGTTAATTAAACAAGACTATAATGCTGTATGAGTGAAACATTTTAGAAATGCAAATAAACTTATGCAACTCCTAAAATGTAATCACAATGCAGCCATATTGGATTTTGAGGTTTGGTTAGAGATTTATCCCACTTTCTAACTATAGAGAACCTTAGTTATTGTAACTGGAACAATTTTAAGTCTTGTTGCACTACTGTTGTAGGTTGCCCATCAGCTGTGATGGAATCTGAAAATGTACTGTTAAAGTACTTTACATAAATTGACAACCACTGCTTAAAAATAAACCATGCAGTACTCCATTACAGTCACAGGGAAAGGTAAGAACTAAAGAGACAGGGGTGACTTGAATATATTTATTTGTCTGTGATGTGCTGGCTTGTTCTGTCGCACCCCTAACCATCCCCTGCTTCTTGTTCTTGTGCTCGTAAGAAGCTGGCCTTTTTCTGGGCGACCCGGTTCTTCCTCTGGGCCAGGGATAACTTGGCTCGGTTCCACCTGCACGAGAACAGACAAAAAGCTAAATCATTAAGATTCACTGCAACGGCTGAGAGAAAAGCTGGTCCATTTAGGCCTGACATTTTTTAACACACACCAGGAATCTGTCATTAAACGTGGGCAGTTTTTTAAATCAATGTGATAGGTAGGGCTATATTTACAAAATGGAAGCATTCTAACACAATCGGGGACCCACCTCTTTTTTGTGACGTCTCTTTTAGGTTTCTTTTCAAGTACAGGATTCGCTCTGATAGCGTCGTGGGCTTTCTTATACATTTCTTCTACCTGAAAGCAAAATTGCAACATATGAGCGGCAGCTTGGAGCATTTCAGTCTTCAGAATGAATAGTTGTGCTTCTCTCAGACCCGTCTTGAAAAGGACAGTAAACATCAGCCAATGCAAATGAAGGACCAACTACATTTAGCTCAGCAGGCTATTTATCATCACTGAGAAGCAGAGAACTAAGACAAGCAATGGGCAGAAAAAATTGTCGCAAAGTTTGATTTCTTTTTGAGACCAAAGAACCGATCCTACTGTGTCTGGTGTGACTCCGTTCTTAATGAAGCGAGAGAACTGCTTCTTGTAGGCATCCTCATCCTCCTCCATCAGATAGGACATGTAATCTGCCACGTTCATGCCCATGATGTGTTTTCGATGCACTTCTGCGTTGAACTCTTTGCTCTCTGTGTCATAACCAGGGAAGCGTTTCAAACTGCGCACAAAAACAAGACTAAATCAGAAAGTGAAGCACAGACAATGGTACCCTGATTCTCCTTAATCCAGTAAACCCACAGTAACCCAGTTACTGTACAGGTCCTTCTCAAAATATTAGCATATTGTGATAAAGTTCATTATTTTCCATAATGTCATGATGAAAATTTAACATTCATATATTTTAGATTCATTGCACACTAACTGAAATATTTCAGGTCTTTTATTGTCTTAATACAGATGATTGTGGCATACAGCTCATGAAAACCCAAAATTCCTATCTCACAAAATTAGCATATTTCATCCGACCAATAAAAGAAAAGTGTTTTTAATACAAAAAACATCAACCTTCAAATAATCATGTACAGTTATGCACTCAATACTTGGTCGGGAATCCTTTTGCAGAAATGACTGCTTCAATGCGGCGTGGCATGGAGGCAATCAGCCTGTGGCACTGCTGAGGTCTTATGGAGGCCCAGGATGCTTCGATAGCGGCCTTTAGCTCATCCAGAGTGTTGGGTCTTGAGTCTCTCAACGTTCTCTTCACAATATCCCACAGATTCTCTATGGGGTTCAGGTCAGGAGAGTTGGCAGGCCAATTGAGCACAGTGATACCATGGTCAGTAAACCATTTACCAGTGGTTTTGGCACTGTGAGCAGGTGCCGGGTCATGCTGAAAAATGAAATCTTCATCTCCATAAAGCTTTTCAGCAGATGGAAGCATGAAGTGCTCCAAAATCTCCTGATAGCTAGCTGCATTGACCCTGCCCTTGATAAAACACAGTGGACCAACACCAGCAGCTGACACGGCACCCCAGACCATCACTGACTGTGGGTACTTGACACTGGACTTCTGGCATTTTGGCATTTCCTTCTCCCCAGTCTTCCTCCAGACTCTGGCACCTTGATTTCCGAATGACATGCAGAATTTGCTTTCATCCGAAAAAAGTACTTTGGACCACTGAGCAACAGTCCAGTGCTGCTTCTCTGTAGCCCAGGTCAGACGCTTCTGCCGCTGTTTCTGGTTCAAAAGTGGCTTGACCTGGGGAATGCGGCACCTGTAGCCCATTTCCTGCACACGCCTGTGCACGGTGGCTCTGGATGTTTCTACTCCAGACTCAGTCCACTGCTTCCGCAGGTCCCCCAAGGTCTGGAATCGGCCCTTCTCCACAATCTTCCTCAGGGTCCGGTCACCTCTTCTCGTTGTGCAGCGTTTTCTGCCACACTTTTTCCTTCCCACAGACTTCCCACTGAGGTGCCTTGATACAGCACTCTGGGAACAGCCTATTCGTACAGAAATGTCTTTCTGTGTCTTACCCTCTTGCTTGAGGGTGTCAATAGTGGCCTTCTGGACAGCAGTCAGGTCGGCAGTCTTACCCATGATTGGGGTTTTGAGTGATGAACCAGGCTGGGAGTTTTAAAGGCCTCAGGAATCTTTTGCAGGTGTTTAGAGTTAACTCGTTGATTCAGATGATTAGGTTCATAGCTCGTTTAGAGACCCTTTTAATAATATGCTAATTTTGTGAGATAGGAATTTTGGGTTTTCATGAGCTGTATGCCAAAATCATCTGTATTAAGACAATAAAAGACCTGAAATATTTCAGTTAGTGTGCAATGAATCTAAAATATATGAATGTTAAATTTTCATCATGACATTATGGAAAATAATGAACTTTATCACAATATGCTAATATTTTGAGAAGGACCTGTATGTTTGCTTCAGTTGAACTTGCTTCTCTCAGACCCGTCTTGAAAAGGACAGTAAACATCAGCCGATGCAAATGAAGGACCAACTACATTTTGCTCAGCGTACTGTTTATCATCACTGAGAACCAGAGAACAACCAGCGAGATGGTATGGCAGTTTAAAGTGAGAAGCTCAGTAATCCGGGAGGGACTCAGAGTAGAGCCACGTCTTCACGATGATAATGATAATACACAAGCACAAAATTAATATTTCTTAAAAGGGATAATTGAGAATATTTGAGCCAGTTGAGGTGGCTCAGGCATCTGGTTAGGATGCCTCCTGAGCGCCTCCCTGGTGAGGTGTTCTGAGCATGTCCCACTGGGAGGAGGCCCAGAGGAAGACCCAGGACACGCTGGAGGGACTATGATAAACGGAAGAAAATGGAAGGATGGATGTGATAGTGTGTGCATGGTTGTTTGTCCTGTGTGTCTCTGTGTTGCCCTGGGATGGATTGATGACCTGTCCAGGGTGTACCCTGCCTCCCACCCCTGGGCTGCTGGAAATAGGCACCAGCTTCCCCGCAACCCACTATGGAATAAGCGGTGTAGAAGATGACTGACTGTATATATATATATATATATATATATATATATATATATATATATATTTTATTTTTTGTTTTTCCCCTAATGTATTTTTTGAAGCATTTTGCAGTATGTAAATATTTAACAAATTCTGTACTATATTGTTTGTAATACCTTACCAGAGGTTCACCTTTAATCTGTCCTGCTGCTGAAACTATTTAATTTCCCCCTAGGGGGATGATAGGGTTAATCTTATCTCTATACTAATAATTGTATGATTGTTATAGAAGTTTATGCACTAGATTACTCCACTGTTTAGGGGGTGGATCCCTGCGCGATTGAGCCGATAGCATCTTATTAAATCACTGTTATTCATTGTTGGAGAATTTCTCTCGGTCTTCCCACCATCTTCTCTGCTTAAGACACTCTCACTAATCTTAACATTTCCTCACTTTAGGGGCTCTTTAAGGATTTTCAAATGGTCGGCTGATTTTTTAAAGCCTGAGGGACCCCACACATGACGATAAAAAAAATAGGTATGTATAACAGGACACAAACAGATTTCACTCACAAACATCGAGATTTCAGAAAACTGTCTCGAGTTTAAGCTTGAGTTCAGAGTAATTCCTTTCCCTGTTTCCGTCACATCACTTTCTGATTGGCTACACTTCACGTTCAACAGGCTGCGTGCTCGTTTGTCCTAGTGGAACACCCCACACCGTAAGTCATCGGACCAAGACAATACAACATTATGAATTTCCCTAAATTGAGGTCAGAGTTGTCCCACACACAGCAGGAATATCTCATAAGCGTATCTTAAGAGCCATGATGATGATGGGGCATGTTGGAAGGGGAAGATCAGGGCAAAAATCGGCATAAAAATCCTGCCATGTGAACCAGGCCTCAGGTCTAAGATGCTTCGTAAATAACTTTTATCTTACCAAAGTAAAATTCTAAGAAAAATCTTAGAATTCAAGAAATTCTAAGATTTTTCTTAGAATGACATCACTAGGAGCTACTTTTAGTCATACGATTCTTTGTGAATATGGAAAGTTTTGAGTTTTATTATTAAACGAAATGACATTTGTTACCACATAAAAATACTGGAAACTGATACCACTGAGTACCGATGCCCAGGTACCAGGTATCGGTTCAAATGTGAAAGGTACCCATCCCTAGAGTGGCCGCTGTGTGCATGTGCTGCCCAGACTTTATGCATATTATCGGTCTCTGTGGGTCCCCAAACGTGTCGAGACCCAAACTGTGGGAACCATGGTTGTGGTTCCGTAGTGTCTTGCTGTTTTATTTTGTGGAAATGGGAAAAATGATTTGCTCAGGAGAGTTTTACACTGCAGCCATCTGAATGTTTGTATACAGTGAAGCTCTGCTGGAAACAGATCCTCCTTGCATCTTATTTTACTCCCTCCTTTTCTCAAGGCACAGTTCAGACATTTTTTGTAATGCATCAAAAATTCCTGGTTCGCTCATTCTCTCCTCCTGCTCTGTGTACCGCTGTGGTTTCTGTATACTGACCTGTGAGGAATGGCCAGTCCTCCGTCCACTGCTCCCTTCAGGGCTCCAAAGACCTTGTTTCCCGTGGTGGTTCTGGCCAACCCTGCGTCCAGGTAACAGGTGAAGGCGCCTGGCTGCCCATCGACACTCTCCACGTTAAACTCATCTCCCGTTACCTCCACCTGACCTTCATATATCTGATCCATTCCAAACTTGTGCAGCAGCTAACAAGTGAGAACAGGCGTAAAGGTTCAGAAATCAGATGGGACACCCTATACCACTGCATAAAACTCAATAAGACATGCAGTTGTTCATTTACCCTGCGGGCCAGCAGAAGCCCGGTGCAGTAGGCTGCAGCGTAGTTTGTGAGGCCCACGTTGATCCCGTATTTGGGCAATTCATGGGAGTAAGCAGCACTCACTATGTGGTCTCCCTCGATCTTTGAGTAGGCGATCTGGACAATGTGAGGAATTAGCAAACAGGTAGATCAGATCCTTTTTAAAAACATATGACTCAAAAGTGTTTAACTGTGCGTGTCAGTCTAACCTGGCAGCAGATATCCCTGTTGGACAGCCGGACAATCAGTCGGTACTTGGGGGTGTTGTACTTGTTCTTGTCCTGCACAACGAGGCGTTTGCGGGCAAAGAAGTCGGTTTTCCCCTCTGATAATTTAAAAGGATCCAAAGTCAGCGGTACAGTCTTCCATTAGGTACATTGCCATCAATGAGTCTGTCATTTTTTTCCCCCCCAACTGCTGGATTTTTGCGATTACATTCCTATCATGATACCTGTAGCAAATTGTATTATTTCTGTGTTTCAGTCTTTCAGAAAAGAAAATGGAATCGCCAGGTCATATCTCCAAAAATACTAGACCTTTTTGAAAGAGGGCGGAAACCTTTACGCTGCATGTACTGACCTGCCGATCACTGATCAGAACCCAAGAGAAAATTTGCCGATTCCAATTTGTGACCAATTGATTAGTTGAAAAAGAAAAAAACTTTTCTACAGTAACAAACTTGCAATCAATTGTTCATAAGAAGTCAGTTGGCTGATTAATATTGATTCCAGCCACTGATAATCATAGCACATAGTAGAAATGTATGGATCATGCCAAACGTGTGTAATGAATATTTAGCTTTGAGTCACGACCTTAAAATAAATGTTTTACATGCAAACAGAGGGCCATACATGACATCAGATACTTTACATTTTACATATATGCATGCTCTCAGTATCATTGAATGGTCTTTTTCCATTTATGTGGGCATATATCACTGGAAGATTTCCCCAACACACCTACTACCATCTACAGATGTCTGCTTGGAATCACAGACAGGTAGCTGTTACATGCAGCCCTTTACCTCTTCTTCTCCTGAATTTGACCTCGTATCTCCTGAAGTAGGATTTATTTTTCACCACCTTGACGAAACCCTGCAAACATGCACACGGTGATGATGTTAGTTTAGCGTTAATGGCAACATAACTGTAGTCATAGAAACCATCAGCCGTTGTTAAGGCTCAACCAGAAGCTTTAAGTTTCTGGAGCGAATCCAGGAGGTCAGCTGAGGTCCAGTCTGCCATGAGTCGCCACGCTGGAGCAAAGCGGCTCATCGGCCAAGAACCAGCAAACACCCGCCGGCATCCAGCTCCATCTGCCCCACACACGGCCAGAAACACTCCTACACAACCACACACATCTCCACACACGCCTCCTGTCCACCATGAGGCATGTATAAAAACTTAATACTTGCCATTTTCTGTAAAATTCACTCTTCTTCCTCCACAGCCCCAGAAACGACCTACAGGATACGGAAGCCTCGTACACGTCACTTCTTTTCTTCCGGCAAAACGCCAGTTTAGCCATGCGGCAGCGCCACCTGTCGGGTCAGAAGAAAACTTGGCGTACACACACCTACAGAGGGCACCAGGACACAGCAGAGTGGCTACAATTCTGATTCAGCTCTGCCACCTGAAATGACAGAGTCTGGAGACACCGTGGACAGAGATCTGCTGCCTGCAACATCCTTCAACATGACTGGTTTGGCAGTGGGTCAGTAATGGTGTGGGGTGGCATTTCTTTGGAGGGCCACACTGCCCTCAATGTGCTCGCCAGAGGTAGCCTGACTGCCATTAGGTACCGAGATGAGATCCTCAGACCCCTTGTGAGACCATGATAGTGTGGTTGGCCCTGGGTTCCTCCTATTGCAGGACAATGCTAGACCTCATGTGGCTGGAGTGTGTCAGCAGTTCCTGCAAGATGAAGACATTGAAACTATGGACTGGCCTGCTTGTTCCCCAGACCTGAATACAATTGAGCACATCTGGGACATCATGTTTTGCTCCATCCACCAACATCACGTTGCACCACAGACTGTCCAGGAGTTGGTGGATGCTTTAGTCCAGGTCTGGGAGGAGATCCCTCAGGAGACCATCCACCGTCTCATCAGGAGCATGCCCAGGCGTTGTAGGGAGGTCATACAGGCACGTGGAGGCCACACACAATACTGAGTCTCATTCTGACTTGTTTTAAGGACATTACATCAAAGTTGGATCAGCCTGTAGTGTGTTTTTCCACTTTAATTTTCTGTGTTACTTCAAATCCAGGCCTCCATTGGTTAATAAATTTGATTTCCATTGAGGATTTTTGTGTGATTTTGTTGTCAACACATTCAACTTTGTACAGAACAAAGTATACAATGAGAATATTTCATTCATTCAGATCTAGGATGTGTTATTTGAGTGTTCCCTTTATTTTTTTGAGCATTGTATTAAATACAGGTACAACAAAGGAAATTTGAATATTGTAAAAAAGTTCAATATTTATTTCATTTTAGAACATAAAACACATGCATTATACACATAGAGTATAATATTTCAAGTCTTTTCTTCTTTTAATTTTGATGAGTATGGCCTACAGATAATTAAACCCTGAAATTCAGTGTAGCTATAAAACAATATCCCAAGCTTTGGACATCTCATAGAGCAATCCATCATCTTAACATGAAAAAGTATGGCACAACTGCAAACCTACCGACACATGGCCGACCACCTAAACCAAGAAGCCGGACAAGGAGAGCATCAATAAGAGAGGCTGCCAAGAAGCCAAAGGTAACTGAAGAAGCTGCAGAGACCCACAGCTCAGGTTGGGTTATCATTTGTTTTGCACTACAAAAATCCGGCCACAGAAAAATGGCAAAATGAAAACTTTATCTGAAAGAAAACCCCAAAAAGTGGTGTTTACACTTTATCACAAACCATAGGGGACAAGGCAAACATGAGAAACAAGATGTTCTGGCCACATGACAACAAAATCGACCTTTTTGGCCTACATCCTACATTTTTTGGGTGCATGGAAAAATTGACACTGTACATCCCCCAGAACACATAATCTCCACTGTGAAACGTGGTAGTGGATCATCTATGGGAATGCTTTTCTTCAGCACTGACAGGGAAGCTGTCAGAGAAGCAGTGGAAGGGTACAAATCAACCCTTCCACCGAGCCATTTTTTAATTTATTTAAAAAAACATTTATCTGGCACTAGAGGCCTTTATTTTTGATAGTAGGCAGACAGGAAGGAGGGGCAAAGAGAGGAGGAGACATTCGGCCAAGGACGCCGGGTCCGGGACTCAAACCCGGGACAGCCACCTCGAGGACTATAGCCTCTATATGTGCTCACGCGCTACGCCCCCCACCGAGCCACTTTTAACACATTTCTGCATAGAGTGTGTTAGAATGGCCCGGCTCCCATCCAACCTGACTGAGCTTGAGCTGTTTTGCAAAGAAGAATGGGCCAATATTTTAGTTGTAGATGTGAGATGTTGGTAGAGACATTGTCATGGTATGACATCCTTGGACTTGGTTTGTGTTTTTGTATTAACTGTTCTTAGGTCTATGGTTTCCTTTGTTAATTAGTTCCACCTCTCCCTTATGCCTCCATGTCTCCTTGCCACACCTGTTCTTAGTTCCTGTAATTACCTGCCTTTGTTTTCTCCCTGCATATAAGTTGGTGTGTGTTCTTTGTTCCCCGCTGGTTCCTCCGTCACTATTCCTCATTCACTACCCTTGTTTATGCTCAGTTTTGCTATGTTACAGAACTATGTACACATGTAAGTTTTTGGCTCGACTCATGTTTGTACTTGTTGGATTATGTTACGTTTTGGAGACCTTTAATTAAAGAAAAGTCTTCCTCTCATCGTGCGGCTGCCAAGCACTTTGGTCCAATCCAAACCAAGAACGTGATAGACATACCTCATAGGGCTGTAACCGCAGGCAAAAGGTGGTCCCAAAAAGTACTGACACAGAAGGGCTGAATGCAAATGCCCTTCACACTTTTCTAATTTTTTTATTGGTAAAGCCATGTACGATTTTCCTTCCACTTTACAATCATGCTCTATGTCTGTTGCACAGTATCCAAATGACAAACACAGAGGTTTGTGGTTTTACCATGACAAATGTTAGAAGGGTCAAGTGGTATGAATATTTTGGAAGGAACAGTAGACCTAATGCAACTCTTAGCTCGTGTATTCGTGTTAGATTTAGATACCAAACATTCCAGAATCCTTATCAAAGGACATGTAGTGGGGTTTTCATTTGCATTGCACCAAGCAACTAAGTATTGTAATAAAGTAATTCAACTGAAAAAAGCTGGTGACATTCAGGACTGCTAATGCTTCGTCAGTGCATGTTGTGAAATCATGCTCCTCAGTAGAATGATGACAATTAGGATCAGTGAAGAAATCTCTGATATTTGGGCAGATTTGAAATCCTCTAAAAGGTCAAGATATTTCTCAACTGTTTCAGCCTGAACTAAAGTCAAGACATTCACATCCCCTGGACAATTTATGTGGAAGAGACATCTTCTGACCCCTAATTCCAGCTTCAGTGATGACCATGACTATGGCAATAGCTGCTAAAAGACTTCTGTTATGTCCCAACATATACTTATACATTGTGTATGCAGTGCCTCATAAAAGTACTGATACCCCTCAAACTTTTTAATATTTTCTCACAGTGCATTTCTAAACTTCCATGAAACATTTGGGATATGTTAATTATTACAAAGTGACAGTAAAATTATGCATGGTTTTCCCATTTTTTTACAAACAGAAATCTGAAAGGTATGGTGTGCATTTTCATTTAGCCCTCCTGAGTCGATACCTTATAAAACCACTTTTCACTGCCAGTTTTTTGCAGTATTTATTTATCAGTCTCTTCCTGCTATAGAATTAATACCATTCTTCTTTACAGATTATCTGAAGTTCCATTATGCAGGATGGATAGCGTTTGTGAATATCAATTTTCCTGCTTCAAATTCTCAATTGGACATAGGTCTGGGCTTTGACTGGGTCATTCTAACACATAAACAACCCATCTAAACAATTCAGTTATAGTTATGGCTGTATATTTAGGGCTGTTCTTTTGTTTGAAAGGTAAACCTCTGCCTTGTATTTAGCTCCATTCATCTTCCCATCCACTCTGAAAGGCAGCCAAGTCCCTCCTGAAGAGAAGGATCCCCACAGCATGATGCTGCTACTACCATGTTATACCCTAGGGAGGGTGCCTCTAGAGCAGGAGTTTTGGACCAAGGACACTGGCCCTCAAGGACTGGAGTTGCCCACCCCTGGTCTAGAGTGTTGTCTGACATTAGTTTTCTACCTCACCACTTTGTTTTGTCTCTACAGGTGCAACAGCCTGTCATCTTGTGTCAACCAAAGTTCCATTAGTCAGCAGCAGATTGTAGCTGCCAGACATCTAACAAGAGTAATGAGCAAACAACACCCACTGCATCCACTTTGTTTCAGATTTAAGAGTCAGTGGTTAAATCTATGGTATAACAGCTGTAATGTAACAGCTTTTTTTCTAAGTGTATTTCATTCTTTTGAAATGTTGATAGACAGTATACACCGGGAATGTCCAAAGTGTGTTCCAGGGGCCATTTACTGCCCTAGTTTTGTGTGTCCCCTGACCAAAATTCAAAACTGGTACAAACTAGGTCCTCCAGCAAATAGAGCTGATGCAGGTGGACACATCTGTAATTCTTTTAGTATAAGATTTTTAATGGAAATGTATATCTTCTTAAATGGAAAATGTTAGATAAAACAAGTATATTTCTTTTATTGGCCATGTTTTGCTGCTTTCATTTTAATGTCATACGGGGCAACCAGCTTCCACTAACTTTTTACTCGAAAGCAGACTTGGGCACACCCATTCATAAAACTTGGTTAAACACAGGAAGGGTTTTTAAAGAAAGTTAAAAAAAACTATGTACAGACAGGATGATCAAGCACCCACAATGAACAGGGTTCAGACTGTGGGAGGAAGTGGGAGTACCTGAACAGAATCCATGTGTGCTTAGGGAGAACATGCAAACCGCCCTCATGTTGGACCACTTGTTTGCTGAATATTGGACCATTTGCACGTTGTTGGACGCCACTATGCCTTTCCGACGTCATTGGCCATTCGTACTGCAGGATAGTCTGTCCTACAAAACCCAGCGGCCACTGCAGCTGATAAGACGGGGGCGTCGCAGCCCTGAGGCCACCGTCAACTATATAACAGAGGATGAGACGACCCACCTTTTGCTTTTCACGCTGGAAGCCGGACCAGCAACTGAAGCGCATCAATTTCTGGAGAAGAGTCCCAAGTGGATTTCATTTATTCTCCTTCATTGGCCAACGAAAAATTCACAAACAAGGTTTCTGGAATGAGAAGGCCAGAAATTTCACTTTGCCGATCGAAGACGTAAGTTTAACACGTAACCAAAACCACAGAGTTTCAAGGAGACGCAACTTTCCCTCCTTGCTTGATTCTAGTCGACTGCTGACGGTCAGATCATATTATTCCTTTTTGCCAAGGAGGACAAAGGACGAAGATTGATTGCTCTTCCTGAAGTGAACTGTGGACGCACATTAATTTCCAACTTTCCCCGTCCTCCTCTCTCCCTCTGCTCAGAAGGAAGACTCCAACAAAATAAAACCTATCTTTTTTTCTTTTTTCTGTATTTCTTTATTAAAGATAGAGTAGGAAATTTTAGTGCGATTAGAGTCGCCATTTAGAGTCTAATGTTTTCTGAATTGTATGTGCATGCCATTGTTTTGAAACTTGCTGGTACTTTCGGAGACCGCCGTGTCACGCAAGTGTGTCTTTACCGTGCAAACACTTGTGCGCCGGTGCGCTGTGAAACTGAACTGTCATAATAACCTCATGGGAAAATTCACCATTTCTTTGTCTTCACTTTACTGCTTACTAGCTTGCCGCCAAAAGTTTTATAACTCTTTGTGTGCTCACCCCCGCCCAGAGTTGGGGGATGTTTTATGACTGTGCATTTCACTGAGCTACACTTTCTGGCGGGCTGCGCTCCCAAAGCTTTGTTCAACACCATATTCCCCATATTCCAGACTTCCTTCTCCCTAGAGACCTCCTTCAGCTCCTCTGGAGGAAGCTTAGGGCATTCCCAGGCCAGCCGAGAGACATAGTCCCTCCAGCGTGTCCTGCGCCGTCCTCTGGGCCTCCTCCTTGTGGGATGTGCCTGGAACACCTCCTGCGGGAGGCGTCCCGGAGACATCTGGTATAGATGGCGGAACCCTCTCAACTGACTCCTCTCGATGTGGAGGAGCAGTGGCTCTAATTGGATGATATCCTCCTCCTGGATGGCCGAGCTCCTCACCCTATCTCTAAGGGAGTGTCTGGCCACCCTACGGAGGCTCATTACGGCCGCTTGTATCCGGGATCTCGTTCTTGCCCATAGGTGAGCGTAGGAACATAGACCAACCGGTAAGTCAAAAGCTTTGCTATTTGGCTCAGCTCTCTCTTCACCACAACGGACCAGCACAGAGTCCTCATTACTCCAATAACATAATTATACATCATAATCCATCTTATCATTGCTTAATTCATCAAGGGGAAGATGTTCAGTAAAGTCTGATCAGATCTGTTTTATATGTAAAATGGTACTCATAAAGAACGATGAGGCTCCTTCTTGTCGCTTCTCCAACCCAAAAATCTGAATTACAATTTTTAATCTGATGCTCGATTAAAACTGTCCAACTTCTGTCCCTACAGCATAAATCCAACATTTGAATCAGAGAAATGAGCCAACAGTTTTTATTGGGACCATATGAATGGCTTAGGCTGAACATTGTTTCCATTGCTGTCATAACATACTGTTCTGACATCAGCACTGACGGCACATCCCAAGTGAGCAGGCATTCATCATCAGCTAGAAAAAGTATAGTAACATAAGCAACAGGACAAGTAAGATTCAGAGTCTTCTCACACCGAACATCCATCTCTTTATCACTGTGCTGCAGTCTGGTGCTGGTACTGTCCGAATCATGAAGCTGTGATTAACACAGGATCACTTAGAAGATATGGAATCAAGAGTTCTCAGATAAGTAGATACAGTACATAGTGGTGGAGTGGATTCATGGGATTCTTTCACATTTAACAGATCCAGTCATAATTCTGAGTCACGATTTTGTAATTTATTAAGTTATTTGCTGACAAATTAGCTGGTTTTCAAAATATGCTATGTCTTTGAAAAGTTTTGCAGTAAAAGCAATTGTACATTTATTCCACACATATGAAAACATCAGTCTATCAGATCACCAGAGATCCGGTGAGCCATCCCCAGGCCTATATAATAAACTGAAAATGAAAACACATTACACATTTATTTGAGGATATATTTTTTCAAATTATCACAAGATGATGATGAAAATACAAATTGTGATCCCTACTTTTTATATTGGTGTCTTCAAATGGATGTGCATGGGTTGTGCAGAAATTCATGTCAGTTTTACCTGAAATAAGGATTACTACAATTGCATCCTTATTTTTATTTTTATTGTAACTTATTAGATTTAAATCATGTCACATTGAAATTTTGAGTAGAAAAAAAGCTGATACAAATTAAAAAAAAATCACAAAATGTAAAATCCGTAAAAAAAGAAATCATTGTTTGTTGTAAGAATTTATGCAAATACATATCCAATAAGCAAATTTTTTTATAATAAGCATCTTTTTTAAAATTGGGTTCTGCTCATGAGCAGTAAATATCATACCTCTAGAAGGCTAGGTAACTCAATTAACTTTTCGGCTTACTTTTCCAGCTAACAGAGCTCATTTCTATTATCTTAACAGAGCTCCCACCTTAAAAGCATAAGTAAAAAGGGTTTATTGGAACACTGTTTAATAAACCTTTAAACTGCAATCATGTGTGTATAAGATTGTTATTTACCATCCAGGTAATCAGCACTAAGACTGAGCTGGTGTGAGATCTGTATGATACCTTGTCAGTGGAAGGTAAGTTATTGTAGAAACACAATAAAAAGCATTTATTTTGATTCTTACTATTAACTCTGTAGCAGGAAGGGACTGGCAGGATTGGCTCCACAGGTTCTGTTTTAAAGAACATCTCACATGCAAAGGTCACTATTACAGCATGTGGACAGACTTGGTTTTCATTTCAAATAACCACGACCTCTATCTAAATTCAACCTGGAAAGACTCACAAAGAAAAGACAGGGATGCAATTAGAAAAGGTTTTTAGTGAATGTTTATATCTTTGGTTCTCAGACCCCAGTGGAAGACGTGAATGCTGAGAATGACATGCTCTTGAATAAACATCTTAGGGTTAGATTTAAAGATGTCTTCCATGTTGAATTTTCGTTAAACTCCATTAACCATAATAAAAAAACTGCATTTGAGTGTTTATATGAAAGACAGCTGCTGGCTATTGGACCAAAATCTGTTTCATCAACGCGAAGAGGCTAAGAAACGTACAAAATCTCCTACAGGTAAGATATTGACCGGTAATAAGATCTCAACAGAACCCTACTTCAAAAAATGTATACTGATCTTTATTTTGATTCCTAGAAACAATCTCAAGCCCGCCTGTTATGGCCCACACAGGTCCCAACCCTAATTTGGGAACTATTGTTTCAGACTTATTTGTTTGTTTTTGTCAGGTACATTTATTGCTGCTAGTGACTTGTAATATGTGGTGTTTTTGCTTTTTTATGTCATTATCCTTGCATATGTTATTGGTTTGACTCCAATGTAAAACTGAATGATTGTGAATACAATAAGTACAATAAAACTATAATTTGGCATGAACAGCACGGCCAACCTGATCCCACAAGTCTTCAGTGGGGTTGAGGTCAGGACTGCAGGCAGGCCTTTCCAACCCCTACTTCCTAAATTCTGGAGGTAGGGACCCAGCACTTATGGTGCATTACATTTGTACTTGGAAGTCAGAATTCCAACCTCCAAGTAGGAAATTTCAACTGGAGCACCCCTGAAAGTTGCAATTATCAGTTGGTATGTCTGGGCAACATGACCATAACCTACTTCTGCATTCAAGATGGCTGGTACTCGCACCAGCAGTAATAAAACATTCTTACCTTGACTGTTTGTAGCAGTTCTTTTTTATTCAATGTAACATTTAGTCAGTCGTACACGTAACACTTTTCACTGTCTATAAGACAAGATGTTTTAACGCTGTTTATATACATGAAATACTGCGTAGAAGTGTTATTGTCATTGTTATAATGGCCATATATGGGCAATGAAGAGAGATTACGTCATTCAGACATCCCAGATCTGAGATAAATGGAAAGTGGCATTATATTCTATAGGATATAGTGTAGTCCCTAATAGTGGAGATATGGGATAGCCTTGGGTTGATAGCCTTGGTAATCTCATCCCTCGATTTCTCTACATTTACATTGCTTCCAATGACAACAACTGTTGTTTTTCTAGTAAGGAATATGTTGCTCCACATCATCACACTGCCTCTACCAAAAGCTGCTTGGCATTGTTAGAGAGGATTTTACAAGTTTGACATGGGCTATTGCACTTGCAAGGTGTAAAATGTGTTCTGAGCCACTTTGTGACATGGTGCACCATTCTATTGAAAAACACAGATCATCACAAAATATGCCTTGCATTGTTGTTCTTGTAGAACAGTTTATTCCCAGGCTGTATTCATGACTCTGTTCTGTGACTAAGGAAGCCAGAATTGCAAATAAATGTGCCAGACTTGTGAGAGATGGAGAGGCTACCCCACACATGGATTGCATGTAAATATTTTACTGGAGGGATGACACAGGACCTATGATGGCTCTAGTCATTTCTTCTTCAGAAATAATATTTCCCCAGCTTAAATGCCCCTGGTCGGGTCTCCCTTGACAAACAGGCTCTTGGTGACGGGTCAGACAAAGAGCGGTTCAAGAACCCCTCATGACGACTACTAAATCGAGGCACGTGACGTCGCATGGTACGGCGGAGCCGGGGTCCCAACTGGAGCCAGGCCTGGGGTTGGGACTCGTCGGAGAGCGCCTGGTGGCTGGGTTGCTCCTCGCGGGACCCGGCCGGGCCAAGCCCAAACAAGAGACGCGAGGCCATCCTCCAGTGGGCCCACCACCTGCAGGGGGAACCGTGAGGGACCGGTGCAAAGAGGATTGGGCGGCGGACCAAGGTGGAGACCTCGGCGGCCTGATCCTCAGATGCTTAGGCTGGCTCTAGGGACGTAGAATGTCACCTCGCTGGAGGAGAAGGAGCCTGAGCTTGTGCGGGAGGTTGAGATATCGACTAGACGTTTAGTCGAGACTAGTCAAGACTAGTCGGGCTCGCCTTCACACACAGCTTGGGCTCTGGAACCCATCTCCTCGAGAGGGGCTGGACTCTTTTCTACTCTGGAGTGGCCCACAGGGAGAGGCGGCGGGCTGGGGTGGGTTTGCTTGTTGCCCCCCAGCTCAGCCGTCTCGTGTTGGGATTTACCCCAGTGGATGAGAGGGTCGCATCCCTGCGCTTTCGGTTTGGGGACAGGTCTCTGACTGACATTTCGGCTTACGGGCCGAGTGGTAGTGCGGAGTATCCGGCCTTCTTGGCGTACCTGTCGGGGGTGCTGGATAGGGCCTCTCCCGGGGACTCCATTATTCTGCTGGGGGACTTCATCGCTCACGTGGGAAACGACAGTGACACCTGGAGAGGCATGATCGGGAGGAATGGCCTCCCCGATCTGAATCCGAGTGGTGTTTTGTTATTGGACTTCTGTGCTAGTCACGGATTGTCCATAATGAACACCATGTTCAAACATAAGGCTGTCCATCAGTGCACTTGGTACCAGGACACCCTAGGCAGGAGGAGGATCGACTTTGTTGTCGTATCATCAGATCTTCGGCCGCATGTTTTGAACACTCGGGTGAAGAGAGGGGCTGAGCTGTCCACTGAGTAGCTCTGTTACTTTTAATTTTGATTTATTCTTTTTTGGAAACTCAAATTCCTCTTGTGGTGGATACAGTTGATTTTTTTTGGACGACTGTCTTCTCTGGTGTCGGATGCTGTGCAGCTGGGAGGATTTTTCCTAATACTTTTCTACTTTTGGACATTTGTGATGATGCATTGCCATGACAATGGGGTTGTTTCTTATCACTGCGAGCAGCTGATTAATATCTCAAAAACACAAATAATACTTCAGCTACAACTCCAAATCCCTGATGAGTTGAAAAGGAGACGCCGTGGATGCAGAGCAGGAGCTAAGAGAAGAGAGAGAAGGAAGAAGTTCAAACCATCTCTTCCGTCGATTATGATGGGCAATGTGAGATCATTGGGAAACAAGTTGGATAAACTCCAAGCCCTACCAAGGACCCAGCTAGAGTACCGGAAATGTAGTATTATGGTTTTACCGAGACATGGCTCCAGGATCATATCCCCAACTCCAGCGTCTCTCTGCCGGGCCTTTTAACCATACAAGCAGACAGAGATTTAAAGAGGAGCGGCAAATGTAAAGGAGGTGGACTGGTAGTACTTGTGAACAACAGATGGTGTAATCCAGGACATGTTACTGTGAAGTGCTGTCTCTGCAGTCCAGATATTTTAGGAGGTTTTTATAGGTTGCCTTAGCCAAGTTTATTAAAACAGCGCCCCTGGGGCTCGTGCTGAGCCACTAAAATCAACCTAGCCCATATACCAAGAACCAGTTGTAAAATTAGGGAATGAGCAGCCGTGAACAAAAGTGACTGTTGAAAGTGTGGATGACTGCGATAAGCTACTCAGTCGTCCAGACCACCAGTTGAAAAAGGGCAAGACTTTTGTATGAAGGCTTTCAGAGGCTAGGTGAGTCACTTCCCACACCAGCTTAAACAGAACTTTCATTAAACCTGCTTAGTAAGACCTTTCAGGTTTGGGGAAGTCCGGACCTGTTGGATGGAGAGCTGGTTTGAGCAATCCCTTTAGACATAGGGATGTAGGAGGGAGGGGTTAGCTCATCCGACAACAAAAGGTGGTAGCGGTGAGGTTTCGTCCAAATTATTTACACAGAGAGGTCATCAGTGTTTTGGCTACAGTATACATTCCACTTCTGCTGGCGGTACCGCCACCTATTGTACTTCATTGTATAACTCCACCCACTATATTCTATGTTTTAGTTTTGTATTTCATAAAAATAAGAACAATGCTTTATTTATAATACTTTTGATTTCCCCCCTATCTCCCCTCTGTTCCTAATATTCCTTTTAGACTGAATTATCTCCCATTGCCTTTTTCCGTCATCCAATCCCGGCACCACGTTTACTGGCAGCGAGGAGTGTGACAGCGCATGCGCAACGCGAATCAACTAACTCTGTGCTCCACTAACCAGCCTGAGATCAAGTGACACCAAGTCGCTGATGTAAATTCGTATTCTCATAGAAAAGAAATCGTATTCACAAATTGTTATTGCATATTGTATTCATAAAGAATAAACCATAACTGTAAACTTGAACTTTGTGTTTGTAATTTCTTGAAGCTGTAACATTTATTTTGTATTCTTATAGAGAAAATATACAATACCTCTTTTGGATTTTACTTGTGCACAACTATTGACTAATATGCACACATTTCCGTCTTTACATACACATTGTTTTTGACAGCGTTCTTACCTCATAGACCCCCTTGTCTTGTACCAAAGAAAACTCCTCAATGACTATAGACCTGTTTCCCTGACATCCCACATCATGAAGGTCCGAGAGAGACTCCTGATGGCCCACCTGAGTAAGCAAACAATAAACTATCAGGACCCCCTTCAGTTTGCTTATCACGAGGAGTTGGAGTTGAAGATTAAATCTTACGCCTGCTTCAACAAACTCACTGTCATCTGGACAAAGCCAGTAGCACTGTGAGGATCATGTTCTTTGATTTCTCCAGTGCATTTAACACAATTCTGCCTGATTTCCTTTGTCAGAAACTCCAGAAGACTCAGGTGGAGGCCTCAACAATTTCCTGGATCAAAGACTACCTGACAAACAGACCACAGTTTGTGAGACTGAAGGGTTGTGAGTCTAACCAGGTAGTCAGCAGCACAGGAGCACCACAGGGGACGGTACTCTCACCATTCCTCTTCACTCTGTACACCTCAGACTTCCAGTACAAGACAGACTCCTGTCATCTGCAGAAATACTCGGATGATTCTGCAGTTGTGGGGTGGATCAGAGATGGACAAGATGATGAGTACAGGAAGGTGGTGGACCGCTTTGTGGCATGCTGTGGAAACAATCATCTCATTTTGAACGTGACTAAACAAAGGAGATGATTGTAGATTTTAAGAGAAACAGGGATAAGTCGAAAACTATTTCTATCATGGGAGAAGAGGTGGAGGTGGTGGAGGAGTATAAATACCTCGGTGTTCACCTGGACAACAAACTGGAGTGGAGATGCAACTGTGAAGCCATCTACAAGAAGGGACAGAGCAGACTGTACTTCTTGAGGAAGCTTGGGTCCTTTGGTGTTTGCAGCAAGATGCTGCAGATCTTCTATAAGTCTGTTGTGGAGAGTGTGATATCTTCTGCCATCATCTGCTGGGGAAGCAGCATCAGAGCCACGGACTTAAAAAAGCTCAACAAGCTGATAAAGAAGGCTGCCTCTATTCTGGGGACTCCTCTAGAATCTCTGGAGATCATTGTACAAAAAAGGATTCTTCATAAAATGAAGAACATTATGGAGAACCCTGAGCATCCTCTTCATGAGACTGTTGTACAACAACAGAGTGTCTTCAGTCAGAGGCTTCTTCAGATCTGCTGTAAGACGGAGCGCTACAGGAGATCCTTCCTGCCCACAGACATCAGCATCTACAACGGCTCTTTAAAGAAACCTTCATAATGAGCTACAACAACATTTAATTTCCCTTTGGGATTAATAAAGTATTTTTGAATTAAATTGAATTAATACACATCTGGTTATTCTAAAGGACAAAATAACAATATGAATTTTCATCGCAAAGTTTACACATACAACATTTGTGTGAGTGCTAAAGTCTTGGGCTTCCTGGACATTCATTGTGTCCAATTTCTCTGATCCACATGTATGAATGGCTCTTTGCTGTGCTTTGCTGAGCTCAATTTGACAAATGAGATCAAGTATTGCTAAATGGGAACCAAAAATGAATCTTAAGTTAAAACAGTGAAATTATATCCAAGCTCATGCATGAAATGTTAGATAGTGTTGCACTGTACAAAATGGTTGCCGAATACACAGTTTTTGTACTTGAAAATTAAAAATTTGGGGCGATAACCCATAGAGAGTCTTTCTGTCTCTGCAACTTCTACAAAAAAAGGAACTACAATCTTCTGCTTTTCTGTTCTGACAAGAGAGATAATATTCTACAGTGTCACTGTTGGTGCAGATGCTCTATGTGTTTGATAAGAAAAGTCACAGTCACTGTTGTGGATGGTGTTTTCACAGCAGTTCAACCTTGGTTTCTGTAGAACTGATTTCACAATCAAGAGTCAGTCCAGTCATGTCTTGCCAGGAGTAGTCAGCAGTTAAAAAAGGGTCACACTTGGGTGGAGGGTGTGTTGGGCCCTGGTTATACTTTGGCCATTTAAACGTTAGTCAAAAGGATTGACAGGAAAAAATGAGGACCAATATTTTCTGCCCTCTGGTGTTTCCATCAGTGCAGTCAGTGCAAATGAAAACTGGAAGAAGACGACTTTGTGGTTGCAGTGGACTAGAAATGACTAGTAGAAAATCACACATCAACACGTCTTCAGAGGCAAACCACAGATAAGACGACTGCACTCTCTTGACATGCAATCCACCAAACCGTCTTCCCTCCCCGTTTCTCACTGGAGAAAAGATTCATGTTAAAATCTTCCTCTATATATGCATCACAAAATCCTTGTAAATGCTCTGATCATCTGCTTCCCCCCATAAACGTCAAATGGTGTGTGACATGTGCAACCTGCATCTGCTTAAAAATGTTTTCAGACTTCACCTTCTCATTTCTAGGTGACAAACTCGTGCAAACGGCCGAGTGTGTAAAAACATAAAAAGTACTCAGAAAATCAAATCAGTTCTGCTAAAATAAAACTGGCCCCTACTAAGTTTGATGCAAGGGAGAATATATGAAAAACGGCAGAAGTGGTGCTGAGATGAGTTTTCAGTGTGAAAACACAATTGCTGCTTTTCCCCTTACACCATTAGAAAAGTCTCCCAGCCTGTGCAACAACAGAGAGGTGTGTTTTTCTGTGAAAAAGTGATAAGAACTCGCTTTAAAGGTGAATGACAAAGAAATAATCTGAGAATAATTGTGGCAATGGAACTGTTTTTGACAGTTTTTGGCATTACTGAAGGTAAAACAAAAATAATACAGAAAGCTAAGGAAAAGCTCTACAACATTTGGAATGATTGATAAATACACAGAGACAAAAATGATCGGAAAGCCGATTTAAGCTTGACTGTGCCTGTTGAACTCTGACCTTTCAAATAGTTGCTTCGCCTCCTCGGGCACACAATGACCAGGAAACACACCGCAGCTTTTTTACGTCTACAAACCAACGTCTCCGGCCAGATTCTTGGTGTTAGAGGGGTGAAATTTACAACCAGAAACGGCTGCAATGCCTGCAAACAAGGGGAGCTGCTGATCACAAAGATGGATTGAGGGGGGGGGACGGGTTGATTTGTGGAGTGTTTACAACATGTTGAGCGAAAGTTCATCTTACATTTTCTTCTCTTGTTCCTCATAATCTGCAACCCTGCTGACCCTGGAGTTCAGAGTTAAACTGGAACCTTTAACTGGTTGGCTGTTAAACAAAACCCTACAAAGTTACAGTATGCAAGATTTAAGTTGAGAAAAGGTGTGAAAACCAACGCGTTTGTGTGTGAAAGAAGAACGGTCTTGCAGTCAGTAGCGTCCAGTAAATCATTCATTGTGTTCACACTCTGTGCCTATCTGGTGGCTGCAGGTGGTATCAGACTGGAAGCTTGATGAGGTTCGGCCCACCACTCCCAGTAGGTGGGGTGCCAATGCCGGGGGTTTGCATGCAGTCAAATCCTCTGTCTGGTTGGAAACTTCAGGACACAAGGAGAGGGAGTGACACCTTATGGCTTAGTTTGAGGCAAAGGCGTGGAGAGAGTTTAAAACAAAAAGAAAGGGGTGTTAAAGTGCGGTTAGTGCTTTAGAGCCAAAGGAACGTGTGAGAGGATAAGATAGCACAATGTGGTTTTCATTCAGATACCGCACCGAGAGGGGGTGCAGAGGTGAACGCTCACTCTCGGAGAGTGGAACTATGCAGGGATGTGAATGCAGGAAAGTCAGTTGAGCCACAACAGGCCATCACTGCATGAATCCATTACAAGCAGTGCAGTCAGAGAAATCCTCCATCTGCTGCAGTGCATGAGGTCTGGTTGGAAAGTTCAACTCAAATCTTGATTTCTAGAACAAATCTCCAGCAGTAACCTCAAGTGAAATAGGCATGCTTCACTTCTCAACAACAGAGTGTGCTTAGGACAAACTAACTGCAGACTGAAGGTTGTGAATAACTGAAATGGAAAAGATGACAGTTTGTTTTCAAATGTTTTTCCAAAGAAAACAATGAAAACTGTGGTCTGCATTTGTATTCCGTTAATAATTTCTAGAACCCACTAAAACAGCAGATACTTTGCCATTCATCTTGAACAGCTTTGCATAACCAGAGACAGAAATCTGGGCCCATTCTTTTTTGATAAAATATTATCTGAGAACTTAAGTTTTCAAGTCTTGCCATGAATCTTTAAGAGGATTTAGCCAATTGGGTCATTCCAACACATGAATCTGCTTTGATCTAAACAATGCACTCTGCCCTAGACTCAAGTCTTTTGCAGCCTCCAACAGGGTTTCTTCCAGGATTGTTCTGTATTTATCTCTGTCCTTCTCTCCATCAGTTTTGGCAAACTTCCTTGTCCCTGCAAAAAAAAAAAAAAAAACAACTATTCCCACAGCATGATGCCATCACAGCCATGATTTACTGGGAAAATGGACAAAAACCCTTTGGTCTCATCTGATCAGAGCGTCTTCTTCCATGTTTGCTTTGTTCCTTACAAGTCTGAGCAATGGGACTTCTAATAGCTTTCTCTCAGCCAGGAACCTTCTTCTTGCTACTCTTTAATAAATGTGTAGAGTACACCACTAATAGCTGTCATCCCAACAGATTCTCCCACCTGAGCTGTGGAATCTGTGCAGCTCCTCCAGAGTAACATTAGCCTCTTGGCTGCTTCTCTCATTAATGCTCTCCTTGCCCAGCCTGTCAGTGTAGGTGGCCGACTCTTAGTAGTTGTGGCAATCTTTTCCAGAACTCTGAGAGATGCTTAAAGCTTGGATATTCTTTTAAAACCTAACCCTGCGTTCAACTTCACCACAACCTTCTCCCTGACCTGTCTGCTCTGCTCCTTGGTCTCCATCCATGATGCTGTTTGTTCAATGATATTCTTTAACAAACCTCTGAGGGCTTCACTCAACAGCTGTGCTTATAAGAGATAAAATTATCCTCTTTTTGATAATTCCATTTAATTTTATTATGATGTGTCAAACTAAAGTGGCTGCAGATAAATGCTTGCCTTCATCTTTTATATTGTTTTTTTTTTGTAAATGTTTAAAAATCCATGCATTGTTTTCATTTCCCTTCACAATTTAGTACCACTTTGTTGTTGGTTTATGACAAACAATTTCAATAAAAGACACTGAAGTTTGTCATCATTTAAATAGCCATTAAAAATGTGAAGATGTTCAGGGCGTATTTATGTTCGAGAGATATTGTATCCTGTACATGCAGGTGCAGGCAAGATTGCTACTGATGCTTTAAATGAAAATCAAGACATCAGCTGATGGGCTGCTGTGCTCTCTGCTCCTTGTAAACATTCACATACATGTGGTGCAAACGCTGCAGCCTCAGGTGTATCTAAAAATTACTAGGAGTCCCCCCGCACTGTCTCAAGGGCCAAAAAGGGGTTTGAGGTTGAGCCTGAGAAAATAACCTCATGGCTTTGCTCAGTACAGATGGCTTTATTTAACCCTGAGCGTGCATGATCTCTATGACCTTTGACAGAGGTAGACAGCTGCAACAAAAAGGGAAAGCATTTATAAAAAAAAGGAAAGTCATACCACCACTGCACACACTGGGCCTCTGCTTCAATCACATACTCGCTTTAATAGTCAAAGATCAAGAATCAGGCCTGTGGTGGAGGCTGGGGGAGGGAGGGGAGGTGAAGGGGACGCAAGTGAGAAGGCTGTGGCAGCACTGATAGCGTCCTATCGACTCTGCCTTTGGTTTCCTGTTCTGAGTCAGTATGTAACCCTGAGACTAACATGTCACATTGCACTGCCCATGTTCAGATTAAAACATAGAGTCTGGCATTTACATCTGGTCTTAATAGTCATTTAATGCATAATTAAACATATTTTATGAGGGGTTTGCAAAATTGGAAGAAATTATGAAGGTGGCATTTACAGCTTTTTGTCTTGTTTACCTTCTGAGAAAAATACTTTGTGATCAGAACGTGTGACCATGTCCTCTCATTAGAGGAAGGGGAGGTGAGAGTTTGGCCATAAAATTCTAATGCAGGCAAAGAGTTATATAGTTATTTCTTTTAACGCTTTTCTCTATTAAAACCTTCAAATTTAAGTTGTTTTTTAAGTGGGCTGAAAAACAGTAATCAGTTTGAAAAAAGGTTAAATGAAAGGCAAATTTATTTGTAAAACACAATAAACCTGGTTTTGAGCTTGAGGTGTAAATTAGGCAATCCAAACCCCTCAATGGAGAAGGAAGTCCAGTTTTAAAAGGCAACATAATTTATTTAAGTTCAATGCAAATAGAGAATGATTCGAGCTCTGCTAGACTACTTTATCAAAACATGAATCAGTGTTTTCGTGTTTCTGTCATGGGTGACTAACAGGAAAAATTATTTCTGTGGGGAGGGGGAAAACATGAAACTGTGTGTGTGTGTGAGAGAGAGATAGTAATAAAGTGTCAAAGACATAGTAGTGTGGTTATTTCAGAAGAAGCTGTTTGTGGTGACGTTCTGCAGTTTTAGGGAGCATTTGGACGCTCATACACACTAGGACATAGTGTGTTCTCAGAGCTGGGACATGGTACCTGCAGTATCACGGCTCTGTGAGTATGAGACATGTGTTTCAGCTTCATGCCTCGCCTATCTACCTTCTGATTGCAGTTCTCTAAATTGCTGCAGCTGCTGCAAACAAACTCTGTTCCCAGAACAAGCTAAAAAAGAATTGATGTTGCTTTGCTTCTTTTAACTGACCTTAAACAGGTTCCAGAACCATTGCAATGATTTGCATTCACAGAGCTTGACAGATTTCTGCTGAAAACGTGTTGCCTATATGTGATTTAACCTTTCCTTACCATTCTATATGGCACTGATCACATTCATACCTTCCTTCTTGTTCCATGGGTAGCCCAACTGGGCCTCAGCCTGGGGTGGTAAGGCAGCGAAGACTTTAATGATGTAAAACAATAAGGCTGAAGTCAGTGCAGGTAAGCTGAAGCAGTGTAACTGTAAGGTGATACCTGCTCTCCCCACTACCAGGCTGTTGTGCGTCTCATTAACAGGATCACTTTTCAACCAGGCAAACAATCAGGTCGTTATCCATCAGAACCGAGCCCAGCTGAACAGCTATAACAAAAACATTTAATGAATTTATAATTATCCAATAAGTGTCTTAAAAGAGGACTGTTTTTAGTTAGGGGCACTTCTAGGGAGTTTATTAAAATGGGGCCCAATAATAATCTTTTGGTGCTACACTAAAATATTCAGATGTTAAGGAGTTTTGTTTAGGCATATTAGGTCTGATTAACACACATCTTGATTCTGCTTTGGTTGTTTTAAACACCCTGATAACCTGTAAGGTCTTGTTTTCAAGTACTGTCATAAAAATCAGCCAATTAGATCCTCTAGGGGAGTAGATCCCCAAAAGTTTTGAAATCCTTCCCATAAATGTCCATAAAATATTGAAGATCTGCTAATATTTTAACCTAAATATCTAATCGTGGTTTTTTTAATGGCGTTGCCACGTGTGAGTGGACATTCAAAAAGGGGCACTGTACAGGAAGAAAGTAGCATACAAGACAAATAATTTTGCACCTCATCTGAGCATGTGATTTCCTCTCTTAAATGCATGTCTAGGACATCCAATCTCAGTCTGACTTTTGTTTAAAACTCTAAAATTAAGATTCATTCTAAACATATTTTGTCTGTTTTACTTCACTAATTAAAACGCACAAAATGAAACGCACTCAGGAAGTTTATATCCAAGTTATCACTCTTGGAGAGTAATACAGATGACCAAAAACATCATAAGCTATTGCTAATCTAATCCTCCGGTGTCCAACAGGATCTATTGGGGGGTCTGGCCACGCTTTTGGCAACGTGCCCGCGGCGACACCTGGTGAACGATACGGCTTGTTTGCGCATGCGTAATGGTCAGCCAAAAATCCCAACGCCGTCTCGCTTGAAAAGTAGTTGTGTTGTAATCTGTCCAGAGAAACGGTCAGAGCAGCTCAGGGGGAGAGAGCAGTAATTTAGACCCGAGGAGTTTCTGAGTCCAGCAACATGCCGAGGTCCTTCCTGGTTAAGAGCAAGAGGGCCCACAGCTATCACCAGCCCCGCTACCTGGACGATGACTACACCAGACTGGACACTATTCTGGCACACGTATGCGCAGGTGGGTACATATGTGGGTAATTACCACCGGGAACTGGAGTACAGGGGCGAGTTTTTTGTTTGTTTGTTTTTCAACGAAATTATTAAAACTAAATAAATGATACATTTCCTGTGCTGTCAGCAGCAAACAGATCTCAGGGGGAGTTTGCATCCAAACTGGAACCCGAGGAAAACTTGAGCGCCGGCGCTGACAGAGAGTCCCCCGGATCGAGCCGGCGGTCCCGGGGGTCGCTGTCCTCCAGCTCCCCGCTGAGCTGTGGAGGCAGCGTGTGCGAACGGTCCTCCGACTGTGATTTCTGGCGTCCACCGTCTCCTTCCTCCTCACCAGGTTTGCACGAACCTGCTTCATCCAGTGAAAAGTTTGGCAAAGTTTGTTAAAGCTATTTCTTCCGACGGGGAATTAGCTTTTTAGCAAATCTTTCTAATTCTTTTCGTTCATATTCATTGTTTTGGTTACGTTATCTGTAATAATAATAATAAAAATAATGTATTATTATTATTTTTATTATTATGCAGCATATTTGAAATAATGTCCAAGCTTGAAGAATTAGTTTTTTGATATAGATTTGTTTTAAAAACGAGGGAGAAATGATGAAACAAACTGATTAATACTGATTATTGACCCAAGACACTCATGAACATGATGGTGATAATATTTGGATCAAAGTCATTTAACATTTTTTTTTACTTAGTCTGATTCTTGCATATTTTTGATGGTGGTAAATGTCACGAGTCTCTTAAAGCCATTTTCTGTTGTTCTGTGTTTTCATCGTTACGCAATGCTTGGATGTTAGGCAGTCGCATGCTAGTATTGAAACATGATTTCCAAAATGATCCTCCTCAGACTCCGAGAAATCTCCCACACCCACAGCGGAAGACGCCCCCTTCAACATCCCGCTCCTTCCTTACTCCTGGTCGGCTTACTCTCGCTCAGATCTGAGGCATCTGGCTCAGGGGCCTTATCAGCGCCAACCGCACCTCCGGGCCCACGCGGGGTCCCGCTCACCCGCAGCGGGCATCTACGGGACAGAGCACGGCGGCGGCAGTGAGCGGGTTTACGCGCAGCGGGGCCTCGGGACCGGGTGTTACCAGGAGTATTCCCCGTGCGCGGCCCGCGGGATCTACAGGATGCGGGACGGCGGGGAGTTGTACGCAAAGGCCAAGAAGAAGGAAATCAAATCTGAGGATGATTTTATGCACTCTAACCTCGAGGAAAACGGATCGTATAAGTGCATCAAATGCTGCAAGGTAGCAGTTTGTTTCAGTTTCACTGACATATTGGGAAATCCAAATTTAATTTGAGATGAGCAATTTTCTTAAAGTTTCTAATTATTCCCATACTTTTCCGTTCAAAGATATGTTAATTTATTATATTATTTTCCATATATTTCTATTTTATTGTATTTTATTTATTCTATATTATGGTATTGTATTCTATTTGTTCTGTATTGTATGTTTTTCCAAAGGTTTTCTCCACGCCTCATGGCCTGGAGGTTCATGTTCGGCGCTCACACAGCGGGACAAGGCCGTTTGAGTGCGGGATCTGCGGGAAAACCTTCGGACACGCAGTGAGCCTGGATCAGCACCGAGCGGTTCACTCACAGGTACCAGCCTCATACTGAAAAGATCCACAACAAGACGTTGCTCAGAGGCTTTAATAGGCCTGCAAGGCTAGACTTTGCAAAAGGCCGTAAAGGATTTTAGTTACCAAAAACTTTAGGTGGGGCTAGAATATGATCAAAAAGTTAATTTGTTTCAGTTATTCAAGTATTGCAACTCAATTTTATTCAGTTTATTATTATAGCGACAATTTACAATAAATGTTGTCTCAAAGCACTTTACAAAACTCAGTTCAATCGAAATACACGGATTTCAAGTCAAGTACACACAATCTAATTTATCCCATTTATCAAACAATGCAGTCAAGTTCAGTTCATTATTCAAATTGGTTAAAAAGTTTTTCTATCTAAGGAAACCCCGCAGTTTGCATCGAGTCAGAGATTTGTAGCATTCACTCCTCCTGGATGAGCATGTAGCGACAGTGGAGAGGAAAAACTCCCTTTTAACAGGAAGAAACCTCCAACAGAACCAGGCTCAGTGTGAGCGGCCATCTGCCACGACCAACAGGGGGTTTGAGAGAACAGAGCAGAGACACAAAGAGAACACAGAAGCACTGATCCAGTTGTACTTTTTATGGGAAAGAAAAGTAATCCGTTAAAGGCACCAGTAGCTCCTTTAGTGGCTTCATTTAGGACAGAAAGACAGTTAAACAGACAAGCTTTGAGCCAGTTTTCATAGAGTATGAAAGAAAGCACATACAGTTAGTCACAGAAGACACTCAGCTAATAGCTTCGTCTAGAAGAGAGACAAGGTTAAACACTGAAAGACGGGGCCAAGTATATCATCTATAGAAGGAGAAAATTAAGCTGTTGGCAGCAGCAGCTTAGCCTATGCCCCCTCCACGAAGGTGCCACAGCTAAACACAGATCCAGACCAAGAGTAGCTTCTAATAAAATAACTTTATGTGCTCTCTCTGTTTTTTAACAGCTGAAACGACAGCAAATAATGCAAAATGGGAAAGTAGTAGGAGAATGTAGGAGAGAGAGTGAAAGTGGTCATTTTGTCCTCCAGCAGTCTAAGCCTATAGCAGCATAACTACAGAGATAGCTCAGGATAACCTAAGCCACTAACTATAAGCTTTATCAAAAAGAAAAGTTTTAAGCCTAGCCTTAAAAGTAGACAGGGTGTCTGCCTCATGGACTAAATCTGGGATCTGGTTCCACAAGAGAGGAGCTTGATAACTAAAAGATCTGCCTCCCATTCTACTTCTAGAGACTCTAGGAACCACCAGTGAATCTGCAGTCTGAGAACGAAGTGCTTTGTTAGGAACATATGGAACAATCAGATCTCTGATGTATGATGGAGCTAGATCATTAAGGGCTTTATATGTGAGGAGGAAAGTTTTAAATTCTATTCTGGATTTAACAGGGAGCCAATGAAGGGAAGCTAAAATAGGAGAAATACGATCTCTCTTTGTAATTTTCATCAGAACTCTAGCTGCAGCATTTTGAATCAGCTGAAGGCTTTTAACTGCATTTTCTGGACATCCTGATAGTAAAGAATTACAATAGTCCAGCCTTGAAGTAACAAATGCATGGACTAGTTTTTCAGCGTCACTCCTGGACAGGATATTTCTAATTTTGGCAATGTTCCGGAGGTGAAAGAAGGAAATCCTAGAAACTTGTTTAATATAGGATTTAAATGACATGTCCTGGTCAAAAGTAACAAGGTTTTTTACTTTATTTCCGGAGGTCAATTTAATGCTATCCAGGTTAAGTGATTGACTAAGCATTTTCTTTTTGAAAGACTCCGGTCCAAAGACGACAATTTCTGTCTTGTCTGAATTTAGAAGCAGAAAATTTAAAGTCATCCAAGTTTTTATATCTTCAAGACATGCCTGTAGTCTATCTAACTGGTTGGGCTCATCAGGATTTATGGATAAGTAAAGCTGAGTATCATCAGCGTAACAGTAAAAATGTATCCCATGCTGCCTGATAATTTTACCTATTGGATAAATATATATATAGTGAAGAGAATTGGTCCAAGTACTGAACCCTGTGGTACTCCACAATTAACCCTGGAGTTTAAAGATGATTTATCATTTACATAAACAAACTGGAATCTGTCAGACAGATAAGATTTAAACCAGCCTAGCGCTGTTCCCCTGATCCCTACACCATATTCCAGCCTTTTTAAGAGAATATTATGGTCGACTGTATCAAATGCAGCACTGAGATCTAACAGAACCAGAACAGACACAAGTCCATTATCTGAGGCCATAAGAATACCATTAGTGACTTTCAGCAGAGCTGTTTCAGTGCTATGATGATCTCTGAAACCTGACTGAAACTCTTCAAACAGGTCATTGCTGTGTAAATGCTCATACATTTGATTAGCAACAATTTTCTCAAGAATTTTAGATAAGAACGGAAGATTGGATATAGGTCTGTAATTTTTCAAGTCATCTCGATCAAGCAAAGGTTTCTAAGTAAAGGTTTAATTACAGCTACCTTAAAAGCCTGTGGTACATATCCATTTACTAAGGATAAATTAATCATACCTAAAATGGGGCTGGTAATCAGAGGGAACACTTCCTTAAATAATTTGGTTGGGATTGGGTCTAACATACAAGTTGAAGGTTTAGATGAAGCTAATATTTCTGATAACTCAGGAAGCGCAACTGGATCAAAACAGTCCAAACAGATCAGATTCTACAGTTATCTCCAATGCTGTCTCATTTTATATAAATCCATTACACACACATATTGGCATATTTCAAGCTTTTTTTTTACTGTTAATTTGAATGATTATGGCTTATAGTTAATAAAAACCCAAACTCATTTTATGAGAATATTTGAATCATATACTGGACTGACGAGAATGATTTTTAATACAGAACCTCATTAAGAGGTATGTCCATGTACTGTACAGTATATGGACATTACATGTCAGACTAGGCCAACTCTTCAACTGATTGGAAACTTCACTCTGGACTTCAAGCAGCTTGGATTACGCCTCTCTTCACTCTTCCTCCAGACTCTGACCTTGATTTCCACACGAAATACAAAATTCACTTTCATCTGAAAAGAAGACTTTGGACCACTGAGCAACAGGAGTGACTGAACACAAAGAATGCAACAGTTGTAGTCCATGTCCTGGATACGTCTGTGCAGAGTGGCTCTTGAAGCTCTGGCTACAGGTGCAGTCCACAGCTTGTGAATCTGCCTCAACTCTTGAAGGAGTTTAGCTTTACCATCCTTTCAAGATGGCAGTTATCTTTGTTGCTTCTGGATAGTTTTCTACCAGTTTGTCCTTCCACTCAACTTTAAATTATTATGGCTCAATACTTCGCTAAGACCTTTTATGGCTTACTTTGATAGGTTAGCAGTGTGCCATAACATATGACTTTTGGATTAAAACCAAATTTTATTGATCTTAGCTGTAAGCCATATTCATCAAAAATACCAGAAATCAATACACAAACTATACCACTCTGTGTGTAATGAATCAATGAGTTTCAATTTTTGATGGAATTACTGAGATGCTTTAATTTGTCAATTGATATAAATTTATTGAGATTCACCTGTATAATGCCTTCAGAAAGTTGATAATGTTTTGGTGAGTCACCAAAACTAAAAGCTTATATCATGAATATTATAACTATTTTTTTGTGTTTGATGTCATGATTCCTTGAACAGGAAAGGAGCTTTAGCTGTAAAATCTGTGGGAAGAGCTTTAAGCGTTCGTCCACACTCTCCACACACCTCCTCATCCACTCAGACACACGGCCCTATCCGTGTCAGTACTGCGGGAAGAGGTTCCACCAAAAGTCGGACATGAAAAAGCACACTTTTATCCACACAGGTGAAAGAGATGCACCTTAAGCTTGAAATAAGGGATTCATTTCCTTCTTCCAACATGACTGATTACTTCAACTATTTGTTCTGGTTGCAGGTGAGAAGCCGCACAAGTGCCAGGTGTGTGGGAAGGCGTTCAGTCAGAGCTCCAACCTGATCACTCACAGCAGGAAGCACACAGGCTTTAAGCCGTTCGGGTGCGACCTGTGCGGCAAAGGTTTCCAAAGGAAGGTGGACCTGAGAAGGCACAAGGAGACACAGCATGGACTGAAATGAGCAGATTTCCTTAAATTCCGCCCTTTTACTGTGCATAGGCCAGTGTTTTAGTTTTCTGCATTGACCTGCTGTTTTTTCGTACTATTTAACTGATATTTATCATTTGTTTTTACATTATTATAAGAAAGTAAATGATAAATTTCCAAGATTGAATATTTGTATTAGCTGTTTAAAATTTATTTTATTTGTTATACAAACAGGGATTAAATATTAACTTAAAGATGTCATTTGGATATTTTTTCCCTCCAGTTCCATAGTGGCAATTTTTAATATGGGCAATGTGGCTCACAACCCAGGGTGCCATTCTGTCAGGGTGACACAAACATAAAAGAAGATTAAAAAAATTATGTCATCTGTAACCCCCAAAAGTTTTGTTTTATTGGCCTTTACAGTCAATAGGGACTTGGGCCTCCCTATGATGTACCCCTGAAACAAATTACAGCCAAGCACCTGGATGCATGGCTGACACAACAAAGAAGGTAATTGAAGTAAACAAATAAATAAGCCTTGGGAAAGGCCACACACTTCCTGTTCCATGTCAGTTCCCATGCATTTCCTCCTGCTCCATCAGGAACATTTGAAGCAGACAGATGGTTCAGATTTTTCAAAACAACCAGTGTCCGCTTGATCATCAGTACCACTGCAATTACAAAAAAAATTGATTTGTTACTCTCTACTATACCTGATGGTTCTCAGGCTTTATTACTACCTGAGCTGTAGAATTTAGAAATAAGTTAAACAGAACCTGAAGCTTAACTAAAAGCAGAGCAGTGTGTCCACCCCTGAATGGCTCAAAAATGGGCCAAAATGTGTCTTAAGACTTATCCCTTACTGCCAAGTTTGTTTAGATGTAAACATCTTCGTGAAATCTGTAAGGGGGCAGATACCTTTTGAAATCACTGTATATATCTATATACAGTGTATATCTATATATATATATACTGTATATATCTATATACAGTATATATATATAGATATACACTGTATATAGATATATACAGTGTATATCTATATATATATATACTGTATATATCTATATACAGTGTATATCTATATATATATATACTGTATATATCTATATACAGTGTATATCTATATATATATATACTGTATATATCTATATACAGTATATATATATATAGAGAGAGAGATATGGCTGGAGGGACAGAAGGATGGGCTCTCACTGGGCTAAATTCATACTAGAACCACCCAAGAATGTCACTGTTGTGCTTTTCTTCGTCTCACTCCGCTGATTTTTTTCATCTCAAAGAAAAACAGAAGCGCTATGTGAAGTCATGCAGACCATCAATCACATCCCTCAATCTGCATGACACGTTAAAGCTGATATCTCTGATATTTAAGCAGAGGAACGTTTCACAGCGTGTGCCATCTGGCCAAAAATAAATATTCTCATGCAAACCAATCATTCACATACCCATATAACAAATGACATTATGGGGCCATAAAAGGCAACGTAAAGGAAGTGTGCAGGATTTGAGCAGCTTTTATTATAGTAGAAACGCCTCTAACTGCGGTAATAAGTGGCTATATCCACATGGTGTTTTCACTGGGGAAAAGCTGTGTGTGATTTTTGTTTCCTTTGCATTGCCTCTTCCTTGGTTAAATATTGAAACCTCAAGGATGTGATTTTCTCATAACTGGCCACAGATTGTATCCGTAATCCGGCTTCACAACATATACGATCAGACACATTTATTGGTACCTCTGGTAAAGTTGGATGAAAAACCTTCATTACTGTAACACAATCGCTGAAAAAAACCAACCTTTAAGTAAATTTTTTTTACTGTAAAAAAACAATGTTAAGGAATTTTTTAACAAGATCATTGGTACCACTGTTAATGTTAGTCCTGTAGTCAACATGCTTTTACAAAATACTAAAATACTGTAAAACCCTTGTTTCCAACAGCAAAACACATTGTCCTATAACATTTCACAAGGTTGGAGCATGCAGAGGGATCTTTTCTCATACCTCCCTGTATCATCCAGAGTCCTGAGGCCACCCTTATGCTCCCTTCTCTTTAGCTCCCCCACAGGTTCTGTACAGGATTTAGAGTTGAGGACTGAGAAGAAGAAAGTTGATTTTGTCTACTGAACCAGTTCTATTTAGATTAGGCCATATGTTTTGTATAATTATCCTGTTAAAAGATCCAGTAACATTCAATTTTCAGTTAAGCAGGTTAATATTCTCCATGCATTTCAAAAAGTCCATGATGCCCTGCACTTGAACAAGGTTCCCAGGCCCTTTGGAGAAGAAAAGGGTCCACATCACAGATCCTCCATAGTTTTTGTTCCATGCTACACCAGCAGTTCAGTATGCCTCCCAAACAAGCTGGCATATAGAGCAGATCTAATTGTGTTTTGTGGTGACTTGGTGACCCTAAGATGACCCTCTTAGCTGCAGTTCCCAAACCTGTTAGCTTCACATCAAAACAAAAACATACAAGCCTTTTTTTCTTCAAATGATCAATTTTTAATATGATTAAAAATATTGACTATATATCTTTAAGTCTACTTTTTGTCAGTTTGTTGAAGATTTAAACAGCTGAACTAGGCTCAGAAGGTCCTGCTCCTGTAGGCCGAGCTCCTCCATCAGAGTGTTTAAATACTGCACTGATGCTGACATCTCCAAGGCTTCACGCACCACCGCAGACACATCTGATAACCTAAAAAAATGAGTGAGAACACAAAGCAAAGCATGTGACCTCATGTCTTGAATGAGAATATCTCCCGAATTCAGTTTAACATAATGAAGAACCATAACTCTGCCAACTCTCCATACAAATATGCAATAGTGAGTGTGAGGAGCGACAGAACTGCCTCTTGGACCAGAGACAGACACGGAGGAGATCTGAGCCACAGACAACCAAAGGCCCCCCAGGGCACGGGAACCCCAGGAGGACCACTGCTGTTACTACTACAAACCACCCAGAGAAGAGCAGAGGAGAGCCCGAGGAGAACCACCCAGCAGCCACCGTGCAGAAGCCCCAGGGAGCTGCAGTGACGAGCTCACAGGCCCCGCCAGCAGCCGACTATGCCGGAACCCCAATACCCGACTTCCAACCCCAGCCCAGACCTCAACCAGAAGACCCGCTCTTTCTCTTGGCTTCCAATCCCAGATGGCAAACAGCCCGCTCAGATGTGTCTTTGATGCGTGCTGTTGTAGAATGCATTTAAAAAGAAAAACTGAACCTTCAAAGTCTACATGCAACTTAACTATTAGGAGTGGACACCAGAGGTGAGGTTAATGAAATATATTCCCCTCTGGATGCCATTAAGAGTGTCCACCCCCAGGGCCCTACACAAGCGTGTCATGAAAATGTTTTAAGTGAGAGTTGTACATTAAAATTGGGGCCCAGGCTGCCTTGGGACCACAGAGATGGAAAACCCTCGAGGCCCTCCAATGATGTACTTTGCATCATTGTAGTGGTAGTGTTATTAAGCAGACATAGCGAGGGGATAGGGATGGAAGGACTGGGGGGCAAAATACTCTCCCAGGGAGCCAGCTACCCGGCTGAAGCCAATAGGGACCCCCGTTTGTCGAGTTCCAACAAAGGAGAGAGGCACAAGCACATCCACTGGGCCCCGAGAGCCAACCAAAAACCAGGACCAACACCTCCAGCCCCCAGAAAGAAATTGTTTGAATGCAGTTAACTGCAGTTTTTAGAGAGGCAGTAAAAATGGGGAGGTGCTGGTCTTGTTTATAAATAGATTGAAAATCTGCCACAAATCTCTAGTAGCAGCTAGTTGTCGAATTAGCTGATGAGTCAACACAGACAGCAAAGGCCAATTGGATGCCTCTTAGGCACATTAGACACACATTCTGAGATTGCATGGAGGTGGGCGCTTATATGGATCAAGTGTGCCAAGATCCCTCACACCAATACACTTTTACTACCAGCCTGAACTGTTGGTGTAAGGCAGAATGGATTCATGTTTAATGGTGTTTATTCTGAATTCTGACTCTACCATCTGAATGTCATGGCCGAAAATGAGACTCGTCAGACCAATATTTTTCCTGTGTGGTACTGTCCAATATTGGTAAGCCTGTGTGGATTGTAGCAGCAGTTTCCTGTTCTTACTGACAGAATGAGTACCCAGGGTGGTCTTCTTTTACTGTAGCTCATCTGCATCAAGGTTCGACATGTCTTGCATTCAGAGATGTTATTCTGCATACCTTGGTTGTAACAAGCGGTTACGTGAGCTACTGTTGCCTTTCTATCATCACCAGTCTATCCATCCTCCTCTGACATCAGAAAAGCATTTTCCTCCATATAACTCCCACTCACTGGATATTCTTTCAGTAGATCAGCAGACCAACCTTCTGGTACCAAAACCCATGTTACATTAAAAGTCGCTTAAATTCATTCTCTCCCGTTCTGATGCTTGTACTGAACAGCAAGTCATCAGCTGATTTGCTATTTCTGTTCACTACCAATTGAAGAGCTGTACCAAATAAAGTGGCCGGTGTGTGTAGCTTGTGTTGGTCTACATAATACAATACATGAATGTCTGTAGTTGTAACAGGACAAAATGTAATCATCTGGCTTTTCTAAAATTATGCCACTTAGGTTGTGAGTCTAACTCACAAACTCTGCTGCTTTCTTTTTATCCCTCTCTCCCTGTCGTGTCCTCTCTTCCAGTGTAGAGGTGCACTGCTGGTTAATCTCCGGTTTAACTCAGGGTCTAATGTTGCAGCTACGGGGGGCAGGTATCTATTATTCAGCTGGCCCAAACAAAAGAGGCCAGACGAGCTCCACAGCTGCCACACAGCGGACAGATAAGACAGCACACCAAATTATTCATGATGGAGGAATGGAAGGACGGAGTGGAAGAGAAGTTCAATGTGAACTGATGAAATCAGAGTGCCAGAGGGACATGTGACAGGCAACCCACGTTTGGTAAAGAACATTGTAAAAAAGTGCAGCAGTGTTCTTTATGTCACTATCTACATAATTCTAATGTCTACGGGAGAAAAGTTACATCATCAGCTCAGGTGATGGATTGTTTTAGTAAAACTACACCTTAAAAACAGTGATTTGTAAAATTTGAAAAATAATCACCTCTAATCAAGCCAGAGACGGCCATGGTTTACAAAGCTTTTTTCCGTGCATAAAGTTATCCACCCATACATCGTTTTCTTTTCAGTCCCCCAAACATCTCTAAACTGGTGGAACACCTAAGTTTGTCCAGTTCAATTTGTTTTCAAGTCTGTGTAGCTCTTTCCTTCAGTGGGACTGACATGCTGTGCAAAAACACACTATTGCTGGTCTCAAAAGGACTTACTATACAGATACTGAAATGGTGGTAACAACTAAGCAAACTGAGCTGGGACCACTGAGGGAGCCATAAATCAGGACGAGACAGGAATCAGGTGAGGGTTTTCCCAGAAAAAGCCGAGCTGGAGGAGTGTAGGCTCTGTTTGAGTGTGTGTTTGAATTTAAAAGTGTGCCGGGATGACAGTGTGTGCATTCTGTGGTGCATCACGGATCTGGAGAGGGCCAATCAGTTTGAGATAAGGCTGTGTGTACTCAAGACGGGAGCAGCACGGAACTGTCCGTGAATGGCCACACACACACATTTATACACCATATGGCATAGTCAAAACAATGCCCCAACTTATTGTATATTGGTGAAATTAACTAAGAAGCAGAGCTACAGTCAGTCCACCTCATGAAGAATTTAAATACATGTTGTAAACTTACAGATGCAGAAGCACCACAGCTATGAGGGTCCACTCTGGAGTTTTGTGAATAATGTTGGTGTTGGTGAACCTTTAAATAAAAACAGTAAGAAGCAGAGGCCATCATAAGTTCAGGTTAAATACATGATGTGACAGTAACACACAAGATGAACACAGACTGAGTCCAGTTAAGAGTCCAGTAATTTCTTACATTTCACTTTAATCAGACTTTCTGCAAACAGGAAAAATAAGATGAGCACCAGCAAAGCCCCTGCCTGCAGCACTCATGCTGGTCCTTCTATAGTTGTAGGCTCTTGTCAGCTGGACTTCCTGCTGGAAGTTGGACTCTGAAACTGCTACTCTGCTTGGTTTACTTTAAATCAACAGCGCCTTGTTAAAGTATTCACACCCTATTGAACTTTTAAACATTTTGCCATGTTTACCACCAGTAATGTGTCTGTATTTTATTGGGGTTTTATGTGGTAGACCATCACAAACAAGCACACAACTGTTAAGTGGAAGGAAACTGATACATGGTTTTAAGTGTTTTTTACAAACAGAAATCTGTGTTACATGCAGTTGTTTATTCTGAACAGTTTACTTTGATACCCTAAATAAAATCCAGTGTAACCAGTTGCCTTCAGACATCAACTAATTAGCAAAATAAAATAAAAAACATTTTTGTAATTTAGTCTTAGTAGAAATAAAATATATATCCAAGCTTTGTACATCTAACAGAGCTCAGGTCCACCCTTCATCAGAAAACAGAAAGTATGGCACAACTGTAAACCTACCAAGACATGGCCAGACTCATAAACTGACAGCCTGGGAATGGAGAGCACTAACCAGAGAAGCAGTCAAGAGGCCCATGGTAACTCTGGAGGAGCTGCAGAGTTCCGGTTAGAACATGAGAATGGTTAGGCACAATTGTGGCTTTTTTTGTGGCAGTTTTGACCAATAGTTTTAGTGAACCAGACTGTCGCAGTTTTGTCAAAAAAACAATTTTCATCACTTGTGTTTGTAGATAAGTAGTGTGGAGAACAGCTGATAAAGTCTAAATTTGCTAACGTTGCTAAAAAAGCATTTTGAGCAAAGCATAATTATGATTTAGTCTGAAAATCTCTGCATGAGAACTTAATAAGCTTAATCTTTAGCTTGAATTCAATTTCTTCAATACTTAAAGGCTCTATAATTATTATATACCTATATGTTCTTTATAGGCTCACATCCCTCATAAAAGAATAGACTTAAAGCACAACAGTGACAGACGCACGTCAGAGGGAATTGGAGATGGGATAACTTCTGATTAAAAATAAGAAGGTGCACCACAGAAACCCCTACACTACATTTGTTAGATAATCATTTTAGTTTGTCCAGTAAAAAGCCTTAAAATGGTTAAACATGAGATCTGGTTACAGTGAGGTGATGACACACATGAAGTTCTCTTGCAATCATTGAAGGACCTTCTGGCCCTGAGGATACGAGGAAATAAAGCACCCAGGTTTTAAATTGGGCCAAGGGTTGCTTCATGAGACGCATCTGAAGCAACCAGTTGAAACAATATTGTTTAACAAGTCAATGATAACTAGTCAATGCTCTTTTTGGTCCGTTTTCCGCTTTCAAACACCAAGAACTTGTGATCAAATATTTGTAAGGCCTGGACGCATAAAACAACATTTCTGAAAGTCCAGACCTGAATCAAACCAGGAGTGTGTGGCAAGCTTGAAGATTCCAGTTCATACCTGCTCTCCACTGAGTGTGAAGAAGAATGGAGAGGAATTTCTGTCGGTAGTTGAGCAAAGCTTGTAGAAACATACCCAAAATGATCTGACCCTGTCATTGTAGCGAAAGCTGGTTCTACAGCGGGTTGAATATTAATGCACAACATTTTTATTTTTTTTTGTTTTGGGTATAAAAAAAATATGAAAAGCCTGGATTATTTTCCTTCCACTTCAAAATGATCAACCACTGTGTGTTGGTCTATCATATAAAGTCCCAATAAAACACAATCACCCTGCTGATTTCGCAGGTTTTCCCACTTGCAAAGCGTGCAAAAGCCTTTATTTTTGTCAAAGATACTCTTCAACTGTGAGTGATGGAGTCAAAAACAAAAATCCATTACCGCCACCAACTGGTAAGGAGTGTAACAGCTTCATCAGTAGTTTTAGATTAGTACTGGTAAATTTGTGATTTGTACTTGTATTGTTGCAAAGTTGTAACTTTGTAACTTGAATTTCTAACTTCTAAACGTGTATTCTTACAGATGAAACATCTGATGTCACATGTATATAAAAGTTGACAACAAGGCACAAATACAAATCTTAAATTTGTTCATGTTTATTTATTACATTTACCAAATTAAACACCTATGCATATGTTTTTTCGACAGGTGTCTTACCCCATACAGTAGCCTATAATAATCATTATAAAGGGTTGTTGTGTGGGTGCCAAGAGTGGAAAGTTAAAAGTTATTGCAGGGCCAACACAGAGGGACAATTACCTGTGGATCCACACACACACGCACACACACAAACACCCCTAAGGATTTTCTTCCAGCTACAATAAAAGTTAAACTAAGAATAATGTCCTAACCCATCTGAGTTCTAGAGATACAAATCCGGACAGAAAGACGATACCTGTAAGAACCTGTTGAGACAAGTGTGTGTGTGCCGTACTGACCTTAATGTCCTGACCAGGTTGTTCAGGTCTGTGGAGATGTCGCTCATGGCGAGGCCCACTGGACCTACAATGTTCCTGAGACTGTGCAACACAGGATGACATATGAGTAATTTTATCATGGTTATATTCATCCTACGTATCTGAGTTCTGCTATCTGTTTATTTGCCGCTTTCCTGATGTTAATATTCCACATAAACCATGAATAATACAAATCGCCATTTTGGCAAAATTTTAGGATTCGTGAGGATTCTTGGAACTAAGCAAATCTTGGGCCCAATCAGTGATGCTGTACGATTGAGTTAGGACAGAGGTCTGACAGATAAATATAAATCATGAGATTCAGCTTGATTCACACCAATATTGCTTGCATTGCTTACAAGAATCTATTAAGAATATATTGCATGAACGTTAGGAATCAGTGTACGATTCTTTAATGTTCTTGACAGTTTGTGGGCTTTTCCATCAAGATGTTATAAAAAGTGATGAGGGACTAGCAGGAGTGAATGTTATTGCAATGATGACTGTTAATATTTAGAAGTGAAAAGGTTTTAAGTGAAGTGAAGTGATGGTTTTTGGACATAAAATGTAATAAAAAAATAAATTAAAAAAATAAATTTTACTTAGTTTTGTAATTTCTTATTTATTTTTTAAATATATATATATATATATATATATATAAAATATATATTTATATATATTTTTTAACTTTTTTTATTATTTTCCTTATTTCTTCATTTTTTCCAAGGTCAGGCCCAAAAATGAACTGCGGATTTGTTAAGAATTAGCTGAGATGTTTTGGGAGTTCTGAACCAAAATTTTAAACAGCTCAAAACGTTTGGAACGAATTCCAGATTTCTCAATAATAGCAAGAACTGACTAAGAATAAAATATGAGCTAGTTATAAATTCAGGAACTGATTCTTTCAATTCAACTAAGAATCCTGAAATTTGGCAATGTGTGTTATTTGTGGTCTGTGTGGACTGGGGGCTTAAAGTAACATCCAGTGCAGTGACAGGAAACTATAGAGGGGTGCAGACCACGGTGACAATCACACACATCTGAAGGGACCACTGATTCGGAGTTTTAACTAAACAACAACAAAACTCAAACTAACAGGTTTTCCTGCAAGTTCATATAATACACACACACACACACCAGCAGCTGAGTTTCTCCACTGTAATCCGTTTCTGGATGAGGTCCTGAGCTTGGGAGTCAATAAGCGGCAAAACTGGACCCGTTGATGCCGAGTCCTGCACTGTGAGCTGGCATGAGGAAAACAAAAGTTTGTGTTCAAATAGTTAAATTTAAGTATCAGGATATATTAACATGAGCTGAGATATAACATGACATATTACACTCAGCTGAATGCAGATATGTGCATACACTGTATAAAACACACACAACCGTTTTTTTATTCACTGATAGTAAATCAGATCAAACCTTCCCTGTTTAGGAAAAGTTCAGATGATGATGACATGGCTTCGTTAGTCTCTAATTGACTATTTTATACCTCTGGGTAGCATCTCAAACACACTGTTTCCTTGTGTGACATCTTGGAAAAATCTGAAGAATCATCCAAGTTATCCAGAACAGAATGGATAATTATGTATGTGTCTCTTTATACTGTGTATGTAAATACCTGTAGTCAAGCCAAATTACAGAATAAGGACCAGTCAAACTAATGCCCTGTTTCCATAGCAGTCATCATGCAGTCGTTCATGTGTTGAACGACTGCATTGATTTGGATTTGGGTCAACAACACAAAGATTCAAAACACAGAAGCAAATTAACAAAATAATTGCATATAATAACAAGAATCTGCAGTGGCTCAGTCAAAGTCCAGATAACAGCCTTCAAATGTTGTGCTGGGCTCTAAAGAAACTGTTCATAAATGTACTGAAGCAAAGAGGAGTGGGACATAAACATTTCCTAATGAGACTGGTAAAGTCAACTAACAGACTGAGACCCAGTCTATAAAGTTGGGTCAGTAATGGGCTGATTCAAATACTTTTTCGCCTGCTGCTTCTGCATTCAGGTATATTCTGTGTCTATACAGAATGATACAAGTTAACTATTAGAAAATATCTTTCACAAAGTTCCACTATGGCATCCTTTTCACAAAGCTGCAGCCACAGTTTCCTCCTCTCACCTTGTGTGCACTCAGCTCCTGCTCTTCCTCAGGCAGAATCCATGTTCCTTTGTAAAACTCACTGACTCTTAGCTGCAGCTGCTCCATCTCCTTCTGCAGTGTCTCATAGTCTGGAGCTGCGGCCAGTGGCCTCTCCTGCTCTTCAGCTCCAGGCTCTGTCATGTCATCATCATCCTCGAGGTCGTCTTCATCCAGTTCCTCCTCCTTTGTTTCTTTTAAATCACCAAACGGGGATCCCAGTGAATGATCAGCTCCATACAGGAAGCTTAGAGTCTCATCTGTGCACCATTCGTTCAGCGTCCTCTTCAGGCACTCCAGAAGATTCAGCCTTACTGAGTCCGGATCAACTTCTCTGGCGTGCTTTTTTAGGAGATCCCTCAGGCCGGCAGCTCCTTTCCTGCTCATGCCCACCTGGGTGATGCTGAGACCTGGTGAGTTTGATGGAGCTCCAGTTGGAGTTGAAGATGCTTGTTTGCTTCCTGCTGAGGGTTTAGTTCCAATAAATGAAGCAGTGGGTGAACTTGTGACTTCAGTCTGTGTGTTTACAGGCACGTCAGTGTCGGGAATGACTCTCTCTGACACTCTACACTCATTTAGCTTTACCATGGCCTCGTCCACACTTTGGTCCTCAGGAGATGCATCATTATCAGCACACAACTCCATCCATTCCTGCTCTCCTCTTACTTCCCCCCATTTTTCTGGGTTTTGAATTTGAAGGTGTTCAGTCTGGTTCCCGTCTTCATCTGTGTGTTTTGGAAGGTCGGCCCAGTGCACCCGGAGTCTCTGCTGCTGGGAGACCACGGTGGAGACAAAGTCCTGCTTCGGGTCACTCTCACTGCTCTGACTGCAGTCACCTCCTGCAGAGCCACGCTGAGAGTCATGGAGGTCCTCAGATGGAGCAGCCGGGGGGTTCTCAATGTCCTCCTCGTTGAGGCGCCTCTCTGACAGCATCACCTCCTTACCAGAGCTCCCACTGGACACACACACACACACACACACACGTAACACACTTTCAGTCCATTTACAACCTCATGTCAAATCGTCACAAACAAATTTTGAGATTAATTTTGACTTTTATTATCGGTTTAAAGAGTTTGAACATTAATAATCTTCTCATTGCAGCTGATATATTTTCATTCTGTTTAAAGTACAATCATGGGGAAAAAGTAAGAACTCCCTTTTAAATATTTAGTTCTTTATCAAGAAATGTTCATATATCAATGTCTGATCTCAGTTCCTTTCTCTGCTAAACAAAGCGAAGATATGATTACAGGTAAACACCAAAAATGTACCTGGTTTTATTCATTAAACAAAAGATAAAAGAAAAGGTAAATGAAAATGAAAATATGAATTTTTAACTGTGGAAAAAGTTAGGAGAGAGCTTCTTGTCCAGTCTTCTCATTCGTCTGAGGAAATTTTGCCGCTTCTCCTCACTTTCAGCTTGAGGAGCTTCCTACATGTACAACCCTCTGATACACAGTAGAATTCATGGTCCTGTTGCAGCAAAGCATCCCCATACCACAACACTTCCACCTCCATGCTGGTATACTTTTTTCAGGAATGCTTTATTTGGTTTATGCTACAAATGTCTTATGTTCTGGCGTCCAAATAATTCTATTTCAGAAGTCCTGGCCGTTGTCTACATTCTCTCTGGCAAATTTTACCCTGGTCTTTATATTTTTTGTTAGAGCGTAACGGTTTCTTACTTGGGCAGCTGCCATTAAGGTTAAACTTGGGCCCTGTGTAGCACAGTGGCATAGCAGGCTCACCATGGAGGCTACAGTTCTCCATGCAGCCGTCCCAAGAGCAATTCCTGACCCTCGGGCCATTTGCTGCATGCCTTCTTCTCTTCTCTCTCTGCCCTGTTGGGAGGTTCTTTCTAGCTCATTGTGTGAAAATCCTAAACCAGCAGTACATACCCATCTCCTTTCTTCAGCAACCTAATCTGCGGAGGACTGCCAGGAGACACAAACAGAATATTTAGAACAGTTTTACATCCCACAATAGCTTCCAAAGAAGAGAGAAGACAAAGCAGCCACGTACCTTTCATGCTGCCTGAGCCAGAGAGGCGTCTTTGATATCTGTAGCTCATACTCTTTCGAAGCTTTGTAGCAGAAGTTACTGCAAAAACACTAGACACCAACAATAGGAACATTTGGATGTTTCTTTTAAAAATGATCTGATAATAGTAAAAAATAAAAACCCAATGTAAAGCACTTACCTTCCGCTCTGTGATGTCATAAACCCGGTTTGTCTTGGTAGATATTTTATACTGTTGACTTGGGATCTACAGATTGAACCGTTTTGATGAGTCAGGACCAAGCAAATCGGAACTTTTGAAATATGAGATTTAGTTATTGAACAGACCCGGTGTTGACTGGGATAAAGTGTTTTACCTTGCCGAGTTTGTTTGGACATAGAGGATAACCACAGAGTTTGGCAATGAATCTCTCCTCCACAGTGTCTTTGTAATTAGCAGGAGTGATGAACCTGGCCTGTAAAGAAGAGACAGAGAAAATGAACTACACTGCTGTTAAAACAGAAGATTTTTTTACTGGAATCTCAGGTGATTCTAAACCAGAATTGTTGGTCATATTCCACCTTTTTAAGCAGAATATGATACAAACAGCAGCGGTTTTTCCTGCAGCAGTTAATGTGGAATGAGGGCTTTTGGTCTCTGTTATTGTGTGAAGTGATTCGCCTTTTGAAATTTGAACGTATATCTATTTTGGCAGAAACACTGCTCACAGGTGAACATAAGGTGACATTCTCTAAATATCTGAATGCACATGTCTAACTGTTCAATGTTTCGGTACTTCCTGTTTATGAATTGAGCAATACATTTCCTGGTTGAATCAGAACTGATATTTAAACAGTCCTCCTCATCATGCTGTTCACATTTTGACATCATGGGACCAAGACGACGTCTAACAACAGATCAGCAGCACCTCGCCATTACGAGGCTTTAAGCAGGATGTTCCCAGATGTAAGTGGCCACTGAGCTTAGAGTGTCACAGAGTGTCATCAGTAGGTTGCAACAGAGAGAGTGGAAGAGTCACAGAAAGACATAGAAGTGGAAGTACTTTAGTACATGGCACACTGATGACCTCTTCAGTGCGAACAGTGCCCTGTGGAACCGCATTATGAATCCACTAAAGTCCAGGCACATTTAGGGGAGGTAATAGGCACCCAGGTGTCATGTCAGTCTATTCAAAACAGTCATACCAATCGTTTAGAAGTTTGTGTGTGCTAGACAACCTGCAAGGGTACTTGACCAAAACAGGCATCATCATCTTGCATGGACCAGGGAGCATTCACGCTGGACGAGGGACCAGTGGGCCTCAGTTCTGTTCTCTGATGAAAGCCGATTCAATTTTAGCAGAAACGATGGCCGCTAACGATGTTGGAGAGGTATGCTTCGGCCACTGTTGTCACCAGACAGGCCTTTGGTAGTGATGGTGTTACAGTGTGGGCAGTTGTGCCTAGTCAATACAGAACTGCCCTACACTTAGTGAATGGTACAGTGACAATACTACCATAGTATCTGAATAACGTCATTAATCCATCCATTTGTGCCCCTGCATGAACAACACAGGCCTAATTTTATTTTAATGGATGACAATGATCCAATTCATTGAGATTGCATCATTAGGGAATAACTGCTTGAGACTGGGGTACCTCGAATGGAAAGACCTGCACTTTCTCTACACCTGAATCCCATAAAAAGAGATTATGAGATCAGCAGTCACGACTAGAGGCTCCTAACGTGTAACGTTGTGTGCTCCAAATTTAGGATTAAGCTGATTGAAATTTGCAAAATATAAAATATCAGTCAAGAGCTGTCGCATGCTTTGTCTGTAAACACCACAGTGTTTCTGTCCAGAATATAAAATATGGAACATGTGGCATCCTCCATGACAGTCAAATAGCTACAGACCTTAGTGGTCGGTCAGCAGGGCTGAATTAAGCCTTCAATTCGCTGTATCGTAGTGAGCAATGCGTTGTGAACCAAGTAATATTAGCCTGTGTTTATTCTAAAACAATGGCAAAGTTTGTGCCTCAAAAAAATAAATATATACGACACTAGCTGTGATCATTAATATAATCCCTCTGTAGGAAAAAAAGTTTTATTTTATGTTTTAAATAAAAGCAATTAAATGATATTCCATGTTTTTTGTTTCACGTTTTTGTGTAAAACGGTTTAACCATCACATTCTCCTCAAAATCTAATACCTGACCACGTCGACAGCCTATAACTGCACAGGTTTTTATTTCTGGGGATAAAATTCTGATCACGCCATAAAAATTGATGAATAGAAACAAAAAACAACAGATTATCTTTAGTCAAAGACTTTGTCTGATCTGGTGTAGTACAGACTGCGACAAGAGATCCCTCCTGCACACAGTCGTCACCAACTACAATGATGCTATGAAGAAAGTTACTCTTATAGATTAATTACATATTATTCAACTGAACTGTGCTCAATTGAACTGAAAACCCTTTCCATCAAAAACAATAAAAAAATGTGGCTGCCCTGATTTTTAGACATTATTATCATTCCAAAATGATGGAATGGTTTTGTCCATGCTATCTGATAGTTGATTACTGTGTTCACATCAGTGTCATTTACTGTTCATTTATATTTTACATTAACAGAATGTTTAGATGTTGGATGAAATATAGCCCCATGATTTGTTTTGTTTCATGCAGAATTAAAAAGCTGAATAAACATCCACCAACAGTGAACAGTCCAGATTCAATGAATGGGTTCGTCTTATATTCTTTAGGCATATATAGTTAGCTGTGAACCTGTATAAACTATGCACTCAGTAAACCTTTCCAATAGGTGAAGGGAGATAAGCTACATACACAGTCAATCAGGAAGTCTTCAGCCACACTGTCCTCCAGGAGGCGCTCCACTACCGCCAGGGCTCTTCTCTCCAGCTCCAGCTTCTCTCTCAGCCTCTCCTTCACCTTCTCTCTCCTGATAAATAAACAGCTTGCTGTTCAGTACACTAACATTTAAATTTCTACCTGAGTTTACTAGTGTAAACTGTTTTCACACCCTCTTGCTTCTTCTTCCGCGGCCCGTAGTTTGGCACATCTCCCACCTGTCAGAAAAACCAGAACAGAGTTAAAGATACTTTCCTCTGGTCTATTTTTTCCACTAACAGATGTGCACTGGCCATAAAAATGGATTTCCATAATGGGGTTTCTCAAAATATAAAGTGTAAAACAATAAAGAAATAAGCGCAAATTCTGCTTCAGTCAAATCCGAATTCTGTCTCGCGCGGCTCGGAACTCTGTATCCAATATGGCTGCTGCCAATAAACAACACAGAGAAAGTCTTTCTGACAAGTTTGTATCACATTACAGCAGTGGAGCACAGAGTGCTGTAAACATGTTTATTCGGTGTTTGAACGAACAAAGTGGATCAAAATACATTATCAGTATGTCTTTATGTCTTGCTACTTCTTGTTAGCTACTTAACAATTACCCAGTCACACTGTTTCCAACTTGCAACGAGGACATGTTGGATGTAACATCACTACCAGATCCGAGCTCTTGACAAATTGAATGAGCCGTTACTAAACAAGCGTGGCACATGAAAGACGCAAAATCACTTACTCAAAAGGACTGATTACATGCTTTATACCTTATGTGATGTCACTAAAGGTTTGTGCCCGTGAAAGACTTTTAGGGACAATTGTTTTGATCTTGATTTAATTTTATGAAATAGAAACACTACCTATGGCCCATACGCAAAAACTTATATCTACCGAGAGTTTGAATGATGTTACAATAAAGTCTGGCACGCTAAATATCACATAAAGAAACTAAAAATGGCTGCTGACAGTTTACCACAGGGACTCATGTTTGTTTTCGGCTTTAATCAGCCAGACAGTAAACAGCTTCTCGGACAGAGCGTGAAAACCTTCTTCTAGCTTGTCACCAGCTGTAACAAAGCTGCTCTCCAGATAACAGACTGAATATTGGACCTTTTTTGGAACTTTTAGCAGAACCGCCTCTTCTCCTCCTCTCTTCGGTCTCCATGCTGTTTCTGTTTTCTCTCCGCTCAACTCTGACCCGTGACGTTCCCATTGTACGGCAGCCGGGACGGCCACGCCAGTTATTCACGCTGTATTCGGAAAGTGTGTCTTTAAGTGTGAGTGTTTTTATTTTTAACCGGGCAGTGTGGGGGCGTGTGACTCCATTTTCTCTGTAATGTTTGTCTGTTCTTCCCCCGCAGGCATTTTAACTTTGTGTGAACGGCTGGTTAGCTTCAGTGAAAAGCTTCCCTTTTGAGCTCAGATCATCCAGAACTAGCATCTAGCAACGTAGCCTTAAATGACTTTGTTTTAGATTAGTTTGTGTGGTTTATTCATACGTCGTGTGTGCGAAACTTTAATTTATATTATTCTGCTCTTGTTTTGAAGGATTGCTTCTTGAAGATACAGCCTATGTAAGGACAGCAGAGATGGCTCTGGAGCAATTCAGTGATGTGGTCCAGAGATGTGTAAGTGCCACTGATGTCCTCCGATAAACATGCTTTCTTGATTTGGTTGCCAAACATCCCATATTCTGTTTTCCTTTGACACTGTCCTCAGCCAAGATCCTCATCCTGGTCTGAGGCTGAGTGGTCTGAAATAGTTTGTAAGATTTTTCCTGTCCCGCAGGAGGAAGTGGCTTATATTTGTTGTGGATATCAGTTTGTCTGATATAAATCTCAAGCCTTATAGGAGACAAAGTGAAGGGCAGTTGTTCTTCTTCATCATCCTGGCTCATCCTCAATGGCGAGAACAAGGATAACAATGTGGTAGAAGAGAGGAGAAATTGAGAGTAAAGAGGGCCAAGGGTATGGAGCTTGATTTGTTATTGTCTGGATAAGTATGGAAAACATCCACCCTCTCTCCCTCCACCACATGCTTTGTTTTTTTGCAGGTTTAGAATTCAAATCTTGACCCCTAATCAAATAATTTTTCATCTGTACAAAATAATCAGAAGCTGGATTCATCTTCGGCCGTCCATCCTTGCATTTACTACAGAATATAAGTTTGTCCATGATGGACAGAACTGATCGCTTTGCAGCCCTTCCTATAAAAGGGACGTCACATCACTCCAACCTGCTGCTAATATTGATCAAGCTCTGCACTGGTGGCAGCAAAACTCTGCTCTTGCTTTACACTCTGGGACAATCTGAAGCTTCCTCAGTGCATCCAGAAATGTTCTTTCAGCTGTAACTTTCTTAGCAGCAGGTTTTTTACACATAAGGCCAAATCAATGCAAATTAATGATATCAGCATGCTTTTCTGGAGGTAACCATTTTTAACATAGGATGACAAAGATTTCAAGCACATATGCTTATGTTTTATAAGACTCAGTTTGGATTGATTTCAACTGGACTCTTTCACAGCTTCACGTGTACTGATGATATGACTGTACTCAAAGGAAGTTGGCTGATCTTGTTGTGCCAGGATGAAAATATTGTAAACTTGTTTTTTGTTAAACAGGAAACATTAAGGCTAATAAGACGTATCTGGAATGAGAGGTCTACATCTGAGCACTTTCTACAATATTTTAAAATCAGTCACCAAAAACCAAAGCACGTTTATCTGACTACCAAAGTTTTGGGCCCAAACTGCATCTTAGCCTGTCATGTCTCTATACTCACATGCAGTTCAGACATAACAGCATAGTAATAAAAATAAAAATAAAGATTTGCTCTTATTTTCTTCATTCTTGATTGTCTTTAATAACCATCTTTATCTCTTTATGTGTCTTTGTCAAACAGGAAGCACTCCCAAATGACAGCTACACCTCAGATGATCATAACGTGTTCACGATTGCTGGGCGAACCTGCATCGAGGAGGGAAACAGCCCGCAGGTCCTCAGTATCGTCCTGGATGAAAAGAACCAGGTACATTTCTCTGGGAAGATGCCGGTAGTGTGCGTTACTCACTATAATGCCTAACAGTGCTTTTAACATTAAACTGCAGAACATAGTGAGGAGTATGGGCTGGAATCTGCTGCCGCCGCTGATTCAAGTGCTGCTGAAGAAAGAGGATAAAAACCTCCCTCAGTGCCTGTCCATTTTTAACCATCTGTTAGAGGTCTGTAAATCTGCTCACCTGGTAAATGTAGCAGAACAAACCTCTGGATTCATGAGTATAAGTTTGGAGCCTTAGTGTGTGAATGTTGTATCTCCTTTGGTTTTGCAGACCTGCAGACCTAAAGAGTTACTTATTGGCCTATTGGAGCAGGTGGAACATGATGATCCTGACAGAATCGCTGAGAGTCTCCACCTACTTTTGAACCCTTTACAAAAAGGTAGCCAGTACCTTTAATTATCTTGCAAATATAAACTCAAAAATACAGATCCCGGTTTTGTAGGGGTTAAGCGCGCAACCATGTGCAGAGGCTATAGTCCTCGGTGCAGCTGTCCCAGGTTTGAGTCCCAGACCCGGCAACCTTTGCCAAATGTCTCCCCCGTCTCTTTGCCCCTCTTTCCTGTCTACCTACTATCGAAAAATGAAAAATAAAGGCCTCTAGTGCTGCAAAAAAAAAAAAAAAATACAGTTCCTTGCAAAAGTATGCACACCCCCTGAACTTTGTCCCATTTAGTAACATTACACTGCCAAGTATTTTATTGGGATTTTATGTGACGGAAACAGAAAGTAGTGCATAAAGGGAGGAAAAGAATACATAAAAAATAAAAATAAATACATCTAAGAAGCATGCCATGTCAATTTCTTTTACAAATAAAAATCTGAAATCTTTGGTGTGCATCCCCTTTTAATCTGGTACCCGTAAATAACTACAGTCCATTTAATCACCTAACTGGTAAAAAGAAATTCCACCTGTGGATAGTTTACTGTATAAATCCAGTTGTTCTGTAAAGGCCTCAGAGGTCTGTTAGAGCAGGGGTTCCCTAAGTGGGGGTCAGAACCCCCCGGGGAGTCGCAAGACACCAAGTGAGGGGTCATGGGAATATCCAGATTCATTGTGATGTGACCACTTAGGTGTATGGAGGGTTAAATTTTTTATCAATAAATGTACCATGAAATGTCCCATTAAATACTGAAATAATATACAGTACTGTCAAATGTTTTAGGCAGGTGTGATAAAATGCTGTAAACAAAAAATGCTTCCAAAAATGGAAGTATTAATCATTTATTTTTATCAATCAAAAACATGCAATGAATGATCAAAAGAGAAATCTAAATCAATATTTGGTGTGACCCCTCTTTGCCTTCTCTGGTGCTTATCTCCAGCAATCTATGGGCGAGAGGCGGGGTACACCCTGGACAAGTTGCCAGTCCATCGCAGGGTAACACACAAACAACCATGCACACACTCATACACCTAAGGGCAATTTAGAGTGACCAATTAACCTAACAAGCATGTCTTTGGACTGTGGGAGGAAGCCAGAGTACCCGGTGAGAACCCACGCATGCACATGGAGAACATGCAAACTCCATGCAGAAAGACCCCTGGCCAGGAATCGAACCCAGGACCTTCTTGCTGCAAGGCAACAGTGCTACCAACTGCGTCAACTGATGATTGTTCAAAAATAAACAATCATCATTTATTTTTCTGAAAGCGTTCTTTGTTTGCAGCATTTTTTCACACCTGCCTAAAACATTTCCACCGTACTGTGTGATGAATTAATTAAATCATATATTCATCGAAAAATACAATTATTTCAACATAAAGTGTAAAAACTCTTTGTATTTTTAAGGGGTTGCCAGTCTCTGGCATTGGTCACAGGCTGAAAAGTTTTGGAACTCCTGTGTTGGAGAACATTAGAGAACAGACAGCATCATGAAGACCAAGGAAGACAGTAGACAGGTCAGGGAGAATGCTGGGGAGATGTTAACTGCAGTGTAAGGTTATAAAAGTATATCCCAAGCTTTAAACATCTCCCAGAGCTTTGCCCAAAGCTTCATCTGACAATAGTATAGGTATGACATCTTACTAAGATATGGTCATTCACCTAAACTGAACGGCTGGGCTAGTACTAGCATATATTAGAGAAGCAGCCAAGAGGTTCATGGTAACTTTTGAGGCACTGCAGAGATCCACAGCTCAGGTGGCATAATCTGTTGACAGGACAACTATTGGATGCAGACTCTAAACATCTGTCCTCTATGGAAGAATGGCAAGAACAAAGCAATTATTGAAAGAAAGTCATAAGAAGTCCTCAAGCCTTGTAGGGCTCACAGGAATCATGGAAGAAGGTGCTCTGATCAGATGAGACCATAACAGACCTTTTTGGCCTTGAAACAAAACACTATGCAAACACCATGCCCATGTTTCACCATGGGCATGGTGTTTGCATAGTGAATGATGCTTTATGCTTTATCAACAGAACAGCCAACAGAACAACCCTAAACACACAGCCAGAGCACTTTAAATGGGCAAACCTGGTGAAGACATGCCAGTGAATCATTTTTCTTTTGCTAGCAAAGTATTGACTGAGGCTGTGGGAAGCTGTGTATGTCACACACAAAAAATACCATATCATTTTCCTTCCACTTCATTGCTCCTTTCTGTGTAGATATGTCACATGAAATCTAACATTTAAGTTTGTGGTTGTAGTTTGAATACTACCAGTTAGATTTTGTGATCAGATCACCAGCTCGGTTTTCTCTGTCCCCTCAGTGCTGCTGTGCCTGGGCAGCCGAAAGGCTTCCTCCTTGGGTATGACTCTGTCCTCTGTGCTGGACCAGCTGGTCAAACTGCCCGTCCCCGTCACCAAGGAGCAGGAAGAGGATGATGTCTTTTCACTTTGTCGTTGCTGCACTGACCTGATCCAGTTCGTCAGGCCTTTTGTTGAGGAGGCGAGACTGAATCAGAGCAGTGGAAATCAGTTGGAAAAGTCACATAAAACAGCAAGTGGACAGGATGAGGGAGCAGAGGATGAGCTGCGGACAGACCTCCTGAAGTTGTGAGTGAGAAAATGCTCCATCAGCTCAGATGTTGATGGAAAGAAAAGTTTCCCATGTTGAAAAAGCCGTATGATTGGATTTATCTCTCTGTTTGCAGCTGCATGAAGACCCTGAGTCAGCCTTTGTTGGACGTACAGATTAGGGATCCAGACACGCTGCCTCTGTCTCCCCTCAGGACTTTTGCTTCGGAAATTCTGGTACCATTGAGTCACCATTGCTTTGGGGAAGATTGTAAATGCTACAGGATGAGGTATTGTTTTATCTGTGAACCTGTGCTTTTGTGTGTGGTGTGCAGGACATTCTTGGCGCTGTTGGAGAGTCCCTCCCAAGTCTCCTTTTCCATCCTCTGCTAAAGAGGAAAGAGGTTCCAGGCTTCCTGGAGGAGGAGGTCCATTATCCAAAAAGTTCCCTGGCCAGCTTGGCTCACCTGGTTTTTGTCCATCATCTGGCTGCTGATACTTTCCCCAGTGTTTTCAGGTTACTCAGAAGAGACGTCTTTAGCTGTGAAGTATTGGATAAACATCCAAATAATGTTTGCTGGAAATCGTTCTTTATTTCTCTAACAGTTACTGAAATATTGTTTTGATTTTTAAGGTAAAATTAACCGTCATACCTCTCTGTTCTTTCTCTACAGCCCTCTGTTCTGTCTACGGAGCAACATGGAGCACATTTCCATTCTTCTGTCACGGTAAGGCACTCCATCCAGCCTGCTCCTCTCTATAAAACTTCTCCAAACCCTTCAGGTTTCTTTGCTGCTGCTTGGTAACTGAAAGTTTCAGCTCCCTCCATAGAACGTCTTTAGGACTGAGGTCTGAATTCGGCCTATTGTTGCTCTGCTTATGCATTTTGGGCCATTGTCATGCTGGGAGAGAAGAAGGATCTTTGGGACTGCTTTCCTGCAGAATGACTTGCCCGCATTGAGGGACCGGTGGTCTGTTCATGTTCCTGTCCATGGCTGCTCAATGCAGTGAAGTAAACCTGCTGAGAAAACAGGGCCAAAACATCATGTTTTCACCTCCATGCTTGAGAGCCAGTTCTTCAGATCAGACTTTCTCCTCACGAGCCTGGTTTTGGTCCTACCAGACAACCATACTTTATCCATCATTCAGATATTGAACACATTCCTGTAGATATGCTTCTCAAACAGGAGGCTACAACATCTCAATTACTGTGTAGTGTATGTTACCGATGGTGCACTTGTGGACTGTGGTCCTATCTACCATCAGATCATTAACCCTCTACTCATGTTGATTTCTTGGCTGATCCCCTCACCTTTCAAAAGATTATAGAAAGATCTTGTATTTAATTCCAGACTGAGGCAAACTGATGGTCCTTTATTTGCATTTTTTAACTAATCATGCCAACAGTTGTGACCTTCTCACCAAGCTTTTTATTGATTCTCCTATAGATCATTCCAGCCTTGTGCGTATCTACAATGTTGTACCTGACATTCTTTGAGAGATGTTTGGTCTTGCCCATGGAGATCCTGTCATCAGGAGAATCTGTAATTTAGTAACAGATTGATCTGTGTGCTTTATGGCCAAATAACCAATCCGTAGGAGACAGAATCCTGACCTGTTTGTAGGGGATCAAATTAGGGTTGCACAGATTACAGTTTTCTGGCCAATCACCAATTACTGATCCTTAAAAAGCCTGACCTGCCGATTCTGATTTTCGGCAATACATATTTTCTTTTGGGTTCTCACCGGGTACTCCAGCTTCCTCCCACAGTCCAAAGACATGCCTGTTAGGTTAATTGGTCAATCTAAATTGCCTTTAGATGTGTGAATGAGTGTGTGCATGATTGTTTGTGTGTTGCCCTGCGATGGACTGGCGACTTGTCCAGGGTGTACCCCGCCTCTCACCCATAGACTGCTGGAGATAGGCACCAGCTTCCCTGCCACCCACTATGGAAGAAGCAGTATAGAAAATCACTGACTGACAATTCAAACTTGTTTTGACTGCACTTGAGGCAGTGTTCTCAAATATAAATGAAAAGTTTAGAGCATTGCAGATATTTTGGCCTTTCATTTTTCACATTTTGAAAAGAAACAAAACTTGCAAAACAGGTTAGACAAGTACATAAGATTGGTGAAATAGCTCGGTGGATGAGATCAGAATTAATTCCCAGATGTATAAATACAAGAAGTAATTTAGACATCCACCTTGTCACAACTAAACATACTTTTTAATGTTTGGCGGTTATTTTTTCCTCTTTATAGACCGGAGGACTCCAGACTTCAGAAAGGACTGGTAAGTTGAACTGAATCACACATTGGCTTCTAAATGGATGTTTGTGATTGATATATTTTAGAACATTTATTGTTAAATAAGCTCTAAGTGTTTTTTTGTTTATAGCATTTGTCTAATCGTCTTTATTGTCTCATTAGTTTCCCAACACTCACTCAGTTCATGCAGACTCATGTTGTGTACCACCATGTTCGGCAAGGATCACAGGATGTTGCATATCTTTACCAGACTTTCCTCTCTCAGACATCATGTCACAAGTTCATTTATGTGTAGTCCACAAAATAGAAAGGACAGATTACTTTCCCAATTCCCCCCAATGAGACCTTCAAACTCTTCATTTTAAATCCATGTCAGGTTAAATGTCACATAGTGCCTTGCAAGTTATTCAAACCACCAAACCTGTTCACATTTTTCCATGTTACAACCACAGACTTTAATGTTTTTATTAGCCTGTCATGTAACAAACACAAAGTAGCACAATTTTGAAATGGAAGGAAATGATGCATGGTATCTAGTTTCTTTTACCAAACTCTTATGTAGTGTGGAGTGCACAACTAATAACTGTCCTGATGACAGACTCTCCCACTTGAGCGGTGGATCTTTGCAGCTCCTCCAGAGTAGCCTTGGTCCTCTTGGTTGCGTCTCTGATTAATACAGTTATTGCCTACTCTTTCATTTAAGGTGGACCTCCATGTTTTGCTAGGTTTGCAGTTGGTCCTTCATCTTTCCATGTTCAGATGATGGATTGAGCAGAGCTCTGTGAGATGTTTAATGATAGAACTTCACTCTGCTTTAAACTCCTCCACAACCCTGGTCTTCATGATGCTGTTTATTCTCTAATGTTACCTAACAAACCTCTGAGGCCTTCATAGAACAACTGCATTTATAACAACATTACATTACACACAGGTTGACTCTATTTACTGATTAGGTGACATCTGAAGGCAGTTGTTTGAGCTGGAATTTATTTAGGGGTATTGAAGTAAAATGGCTGAAAACAAATGCAGACCACACTTTTCAGATTTTTATATGTAAATAAAAAATCAAATTTGAAGGTATCATTTTCCTTCTACTTAACAATTATGCACCACTTTAAGTTGGTCTATCACTTAAAATCATAGCAGAATCCATTGAAGTCTGTGGCTCTAATGTGACAAACTGTGGAAAAGGGGCAGAAATGCGTTTGCTTGGTATGGTATGTTTGTTAGTTTCTCCACCCTAACAGGAGCTGTATGAGAAGAGTATGGTCCGGGTGGAGGATGGCAGTCTGCCAGCTGATCTGCTTGAGATTAAAACCTTCCTCACTGTACCACAGGTGATAAATGTTCCGTGCAAACATCTTTAACCCTCTTTATTACATTTTTTGCAGTTTGCTGTACTAATAAGGTCTGTCCTGTTTTCAGGACTTAGTCAAGGTCATGACAGTTTGCCCTAATTATGATCTGGTAGGACCTCCGGACATTTTGTTTTATTTTACTGGTTATACATTTTGTTTAGGTTTTTTCGTGAATAAATAATAAAACCAGTTTTTGTTGTTTGGCCTCAGAGGACTAAAGGACTGAAGGTGTTCCAGCTCAGCATTGATAAGTTTCACCCTGAAGCCAAGTACAGATTCTTCCAGTAAGCTCCACATTCCCTCTGTAGAGACAGAAGAAATGTTTTCCTGTCCCAGCTGTTGATGTATTTTGTATTACTGTCTCAGATACATGCTCAGGACAAGTAATCACTCAGGGGTAGAAGGCTACGTCATTAAGAACATCAAGAATCAGATTGATGCTGCTCTGCAGGTAACGTGGCAAGCTTTATGTGTTCGTTTCCACCAGGGTTTGGTGCAACGGCTGAAAACATTCCTGCAGTGTTGGGTCTCCTTCTGTCTTTAGCCAGGTAACAGTAACATCTGGTTTGAGGGAGCTCACCTGCTGCCTCTGCTGCGTAAGGTATTTAGTCTTCCAGATGGCCCAGAGACGGACCTCCTGCAGAACCTGGACAGGTATCCACACATTGACTTTAATTCTAGGTTATTCTGTGGAACACCAAAGGTTTGAAAGGAGAAAACCTCCTCTATCTAGCTTGGTTTAGTTTCTATTTTTATTTATTTTTTATAACATCTCATGTCCCACAAATTAGCACTCAGAATTGTTGATGCTCCACTTGATATATATAAAAAACTTTATTAGAAACTGCTTTGGGATTATTTCAATTGCAATGGACACTGAGACAGAAATGAAACGGATGTAGAAAGGCAAGACAGAGGGAGAGGTCAGGCAAAAAGGAAAAAGGGAGAAAAGGAGAAAAGAACAGAGGAGAGAAAGAAGGATGAAGAGAATACCAGATAACCCCCGTAGAAGACTGCTTGTACACCTGCAGAACCATATATAACAACAGCAATATCACCGAAAGGTGCACGGTACTAATGAATACAAGATGTATTTAGTGCTAACTGCGGCTCAGTATACTACATCTGTATATACAGATATTCACACCAATGGATGTCGTACACTCGCTCACACTCCCCATACATACTCTATACTCCAGGTCCAGGTACCGATAACCCAGAAGGGCAACCAGCCCCCAGACCCAGGAGGTGGTCCCCTTCGTTCCGGGTTGAAGACAGGCAGACCAGCCCAGACTAGTGCCGGCACCGCCCGAACCCGCACGACCTTGACCCAGACCCCGACCCCCGCTCTGTAAAGCATTAATTAGTAGGCCCAGAGTAACTCTGGAGGAGCTTCAGAGATATACAGCTTAGGTGGGAGAATTTGGTTGCAGGACAACCATAGTGACAAAGAGAAAACCATTGCTGGAAGTAAGCCATAAGAATCCCGTTTGGAGTTTTTTCACAACCCATGTAGGGAACACGGCAAACATGGGGGGAGCCGGTGCTCTGATCAGATGAGACCAAAATGAAACTTGGTCTACTGTAGAATGCTGTGTGGATGAAACCTTCACACTCCACATCACCCTGAACACTCCATACCCATGCTGAAACATGGTGGTGACAGTGTTATGCTGTGGGGGTGCTTTTCTTCTGCAAGCACGGGGAAGTTGGTCAGAGTTAATAGGAAGATGTACAGAGTTAATATCAGGTCAATCCTGGAAGAAAACCTGCCAGAGACTGCAAACGACCTGAGACAAGGACAGAGGTTCCATCAGGACAACAAGCTAAAATATACAGTTAAGCCCAGAATTATTCATACCCCGTGCAGATTTGGATTTATTATTAAATGTAAAAGGCATTTCTTGCCAACAAAACACCTTTAAAGGAGAACAAACAAAAATATATATTTTTATTCACATTATTAGAAAATCGGATGCCAGAAATGATTTATACCCGTTTCAATATTCAATGGAAACATTTTTATTGGTATTACAGCAATCAAACCTGTCTTATTGCATGTGTCAAACAGTAATTCCTGTGATGATGAGCTGCTCTAGGAGGTTGGAAGGCCCCCCTCCCATCACCTTAACCTTCAGCTTCCTCCACAGATTCTCTAAGAAGTTGTCTTGCGTATGTTTTTCTACAGAGTCATGGAGTCTCTGAACCTACTGCGGTACCTGATCATCAGAGACAAAGTAACAGAGAACCAGGTGAGTGCAGACTGCAGTCTAGCAGCAGCAGGAGGAGAGCCCAGTAGACCTGTGGTGAAGAACAGGGTCCAGTGCTGCTGAAAACACACAAAAAGAATCTTGAACATTAGATTTATATCTTTTAATCTGTATGTTTTAAAGTATAACAGGTCATTGTAACTTATTTTCATCTTGCAGACAGGCATCTGGACAGAACTGTATAAAATAGAAGATACGTTCATGAAGCCTCTGCGTGTCGGGCTGAACATGTCCAGAGCCCACTATGAGAGGGAGCTGCAGGGCACCATGGAGAACAAAAAGAAGAAAACCAAAGGTCAGTGTCACCAAAAACATTTCCCCAACCTACCAGAGACAGCTTGTTTTTCTAACAGCTTGCTGCTGTGTTTTCCTCAGACAAGTCAGTACTGTCTGTATCTGTCGGTGGGGATGAGTTGCCAAAAATGACATCAGAATCTCAGATTCAGGTCAGTTACTGCATGGCTTCCAAGCGACATAACAAACAGCACGATTACATGTGACTGGAGCAATGTGAATGAATTTAAATGGGTCCTCTTAGGCTCTGCACTCGGCGCTCCACACGTTTGACATGATCGAGAGTGTGTTGGTGCGGATAGAGGAACTCACCGAGGTGAAGGACGGTCTGGAACCTGCCGGAGAGCTTCACCCTGTCAAGACCTAACAAACAAGACAGGCGTGTTTTATTTCTTTGATATTGTATGTAAATGCATCATTTCAAATCATGCAAATGTTGTTCTATTCTCCGTATTTCAGATTTGTAGTATTCAGTAAAATTTTCTACAATTAAATTGTCAGCTCTTCACTTTACCTCGTGTATATTCTGATAAAGCTGTAACTGATAACTGGATCTTTGGTTAAAAACACGTCGGATTTCTAACTTTTACACCCGAGATTCAAAAGGTTTCATACATCTGATTCCATCTGCAGCTTTATTACTACTCAATAATTTACCTTTCTGTACATACATCAGCAAAGTCTGTAAAGATATTAAAATTAGGCCAAGTGAACATCCAATTTATGTCATGTCATTAATAACAGATTCATTTACTTTGTCATTATTAATTTGGCCTTTTAACGATGTATTAGAAAACTTCTTTAACTGAGGTGAAATGATGAAATGACAATCAATTAAAAAAAACAATAAATGCAAATATTTGAACTTATTGTGAATTTTGTCTAATCTATACCAAATCAATTAATATGTGCAGGCTCTACCATCCAGGTATGTTAATAAAATAGGACACCCTATGTTTGTCCTTTCATTTTGTATTTAGACTTGAGGATTTTTTTTTTTACAGCACTAGAGGCCTTTATTTTTCATTTTTCGACAGTAGGCAGACAGGAAAGAGGGGCAAACGTTCGGCAAAGGTCACCGGGTCCAGGACTCGAACCTGGGACAGCCGGATCGAGGACTATAGCTTCTGCACACGGTCGCGCGCTTAACCCCAACACCACCAGCGCCACGCCTGACTTGTGGATTTTTTATATAAATGTAAATAATATCAACTTGAGCAGTACTGATCAATCCAGCCAGTAAAAACTGAGTGCAGCTTCCGGTGAGGATTAAATTAGGACAACCCCACATTTATTCCCACTTAAATTTTGCTAAAATGCCTCACACACATGTCAGATCAGGTCCACAGGATGAGAACAAAGTTACTTAACATTTTGAAGGTTTGTTCTGGTTAAACCTCAGACATCTAGTTTGGTGCTCCTGCCTGCTAAAATGAGAGCGAGCACCATGGTGAGATCCGAAGAGCCTTCTGAGAAGCTTCAGAAAGAAGATTGTAGCAGCTTCTGAGTCTGGCAGGTGATTTAGAGAGACCTCAAAAGAATTTGAAATCAGCTACACAACTGTATGAAAAATAGTTCACTAGTGGAAGGTTTTCAAAACAACTGCCAACAAGCCCAGCTCTGGTCGTTCAAGCAAGTTAGGCCTGAGAGCAGACCGCAAGATGTCTAATGAAGTCTTCAAAAACCCTAAAATATCATGTCAGGATCTACAGCAGGCTGTTGCAGCTCCTAATATGAAAGTGCAATCAGAAAAATTACTGCACAAATTCTGCTTTCATGGGTGGAGTGCAAGAAAAACATGAGGGCCAGACTAACGTTTGTCAGACACAAAGTAGACAAATGGGCAGACTAGAATGTTTTTTTTGAGAAAAAGAACATCATACCAGCTGTGAAGCATGGACCTGGAAGTTTCATGCCTTGGGGCAACTTTACAACAGCAGGATCCTGGAGAGCTCGCCATCATAGAATCCACCATGCATTCTACTGTGTATCTGAGTTTGTTTAAGGAAATTTACAGACCATTTGTAAAAATGAAAGCTGAAGCAGAACATCATGACGATGACCCAAAACTACTTTTGCCAAGGGCTGGTTGAGGATAAAGAAATGGAAAGTCCTGGACTGAGTCAAAGTCCAGATCTTGACCTCATTGGTATGCTGTGGTTGACTTGAAACAGGTGGTGCATGTAAGAAATCAAGGAAACATCTGAGCTGAAAGTGAGGAGCAGGACAGACCTTTCTCAGATCAATGTCGGAAACTGGTAGGCGGTTCTCAACGGATTTGCATGTTCACTATCAACCCAGGAACCATCCAGACTCCAGCTGATCATAAACAGTAAATGCAGGAACAGCCGTATTGCTGACCATATACAGTGAAGTGACCTTTACACCACCGTGGTCTCAGACGGCCGAGAGAGAAGCCCCTGCTTCCATATCACCATCTTCAACCTTGCCGCACATTTGCAGCTGACCAAATGGACGAGTCAAATGTTTTATGGTCTGACGAGACAAAGTAATGATGGAGCGATTTGGCATCATGCTTAAGCTATGCTTTGCTGCATTTGACAAGGTGGATGGAATAATTGACTGGCTTTAAATTCTTTCACTTCACTTCAGTTGGGTCAAGAGGACAATGACCCCAAATACAATTTAAAACTGGTTTGAAATTGATAAAGCAGACTAAAATTAAACGTTAGGAGCAGATTCATCGTTAACACTATTTAAAATGTATGAAATGTTTAAAAGTCGACACCAGGAAACAAGGCAGTTTAAATAAACACTTCCAGTCCTTCCCAGAACAGACCAAATATCCTACCAGAATTGAGCTAGGACTTTAATGAGGACTACTAAAGGCATGTCATTTCTCTGTGATCTGCTCAGATGCCCATTTCCAAAGATTAATGGAGATGTATGCATATTTTTGACTGTTTTAGAGCACAAATTACTATTGGACGACTATGACACATGCAGCTGTGAAGCTGAAGGAACATGGCTCTGTTGTTTTAAGTTGAAAAGAACAAAAGGTACAGTGGTCAATAAGAGGCGTATTTTATTGCAAACTTTCAAAAAGGAGGCAGCTTCAATGTAAATAAATACAGGTTGATGACAGCAATTCACCCAGCAGCATTCATTCATATAGTCACTTCATACACGGTAACCCATGCCTTTAAATAAAAGAGTTCATTTACACTTTGAGTAGCAGGAACATGAGTAAACTCCACTTAAATTTAATACAAAACTTTTCCAAACTAAATATCAACACAATTCACAGGTCTGTATCATGGCTGCCATGAAGTTCAACTTCATTTATTTACATCAACAGTCCATTTTATTCTACCAACAGGGATAAAACGTGTCCTCAGATAACTTCTTTACTCATGGATATAAACTCTTAACCTGCTAAACCATCATATGAACTATTTATTGATTTAAAAAAAACCAAATCACAGCCTGGAGAGCCACACTTTCATTCTGCTGACAGAAGCTGGTATGAAACACTGTTTCACAAATGTTTGAAAAGTGGGTGCTGCAGAGCTTCAGCAGCTGTGATCCTAGTAGAAGGGTTTAGGTCCAGCAGACGGTCCAACAGGTCAAAGGCCTCATCAGGTACCCTGTCCCAGCCCTTATCATCACCCACTTTGCTTTCTGACAGGGAGCTCTGTGGGGTTGGGGCTTTGCTGCTATCTGGATGGTCTTGGTGTTTACAGGGAGTTTCTTCTTTGTGTTGCTTGAGTTTAGGGCCATTGGGCTGATATGTGGGAGTATCATCTTGGACCAAGTTTTTACGGGTGGCAGGTGTCTCTCCGCTTGCATCTGGAACCAGGGTGGTCTCAGCTGCTGACCTCCTTCCTCTTAACGTCTCACACAACGTCCTGAGGTCCTGACGAGGAAGCTCCTGACTGCACACCACTGCTTTTCCTGAAGGAATGTCAAGCAACAGACCAGTTTAATGTATAACTTGCATCAATTTTAAACCTTAAGTAATTGCTTATAGATGGAGAAAGGTTAATACGCACCAAATGTCTTTGCTGCCCGAATGGTCTCCATGGAGCCTCTTATAGTCATGATCTGTGTGAGTGCAATCAGATCATCGCTGGCTTTAAAGAAGGGGTAACGGCCACTGAGAAGGGAGAGCAGGATCACACCGGCTGACCACACATCTATGGCTGCAATGTAAGATATCATGACAGAGGTGTGACCATTAGACACAAGAAGAAATGAAGAAGAAGAGCTTAATTTGCTTTCTTGGCAGTTTGAAATCTGCCAGCCTTATCTGTGGTGAAAAAAATCCACAATGCCCAGACGGAGTATTCATACTATGAGGTTTATTATATTACAGCCACAAGCAATGTATTTTATTGTGATTTTATGTTCAAGACCAACACAAAGCATTGGATAAATTGCATAAATGCGAAGAAGGAAAATGATACATGATTTCTGTTTTTTTACACAAGAATAAAAATCTGCAGTGTTGAGGATTTGTAGTCTGAACCCAATATTTGCTAGAACCACCTTTCCCTGGAATTACAGAGGAGGGCTGGAGTTAAACTGAGAATAAATGACAAAAAGCCCCCATTAACCAAATCGGTAACTTCTTAAGGTAGTTTCTGATTCTGAAGGATTTTATTTAACCATACATCGTTGTTCTTCCACTTCATTCTACTATGTGTTGCTACATCATAAAATCCTAATGAAATACATTAAACTTTGTGTTTGCAATGACATAGTTTATTGGGAACAAATACTGTTGTAAAGTACTGTTCACTATGGCAGTAAACTTGTTAATACTTGTCTTAAATACCAACCTGGGCCTTGGTTGGGACATTTTGTCAGGACTTCTGGTGCTCTAAAGCCTGGGGTCCCCGCTCTGGGTGCTACCTGTTGCTTTCTAAAGTCAAACACACACATAAAAAAAAAAAAAAACAACCATTACATACCAACTAGTTAACAAATGTGATGTAATGGGCCTTTTCCTTATGCAGCTGATATTAACCCTATAATATCCTAACTTACTTGGTAGTTCCAACAATATTCATTGCTATGCAAAACATAAACGTGTTTTCTTCTCCCTGACCGTTTACCTGGCCAAGCAGACATTGCAGATCTGATCAGTAAGGTAGCAGTTACATGTGAGGCCCTGCTGCATGCTCATCTGTGTTTTCTGACTGCTGCTTGAGGTCCTGACAGCCAGAAGGCCCTGATTGGCTGAAGGGTATTTGTAGCTGGCAGCATCATCAGTTTTCTTGGCCTTTACCAACTTGTAACAGATAAATCAAGAAAATCTCAAGTAAACTTGTGGAAAAGTATTTAGTAATATTTTTAAGGAAACAGAACATACAAGAATTTCTAACTTTACTTGGCAAAACCAACAAAACTACTTGCAGTATAAGTCTGATAGCTCAAATCTATGTATAGATTTTCTGACTGTACTTAAACTTCTTATTCTTTCAAAAATCTACTTAGATTTCTTACTTCAGTCTTGAGTGCAGCTTCCGTACAGCTAGGGGGCACTGGTGTGCAGCTGTTCAGATTTCTCTCTCCAAACACCGGCCGAGGAACTTTGCGCAGTCCTGCCAGATCCTAAAACAAACAAGCAAAAGCAAACACTTGAGTGCAGGAAGAAGAATCCAAACAAGATATAAAATCTAATACAGAAGAAGTTGTTAATACTGCATATTTTTGTTGTTACTAGACAAGAAAACAGCTCAAATGACAACAATCAAATAGCTCAGTGGAGACACCTTTGTGAGTTTTGTTTGAGAAAAGGAGGTGGTGGTGGAACGTGACTTTTTAACCAGTGCTTTCCCAGCTGCTGAGGGGGATGTGGGGATGCAGGAAGTAGAGGAGGAGGAAGAAGGTATTGATTGCTGTGGAGGTGGATGTAGTGAAGTTGGAGTAGTGCTGGTCATTTTGAGAGGGGGATTAGGACGTGCTCTGTTTCTTTGTACAGGTTCCCGTTTCCCTGAAGGCCCTCCACCTTTCTGTGACGGCTTCTGTCTCACCACCTTTAGCATCTCAATCTGGGTGTCAGAGGTGCCCTGGGCCAAGCCAAAATCCACTAGCGCATACCTACATACACAAATACAGTAAAAATGGATAATAAGAATTTGCCAGATTGTTTGTACTCTCCTGAAAAGAAAGAAACATCTTTATAATTCTGCAGGGGTGCGAATACAGCTTTATGGTCCCCTCTAACACCACTGGAGTAAATACTTTACAACCAAAGGTGTATGAGGCAATGCAACTATTCTCTTCCTCAAATAATCCAGACCAGAAAAATCCAGCCCATCAGAACTATGTTAGAAAAACAACCATTGATCACAATGTAATGAAGAGGACTACTTACATTTTGTGCTTCCTGTTGTAGAGGAAATTGTTTGGTTTAATGTCCCGATGAATGATCCCAAACTGGTGGATGTGTTTCAGAGCCTTTAACAGATTATAGATGTAAAGACGGACCTCTTCAAAGCTCAGCGACCCAATGATGTCCTGATGAACATGTTACAGTTCAGTTACAAGAGCCAACAACGGCATCATTGCACCAAAAACATGTCAGACTTTCTTAAGGTTTTCAGGAAGTTACATTTAATACGTTTTAGATCTTTTCTAAATCAGTTCTGATTTAAATGTAAGACCAGCATGAATTATTAAAAGTGACCCAAGAACTTACTCAATAACTTATAGTTAAATAGAACTATGTCAACTTTAAACTGAGTTTATAAGATCTGGCCTGTGACTTAAGTGCTTTTCTTGATTTCAGGGCCTTCTGCAAGGGGAAAAAACGTCCTTCAACAGAGCTTATTGTATGAGATGCAACTATCAGGCTTATCCGTCTTTCACACTGACTACGTTCTGTGTCTGCTCCGCCATTGTTATAAATTGTGCCAGGCAGCAATTCACAGTGGAGGCGTTTTTGTGTTCAGAATCCATTCATGCATCTGTCAGAAAATACAAGATACTAGAAGACTGCTTCTACACATACAGAAACATATACAGGTCCTTCTCAAAATATTAGCATATTGTGATAAAGTTCATTATTTTCCATAATGTAATGATGAAAATTTAACATTCATATATTTTAGATTCATTGCACACTAACTGAAATATTTCAGGTCTTTTATTGTCTTAATACGGATGATTTTGGCATACAGCTCATGAAAACCCAAAATTCCTATCTCACAAAATTAGCATATTTCATCCGACCAATAAAAGAAAAGTGTTTTTAATACAAAAAACGTCAACCTTCAAATAATCATGTACAGTTATGCACTCAATACTTGGTCGGGAATCCTTTTGCAGAAATGACTGCTTCAATGCGGCGTGGCATGGAGGCAATCAGCCTGTGGCACTGCTGAGGTCTTATGGAGGCCCAGGATGCTTCGATAGCGGCCTTTAGCTCATCCAGAGTGTTGGGTCTTGAGTCTCTCAACGTTCTCTTCACAATATCCCACAGATTCTCTATGGGGTTCAGGTCAGGAGAGTTGGCAGGCCAATTGAGCACAGTGATACCATGGTCAGTAAACCATTTACCAGTGGTTTTGGCACTGTGAGCAGGTGCCAGGTCGTGCTGAAAAACGAAATCTTCATCTCCATAAAGCTTTTCAGCAGATGGAAGCATGAAGTGCTCCAAAATCTCCTGATAGCTAGCTGCATTGACCCTGCCCTTGATAAAACACAGTGGACCAACACCAGCAGCTGACACGGCACCCCAGACCATCACTGACTGTGGGTACTTGACACTGGACTTCTGGCATTTTGGCATTTCCTTCTCCCCAGTCTTCCTCCAGACTCTGGCACCTTGATTTCCGAATGACATGCAGAATTTGCTTTCATCTGAAAAAAGTACTTTGGACCACTGAGCAACAGTCCAGTGCTGCTTCTCTGTAGCCCAGGTCAGACGCTTCTGCCGCTGTTTCTTGTTCAAAAGTGGCTTGACCTGGGGAATGCGGCACCTGTAGCCCATTTCCTGCACACGCCTGTGCACGGTGTCTCTGGATGTTTCTACTCCAGACTCAGTCCACTGCTTCCGCAGGTCCCCCAAGGTCTGGAATCGGCCCTTCTCCACAATCTTCCTCAGGGTCCGGTCACCTCTTCTCGTTGTGCAGCGTTTTCTGCCACACCTTTTCCTTCCCACAGACTTCCCACTGAGGTGCCTTGATACAGCACTCTGGGAACAGCCTATTTGTTCAGAAATGTCTTTCTGTGTCTTACCCTCTTGCTTGAGGGTGTCAATAGTGGCCTTCTGGACAGCAGTCAGGTCGGCAGTCTTACCCATGATTGGGGTTTTGAGTGATGAACCAGGCTGGGAGTTTTAAAGGCCTCAGGAATCTTTTGCAGGTGTTTAGAGTTAACTTGTTGATTCAGATGATTAGGTTCATAGCTCGTTTAGAGACCCTTTTAATGATATGCTAATTTTGTGAGATAGGAATTTTGGGTTTTCATGAGCTGTATGCCAAAATCATCTGTATTAAGACAATAAAAGACCTGAAATATTTCAGTTAGTGTGCAATGAATCTAAAATATATGAATGTTAAATTTTCATCATGACATTATGGAAAATAATAAACTTTATCACAATATGCTAATATTTTGAGAAGGACCTGTATAACAGCAGCAATGTTACCAGAAAGTGCACGGTACTAATGAATGCAAGATGTATTTAGCAGTAACTGCTGCTCAATATATAACATCTGTGTTTTTGTTAACACCTGAATCTAACACCTGTAAGGGTGAGCGCGCTTGTGTATACAAGGTTTCTCCATACAAATATGCAATGGTGAGTGTGAGGAGCCACAGACCTGCCCCCCTGGATCCAAGACAGACACATAGAAGATCTGACCCACAGACATCCAAAGGCTCCCCACGGGAACCCCAAGAGGACCACCGCTGGGACTACTGCAACCCCATCAGAGAAGAGCAGAGGAGAGCCCCAGGGGAACCACTCAGCAGCCACAGTGCTGTGACGGGACGCATTCTGCCCTCCACCACACAGCGTGCCGCGACGTCAAGCCTCCCTCTCAATGCCACCCCAACCTCCGCCCACAAGCACAACAGAGCAGACACCACCGAGCACTGTGTTCATAACACACCCCCTGGCCCCACACTAAAACGGGACAAACGGGACAAACTCACCACCATGCCCAACAGCTCAATTTCACCTTCACCACACAGCTGATTCAAATGCCGGTGATCCCACATCCAAATAGAGGACATAACCCCCCCACCCCACACGCTGCAAACCCTCCATGCCACCCTCCAGCACGCCGCCCCGATTCCCCTTCCAGTCGATCACTATCTCTGTGGACAATGGGATGGAAGAGGGCTCTTTGTCATGCCGTAGCGCCACGGAGCCGGTGTGAATTACTGTGCTGACTAGAATGGCTTCCATTTGTGACAGAGAGCAAAACACACAGAAAACAGAGTCAGTGCGAAAGAAGGGTCATCCAGCCTAAAAATGATCCCCGGTTTTCTTTGGGGCCTGGCCTGCTGACTCTGATTTTGACCTACCCTGATTTTCTTCCAAAGACTAGAACACATAAGAAAGATCTGCAGCAGGTTCTTTGATAGAAAGGTTTGAATCCAACTGAAAATAAACATAATACAAAATTAACCCTAATCATGAACTCCTCCCCAACCTTCATGGGATTCCTATTAAACTCAGAGTGTATCAATGGTCATGAGTTTACAGACTGAAAATGGTTTGAGTTCTGAGTTTGAATGTATTTAAACTTGACCTACTAATTACCAATCAGAAGCAGTCAAATAAAAATGGTCAGACACCAATCTCTGGTCAATTGTTTAGTGCATGGTTAATAATGGGCTTTTACGTTTTGTCAGAGCATTAATTATACCAGAGTCCTCAGCCAGAGCTCAAAAATTACAGAACAAACAACTGCTGAAGTACTTTTATCATTTAATATAGATATCTGGGCATACATATTCAAGAATTGTAAGGCTTAAAACCATGTACAAACCACAATAGCTTGATGCTCCATGTAGGGCATTACAATGACCACATGGTCCTCCTTCCTGAAGCAGTACGTCACTCCCATCACATTCTCTCTGCCGCTGCAGGAACAGTGGCAAGACAGTGCAAATTTATCAAGACTGAAATGAAAATGTTAGCCACCAAGAAAACAACAACACATTAACCAATATTAGTTTCCAAGTTATAAAGAGTTCAACTGTCTCCAGTACATTAAAATTAAATTGTAACATTATATTGAAAGAACACATTTTAGGGAGGGAGGTAAACAGTGCCGGACCCACCCTGCCACAGTTAGACACTGAAGTTCAGCAGCAATGCGTGTCGGATGGCTGGTTGGGATGACATGCTTCAATGCAAACATCTCTTTCCTCCCATCACGCATCTGTGCTTCACCCAAGTACACCGAGCTGAATGTACCTAAATGCAGACACATAAATCTTTCTGAGGATTTGAGTTTTTACTTAATTTAACATGGATACGTTAAATTCAAAAATAATGGTTCTTTTTAGCAAAGAAAATATAAACCAATGTAGGAAAAGGGAACCATGTACCTTCTCCAATTTTGTCAGTGATGCGAAACACCTTGGCAAGCTGAGGGACAACTTTGTACAGGATCTCTATGTCCATCTCCACATCCTCTGAACATCAACAGGAAAAAAAAATAGAAGAATAGTGGAGACAGTGCTGTGAACCGAAATGTTCAGCTAACTTTCAGACATACAGTGCCTTGGAAAAGGTGCTCTGGTTAGACGAGACTAAAATTGATCTTTTTGGCCACCGAGGAAAACACTATGTTTGGCACAAACCCAACACATCCAAGAAAGAACACTATCCCAACATGACATGTGGCAGCATCATGCTGTGGGGATGTTTTTCACCAGCAAGGGAAACTGGTCTGAGTTGAGGGAAAGATGGATAGTGTTAAATACAGGGATATTCTTGAGCAAAACCAGTGTCCATCTGCCTGTGAGTTGAGACTGGGACAGAGGTTCACCTTCCAGCAGGACAATGACCTGAAGCATACTGGTAGAGCAACGCTTGAGTGGTTTATTCTGCAAATTAAATGGTTCAAACTCTCAAACAACCCAATTTAATTCCAGGTTGTGAGGCCAAAAAAACATGAAAAATGCCAAGAAGTTACTGTACAGTGGGTTCAGAAAGCATGTGGCTCTGTTGCAGTCTGATGCTACAAATTATTTCAGTTTTTTCTACACACTCCATAAAAAGAAAGTGGAAAAATTCAATTTATCAAAACTGAAATAGATTTTTTTTTACAAATTCAAGCACACCTGAGAGCTTTGTCTAGCTACTCTGCCATAAAACCCAGATCTTCTGGTGGCCCGCAGTCATGGCAGCTTGAAGGAACACAGATACCAGCAGGGTGGGGCAATGTGTTGACTACATTTGTGTTACATTCATGTAGACTTTTTTTAAGTCAGGTTTTTAGTTGGTTTTGGGATGACTTTCAATGTTGGCTTTAATGTCAAAAATATTTTTTTCTGCCTTATCGGACAGCAATATGTTTGGGATGGATTGCGCAAATGAACATTTGGAATTTATGATAAATTTGGAAAAAGAAATTCATAAATGCCAATTCTTTAAATAAAGTCCCAGTACCTTTATATCATATATGTAAACTCGTTGGTTTATTTACCGTAGTTCACTGTCTTTTTTTATTTTAATCTCTCTGTGATTGTAATTAGTTAGTTGATAGTAGGTTTAATACCCCCTGCTGTTGCACGTCTTTGCAGTTGTGTAATTAATCACTTGACACTACCTGACTGCGTCTAAATTCGGCTAAAATAAATTCTTGACTGCGATCGAGGTTGGTTCGGCTTCCCTCACACACTTGTGAACTCAAGCCTTCCCACCTCATCACACGCTGCAGACAGACTGCAGGTAGGGCAGACTAAAGGAGTCGGGGAGGAAAAAAAATAAAATAAAAAATCGTAAAGTGTAGGTCCAATGGACCAGTACTGGCCGGCGACACACTGTTGTAGGAGTATTGGCTGTTTCACTTATAAATTATTTAAGAATTATGAGGACAGCTGTGTTCTTAGGGCCTTTCAGTGCAGCTGATTTGTAATATTTTGTACCAGATATGTACACTGCAGCAATCCTTTCTCAGATTTCTGCAAGCAGTTCTGTTGACCCATTGACTTGCTGTGTGCTGTCATCTAGAAAACCGTCTATAGACACAAATGTGTCTTTCCAAACAGTTTAATTTACTCTAGCTTTTAAAACAACAATAATCGCATGCAGCGGAAGGAATGCCAAATGTTATTCATAAAGACAAATAAATGTATTATTTAGGTTTTGTATTTTTTTATTGAACTCACAAAGACGTATAAAATACTGTTTTAACTTTGTCACCATGAGGTACAGAGAGAAGATTTAGGTGAAAAAGAGCTACAAAAGCATCCAGCATAAAACTAAAAAAAGGGAAGAGAGTATGAATACCTTTAGAAGCCACTATATCCAGGAACAGTATTAACACAGATCCAATTACTTTCGAATTTAACTTATATTGAGAACAAACCAGACTGTGTCTTGAAGTAAATAAACTAGAATTGACCACAAATTACAGAATATTAAAATGTTTGTGTATCTCACAGCACAGTTGTCATGAAATTCCAGACTCACTTGAGATGTTTCTTTTCTTGTGAGTTGTGTCTGATTTCAAAATGGATCCCTCTAAGCTGATGTGCTCAGAGCAAACAGGAGAAAACTCCATCTGTAAACCAGAGGCAGAAATAAATTCACTCAAAACATTCAGGTTTAAAACTTTGTCAACATATGTTCGATTTTCATGATGTCAAATCATACAACTTCAAAATTAAAACCACCCTCAGTGAGGATTTGCATTCAGCAAACAAACTGTCTGGTTAAAGTTAGATACGGCTGGGTAAAGTACAGCAAACAGCTCACTAATTTGTCGTTGCTACAATAGAACAAGTTAGCCGCAGCATCTACAGCAAAACACAAAGAAACTTACCGCTTTATTTGGCTGTTAGGCGCTGCAGAACCGAAAATACGGGTTTCTTTAATCCGTCATATAGCCATGAAGTACTTCTTTATCAATCTAAGGTCAAATTGTAATTTTTGTTCTTGTAGAAATCGAATAAAACACTTTATTCTAACTTTGACAGAAGCTTTTCCGCCAATAACAAACTACGCGCTAAAACTGACGTCGGCACATCTCGCGATGAGTCAAGCGTGAATAACGTGATTTGTGCAAGCGATGTAAAGACTTCTTCTGTTTTTATGGACGTTGGCTAACAACTTCCACGTGCAATAGCGCCACCTTCTGGATTGGAGTGTGGACCAGAAGATATCTTACCATCATTATATTCTTGTTAAAATCCTTTTTGTCAAAAAATTTTACAAAAACTATATCCTCTGATGTTCTTATGAGTAACCCTTATCCTTAACTTATTCTTATGAAGATTTCTGACAAATATGTCTCTCTTGTAAATATTTATTACACTCTTAAGATAAGCTCTAATGTTTCCAATAATTGCAATATCCTGTAGCATGTTTGTTAATTATTTTAAGCATGCTATTTAATCTTGTATGATCAAATCACATTCTTGATATAACATCCTCTTCTTTCTTTATCATATGACACTTTCTAAATTTACCTTTCTTTTGAATTCATCTAGCCATGACCTCTATCCCACCGCTTTTGCCATTCCATTATAACATATACTTTAACTATTGTCTTAACCTCATTTTTGCATTCAACTTTACAGCGTTTCTCTTTGCTACCCTTCTGGATGACAGCAAATCTGTTTCTGCCAATATCTGCAGAAACCCACATTACCTTGACCTCTGTGCCATTATTTTATACTGAAAACTGAGTGATTTATTTTTAGTATAATATCTTGAGTCTTAAGGTCTGAATACATATACTGAACACTTGTTATTGCATTACTTGAGATGCAAAGACTGTTAAACAGATATTTAGTGCTGGGAGTCCACTGTACTCATGTGCCCAATTTGTCCATAGCAAATCCTGTCTCCCAACAAGACAACATCACAGTGTTCAGTCTTCTGGCAAGAAATGGTTATGATGTTGCAGCTCTAATCAAAACAATGTTTATTTGTCTTACTATAGTGTGGGGTAAGGAAGCTCAAAAATTCTACAGGGTGTTTCTGTCTTTGATATAAATTTTAATTATCCTCTCATCAGAAATGGATGTTGATGATAGATAATAACTTTCTGTGTTCTACCTCACAAATTCAAAAAACTTCAAAATTACGCACAATATTACCCACTGAACTACAAAATTTGAAAATATATTCCTAAAACTATAAGATGCAAATTTCTTCTGTAACATGTAGGTGGAAACACTAGACTTGTTATTGATATTTAACAACATCCAACTTTTACCAGTAATGTGCTATGTATCATTAACCTGGAGATTATTATGGCATACATTTATTTTCATGGAATAAATAAAAAAAGATTTTGTTTGCTGTCCTGTCTTTAATGTAAAATACTAATTTAAAATTAATATGTATCATGAACTAAGCATAAAACCTTTTCTTTCTGATCAATCCCTTGATTTTATTCCCCCAGTTTTTATTTGACTTATTGTATGTTTTATTCATTCTTATTACCGTTCACTATTATGTTAAACTTGTTTATAAAACAATAAAACAATACAAAATATAAAAGAACCTGCTTATTACAGATACAATGAATAAACAAGTGAACATATGCTTTGTTTATTAAAGACATGCATAAATACATTCACGTTAACAAAGTTTGATTTAGAATATGAACATGTGATAATATAACATGTGATAATATAACTCAATGTACAAATACAACTCTGAGAGGTTTGTGAAAGAAAACCGATTTAGCGTAAAGCACTGGACTTTAATGAGTCACAAATCATAGGAAATACAAGTGTTTCTAAAATATACCATCAAATATGCCAAGGAAAGCCTCCTCCTCTGAGCTGTGGGTACAGAACAAAAAAGAGTGAAAAATTATTCATTAATCAGGCAACATAAAATCAATGTGATAAACCTAGAGGTCCCAGCCATGGCCTTTTAAAATCATTATTATCGGAGTTATTGACGAAACTCTTGATACTTGTTGCTGTTGGTGTACTCTCTATGACCTTATGTCATCTGCAATCTCTGGGGGTTTCACACAACCTGGTTTTAAAAAGAAACAAGGCATACTTTTTCCATGCCTTGCAGAACTTTATTAAAAGCTGTGCACATTATGCTGTTGATCTAAGAAGTTGGAGTTTTCCCTAACAGTTGACCCTCCATAACGATGTTCCCAGTGACTGTATTGGTCTGTCATGTGACCTGTTATGTAAACTATTCAGATTTCCACAGCTGTCCAGGAGCAGCCTAATTAATAGGATATAAAATGTCAGTCTTTTTTGATCACACACACTTAACTGGAACCACATTGAAATATATTGCAAGCTAAATTATTGAGTGATATCAAAATAGAAAGTAAACATGCTAGCAGAAGCCTAGTACTTCAGCAAACTGCTTCACATAAAAAACACTGACAGCAGGAACAAGGTTTGGTTTTATTGAAGACTGTAGCTGTATGGGTTGGGTCAATTACAATGCTATCGTTTCATTTTTTGTCACCCTATTTACACTATATTTTTGTCAACATAATGTGGATGATTAAAGATATTTTCATTCTAGATAAAGAACTCTTGTGTGAAAAATGTTTTCAAATGATGACTTAAAAAGTGAAAAATTCCTATTCAAACCAACATTAACCTCCTTGTTAAGTCAAGAATTAGGTGTGATTAATCACATCCAGCGCTGATAACTATCAGAAACGCAGAATAAAATATCAGTTAAACACAACTTGTCCAACAACATGAAGTAGGCTAATAGATCTAAAATAAAGCAACACATTATGCCCTGAACTGAAAAATTCAAGAACAAATTCATGGAAATCTTTCAGTGTAAAAAAGATTGCAAAGCCATTTCTAAGGCTTTGAGACATCAATGAACCACGGTGAGGGTCATTGTTAACAAATGGAGGAAACATGAAATGGTGGTGAACTTTTCTCAGGAGTGACCAACTACTCCAAGAACGCATTGACCACTCATCCAGGAAGTTACAAAAGAACCTAGAACAACATCTAAAGCACTGCAGGCCTCACATGTATCCGTTATAAGTTCAGTGTTTATGGTTAAAAGATAGGAAAGATAAACAGGGCAAAAATTGCTTCCATACGAGTGCTCCAAGGCCAAAACCACTGATGAGCAAAAGGAACTTCCTGATGATCATCCTGATGATCCTCAAGACCTTTGGGAAAATATTTTGCGGACTGACAACTTTATGGATAGTTTGCATCCCATTACACCTGGCCTAAAGCTAATACAGCATTTTAGAAAAACAGAACATAATAGGAGTGCTGGTATTATGGGGGTTGTAATGTGATGCTTTGGTTCTGCACTGATACTTCTGCACCTCGAGATCTTGCCATAACTGATTAAACCGTGAACTCTGCTCTCAGCCAAAAAATCCTGAAGGAGAATGTCAGGCCATCAGTTTGTGACCTTGACCTCAGACACACTTGTATTATGCAGCGGGACAATGATCCAAAGCACACCAGCAAGTCAATTTCTGGACAACTTAGAAAGATTAAAATGAAGGTTTTGGAGTGGCCTAGTCAAAGTCTGGACATAATAAATAGAAACAGCTTTTTGTACTGATTTCCTGGGAAATGTTCAATATCTACCTTTTATTAAGAGATGAATTGGCACTGGATGATGCATTCATTGTAGAAAAGAAATCCAACCTTCTGCTAACCTGTCCCCCCAGAGTCTGGGCTGGGAGCTTTTCAGGTGTTTTTATTGTGAGTCCATCACTGAAAATGTTTGGTCTCTGCACACAGTGAAGAACAAGAACACATTAAATGCACAACTTCCACAACTGTCAGCAATGCACCAACATGAAGCAGCAACATACAGCTTTGTGGATGCACTGTAGATTATGTTCAACGAGCAAGTCTGACAGTCATTTAGCAAACAAAAAAATGGAAGGACATGAGTTTCATGTGCACACAGATGCACACACCTTTTCATTCCAGTCCAATGTGATTCTGTTCTGTGATGTGAATGAGTGACTGACAGGACAGGGTCCAAGTTTGCTGATTTCAGGACTTGAACATGAAACACACATCAAAAGAAAGATGTTATTAAATGACAGCAATATCTCTGGTCCTCTATTGTAAATTCAGCTTTAATAAGAGACAGAACTTAATGATTTTTTTGGGCTTAACCTCAGTGGTGTAGTGAAAGTGGTCATATAGGGTTTGGCTTGTGAGCTGCTGATCAGCATGGGTGCTGATGTTGTGGCATAGCCTGTCAAAAAATATACACAAAGTAAACTTATCACAGCCAATACAATTATGGAAAGATATTCCAAAAATAACTGATGTTGTATGGTGTACAAAGACAACTACACATCTCTGTGTTAGAATAAGGCCTTATTGATCATAAAATACACAAAAAGCCATCACTAAATATAATTAAATCTACATTTCATATTGTCACCTTTCTAAAATAATGGCCTCAAGTCATTTTTTGTCATAAATAATTTTTTTTGCCTAAATCATCTCCTCATGATGTTTGCCACCTCTTGTAAAACTGTCTAAATCCTCAGTTGTGGGAATCATGCAATTCCATGTCTGTTGTATAATGGCCTATGTCAAGAGTGTGACATAGTTTTACAGGCTTTTCAAAATGGCGACTGCTTCAGGAAAAACTAAATCTACTCAGCCACTGAAGCTATTTCCATAAGTCAGGGCTCATCCCCTACTGGTAAGTGATAAGGATTACCACAACATAGGCTAGGTATTAAATATTGCATATATATTTAGTATTTTAATTCTGTCTTTCAGTCAGCATTTTTGTCCACTAAGTAGCTACATTGATGAAGCTAGCATTTAGCAAAGAGTGGAAGAGCTCCGGAACCTGTGGCTGTAACAAGTAATCGTTTTTTGTCAACTCTTTTCTTTCTTTTTAAAGATTACTTCATTAACCGTTTTTCTTTTAATATTCCACATTATAGGATTTAATTGAGAAAGATATGTAGCTTAATAAAAAGGACATACTTTTAGGAAGATGATGATATTAAATTTGACTTAAAATTTGACTCTACCTGCCATCTTGTTTTGAACATGCTGCTGCATCTGAGGCTTGAAGCTGGTTTTACATGGAGGTACTGATATCTTGCTGGCATTCAGCAAGTTTTCATCATCAAAATCTCCCCATTCATCCCATTCATTTCCCAGATCAAAGGTGACACTTGGTATTTGGACAGAGGAAGGACCTTTCTGGAAGTTCTGTTCTGACACCACAGTGGACCAGTTTAATGAAGCTGAGCAGGTTGTGCTTATCTGGTTCAGATGCTGTCTGGAGCCCAAGCCAGAGTTCAGGGTCATCCGCTTTAAAGAATCTGGAGACAAAAAAAGATTATAGTCTAATAACACTGTACTGAGTTCTAGAAAAGCTCTGTTGCAGAGATCTGTTACATTACAAGTGATTCATCATTCCCTCTTTTTCTTTTCTTGTTCATTTTCAGTTTGTAAATGTGCTGGAACTTACATTTAGCCACTTGTTATGATATGTAACCATAGCAACTAAACATAACCACAGCAACACCCTGTTGTTTACAACAAAGAGCAGCTGATTGACATCCCAAACATTGAATTAATGAATGCTGTCTACAAGAAAAGACTGAGAAGATTGTACTTTTCGTCCTTCAGTGTTTTCAGCAAGATGCTGCAGATCGTCTTTGATGTGGAGAGTGCAATCTCTTCTGCCATCATTCATTTTTCTGAATCATCTATTGGAATAGCAGCATCGGGGCAGTGACTTACAAAGCGTAGCAAAGTTAAAATGTCTGGTTCGGTTCTGGGAACTGCTCTGGAGATGATTACGTCATGGACAATGCTCATCAAAGCGTCTTCATTGAGAAGTTCTACTGTAATAAAGACTGCTACAGAACATCCCTGCCCATAGCCATCAACATTTAAAATAACTCTTTGAAGAAACATGGATAATGAGAGCTCTGCCAACATCTAATTTCCCATTGGGGTTATTAAAGTATTTCTGAATTGTATTATACAATGTAATTATAAAATACCGTATCTTGGTTGCTTAAGACAGAGTACAGTACAGTTTTCTACAATGTAGTTTTTAAAACCGTAAACCTGTTTTTCATTTCCTCATGTACTTCCTTATTTTAAATTCTTCAGTACTTTTAAACAGTGTTTATTGTTTCTTTTTGCTGGCAGCTTCCATTACTGCTTCTATTGTGCATTCACTAACAAATAAGAAGAGTTTACAAATTCCAGCTGGGTAAAATAAAGAAATAAAGAAGAAGAATAAAAATATTATTAATATTTTAGACATCTGTGTCTTGTTGAAAACATTAGAAAAAAGTACAAACAGAACATGGTTAGGATTTCCTTTCTGAATTCAGTGAATTATATAACTGCTGATGAAATATTATCATGGATAATGTCTGACAGCTTTCAGCCTTTGGGATGAAATGAATGCAGAATGACTTGAAGTTTAAGTTTGGTGTAAATAGGCAGCATAGCTCTAGTCTGAGCCAGGACTGTAACAAACTGCCCCCTTCAAATCTGAACAAGGTGATGTTTATCAAACCCAAGCAGCTATTGCTGTGTTAATTTAGACGTTTTGAATATGAAATGACTTTAGACACCTTGGTACATAATATCAAGGAGGGAAATTATAAAACAGTCCTGATCAAAATATAATGACCAGAGAAGAAATTACAGGACTTCTCATTCTGTACTGGTGGATCATAAGTTTAGCTTCAAAACGTAAAACGAAATTACAAGAGCAAGAAACAAAACAAACAGAATAAAGCAATTACTAAAAACTGCATTAAAAATCTGCTCAGGCTGTTCATTAACTGATCAAAAGTTTAAGACCATAGTGCATAAATCTGGATTTCATGTAGTTTTCTGTCAGGCATTCACACAGTCATAACTACCTAGTTATTTTCAAAGGAATAATTATTTTTCTCAAGCCATTTAAAACTGACCTGAATCAATGACACATAAACTGTTTCCTAAACTGTAAGTGAATATTTAGCATAGACCCAATTAGCAATTACTACATTGGATACCATTTCTTTATTTGCATTTATAAAAAGGACCAGGGACAGCACAATTGATTAATTAAAAAAAGTATTCTAGCAGTAACAAGCTGATTCCCAAAGAGCTATTTAAAGAAAACCTCAGCCACATTAGATGATCAGCTGCAGATCGATGCATCTCTCATGTTCTGTGTCAAAAGGTTCGAGGAGTTTAAAATAATCTTATTGCTACAGCTTGGTTACCTCCTCTGTCAAGATCATCCAGACAAACTACGTTGGGCAGCTGAGAACAGTCTTCAGCTGTCAGGTCAGCATCTGCAGGTTTACACCTATTTTCTGCATGCCTGTGCATCAGATAAAACAAGAAAAATATTAAACATGCTATGATTGTTTTAAGATTCATCTAGTCACACCTTTTCTCCAAAAAGTACTAGAAAATCTTAGGGATCATTTCTTAGCGTTGTCAAAAATAAAATGAGAATACCTGATTTGAAAAGAACAACTACAAGTGTAAATTTGCTCGAGCTGCAGAATGGGAAAACAGAAATTTCTATAAAAGCAGCAAAGAGTTGGAGACCCATACCTATCATAAGAAAGCTGCAAAATGTTGGTTAATAGATCAACAAACTTGTCCTCACAATGAATGAGTGAATGAAAGAGGGAAGGAATGAATTAATGAATGAATTAAATGTAAATACCGGGATACAATTGGAAGCATTTCTTTGGGTCTGTAAGCAAACTTCTGCATGTTGACAGACAAAGGCTCTTCACTCATTTTAATCTGAGGAACACAGAACATGAAACATACAAACACATGAAGTGAATCTGTTAGAATAAACTTACTATTTTACATGTAAAGACATTTGATCTAACACACATACAAAATGTTTGACAGAATAATCTTTTAAATGTAAATGTTTTATTTAATCATTCTGATAAGAAATTAAAGTGAAATATAATTGTACTCAGTTTTAGAAAAGCGCTGTTGCAGAGATCTGTTAGCAGGAAGATTAGCGAGGAGTCAACACATCTTTCATTCTTTCCTCTTTTTCTTTACTTGACAATTTTCAAGTTGTAAACATTTTGTAACTGACATGTAGACACTTGTTATGATGAGTACCCATAGTAACTAATGCATAACCATAGTAACGGCTTGTTGTTTACAACAGAGCAGCTGATTGTCATCCCAAAAGCTCAGGTAATGAATGCTGTCTACAAGAAGGGACAGGGCAGACTGTACTTCTTGAGGAAGCATAGGACCTTTGGTGTTTGCAGCAAGATGCTGCAGATTTGCCAGGTAATCTGTTATGTGTTGACACAACACTTGGATTTTACATTTTTAGACCTGGATTAGTCATAGGCCATCATTAAGATGCTTAAAAAAGTTAATATTGATAGAAAAACATAACTTTGAAAACCTACCAGTATAAATACTGGACTAAAAGTAAAACAGTTGATTTCCAAACTCTGCAAGGTGATCAAAAAGACCAGCAGGCTTTGGAAAAACTACAACAAAGCCTAGCACTAAGTATAAAGCAAATGGGGTAACTCAAGACCCTTACATAGAACTGTGCTAAGACTAGTGTGTGAGAAGAATACAATTTAGGCTGAGAAAGAATGCACAAATCCTCTCGTTTACCTTAAGCCGTTTAACAGGGGTATGTGCAAGTATGTCAGACCTGCTCCTCAAATCCTCCAAGTAAGAGGAGAAGCTGGATTCATGGTTTGCTGACCTTTTCTGTCCAAAAGCAACACCTACTTTACCTAAAGAAGAATAGCAAGGGGTTAACACAAAACTGACTAAAGGAAACTTGTAGATCACTGCAAAGATTGGCACATAAACCTGCAAAAATAAATTATTCTACTCACAACAGTCATGAGCACAAAGACTCTTGTTCTTGCAGAAATGATAGCACTGTCTTTTACTGGCTGAATCTGATTGTACATGGAGAAAAAAGTCAGCTTTTTGGCTACATGTTACACTGAAATCAACATAACAATTTTACCTTGTGGTATCAAATAAAATCACTATAATCAAACTACTTTATATTACCTTGCTCTTTTGCAGATGAGGCATTTTCTCTTTGAGTTGTAGCACATTGTCCAGACTGCGGTTTCAGAGCAAAGTGAGGCGGTCTCTGTCCAATAGGAATATCTGTTATGTTCTGTGGAGCTTCAGTCCCAAACGTTTTGGCTGCAGAGTAGTACACAGGAAACTTCAGCTGGATGTCCAGCCCCACTGCAAAGAAAGAGAAGGTCAAGTTTAACAAGCACTAAAAATTCTGTGGTTTTGATGAACATCAGCATTCAACAAAGAGAAAAGAAAGAAATGTAACTTTTCCTGACTTATATATAAGTTATTGGATTTAGTTATTCTACTAATACTTTATATAGACAAGGATAAATTTAATCATCTGTCACTACAAGAGCATAACAACAATTCAATGTATCACCAGTGAGTTAAGTAGATCAACTATTTCCTACAGAATAAATACATTCACATTAAAGATATAATTTTTATCGGTTTTCAGTGTGAAATAAAGCTACTGCAATTTACAGTATATTAAGCCATATAAACTGTCAACAAGGTATATTTCCTGTCCCTCTGATATGTGCAGGAAAGAAGATAATTATACAAATGTACACAAAGATATTTCCACAGTTTACCATATTCTGAGCTGATGAGATTGACACTGATATCATTTCCTTTCGAAGTTTTTGGCACATCTATTTTTTTTGTCCAGCAACCACACTTCAAAAGCAATGAGTCCCTGACAAATAGACATGAAAATACTCATCTTAAACCAGCTTAAGTCTTGCTTAAACTCCTGTTCTGTTGTAGTGCCTCTATTAAAAACATTTGTAAGCAATGTGTGAGTCACAGACAGCATTTCTCACGTGAGTTTCTGTAGAAAAACTAGACCGTTTTCTGAGTTGCCGATGATCAGAGAGACATAGTGATGGTCTGGAGCTGTTCTCCTGGACAGTAGCTGAGCTTGGTTTAGTAAGGTCACCTTTACCACAATCTCAGCTGTGGCACTGCTGTACCTGGGCAGCTACAAAAAACAAGCAGTTCAAAAATAGAAGAGCAGGACTAAAAGAGGCTTAGTTGATTGGTGTGGAATGGAAAGCTGTTCTGAAGTAATCAAAATGAATATTCGTATAAAACAAAAGGAAACTGGGTACAGCAGAACGTTTTCCATTTACCGTAGTATAAAATAATTGGTTATTTTATTTGCTTTCCCAGCCTAAAAGTCTTATTTACACCAAACTAATAACTGGAGCTCAAATCAAGTGAGTTCAGCATCTTCTGGTTGCAAGTAGAAAACCAGTGGGATTTGGCATTTGTTTTGGTGCTAACTGCTACTACAAACACAGGCCGAAAGTAATATGTGTTCAAACACTAAAGTAATGTGTTCACAAATAGCCATCCATCAGTGATAATAAATCCCATTAACATTTTACAGCAGCAGTTTTCACTGCATTCTATATGTGCAGCAGCCATATTGAATACTAAACTTGGGGCTGCTAGGCAAGCTCAATTTTTCCGGTCAGAATTCCGACTTGAGTGGCTGTTAATGGTGTATTTCTGACTGGGATCCTGGAAAGCCTGGCTTCAGAGTAAAATGAGAATGATCCATAGCTTAATTCTACAACTTTCTTTGTCTTTGCTAAAGTGAATGAAGAGAATTTATAAAAAAGTTCAGTGTGTTAATGAAATGGTATAGAAACGTTTTGACAGGAAACCATCAAAGACTGAAAATGATTAAACCTAATGATAAATACAAAGGTGCTTTTCTGACTCTTGTTTGCTGTGACGCTCACCTGCTCCAGGTTAATGTCGTACTTTGGGAGATGTACAACAGATTCTCTGATTTGGTTTCCAAATGGTGGATGGCGGTTAAGAATCTGCATAGGGACAAAAAAGGTTATTAGCAAAAACACGTTTTATGACTAAAATAACAAGTGAAAGAGCCGTATTATCAGCAGTCACTACACTTATATCAGAATGTGGTATTTCTACAAACACAAAACAGCCTTATGAATCTTTCTGTGTATTGTTCTCAAAGGATGTTTCCAGTAAAAACATTAGAGTGCTGACCAGCTCCAGCTCTCTGGGGTTGGTTTGCTCTATTTTGCTGAGACTGGTGAGTCCAGCATTCACCATCGCAGTTGACAGAGTCAGACCTGAAACCGAGTGTATTACAATCAAATTAGCTAACAGAAAAAAAGTTAAGAATTTAGAAATTTAGGCAGAAAAAAAACAAGTGTAAAAAACCCCACCCAAGCCTTATTTCAATATTGTAATGTTAAATGTTGCTGTTTTATGATGTAAGGAGTGGCAATGCACTGACCTATCTTCTCTATCTGTTTGGAAACATAGGGTGAGTTTTCCCAAAGCTTAGCTCTAAAGCATTTAGCCAAGATCAGGGAGTTAAGCACAGCACAAAACCCAGTCTTAGGTTGTTGACTAAGAAACTCCGACAGACCTGTTGAGAAAAAAAATACAAGCTAAGTCATAAAAAAGGGTACCGCAAAAAACTCTTGACTTTTTGTCATTTTTTGTAAAACTCACATTTACTAATGCGCATGCCGATTCTGAAGATCTTTGCTGTCTCTTGTGTAAGACCAAAGTCTTGTATTGAGATACAGCTCAATTGAGCCTGAATCAAGCTACAAGACAAACGTGGATCAGAACCATCAAAGTTCCTAAGAACAGGTTTATCCAATATTATACCGAACACACCTACCAGTTCACCTTCATCTCACTGGTTTTGATCTTTCCCTCAAGAGGAAATCTGAAAGAATACATGGACATATAAATGAAAAATCCTTGTTTCTAATACTACCAGCAATGAATCTGTTAACTAAAAGAAAAGCATGTTTCTATGCGATACTTGATAATCATAAAAAATGTGTCTGACCTGATGGTGGTCCTGTTCCTGTCTCTGTTTAGAGTGTTCAGCGGTCTCTTCTCATTTACTCTCAACTGAATGTCCCTGAACTCCTTGCTCTTTGACACCAGGTCAACCTGCAAACAAACAGCCAAACGGTTTTTATCTGGATTCATTTTTGTGTTGCACCCTAATAATAAAAATGCTCGCTTAAGTTATTTGCACTAACAGAAGTCGTATTTCCAGCCTAATGCCACAGAATGTGGATTTTGTAAAGAAAACTTTTACTATAGCATCGAGAGCCTACCAGGTCAGGCAGGGTTTCAGTGCCAGTTATTTTGCTGAACAGCTGCATTGTTTCAAAGGCAACACAATACCTTGCCATCAACCTGCCAGCTTCTGTAGAAATAAAACAACGTCTCCAAGTAAAAATAGAAACTTCTTTCCAACCACTGACTAAGTTAAAACTTAATGCTTCTCTACCTGTGGCTTTGACGTTAATATCCTCATCCATACTGATCAAATCAACAGACGACAGAGAGTTGAGGTTCTTCAGACACAGTTCTAAAGAAGACAGAATAATCAAAGTTTACCTTGAGTAGAGGAATGCTGTTACCCGTTTGCTAATGATGGTGCATTTTACAGTTTACATGTATTTGCAAGGAATGATCAGTTAGCGCCCACCTTGCAATTTTGCTTCAATACCATATCTGTCTAAGTTGGCAGAGAAACCTGAGTAGAAAGTGAGGACATAAAGGAATAAACAGAGGGTCACAGAGACACTGTCTCCTAAAAAACATTTACACCTTTCTTTATTGTCCTAATAAAACCACAAATATCAACATATTTAATTGGGATTTTATGTGACTGACCAGCAAAATCTTGTGCATAATTGTGAAGTGAACAAAGTTTTTAACATTTTGTAAATCTGAAAAGTCTGGTATGTATTTATATGCAACCACTTTATCCCAGCAAGTACAGCTGCAAGTCTTTTGGGGTATGTCTCAAGAAACTTAGAGACTGATTTTATTTTCCTGTTTCCTGTTCTTTGCAAAATAGCTCACAATCATTCAGATTGGATGGAGAGTGTCTGTAAACATTAGTTTTCCAGTCTTGTCACAGATTCTCAATTGGCTTTTGGTTGACTTTGACTGGGCCATTAAGACATGAATACACATTGATCTAATGGCTTCCATCTTGCCACTCATCCATAAAAGCCAGATTTTTGGAGTGACAAACTAGATCTCATTTTGACAGATTCTCCCACATGTGCTGAAGAACCCTGCAGCTACTCCAGAGTTACCATGACCACTTGGCTGTTTCTCTGATTAATGCTCCCCTTGCCTGGCCTGCCAGTTTAGGTGGATGACAATGTCTTGGTGGGTTTGTAGTTGTGCCTTCTATTTTCCAGGTCCAGATGATGGCTTGAACAGAGTTCTGTGAGATGCACAAAGCTTGGGATACTGTTCTACAACCTAAACCTGCTTTAAACTTCTACACAATGTTCTCCCTGACCTATCTGTTGTGTTCCTTGGTCTTCATGACGCTGTTTGCTCTCTAATGTCCTCTAACAAACCTCAGAGGCCTCCACAGAACAGTTGGATTAATAATGAGATTACAGGTTAATAGGGTCTCTTCTGAAGTCGGTTCCCTGGACTGAATTGTGTTTAATGTTATTACTGTAGATGTGGATGAATACAAATGCACACCTAATTTGTCAGATTTTAATTGCAAAAAAGTTGGACTGTCTTGATTTTATTCTTCTACATATTATGCGCAACTTTGTGTTGGTCCATCTCATAAAGTACCAATAGAATACATTATAGTTTGTGGATTGAATGTGACAAAATGGATGTCTATACAGAACACTGTGAAAGTTGAAGTTTGATTTGAATTTGGGGGCTCACCATAGTGTGATGGGTTCTTGATGGCTCTGATGTAGAGGAAGGTGGACCGTATCCAGTCTAGAGCCATGTTGACATCACTGATGGTTTGGAGAACAATCTCAGCGTTCAGGTGCTCCATCAGGTGACTGTGTAAGCTAGAGGAGCACAGTGTATTGTTACCTCGTCTTAGTATTATTGTGAGAATGCTTCAGAAGGAAAGAATACGAGAAGCGAAAAAAGAGGGGTGTTGGTTATAAACAAGCAGCTCTTTGTCCTACCTGCTCTCAATGATCTCCATCCCATTCATTAGTTTCATGTACTTTTCTCTGGTTTGAACCTTGGTCATGATCACAGCTGTTGCTGATGTATCAAACTGGGGGATTGAAATGCAGTGAGAGAGAAGGTATAAAACCTAAATGTGTTTTTGGAAAAAAACAGTGGCCAGTCAGTCATCAGTCATTTTCTACCGCTTATTCCATAGTGGGTCACGGGGGAGCTGGAGCCTATCTCCAGCAGTCTATGGGCGAGAGGCGGGGTACACCCTGGACAAGTCACCAGTCCATCGCAGGGCAACACACAAACAACCATGCACACACTCATTCATACACCTAAGGGCAATTTAGATTGACCAATTAACCTAACAGGAATGTCTTTGGACTGTGGGAGGAAGCCGAAGTACCCGGTGAGAACCCAAAAGAAAATATGTATTGGCGAAAATCAGAATCGGCAGGTCAGGCTTTTTAAAGATCAGTAATTGGTGATTGGCCAGAAAACTGCAATCTGTGCAACCCTAATTTGATCCCCTACAAACAAGTCAGGATTCTGTCTACCTACTTCTACCAACTGCGCCACCGTGGAGCCCTCACATTACACTGGCAATAAAAAAAAAATAGAAAGTGTCTCAAAACTGTGTTCCTACCTGAGGCCGCCCAGCCCGGCCTATCATCTGCAGGATGTCAGCCTCACTGTACTCTTCACAGGAGCCGGCAACATACTGCGTTGTTGACTTGATCACAACCAGGTGAGCAGGAAGGTTTACCCCCATAGCCAGAGTCCGAGTTGTAACTGGGACATCAGAAACAACCAGACACAGTTTACAGTTGCTCCCTCCCCATGTTAGGTTCACTGTTTAAATTGTTCAATAAAACTACGGTACTTAAACTATTAACACAAACAAAAGAAACGAAAATATATTTAAACAAGGATTTTATCCAAATTCAACACTAAATCCTATTTTCAACAGCTACTGTAATCTCAGAATTATTCAAACCCCTAAATAAAATTCTTCATAATCCTGAGACCACACCCAATTGGCAAATCAGGTGTGGTCTCAGGCATACCTGAGGCAAAAATCAAAGGCTTCATTGGTTTCAGAAGAAGACCTGGAAGATTCTAGACTGACTATTCAATTCAGTTTATTTATATAGTGCCAATTCACAACATGTTTTCTCAAGGCACTTTACAAAGTCAGTTCAATCGAATCATACAGATTTCAAGTCTGGTACATACATTACAATTAATCCTAACTATCAAACAGTGCAGTCGGATTCAGTTTATCATTCAAATTGGTTTAATAGTTTTTCTATCCAAGGAAATCCAGCAGATTTCATTGAGTCAGTGACGTGCAGCAGTCACTCCTCCTGGATAAGCTTGTAGCGAAAGTGGACAGTCGCTTGCGTTGACTTTGCACCATTCCCTCATACTGAGCATGCATGTAGCAACAGAGGAGAGGAAAAACTCCCTTTTAACAGGAAACTTTCAGCAGAACCAGAATCAGAGCGAGTGGCCATCTGCCACGACCGAATGCGGCTTTGACTACTGCTGACATAAACTATCTGGAGGCGTTTGGCTGTGAGACGTATGCTGAAATTCCCCAGGAACGCCACCAGACAGTAGTGTCTGGTTATATGCATTATGTTTGCAGTGGGTCATAACAGCAAAAGAGAGCTCTACTAAGAACTACAGATGCTTGTCATGAAGGGGCTGAATACGTTTGAAAATGCAGTAGAAATTACATGTGTCGGCTTGTATTTCATTTGGAGAAACCACTTGTAATACTGATTGTGTTAAGCTATTTAAACTGTTCTTGTTTGATTTGTTTACTGCAAACAGCTGCTGGTTTGCATATTTTGCCAATAAACCTCTTTTGTAGTGGGGGTTGAACAGTTTTAGGTGTACCTTTAAAAATATATCAACATACTGCAGTTTTCTCGTGTTTTTGTAGAGGCACGATCGAAGTTTGTGGTCTAAGTAATAACATATCTGCCCTCTGTGCAGAACAAAGAGCTAAATTAAATTGTATAACTCCTATGAAAATATTATAACACTGTGTAGCTTGATGCGTCTATCAGAGCAGATAATCTGTTATTCATCTTCTGGTCATTTCCTGTTATAGTTATCTTCCAAAGCCTCCTAAAACCTTTTCTTAGTCATAATAATAAAAAAGTTTTTTCCAAAGCCCTTCATGTTTGGTCTCACATAGGACAGGCAGGTCTCCCAGGGTAAAGGCCTCTTCTACCAGCTTCCTGTCAGACATGTCAACACCTGCATGGTGGTAACCAACTCCTAACATCATCAGATCTGGGCCCCAAGCAAAACACAAAATAGTTAATAATTATTAAGCAACACACTTTTTGTGCAGTTCACTGTACTAATCAAACAGGCCAATGGTCGGATGAATCAAGCATTACAAATATACTGTAAAAATATTAATACCTATCAAACGTTTTAGTGTTTTATGGGATTACAATCACAAACTCAGATGTACTTTATCTTATGGCAAATTTATAAGACAGACTAACACTAAATTGCACATAATTGTCAAGTGAAAGGAAAAGGACATATGGATTTCAACATTTTTCAGAAATAAAAATCTGAAATGTTCAAGTCAGCCCTACTTACTTCAAAATCCAGAAAAAGCATTTGACCTTAATTAACCAATCAGAGAAAACAGTCCACCTGTAATCTGAATATAAATGCAGATGATCTGTGAAGGTATCAGATGTTTGTTAGAGAACATTTGTGAACAAACAGCATCATGAAGAACACAGCAGACAGGTCAGGGAGAACGCTGTGGAGATGTTTAAAGCAGGCTTAGGTTGTAGAAGAATCCTAAGCTTTGAACATCTTAATGACCACTGTTCAAGCCATTATCTGAAAATAGAACAGTATGCCATAGCTGCAAACTTACCAGGACACGACAGTTCAACTAAACTGACAGGGTGGACAAACAGAGCAATAATCAGAAAAGCAGCCAAGAGGCCTGTAGAAACTCTGGAGGAGCTGCTGAGATCCTTGTAAAAAGGCAAGTTTATCAGTTGTTCACTTCAAACATCTGGTCAAAGCCCAAACCTAAATCCAACTGAGAATCTGTTGCAAGACTTGAAACTTGATATTCCCAGATTCTAGTTCTCCAACCAGTCTGACTGACCTTTAGCTGTTTTGCAAAGAAAAATGGATAAGATTTCAGTCTCTGGATGTTCAAAGCTAAGGGATTAATTCCCCAACAGTCTTAGAGCTGTAATTGCAGCGAAGGAAGCACTGAATACAAATGCTTGTAAAACGTTTCGGAATTTTCTTTTGTTAAAAATAATTAAAATCAGTTTTAATTTTGCTGCTATTTCAGTCATGCACTACGCTGTTAGTCTATCAGAAAAATGCTTATAAAATAAGAAATAAATCATATAGAAAATAAATTAAATCAGGTCTGTATCTATAAGATGACAAAATGTGGAAAAGTTACATTTGCAAAGAACACTGTGTGTCAGTGCTGTACATTTATCACACACTGGACCTGCATTTGCTAAAAAGCAGAGCCAAAATCACAGGGTTTCACAATTGCTCATACTTCTCTTAAGGTTTAAAATGTGCTAAGATGCATTACCTCTTAGTTTTGAATCCAGAACAGAGTTTGTATATTTCATCAACCTGCAAAGTCAATCAGATCTCATAAGCCCAACAGAACAACCTGTAAGAAAAATCCTCTAAACAATCCACAAACTATTGTTATTAAATGATTCATACACAATAAACCAGAATGCAGCACCTTTGCTTGTGTTCAAAGTTCATTATGAATCGGGCATCCTTGGCCAGAACTGCAGCTGACTGCTGAGCTCCTTTCCTTGTCGAACAAAACTACAAACAGTACAAAAAGAAAAATAACATATTAACTTTAAACTAATAATATCAACCAAAGGGGGTAATACTAGCTATTAGAAAGTAGAGTGACCAGACCGTTTCTCTTTATAGAATACACTTTTGTTGAAATTGTTTGCTTAATGAGTCAAACGAGTTTAGGTTAGTTTTGGGGTGTTTGGTGCAATTAAATAACATTGTATTCAAGAGGTAAAGACTAAAAGATTAGACATCGATTTTTAAGCGTTAATTTAGAAAGAACCAAACATTTAATTAGGTTACGTATTTTTTACAGAACTGTACAACCATGAAGACAGAAATAAAAAATAGAAATAAATTGTGAGATGACATAAAAAACACCAGACTCCAACATTAATGCCATTTTGCTAATTTACATTGGCTCCTTTTAATGTTGTTTTCAATTTTAACTGTGTTCTAACAATTTCTAAATCATTTATGTAGCATTTCCCAGTTCATTTTTGTATACAAAAACAAATTATATATAATACATCTCAAGTGTTTCATCAATAATTAATAAGATCGAGTTGTCCACTCACCACTAGTGTAGGCTTCTGATCAGAGTAAGTCTGTATAATGTTAGCCATCTTGTAGTTGAGGGACAAGTCAAACTTGAACTCTGTTTGGGTCCCACTGCAGGGGAAACCCAGGACCACCTTCCAAAGCTTTACTGGACGGTGACTCTCATCCATACTCAGATACGTGGCCGGCTCACTCCCATTGGACAGCCAGTCTGCTATCTAATAAAGACCAGGCAGTTCTTATTTCAGTCAGAGACTACTGATTTGATAATACATAGACGGAGCTAACACCCCTCACACCTAACTGAACCTGTTTCTCAGATACCTACGTCAGATATGTTGGGGATTGTGGCTGATACCGCCACAATTCTCATTGTGACGCCTGCCTCTGGAATCTGGGATGTTCTGTATGAATTCACTGCCTTCATTCTGCTCACTACCACTTCCAAGGTGGCACCACGGGTTGTATCCTTCACCACGTGCACCTGGAAATACATTTTTATGACACAGGTAAATCTAGAAATGTCTGGGGTTTAACAGAAACTCAAGTGACCAGGTAATATAAAGTTGACCAAATCTTTTTCAAAGTATATATTTTATTAACATCAAAGACAGCTCTGAACAAATATTTCTGAGACATATTTGGACCTAAAATATCCAATATTGATATTGCTGTTATGGCCAATAACAAATATTGTATTTACCAACCTTATATGTCCCTACCCTTTCAACACCATGACCACACAGAGCTGCATATGTTTTCTGCTTCAGTTAAATGCCCCACAATCCTGTGCTGCATCACTATCACTGTCACATAAACATTCAACAACATGATGGAAATAAATATTGGTTATCAATATTGGCCCGGTTTTACTTATGGGACCAATATGTTAAATAATGACTAACATCCCTCTCAAGAAGACTTGAGGCTGTGAATGCTTCCCAATGTGTTTCAAAAATATTTAGCCATGAGTGTGAATCCTTATGAAAGACTGCATTAAGAATCTTTTGGCAAATAAAAAAAACGTTGCAGATCTTTCTAAAAGCTGTTGTTATTATGGGCTACAGTAAGATTTTGTGGAAAAAATAACTTAAATCTATGTTGGAGTAAGTCTACAACATAAAACTAAATCCTGAAAAAGTGAAAGGCTGGTAATACTTTCTGGTGGCAATGTATGCTAAAAGGAAAGCACTATGATTTTAATTTACTTATATTACGTGCTGAGGGCAGAGGCAAGTTTTTGCTATGCAATGTCTAATAAGAGTGACCACTGAACATCTACCAACTAGCAGATGAGGCACTATTAACATCTGAAAGTGATGCACTGTGCAAAATAACAGACATTACACACTGACCTCATCAATAAGGAAGAGTCTTACAAGCTGCAGCAAACAATTATCCTTCCATTTCCTTGTCATGCTGTCCCACTTTTCCTGATATATAAATACAGGAATACAAATTAACATAGTTTTAACTTTATCGAGAAAAACAACATTGGATTTCAAATGAGAGGTTTTCTTCAGTTGGACTTGTTTAACTTAGATGCAAAGTAGCATCACACACAGGCGTGGTCACGATGATGTGGGAGTCATGAATCTCGAACAAGTCATCGACTTCTGTGTCACCAGTCAGCTCCTTGCAGGTCAGCCCCAGAGGACCGAACTTCTTGCTCCAGTTGTCATAACACTGGCTGCATAGAGCTTTGATGGGAGCCACTGGTGAGAACAAACAGTAAGTCTGTTAATAAGGAACACCTATAATTTTATTTTCATTTTGCATCATAACAGTAGTCCCAGCTGTCAAAGGAAGACATTGTTTTGAGGTAACGTTTTATCAGATGGCTTTAGTGCTAAATATTGCCTTGAACAAAATGATACTGTGTGCTCTCTACACATGCACCAATCAGGCTTCTCTTGGCCAATGCCCGTTTTATTTTTACAATTTTGTTTTTTTTACGTCTGAACTGCAGATTCTGATTTTAAGTAATTCACTTTTTTAAGAAAAGAAAAATCTGTTTTCTTGATAGAGGTAGTGGTTTTAAGTTCAATAGAAAATGAAGTAGTGGGATTATTCAAAGTATACTAACCTCTCCTTGAGTGTCACTAAACTCAAAAAAGTACATCTAAGTACATGTTGCTGGTTTATGCATTTGTAGACCAGAAATAGTGGGAGTTAGTGGTCCTGGTGTATTTATTGAATAGGAAAATAAATTTTTTTTCAGTATTTGATGTACTGATAACCAACCACAGCCTATCATAGAGTAATTCGACGCATCTCAGTTTCTCACTATATACAGCTTTGACTTTTCTCCATGGCTCCTGTGTCTCCATTAACAGGCGAATGATGGCGAGCTCAAACAGAACTGTTTTACCCGATCCAGTGGGAGCACAGACTACAAAGTTCTTATCTGTGTAAAGAACCTGCAAACAAAGAAAAAACAATAACAATCTTATGTTATTTATCTTATTCAATAATATATATTTGAATGGTCTTTTAATGCTTACATCATCCAGAGCTTTGGACTGAAGGTAATTGAAAAAGGGAAACTCGCTGAAGATGGATCTAAATCTCACGGCTGTGTTGCATGTTTCAGGAAATCGTTCAATTTGCAAAATAGTTTTTCAGGTTTTTCAAGCATAGTTTAGAGGTGGACCAGGAATTTGGAAAGGTCTTTATGTACATGAAACAAACAGAAAAAGATACGGATTTCTGAAACTGGGCGCAGAACTTCAGAGCCAGAAGATCCTAAAATGGAAGCATATCAAACGTGATGGTTGCTTTCTGTCACATTATTTATATATTTATGACAATTAAGAAAGTTGAATCAAACAAAACACAAACAATCTTTTAGAGATAGAGTGAGTTCAGAAGTTCCATAATATTAATGTCTACAACTTCAAGTGGTTACCACCTAGCGACCAGTTTGTTTCATTACAATGAAGCATTGAATGGTGGGAGCTTACCTTAAGACATCTCATCATACCCAAACACTCTATGGCAGCTACTGCCACAGTTAGAAATAGGAATCGGCTGCAAAGCTTTGCAGAAACTATTATTTGATAAACTATGTGACTCTGTCTCTGTGACTGTCAGTGTTGAGCACAACCTTCTATGTACAGAGGCTGAGGCGTCATCGGTGGAACGAAGGCTCTCTTTGTGTTCTTGTCCCGCATTTCTGCATGTGGCGCCTGCTGCAGGGGTCGGACGCTTGCTGCAGATGAGCCCAGAGGAGGGGTTAAGCAGGGGAAAGGAGGAGCTGCATGGCCAACTGCAGCCTGTCTCGGTTGGGGAGCACAAGGCATGGTCGCCATGGAAACCGGACTGAGAAAAGTTTGAGGTGTAGACGTTTTCTCACTACTGCTGCTATAGCCACTGCTACCCTTGAGGTGAGTGTTGGTTGACAAGTTGCAACTGTTGCTCAGCACAGGACTCTTAAACAAGCTGTTGTGGGAGGAAGGAGAGAAAGAGGAACTAAGGCAGGAAGGTAGACAGAAAAGGACGACTGTTGCTGAACTGTAATTAAGAGGGGAAAGAGCATCAAGAAGACCATTATGGAGGATGATTAAGCATCATCTCATGTTCTTTCACAAAACTCTCCACTGATAATACACTGCCTTCCCAAAAAAAAGTTGCCACCAAAACAAAATGGTCATACAATCTAATATTTTGTTGAATTGCCTTTAGCTTTGATTACGGCACGCATTCGCTGTGGCATTGTTTGGATAAGCTTCTGCAATGTCACAAGATTGAATTCCACCCAGTGTTGCATTAATCTTTTACCAAGATCTTGCATTGATGATGGTAGAGTCTGACCGCTGTCCAAAGCCTTCTCCAGCACATCCCAAAGATTCTCAATGGGGTTAAGGTCTGGACTCTGTGGTTGCCAATCCATGTGTTAGAATGATGTCTCATGCACCCTGAACCACTCTTTCATAATTCAAGACCAATGAATCCTGGCATTGTCATCTTGGAATAAGCCTGTGCCATCAGGGAAGAAAAAATCCATTGATGGAAAAACTTGGTCATTCAGTATGTTTAGGTAGTCAGCTGACCTCATTCTTTGAACACATACGGTTGCTGAACCCAGACATAACCAACTGCAGCAACCCCAGATCATAGCACTGCCCCCACAGGCTTGTAGAGTAGGCACAAGCCATGATGGGTGCATCACTTCACCTGCCTCTCTCTTACCCTGATGCGCCCATCACTGTGGAACAGGGTCAATCTCAGACCATATGACCTTCTTCCATTGCTCCAGAGTCCAATCTTTATGCTCCCTAGCGAACTGAAGCCTTTTTGTCTGGTTAGCCTCACTGATTAGTGGTTTTCTTAAGGCTACACAGCTGTTCAGTCCTAATCCCTTGAGTTCCCTCCGCATTGTGCATGTGGAAATGCTCTTACTTTCACTATAAAAAAAGCCAGGAGTTCTACTGTTGTTTTTCTTCGCTTTGATTTTGCCAAATGTTTAAGTGATCGCGGATCGCGGATCACGATCAATCAGAATTCTTTTCTGGCCAGTAGTTTCTGCAATGTCCTTAGATGTTTTCTCTGCTTGATGCATGCCAATGATGTGACTCTTCTGAAACAGACTGACATCTATTCCACGACCACGGGATGTGTCTTTCGACATGGTTGTTTAAGATATGAGAAGCAACTCATTGCACCAGTTGGGGTTAAATAACTTGTTGTGACAGGTGGCGACTTTTGTTTTGGGCAAGGCAGTGTATTTGTAATACACCTATATTTAGGAAGCCGCAATATATAGTTTAATAATACTCGTACATACTGAATGAAAAGCAAAACACTGTGCATCGAAAAAGACAAACATAGTGCCATGCAAAAATATTCATACTTTTTGAACATTAATACATTTTATCATTTGACAATCACAAATTGAATAGCGTTTTATTGGATTTTTTGATGGACTAACACAAAATAATGAATTACTACAAAAAATTGTAGAACCACCTTTCAGCTAGGCCATTTTAAAACATGAATGTTTTGATATTAGCCAGCGTACCCCAACTTCAGTCCACAAGAGCTGGTGTCCTGCATGTTTAGATGTATCCGTTTTCAACACAGCTGTATCAAAACAATGATTTATTCCTGTGCCTCTACAGAACTTGATGACATACTGAGAAGGTAATTTAGTCATAATTAGTCATTTAGCCATTATAAATATTATCATATTTCAGCTGGGTTGGAGCAGCAAAACATCTAAAACATGCAAGCAACTGGCTCTTGAAGACTGGAGTTGCATTATACAGCATATACAGTATAGGCCAAAAGTTTGGACACACCTTCTCATTCAAAAAGTTTTCTTTATTTTCATGACTATGAATATTGTAGCTTCACACTGAAGGCATCAAAACTATGAATTAACACATGTGGAATTATATATTGAACAAAAAAGTGTGAAACAACTGAAAATATGTCTTATATTCTAGGTTCTTCAAAGTAGCCACCTTTTGCTTTGATTACTGCTCCACACACTCTTGGCATTCTGTTGATGAGCTTCAAGAGGTAGTCACCTGAAATGGTTTTCACTTCACAGGTGTGCCCTGTCAGGTTTAATAAGTGGGATTTCAAGCCTTATAAATGGGGTTGGGACCATCAGTTGTGTTGTGCAGGAGGTGGATACAGTACACAGCTGATAGTCCCACTGAATAGACTGTTAGAATTTGTATTATGGCAAGAAAAAAGCAGCTAAGTAAAGAAAAACAAGTGGCCATCATTACTTTAAGAAATGAAGGTCAGTCAGTCCGAACAAATGGGAAAACTTTGAAAGTGTCCCCAAGTGCAGTCGCAAAAACCATCAAGCGCTACAAAGAAACTGGCTCACATGAGGACCGCCCCAGGAAAGGAAGACCAAGAGTCACCTCTGCTGCGGACGATAAGTTAATCCGAGTCACCAGCCTCAGAAATCGCAGGTTAACAGCAGCTCAGATTAGAGAACAGGTCAATGCCACACAGAGTTCTAGCAGCAGACAAATCTCTAGAACAACTGTTAAAAGGAGACTGTGTGAATCAGGCCTTCATGGTAAAATAGCTGCTAGGAAACCACTGCTGAGGACAGGCAACAAGCAGAAGAGACTTGTTTGGTTCTGGTTCCCACCGTGAAGCATGGCGGAGGAGGTGTGATGGTGTGGGGGTGCTTTGCTGGTGACACTGTTGGGGATTTATTCAAAATTGAAGGCATACTGAACCAGCATGGCTACCACAGCATCTTGTAGCGGCATGCTATTCCATCCGGTTTGCGATTAGTTGGACCATCATTTATTTTTCAACAGGTCAATGACCCAAAACACACCTCCAGGCTGTGTAAGGGCTATTTGACCAAGAAGGAGAGTGATGGGGTGCTGCGCCAGATGACCTGGCCTCCACAGTCACCGGACCTGAAACCAATCAAGATGGTTTGGGGTGAGCTGGACCGCAGAGTGAAGGAAAAAGGGCCAACAAGTGCTAAGCATCTCTGGGAACTCCTTCAAGACTATTGGAAAACCATTTCAGTGACTACCTCTTGAAGCTCATCAACAGAATGCCAAGAGTGTGCGGAGTAGTAATCAAAGCAAAAGATGGCTACTTTGAAGAACCTAAAATATAAGACATATTTTCAGTTGTTTCACACTTTTTTGTTCAGTATATAATTCCACATGTGTTAATTCATAGTTTTGATGCCTTCAGTGTGAAGCTACAATATTCATAGTCATGAAAATAAAGAAAACTCTTTGAATGAGAAGGTGTGTCCAAACTTTTGGCCTGTACTGTATCTATATGTACACCATGACTCCGTAAAGGGAGTCACTAATAATTTGTTAAAATATGGAGAAACTTGGACATTGCTAAAACTGGATGTTTGTCCAAAACAGATATAAAGGTAAAAATGAACCTGGTGAATGACAATGCCAAGAGGCAAACAGCAACATTAAATGAACTGCAGGAAATAATACTGGTTGTGTACTGCATGAGACAGCAGTCCCCTGTATTCTACATATGTCTATGCTAAGGAGTGGGGTGCTGAGGCAGGATTCTTGTCTTCCCAATAAAACATCCTGGTCTAGCTAAAATCTTCCAATAATCTTGTGGGAGAATGGATTATGATCTGAAGAAACCAAAACCTTGAACATTTGGGCCAAAGTTGGGCCTGTCAGGTTTGTTCAACAGAGAAAAGGCACAGTCCATCAGCTAGAGATCGCTGTTACCTTGACAAAGTTACCAGCGATTTTTGGCCAGATACTTTAGTTGTCTGTTAGAAAGATGAAAATTAAGAGAGATTTAATGTTTCTGTGTTAATGATCTATACATTAATGAAACATTTAAACCTGCATTTAAATTAACATAAGGGGGATAAGATAAAAGTTCAGAAGGTCTAAAATCACTTAGCTAAAGTTCAATTCTAAAATTAGCAGAAAATCTGTGGGGCTACCTGAAGAGGGCTGTGGACAGGAGATGTTCTCAGAATCTGATAGATTTATAGATTTTGAGCAGGGTAGAGTGGGCAAATTACATCAAGTCAAAATGTGGTATGTTAATAGATGTCTGCCATATATGATTGAATCATGAAATGTAATCAAAAGGTGCTTCAACAAAGTCTTAGGCTAAAGATGTGCACCCTTAAGTATGTTTGTTTTCCTTCTTTTCTCATTTTAATTACACAGGATATAGGTTACATTATATTTGGAAAAAGTCTTCAAATGATTTATCATACTCTAACATCACAAAAACCTGCTATTTTAACAGGAATGTGTACACTGTGTATGCTGTACTTTGTGTTTGACTATCATGTAGAATCCCAATGAATTGAATTGTAGTTTGTGGCTGTAATATGACAAAATGTGAAAAGGTTTAAGAGACCTTGAAACTTTAGCAAGACACTGTGTCAGTAATCTTGTTATCTAAGACACGCCTAAATAATGGTCAGTATCTGCCTGCTAGGAAGGAAACTTCTGTTAATCTGCTTTTTATGGAGAAATCTGGTTATATGCCAGCCATCTATACCTAAACACTGCAGGAAATTGATACTGCAATCAAATACAGACTTCATCTTAGTGTTCAAAATATGGAATAAATGGTGATCCCGGAAAACGATGAGCATATTGTCTTCGATCCAGTTTAATTCATTCAACTCTGATGAGTGAGTGACACTTGCCTTCTTCGTAAAGTTAGACCAGGCAAGCATCTGCTAAAGGCTGCATGACGAGAGTCCAGCCAGGTTTCATCTCCCTCTCTGCCACTCAGAAGGCTACCCTCAGAGTAATCCTTTAGCCCTTCATCACCCGAGCGAACATCATGCCCGCTGGGGTTGCTGGTGCCATCACCTTGAGTCTCCTCAAATTCTCTCTCTTCATCATTAAAACTGCATAAACAGTTGACATCTGAAGATAAGGCCATGAGTCCTTTTAAATGAGGCTGGGACTTCTTGGGTTTTGGTTTGAAACCTGCAAATAAATCAGGAGGAAAGGGAAGCTGCATTAACTTGTAACATTAGTGCTTTTGGCTAATTGCATTCATGATATGAAAAATCTGAAGGGGAACTTCCCATTTTAACTTATTTAAATTAACCTTTAAATCTATTAACATGATTATTAAATAGATACTTTTCTAGGGCTTTTTCTAGGGCTTCTACAGATCAGTCAAAGTAGTTTATTCAAGTTAGGTGAAAATAATGTTGCTTAATTCAGAGCACTACATACTGTATAAGTCAGAGAAAGATTCAGCCTCCTTTTGCATATCCTGAGTAGTTGGAATATGTGTAAGAGGTGGAGGTTCATCTAACTGCCACTGATTGGCCTCCGGGGGCAACGGTCTTCTGTCAAAAACAGTTCAGAAAAAAACAAGAACATTTCCATTGACAGAGGGCAATAAAACTGGGATTGTATTGTGTGGCTCTAAATACTTACACCTTGTGTACAATAGGCTTCTCAAAAAACAGACCGTCCAAGAACACCATGCAGTCATCTGCGTCAAACATCACCCCAGATAATGCAGACACTCATCTAAACGTGAGCTGTAGCAGGTTAATCAACCTGGGTACTGGTGAAAGAGGTTTGGCTATAAAAAAAGAACAAAGAATGCATGGCACAGACAGACTAGCTACAAATATTTCTCTCATTATCTTTAAAGGTACACTGAAGCCCTGTTCATGGCGCAATCAGAAGCACAAAGATCAATCCAACAGCACATTTCCATTGTGTTATAGTCCTATTCACTTGAAATACCCTAATTATTTTATAACTGTTAAATAACAATTATTCTGTTATATAAATATATAGAAGGAAGGTGGGTTAATACAACGTCTGATAAAATATCTATAAGAAACACTACATAGTGATAGCAACCAATGTTGTTTTTTTTCAAATTCAAATAAATTATTAATCATTTTATTTTTATACAGTAAAGCCCAAAATGATTCATACTGCTGTCAGATTTAGATTTAAATTTGTTTTTAATTCAATCAAGAAGGATAGAAAATAAGAAAACACCACTTGAAATACAATAAAAAATTGTAAAAGGATTATCAAGCTTGGATCTGTTTTTATTTACAAGTGATTAAAAATCGCGGGTTGGAAATTATTTATACCTTTTTCATTAATCAAAGGAAAAATATTATTATTACAGCCATCAAGCCGTTCTTATAGTTGCTAAACAGCTTTTCTGCATGTTTCAACTTGGTTTTGTTGTGATCATCTTTGGGATTATGCCAATGATCTTGTTTTCGATAGAATACATTTTATTTAAAAAATAATCCCATAAAGTCATGACAGCTGAGAGGTAAGGGAATGGATGTCTTTGTAAGTTTAGCAACTGTACTAAATAGAAACCTAGGATTATTATTGTTATCTTCTATTAAGGATGATGGGAAATAAGCTGTTCTGGCTTGGAGAAGTATCTTTTTATACAACTGTAGGCTATTTTTCCAGATTACGTAGGAGTCCTCTAGGTGTGCAGAGCGCCATTTTCTCTCCAATTTACTAACATTGTGCTTTAAAGTACGCAGCTCTGAATTAAACCAGGAAGCCAGCCTCCCTATAAATAATTACCTTCTTTTTCAAGGGGGCTGCATTGTCTAATGCACCACACAATGATGAAGTAACACTATGGACAAGAGAATCAATTTGTGAAGGGGAAGAAACTAAATTATTGCCCTCCACTGTGTTTTTCTGTGATAATGAGGAAATTAAAAGTGGAACAGATTCTTTAAAGGTTGTAACAGCATTGTCTGATAATGATCTACTATAATGAAATTTTCTTTCAGGTGTGGAGTACTCGGTTAAATTAAACTCAAAGGTTATTAAAAATTGTTCAGACAAGACAGGGTTATGAGAAAATATTGTTATTTCTTTACACTCAATGCCATATGTCAGCACAAGGTCCAGAGAATGAAGACAAAGGTGGGTAGGTTTGTTAATGTTTTGACCAAAGCCAAATGAGTCTAAGATAGCATTAAAGGCTATATTTAGGCTACCACTTTTAGTGTCAACATGAATGATAAAATCCCCCACTATAATAACCTTATCTGTATTTAACACTAAATCAGATAAAAGGTCTGAAAACTGATCTAAAAATTGAGAGTAAGGGCCTAAATCGGACTGAAAGATGATTGCTACTCCTCCTTGCCCAGTATTTCCAGGTATGTGAAATTGTAAATAATTAGTAGGAGTTGACTCATTTATAGTAACATAATCCTCTTGCTGCAGCCAGGTTTCTGTGAGGCAAAATAAATCTGATTGTCACAAATCAGGTCACTAACTAGCAAAGTCTTTGAAGAGAGAGATCTTATGTTCAGTAAGCCACATTTGATTGTCAGTCAGTGAGTCATTTTCTACTGCTTATTCCATAGTGGGTCGCGGGGGAGCTGGTGCCTATCTCCAGCAGTCTATGGGCAAGAGGTGGGGTACACCCTGGACAGGTCGCCAGTCCATCGCAGGGCAACACACAAACAACCATGCACACACTCATTCATACACCTAAGGACAATTTAGATTGACCAATTAACCTAACAGGCATGTCTTTGGACTGTGGGAGGAAGCCGGAGTACCCGGTGAGAACCCACGCATGCACGGGGAGAACATGCAAACTCCATGCAGAAAGACCCCCAGTCAGGAATTGAACCCAGGACCTTCTTGCTGCAAGGCAACAGTGCTACCAACTGTGCCACCTTGCAGCCCATCACATTTGATTGTTATATTTTTTTTTTTGTCTGAGTTGTGTTTATTTTTATGAGATTTTCATGATTTCCTTCCTTTATATTATTTTTTAATCTTTTCAGTTTTGGTCGTGGACTAGACTGTCTTAATAGGGTACTTGGTAGGTAGCAGTACAGAAGCTGCAGAGAGGAGTGTTAAAATACGACCCTGCTTCCTGGTCTGAACCCTGGGTTGTCAGAGTTTTGGAGAACTAATAAATTTGGCCAGATTCCTAGAAAGAAGAGCTGCTCCATCCAAAATTAGGTGGATGCCGTCTCTCCGGATCAGACCAGGTTTTCATCAAAATGTTCGCCAATTATCAATGTAGCCCACATCGATTTCTGGACACCACCTAGACAGCCAGCGGTTGAATGACAGCATTCAGCTAAACATGTCGTCACTGGTCAGATCGGGGAGGGGACCAGAGAAAATTACGGAGTCCTACATTGTTTTGACAAACTTACACACCGAAGCAACACTAACTTTGGTGACCTCCAATTGGCGTAAACGGGTATCATTACCGCCAGCATGAATAACAATCTCAATGTATTTATGCTTATCCTTAGCCAGCAGTTTCAGGTAGGATTGATGAGATGCCAGGCAATTTACCAGAGTTACAGGAGTTTTTTCTGGCTGTATAGGCAACAGAGTAACCCTTTCTCCACATCTTGCTGTGCATTGTCGGTCAGCTGACTGAAAGAAAGCTACTGCATTATTCCCTCACTTGCAAGAATGATTAATTCTGTTTGTACATATTTCAAAAAACACTGACAAACATAATGTGAAAATTAAATGAGCATCATGTTTCTTACCATGGTAAAACTGTTTTACAACTAGTTGGCAAGCTATGAGTGGCATATTTTTAAAACAGTTGACTGCAGGCTTGCAATCAGAGCAGAGAGCCCAACTAATTAATCAGCTTGTTATTAGTCTATAAGAAGCAGAACCGCAAAAAGGTGTAGTATTTAGTTCACTTGACTGTATGCTTCAAAATCAAAACAATAAATACAATTTGTACATATTGTTGTCAAAACAGTAATAGTCAATGTGCTGTTCTTTTTATAGCAGCAACAGTTGAAATAATTGTTGCTTTTATGTTTTAGCTAAAAACAATTCAATGACCTTTTATTAAATAATACAACAAAATTAGTTTGATGATTGTACAGGCATCAGTTTTCATGTCTACAGCAGTAAGAGCAGCTGTCGATCCAGGGATGACATTTTAGGGTCTCTTGGAAACTTCATTTAGCATCTTGTGGTCTGCTATAAGGGTAGACCATTTTTCATACAGTGGAATGATTGACTTCAATTTCTTTTTAGACCACTTTAAACCCCTTACCAGATTCACAAGGTACTAAAATCTACTTTGTGAGGCCTCAGGCATCTCTTTGTATCTCACCATGGTGTGCAGTCTCACTTCAACAATCAGGAGCACCAAACTAAATGTCTGACTTGTAAACAAAGCAAACCTCCTTCAAAATGGCGAGGCTGTGTGGGATTTGTGCCAATTGAGATTGTAATAGTGGTTTTTATTCCACCTTTTGAGGTTTTAAAAATAATTTTCTTCTGTTGAAATTGTTTGGCTATATTGTTTGAAATTTTCAGTATTGTTAAAACTGATAGTAAATATCCACTATTCAATATGTCCAAATATGTAAAAAGAAAAGCACACACTTCAATGGGGAGTCATTATTTTTTCATATTACAGTGACCAAGTTACCTAATATTAGCAAAACAAGCTAATAAAATATTAATAATGGATTTCTCTGTATTTTGTACTTCAAAACACTATATTTTGTACTTCAAATGACTATATAGTACTGTTAAAGTGAAAGATTTAATTAAATACAAGTCCTCAAAAGAGTTTTTACAACTATCACTAATTTTTATATTCAAGACAGCCATATTGGATTTTGAGATAATGGTTGAAACCTTCAATCTCCAGTGCCCAACTTGGACGTTTTGACTTATGAATAAAATTAAATGCATCCCATAACCAATCAAGCACTGCTATTAGAATACTATATGTTTTTAGCTGTTATTTTGGTTTTCAGACACAACACAAACTAAAAAAAGCCATGTTGAATTACAGTTTTAATTGTACACCAAGCTTGGAAAGCTGTTATGCATAGTTTGACAGCCACTGTACCAGTGTGTTTAGAAGGCTTTCAGCTCTAAAGAATATTTTTTAATAAGTATTACATTTTTAAAAACAATGTTATCACTATAACCAATTTATAACCTGTCAGGGTGCGTCACAGGGTTTTGCTAGCTTAAATATGCTAATAACCAACTGCTGTCAGTTATGACGCCATTTTTTCAGTTTGTCTACAGTTGAAAAAAGACATAATTCATTTTAAAACGTATCTTTGTATACATACCTCTAACAATAAAGATATTCGTCCATATTTATTCCACCATTCTTTCTAAATCTGGAACATATGCCTTGACCCTCTCTATCACTCTTACTCTACAACAGCTGGAGGTTGAGCTCATATAAAACGCAGTAGCTATTACATTTGCATGCTTTTGTTTTTGACAGGTCTGTGTTCAGATGTTACCACGGCGCTACATGTGAAAACTGTAAAGTGGATCGGTCCGTGAAATATTGGCATGCTGTGATGCTTTTAACATTGTGTGTGTGTAAACGCGTCTTTCCAGTGGACTGGACAGGAAAATTACCGGCCACAAAAACAACAAAGGCCAATGAGAAGACAACCTTGGGCAGCTAGATGGTGGTAACATATAAACTCTCCTGTTGGAAGATGCTTCCTGTCTTTGCCTTATTGGCAGCTATTAACAGGAAAATGTTTGAGTCGCAAATGTCCAACCCAAAACGAATGTTTAATTTATCTTACAGAATTAAACAACGTTCACCCGCCATCACCTAAAAATTCTGCCACCCAAAAGAGATGGTCATTAACTCAGGGTTTTATGCCTCCTATCTGGACTGAACCATTACGCTGTCTTTCGGGGGAGCATGGCGCCGTCGCGTCACAATACGTGACGAAATGTTCCACGACAAGGAATTCATCAGCTTTTGCGTTTTTATAAAGTAGTAGGACAATTTAAAAAGGTTATTTGATCACTGCGTGCTCTGAAGTCGCAGATCTGACTTGGATGAGTGGTTACCCTTACAAAAGAAATGATCCGGCCCACACCAGACCACCACGGAAAATGGCGACTGTGAAATAGATGGAAGACGAAAGTAAGAAATCATTAAATGCAGCGTCTCGGTAGTCTTCAGCTTTCATCCAAGCCGCTCAGAGGTAATGCTCGTTTGTTTATTGTCGTGTTATTCATGTTTCATTAGCAAGTAGCGAGGGGTAATTGGCATTAGCCACAGTTTAGCCTGAGGAATAGGTTTTGGTATGGAACAGCCTTAATGGAATGGTCTGCAGCTCCTGCAAGCAGCATCCAACAACACAGCATGACACAACTGTCAAATAAATGCTCTTATACCACGACCAAACAGAGCTATTAAAGCTCAGATGGACTCTAAAAGTAGATACTTTTGGTCATATATCGCAGCTGTCGTGGGTAGCATGATACTGAACTCCTGTGCTGAAAGTTTCAGCTCTGTGCAAAATCCACCACCGCCTCATCAAAAGCCTTTTTGCGAGATCCATCGGTTTGAACATTCAGTACTGCCATGTAAATGTGACACACACCTTGTTTTGCCAAAACACTTCTCAGTTGATATGACACTTTTATTGTCCTTCATATCCAGGACCTCTCACTCCCTCGACCTTGTAGTGTTATAAACGGCCATAATTAACCATTGAACTCAATTATGATTTGCATTTGCATTCATCGCTGTAAATGTTTATTAGACTAACTCGTGATACAGCTGAACTACATATAAATAGCATATTTAATAACAGTTACGGCGCAAATACAAAGGGATTATTTAAATTTTTTTTCATCTACAAATAAAAAATGTTTTTAAAACAAAAAAAAGCAGAAAAAATACTCAGAGATTAGAAAGTAGCTTAAAAATCAGTTAATCAAAATGACGAGCTAATTATTATTACTTCCTGATTTATAACTGTTATCCAAGCGTTTTAACATTTTAAAGCCAAAAAAGCGACCTCCAGTGTTTGCTGGGGTTATGACATCCTTGACAAAAACGTAGAGAAATAAGACGATTTTCAGCTTGGTTGACACTGACTGGTATGACGGAGTCTGAGAGCCAGACTAAAATAATTATTTTTTTAAATTATGAAAATAAAGTCCCAACATCACGAGAATAAAGTCGGAATATTACGAGAATAAAGTCGGAATATTAATGAGAACACACAAAAAAGAGAAGTTTTCCGTGCGTTAAAGTAAGGAATGTTGAGCATCCTGTGACATACTTTAGTATAGGCACAGCCCTTAAAGGCTATCGCTAGTGGGTTTATCCCTTCGCGCGCAGCGCAGCACTAAAAACTTTACTCCACGTCCACCTGCTGTGTGGGCCCCACGCCGGTCCGTATAAATTACGGTGAGACCGGACAAATGGCTCCCATTTTTTCTTCAGCGACAGCTTAAGAGCACTGATTCTACAAGATCGATGGCTAGCGTCGGCACTATCCGCCTTTGCCTGGCTTGTAATACCGGCTACATTATGGGCTACGACCTGCATGCCATCTGCGAGGGCTGCCTCGGTCCTGATCATGCTAACCTGGCCCTTCCTGCAGGCGTTTCCTCTGGAGGAGAAGCAACGACGGCTAGCCATTTTCTCCCCGCTAGAAGGGGAATTCCCCGTAGCGGACCAATGCCCCCTCGATGAGACATTGGGCATCTTCGATGCTGGGCGGGAATCCGACGATTCTATCCATGGCACCACAGATAAATGCGCGCCCACTCTCAGAGCACTACTCAGAGTGGCGGCGCGTATGTTCCCTGGACAGGTGGATTGACAGACTGATCAGCAGAGGTTACACGCTGCAGTTCCTGTCACACCCCCCACCGTTCAGAGGGATTTTGGAGACAGTCCTGTCCTCCCCGGAGCAGAGCTCCGTTTTCATGTCAGAACTGCAGGAACTCCTGATAAAAAAACGTCATTTCCAGGGTTCCTCGCGGAGAGGAAAACACGGGTTTTATTCCCGGTATTTTCTGGTTCCCAAGAAAACAGACGGAATGAGACCAATTCTCGATCTGTCCCTGTTCAACAAAGCGGTCATGGAGAGACGTTTCCACATGCTGACAGTCAGACAGGTGATGGAGAACGTTCACCAGAACGACTGGTTCACCTCCATAGATCTGAAGGATGCTTATTTTCACATCCCCATCATCCCAAAACACCGCAAATATCTGCGTTTAACTTATCAGGGGATCTCATATCAATACAACCGCCTGCACGTTCTCCAAATGTGTGGAGACGGCGTTGTAGCTGCTGCGCTCGGCAGGCATGAGAATCCTCTTTTATCTGGACGACCTGCTTTTGCTGGCTCGGTCCAGAAAGGAAGCGGCGGTACGGACAAAGAAGCTGGCCGCACATCTGACAGTTCAGGGGTTTTCCATAAACTGTCAAAAAAGTTCTGTTTTCCCATCCCGGATGATCGTTTATCTGGGGGTGGAGCTAAACTCAGCCACAATGAGAGCCCGGCTCTCTCAGCCAAGAGCAGACGCACTGTCAGGGCTTCTCCCCCGTGTCAAACCCCACAGCTTAGTGACAGCTCTGTCACTTATGCGATTACTGGGAATGATGTCAGTGGCTCACATGGTTGTTCTGCTGGGTCTGCTTCATATGAGACGTCTTCAGAGATGGTTCATCCGCCTGCGCATAGATCCTGTGCGTCAGAAGAGGCGGATGATCTCAGTCCCTCCTTCAGTGGGACCCGACCTGGCCCACTGGGGAAATCCCCGCATCCTGTCAGAGGGAGTTCCCCTCAGCAGACCTGCATCACACGTCTCAGTGTTCACAGACGCAACCCTGTCGGGATGGGGAGGAACGTGTCAGTCTCAGGCGGTGGGAGCACAGTGGCCAGACCACATGTCTCTCCACATAAACGTGCTGGAGCTTCTCACAGTGTGGAAGGTGACACAGCATTTTGCTCCTCTGCTGCGGGATCAGCATGTTCTGATCCACACGGACAACAGAGTGGCAGCAGCTTACATAAATCGCCAGGGAGGTGTGCGCTCGGCTCAGCTGTTAAACATTTCCAGGCGGCTGCTGTGCTGGGCGCGCATGAACCTGCTCTCCATCAGAGCAGTGTACATCCCCGGCGTCCTGAACAGAGGAGCGGACATCATGTCCAGAGGTGGTCCTCGTCCCGGGGACTGGAGTCTACACCCCGAGCTGATTGTTCAGATCTGGAGCAGATTTGGGAAAGCAGCAGTGGATCTTTTCGCCACACGGGAGAACGCACAATGCCAGCTGTTGTTCTCACTGAGCCCACGGGAGGATCCACCGTTAGGAGTGGACGCCTTTGCTCACAGTCCGGGGCTGAAAACGCTCCTTTATGCTTTTCCTCCAGTTCCGCTGATTCCTCGGCTCCTGGACCGAATCCGAGAGGAACAGCCCTCAGTGATTCTCGTAGCCCCCGAGCGCAAAAGCGCGCCATGGTTTCCGGGCCTGCAGCAGCTGGTGTCAGGTCGCCCATGGCAGCTGCCGTGGAGAGAGGATGCACTCCTCCAGGCTGGAGGGTCGATCAGGAGCGTCCCAGAGTTAGGTCAGCATCTCTGGGTCTGGCTGCTGAACGGAAGCGCTTAGAGAGGCTCGGCCTCCCGCATGATGTGGTGCGCATGATTCAGGGTGCACGAGCCGCCTCTACCACAGCGTCATATACATCAAAGTGGGCAGCTTTTCAGCGCTGGTGTGCAGAGAAAGGCGTGGAGCCTTTTTCATGTCCATTAGGCTGCGTGCTGTCATTCCTCCAGCAGCTGATGAACAGGAATTTAGCTTTCAGCACCATTAAAACTTATGCTGCAGCTATTTCTTCCTGTCATGAAGGTTTTGGTGACAGAACGGTCTTTAACCACCCGCTGATGAAGCGTTTTCTGCGGGGTGTACGTAGACACAGACCCGTGTCACGCCCTCTAGTCCCTCAGTGGGATTTAGCGCTTGTCTTGCGCACACTGGTTAAAGCCCCATTTGAGCCCTTAGATCAGGCTCCACTAAAAATTTTCTTTTAAAACAGCCCTGCTGTTAGCTCTGACATCTGCAAAGAGAATGAGCGATTTATCTGCACTTTGTCGCTCCTTCATGTCTCAGAATACGAGCTGACGGCAGCTCAGCTGTGCTGCGTCCTAACCCTGCTTTTACACCTAAAAGCATCATGAGTTCGTTCAGATCGAGACTGATAACTCTGGAAGGTTTTTATCCTCCTCCTCATAACTCTGAAGAGGAGGCCACCTCTCATCTCCTCTGTCCCGCGCGCGCGCTTTCATGTTACGTGGCGCGCACGGAGTGCGTAATTACACATTCAGAAGGGTGAGTTTGGTTTCATTTTATGCGAGCAGATGCTTCAGTTGTGGTCTGGATGGACCCAGTGAGGCATAGGCTACATCCTGCTTCGCCATTAACCCACTAGCGATAGCCTTAAAGGGTGAAGCCTTTACGAAATAGAACGTTGGTTACGTACTGTAACCCCAGATTCTATGAGTATAGGTGCAGCCCTTTAAGCTCTGGGCCTCACTGGTTCCTGAATGGCTGAAGAAAAAAGCTATTTGGAAGCCGTTTTTCCGGTCTCACCGTAATTTATACGGACCGGGGTGAGGCCCACACAGCAGGTGGGCGTGCATTAAGGTTTTCAGTGCTGCGCTGAATAAACCCACTAGCGATAGCCTTAAAGGGCTGCGCCTATACTCATAGAATCTGGGGTTACAGTACGTAACCAACGATCTGAGAGATCAGGTTGGGATGGAGGTTTCAGTCTCTGTGTCGGTGAGCACCCCGGGATATAATATCCACTCTTCTTTTCAGGACAAAGGAGATGTAAACTGTTCTGATAGAGAGCAGGTTCATGTATGCCCAGCACAGCAGCTGTCTGGCAATGTTTAACAGCTGAGCAGAGTGCACACCCCATGGTCAGTTTATATAAGCTGCTGCAACTCTGTTGTCTGAGTGGGAAAAAAATGCTGATCCCACAGCAAAGGAGCAAAGTGCTGTGTCACTTTCCTCACAGTAAGGAGCTCCAGCATATTTAGTATGTGGAGAGAAGTGTGCATTGACCCCTTTTCCTACCACTACTTGGGACAGATGCATCCCTTCCCATCTTGATACTGACGTGTCTGTGAACACTGGGATGTGTGATGCAGGTCTGCTGTGGGGAACTCCCTCTAACGGGATGTGGGATTTTCCCCAGCAGTTGGAATGAACTGAGGCGAATTTCACTGCCATGCCATCTGTGGGAGGCAGGCCTAGCGGTGCAGGGACATCTTTAGCGCTAGTTACTTTTGCCATAATGTCCGGCAGCATGCCAACAAGCGTGCTCATTGCCGTAGGCTGGGCCAGTGGGGTAGTTGCCGACATCGGGAGGCCCGGAGCATGGGCCTGTGGTGCACCTATCTTCTGTTCCTCCGCCCAGCGGAGGGGTGCAGGGGTACTGCCAGTTCCTAACTCAGAGGCGGAATCATAAGATTCCCACCTAACATTGAAGACACCTTGCACTTTGTCTAGCGGGTATCTGTCCGCTATGGGGAATTCCCCTTCTGGCGGAGAGAAGATGGCAAGCCACCGTTGCTTCTCCTCCAGAGGGAGGTGCCTGCAGGAAGGAGAGGTGGGCTGCAGGGATAGGGCCAGACCCACATGGTCAGGATCAAGTTAGCCCTCGCAGATGGCATACAAGTCATAGCCCATGATGTAGTCCATCTGACATACCGGGCAAAGGCAGATGGTGCTGCTGCTAGCCATTGTTTTTGCTCTTTAGAATTTTAAGAATCAGTGCTTTTAGCTAACGCTGAAGAAAAAACAGAAGCTGATTAACTGTTCCGAGTGCAATTTATACAGACCGGAGTGAAGCCCACCTTACAGGTGGGCATGGACTAAAGTTTTCAGTGCTGCACTGCTTGCAAAGGGATAAACCCACTAGCAATAGCCTTAAATGGCAAAGCCTACAGGAAATACAACTGTAAATTATTCAGTTTTCTTTTTAAACTCAATATAGCACATTTAGCGACATTTCCCACACATATCTATTTTGCTCCTTTTTATAAAACAGTCTTGCAGCAGAGACTCGCCCATGTCTGTTTCAGAGGCGGCTATTCCCATCATACTTTTAGGAAAACATTACACAAATTTCACTCTTATTTGAACAATAATGCAGACACATTGGCCGTATGAGAGATTTCTTCTGCAGACTTATTGAAGTTGCCTTGTTGTAGCAATAATGCAATTAAATGTCTGCGTTAAACCAGCCTTTCAATTCTTCTCATTATTGCCAAGTGGTAGGGACAATGGATCAAAGTCAGTGGGTGACAAACACACTATGTAAAATTATGGTTGCCCACTATATTGTCATTCCAGAATCAGTGTGGGCAATATTAATATTGCAAAGTACTGTTTGGGATGCAATAGCTGTTGGTGTCATAAGTTAACACTTTGTATGGCAGTATAATATTTAGCATGTAGGATGAAGTTTCACTACATCAGAGACCCACATGTAACACATATGATAATACCCAAGAAGCTAAAGCACAAGGAGTATTAGAAGCACAAATGAAGCAGAGAGAAGTGAGGAAAATGTAGATTTAATGCAACTGATTTCTTCATTACAATGCTTACCAATATTACTGCAACTGCATGATTGCACAGGATGACATTCGGGTCGCCCACTTGAACTTTGTTTTGTTTCTGGCCCTGCTTTGGGTACTTATTTGTTTCTCACCTTGTTCCTACCCTCAAACCGCACATCATGACACTTTTAAAATGCATGAAATGCAAATCTTTCGCAGTAAAAGATGCAATGAACTTTGCAATTAGCTTTGCTTTTCCAAGTTAGATAGGAGCTTTGACATTGCTTGCTTGATGATCCTTTGCCTGAGGGTGGCAGGTATGATGGGACTTTGTCTTCAGCCTCTGGGTGGAAACCCTTAAGATTGTTTCTCATGTTTCAAAATCTTTTAGCTTTGTTTTACAAAGCCTTCATATTGTGTAGGGTTGTGCATCGTTTAAATTTGTACAAATCTGATTCCTCTTTTCGATTCTCAATTGCGATTCTTTGAAGAGGCAGGATCAGAAAGGTTTATTGAGCTAGTTTACCAGAGTTCTTTCTGGATAATGGTCTGAACGTCTGTATGAATTTTATTTCTATTAACTTATTACATTATATAAAGTTTACTATAAATTGCTCACAAGGCTATTTTCAACGAGTATATAAATTTCAAACCTAGGAACTTGAATATAAATGAAAATAATTTTCTTTCACAGGAGTACACTTTCAAAAGCGAGTTTTATTATTGAAAGCCTAAACACTTTAACATCTTACTGAACTCCCACTGATGGGCCAACCTGGCGCAGAATATCAAAATAACAAAATTAAAAACTTTCACAACAAAGTCCAGATTAGCAGCAGGTACAGTATGAAATCAGAAACAATTTTTGTTGAGGAAAATGATCATATCTGCCTTCTCAGGATGCATGCATGAGCACTCTGGACAGTAGATATTAATTAGCTTAGCTATAGCTTCGTTATTCCTTAACTGACATAAATGTTGGTGATTCCACCTCTGTAAATGGATGCAGCCTTTTCATAAGATATGCTGTAACTTTTCTGTGACACTCCTCAATTTGTTGCACCGACATCTTTCCCTTGGATGCAATGGTAAACGGGGTAGCACATTGCGGAGTCTTTCAACTGCCTGGCTAACATTCCCAACTGGGTTGTTTGTCTATGAAAAAAACACATGGGGTAGCATTAGCAAGGGACTTGCATTGGAGTCGACCCACTGTTTTAACGTAAGTATAACTTGTTAGTTGCCTTGATGTTTTTAATGTTCGTTTCTTGTATACCATGAATGTGGAGGTGTTTTGGGCTACTTGTTGTGCAGCCTCCTTTGCATGATATAAGTCGATTGCAAGTGTCGCACTTAGCTGACCGGTCATTCGTTTTAGTAAAGTATAGCCACATTTTTGATCGCCGCCACACACTATCCATTGTTGTGCTCAGAGTTCCTGCTGATTTTCTTTGTTGGTATTAAGAGGTTTTTTTTTCTGGTTGGCAGGGTAGGTATCGAAAGGAGAAATCGAAAAATAATAATTTGAACGATTCTGGGAGAATCAAATGTTAAGTCCCGGTTCCAGTCAATTCTCGTCTCTCGATGCCCTGCCCTAATATTGTGTGCCTCTTGTCCAAGTCATCTTCTTTTTATTGCCGAGGGTGCTGGCTGTATCCATGTGACTTTGTTATGTATTCACCGTAACTGTCTTGGCGCCAGACTGGCGGGCTTTCAGGTTGTGCCTTTTGCGTTCTTCGAAATGAAGTTATCAAATAACAATAAGATGATTGACTTTTGACTTTAGAATTCAGAAACGTCCACGTCCACATTGTGATGCTTCAAAAAATTTATTTTTAGCCACACCTCTTAGTAGGGGCCTCGTTCTGCACCTATTCTGAGCTGGTATCAGATTTCATCAGCCAATAGAAATTTGAAATAGAGGATTTCTCATTAGATCACTGTCCCGGTCGAGGAGCACCTTGTCTTACTTTGTCGCTTCCACTGCTGCCACGCACCACTCCCTGACACACCACCACTATTGATGTCCCAATCCTGAGTAGAACATGCCTAGTTCAACAAGTTGCTGTAGCTGTCATAATTTGGGAAAAAGTGAATTTCAAAGCTATTAAAACAATAGTGATGTCAGCTGTTGAAAAGCTCAACAGAAACTATATAACTTTTTAATATCAGTGCCAACACATGCACAGTTGTTCAAAGTTCTCGCCATGAGAATGGTCTTCTTGGTTTTCTTCCACTAGTCTGAAATTAGAAAGGTCTTTTTCTGACCATCTGCACTATAGGCAGTTAATGTCAAAAATAAGAAAGTCCAGATCAAACAAGCTGTGTTTAACAAGCTGTGTTTAAACTAACATACTGGAACAAGTTCAGTGTCTGTTCCTTTTATAAGAGTGAAATAATAAAACACGACAATGTTTCTTGTCCAGGTGTATCAAAGTGGTTATCTAGCTACTGTGTCAGTATGACTTTGTCATCTGCTCATCCGAGATCAGGTAACAGGTCCAAGAGGGACCCGAGACTTCTATCCGGTGAAACGCTTCAGTTCATTTATTCTAGGCCAGACGAGATATGGCGGGTGGCGGGAGATCAGCTGTTTTTCCATCTAATGTGGTTGCTCATGTTTGTGTTGTTAAGATAACCAATTTTGTAAATATTTTTAAATGTATTGAAAATCGTTCATGTCCACATAGTAATGCTTCTAAAAACAGATTTTATCCATTACCCATACTATCTTTGAGAGGGAGGTAGGAGACAACAAGCTGAGAGGGATATATTCTGTGGATATATTCTGGGATTCTTATGTTTTGTAGTCAACGGAAGATGGACTAAAACTGACAACAAATAAATATTTCAGTGTTCCAGCCCAAACACTGGAATGACAAACCTGGTAAGCTAGCTGCTAGATTTGACTTCTACCTAAACTGCCTTTTGGCTGGCTTAGTTTTTAGGTACATTAAGCTTGTGCCATTAAGCTCGTGCCAAGAATTAGGGATTCACAATATTTTGCAAATATATCATCAGAACATCAGTCAGCACAATATTATTAACACCAAGGACTGTTTGGAGTGAAGAAATGGTTAGCTAACGGTTAGCTATTCCAAGGGTTATGAGTGTGAGATTCTGTTGAACTTTGACAGAGTCTCACGGCACCAGATGCTTACACGGGACACAAATAACACTGCACAAAATGCTAAAGGTCATAGAGTGATGGAAACACAGATGAGAAAAGAGAAGAAAGAAGAAAATAGGCATATATGGCAACTGATATGATCATCGCAGTATTCATCAATATTATCGCCATTGTAAAATTTTCCAATATCGTGCAGCCCTACTAAGAATGCAGTAAGACCGAGAATCGTTTCCATTTATGATATTTGGCTCTACCATTCCATGTTGTGCAATGACTTGTAAGCATATCTTTCTATTACAGACTGAATTGTAGTAGTGGTCAAGCTTTTTAAACGTATTATAAAAGACAACATCATCTGGGGTGATGGGATGGAGCCATTGCCAGAAAATGTCATTTCTGTAAATCTTGTCCCCGAAAAACATTGGTTCTTGGGCAGTGTTCCTGCCATCAAAATGCAACTTAAATGGGTAAACAAAGCTGGTGTCTACAACTCTGTGTTGACTTTTTAATTTTTATGATTTGTTCCTTTTTGTATATGTGTGCATTAGTTGAAGATTTTACCTGAAGTTTGAAAATGTACTTAATGTTCCTGTTGTTATTGTAACCTAAGTAGGCTTTACTTTTGTCTTCTAGGTCATGGCCATGGAAGTGTCATGTCTGACAGATGTTGATGAAGATGAAAAAAATACTGATTCTGAAATCCATTCCCTCATGCTGCTGCAACCTGTAAAAATGGCGCAAGACTCAGCCTCTTGCATAGATTCTTTTGATACAACCTCACTAAATCAAAACAGTGTCCTAGATGTTCTGTCCAGCACAGACATGTTGTCTCCAATTGGGTTGGCGAATGGACCATCTTTACATCAGGCTACTCAAGCTCATGAACTTCTCTGCATTACCTCTGAGAAAGAGGAGGAAAAGAGCATCACCCAGCTAAAGACTGTGCAGGAAATAGACAGTCCTGGAATTTGGGGATTTGACACAGAATCAACAGAGAACTCATTGGACAATTTCAGTAGTGCCAGTGACCTTAACTGGGACCCTCACAAAGAGTTTATGCAGTTTCTTTTGGAGAACAACAATGACTCCCCTGTAGAGGAGCCAAAAGAGGAGGCTGGTCCTGGCAGCATTCAAAGGAGAAGGAAAAGGAAAATGGACATGGTGGTAATGGTGGACCCTTCAGAAGACCTATACCCTGATCTAAGCCCTAAATCATCTGAGAAATCATTTGATGCAGAAGGCCACATAGATTCCAGTCCTGTTATAGAAGTCAGTAAACCACAGAAGCCACAGTCATCTGCAACAGAAATAGTTCCTAAGTACCCTAATGGAACAGTAAAGGCCATTAAAGAAATTATTTACAAAACACCTGCCAGAAGTTCACATGAGAATGATGTACATGATAAAATTCCAACGCTAAAAGGGCGACTGAAAGTAAATTCACATTCACAGGGCAGGCCATCATCGTACTCCTGCTCGAAATGTAAACTCGTGTTCAAGAAGGAGCATCGCTTGCTTCGTCATATGAAGTCTCACAATGACCCTCCTAGAATTCCAGCAAAGCCCTTTATATGCAGGGAATGTGGCAAATGTTTCAAACAAAGTAATGCACTAATTAACCACATGTCCATCCATCGGTTAAAAACAAGACTCACCGAAGAAGTAAAAGAGGTGAACGAAAAGAAGAAAGAAGATAAAAACGCAAAGTTTTTCTGCCCTCAGTGCCCATTTGGTACAAGCTGCCCAAACACATTTGTTGAACACGCAAAAACGCATGAAAAAGACAAAAGAAGGTTTAAATGTGAGAAATGCAGTTACAGGACTGTGAGTGACAGTGATCTTAGGCGACATAACGTTATGCATCACACAGTTATTACAGTTAGGGAAAAAATGCAAAGTGATGATAATGAAACGTTCCCGTGCAACATTTGCTCCTATAAAGCTTTTGGCAAGCATGTTTTTGAGAATCACCTAATACTACGCCATCAAATGTCTTTTGAGGAATACACAACAGCACAGCGAGATGAGACAAATGCACAACAGTCAAGAAAGTGCAAGTCGCCTATGCGCAAAACTACATTTGAAGATGCAGAGTTTACATCAAAAATATCAGTAAAAAATCAAATCTCCTCCAAAAAAGAAGATTTACCTGATGGGTCTGGTGGAATTTCTGACTTATTCAAAAATAGTAAGTTTAAAAGAGATCCCAAGTCTCAGTTGACTGAATCAAAGCTTGACAAATCTATTAATGTTCTCCTGTCTCGTCAAAACCATAGAAAGAAGGGTGTTGAACAAAAGGACAAAAGCAATAATTTTAGCAAAAATTATCATGATTCTGAAAAGGACAAAGATGGCTGTGATGAGTCACAAGAAACAACTTCAGTCAAGGTTGAAGACTCTTCTGGACACCACAATGGCCCTAAGTTGAACTTGGAACACTTGTCGGTCAAAAAGTCTCAGTCTAAACGAAAAATGTCCACCCCATATCGTAACACCTCTGACCAAGACTCATGTTTCATTTTACCAAAACCATTGCCTAGTCCTAAGAAAGTGAACTTAGAAGATGTTTCAGACTGTGATGAAAAAGACATTTTCTCTATTAAAGAGTCTGAAGCCAATGGTAATCATTTTAGTGATGTGATCAAAAAAGAAAAGAAACACATAATATACACATACAGTAGGAGAATGTCCATGAGGGGAGCCCTACAGGCATCAAAAAAGCTGTTTGAGAAAATCAAGACTGAAGAGCAAGAACAGAATGATGTTGAAATCAAAGAAGAATGCATTGAAACTGAGGTATTTCAAGAAACGTTCGAGTCCCACCAAATCCCATTGGGGGAATCCCCCTCAGATGATTTGTCAGAGCTGGAACTGGACAGTAAGAAGTGTCCATACTGTCCTGCCATTTTTGAGTCTGGAGTTGGACTGTCCAATCATGTGCGTGGGCATCTTCACAGGGTTAGACTGAGCTACGATTCACAGCATGCTGTGCCTCCACAGGAGGTGGCTTATCAAGATAAAAGACCACGCATTCGACGGAGGAATGCAGCATTACGTCGACTGAAAAAAGGTACTAAAGTATATATGCATATCCCTTTTTTATAAAACAACCCCTCTGGACCTAAGTTCAGAAATGTTTATACTTCTGAATTGAAAAATATGCAAATGAAGATTGCAGTTATAAAAAAACATCAAGTTAATTAGTTCGTTCCAAAATGTATAGCGGGGAAATATGGAATAACTGCAGATTTCACACCTCAGTTCACTCAGGGACCTTGGGGGCTACCCGTCCACTCCGCTAAGCACCATTCTATAGGCGACGGTCAGAAAGGGAGACATAGTGACAGAAAGAGAGATACAAAAAAGAAAAGGCACAGAATGACGGTTGCAGTTTTTGTGAGTGAGGCAGCCATCCATTATCATACCAAAGTGAAGCTTTTCAAAAGGCTGGATCCATATGAGAGTCTGGACTAAGAGTGAACCAGTGACCCTGACTTGCTCCCGAAGTTCTTAGTCTTGTTGAAGTTGTTGTGTGAAATGTTTGTGTTGCTCTACAAACACAACAAAACTCAATGGATGTAGATGGACTACAACAGTCTGAATATAGCCCCAGAACTCATGTTTTTCTTGTGGGATCACTAAGGCATTCCCTAGCCAGTTGAGATATTTTGTCTATACAGAAACTAGACCAGAGGCCTACTGGTGAGATGTGGCTAAACATCTTCCAGAAAGATTTTACCTCAACCAAACACCCAAACCTTTTTCACTTGGCTCTTTTAACTCGGAGCACAATCTCTGTGAATCCCTATCCCGAATGGTCAGGTAGAATCCTTTAGGAAAAAGCTCATGCTGCTTTCTTGTAGAATGGAAAGCTTACTCACCTGTGTTTACCAGACGTGGAAGTAATGGTTGTAAGACTAGGGCCAGTGTCCAGTCCATTTTCAATATGGGTCCAGCCAGGCATAGCCCAAACTAATTGGATTGTACCACCCTTCCATGTACACCTCACCTGCAGGAGGACAACAATGTTCTGGTGCAATGTGGATTAGTAGTAGGAGCAGTGTCTATTGGAACTAAGGGACCCGTCCCAACCCTGTAAAAAAACAAAACACCGTAAAAAAGAACCACACCATATCCTCCCTCAACTAAACTTTACACTTGGCACAGTGCAGTCAGGCAAATACCATTTTCCTGGCAATCACCAGACCCAGACGCATTCATTGGATCTTCAGACGGAACTATGATTCATTACTCATGAGAACACATTTAAACTCCTTTAGTGCACTGGCAGCGTGCTTTACACCACTGCATCTGATGCTTTGAATGTCACTTGGTGTAATGTAAGTGATGTAATGTTTGGATACAGCTGCAAACCATGGAAACCCTTTCAGTGAAGCTCAGCATATGCATTGTTCTTATGCTCTTCTGAGGGCCATGCAATGTGTGGAATTCTGTAGCTATTGACTCTGGAGACAGTAAGGGACTTCTGCATTCTTTGCACCTCAGCATGCACCATCCGGACCAGTTGGGTCTACACTGTGGCTGAGTTGTTGTTCCCAATTGCTTCTAGTTTGTTATAATACCTCTAATAGTTAAGTGTGGAATGTTTATTTGTGAGGAATTATAAAAACTAGATTTATTACACAGGTTTGAAGAAGCAGAACACTTGGTGTGGTAGGTGTGGTAGTCTGTCTCTAGACCCCATCGTTCCACCCAGCACACATAGACCCCCTAAAAGATCTCCTGGGCAAGTTCCTGCATACGCACCTGGATCAGCTCTGGATTTTTAAAGAGTACAGTCTTGCCATATCCTGGACATAGTAGATGCACAGATTACTGAGAGGTTTATGCAATCACTCATTTAAACATTAAAAGAACTAGAAAGCTCACTCCTAACTCCAATTACAAATGATGCAGCAGATTGCAAATATCCTGAACTGAAAGTGGAAGACCTGAGAATCCAACTGGTCTTGTTTAAAAATGAGTACAACAGCAGAAGCTGTGCACGCTTTAAAGGACATCCCCTCTGAACTCCGTGGCCTGCTTGATCAAGAAGACACTAGTTAGATTATTAATGATGGTGCCCATATCATCTTATGAAACAGAGCGCAGTTTTAGTGGGTTACACAGATTGAAAACATGGTTACGATCAACCATGATTCAGATGACTTAATGGCCTTGCTGTGTCATAATTACCAAGAGAGGCTTGGCAGACGTGACAGACAAGAAATTACCCTGCAATATGTTCAGGCTAATGAAAGGAGGAGAGTTGTTTTGGGGTCTTTCCTTGAGTCTGCTTAACAGAGTCTTGATCTCAACCTTCTTGAACACCTTTGGGATGAATTAGAGCGGAGGCTGCAATTCTGGTTTTCTCATCTAACTATAAACACACTCCTAAACCTTGAGGAAGATGTTTACAGAATAGTTAAAGTTGCTATTGGTGGCAATAGTGGGTCCATCAACAAATTGGAACTTATAGATAAAGAATAGGATGTCATCAAAATTCATGTACATGGAAAATTAGACAAATACTTTTGGCAATATAGTGTACTTATTTTTTTAATTTTTAGTGCAGATACAGGTCCTTCTCAAAATATTAGCATATTGTGATGAAGTTCATTATTTTCCATAATGTCATGATGAAAATTTAACATTCATATATTTTAGATTCATTGCACACTAACTGAAATATATCAGGTCTTTAATTGTCTTAATACGGATAATTTTGGCATACAGCTCATGAAAACCCAAAATTCCTATCTCACAAAATTAGCATATCATTAAAAGGGTCTCTAAACGAGCTATGAACTTAATCATCTCAATCAACGAGTTAACTCTAAACACCTGCAAAAGATTCCTGAGGCCTTTAAAACTCCCAGCCTGGTTCATCACTCAAAACCCCAATCATGGGTAAGACTGCCGACCTGACTGCTGTCCAGAAGGCCACTATTGACACCCTCAAGCAAGAGGGTAAGTCACAGAAAGAAATTTCTGAACGAATAGGCTGTTCCCAGAGTGCTGTATCAAGGCACCTCAGTGGGAAGTCTGTGGGAAGGAAAAAGTGTGGCAGAAAACGCTGCACAACGAGAAGAGGTGACCGGACCCTGAGGAAGATTGTGGAAAAGGGCTGATTCCAGACCTTGGGGGACCTGTGGAACCAGTGGACTGAGTCTGGAGTAGAAACATTCAGAGCCACCGTGCACAGGCGTGTGCAGGAAATGGGCTACAGGTGCCGCATTCCCCAGGTCAAGCCACTTTTGAACCAGAAACAGCGGCAGAAGCGCCTGACCTGGGCTACAGAGAAGCAGCACTGGACTCTTGCTCAGTGGTCCAAAGTACTTTTTTCGGATGAAAGCAAATTCTGCAAGTCATTCGGAAATTAAGGTGCCAGAGTCTGGAGGAAGACTGGGGAGAAGAAAATGCCAGAAGTCCAGTGTCAAGTACCCACAGTCAGTGATGGTCTGGGGTGCCGTGTCAGCTGCTGGTGTTGGTCCACTGTGTTTTATCAAGGGCAGGGTCAATGCAGCTAGCTATCAGGAGATTTTGGAGCACTTCATGCTTCCATCTGCTGAAAAGCTTTATGGAGATGAAGATTTCATTTTTCAGCACGACCTGGCACCTGCTCACAGTGCCAAAACCACTGGTAAATGGTTTACTGACCATGGTATTGGCCTGCCAACTCTCCTGACCTGAACCCCATAGAGAATCTGTGGGATATTGTGAAGAGAACGTTGAGAGACTCAAGACCCAACACTCTGGATGAGCTAAAGGCCGCTATCGAAGCATCCTGGGTCTCCATAAGACCTCAGCAGTGCCACAGGCTGATTGCCTCCATGCCACGCCGCATTGAAGCAGTCATTTCTGCCAAAGGATTCCCGACCAAGTATTGAGTGCATAACTGTACATGATTATTTGAAGGTTGACGTTTTTTGTATTAAAAACACTTGTCTTTTATTGGTCGGATGAAATATGCTAATTTTGTGAGATAGGAATTTTGGGTTTTCATGAGCTGTATGCCACAATCATCCGTATTAAGACAATAAAAGACCTGAAATGTTTCAGTTAGTGTGCAATGAATCTAAAATATATGAATGTTAAATTTTCATCATGACATTATGGAAAATAATGAACTTTATCTCAATATGCTAATATTTTGAGAAGGACCTGTATGTTGTTGTTTACACCTCTACGTTTATACGCAAATGTTTAAGTAAAACAAATTTTGCATACAGCAAGAAGCATAGGTGGGTTATTTGTATTCTAGACAAATAACAGTTTCATAACTTATGGCTAGTATTGATCGGATCCAAGGTCTTTGTTTAACAATGTTTATTGTTGTTTATCCATGATTTCAAATAATTCTACAATGGCCTTTTAATGCAAACCATTGGCTCATAGGCTATTACAAAAATAACTATTTGAGCACTAAGGCCAAATTTACACAAGAAAAACTTAATGAGTTAAAATCATTTGCTGACAGCTTGGTTCCCCCCATTTAAAAATCCCATCTGCACCTCTGTGTGTAAGTAGTCATGGCCAAGGCTGCATTATTACAATCCCTAGTGGTTTTAACACTGCAGTGTTGACATTAAAATGATTCAATTAACTTGGAATTTCCTGGAACCTACAGCCTGAAACCCTTCCAAATTGACACTGTTGCCATTTTCTTAACTGCAAGTGATGCCTTTTTTTTTTATGTACTGCATCACCAAATAGTGTTTACTCAGAATTACTTTCTGCTGCCCCCCAAAAATAATTTTTCTTGAGAACCTCCAAATTAAAACTTTAAGTAGTGTCCAAGTCATAACTGTACAGCTAATGTTTTTATTTTTATTTTTTCCCTACAGCACTACAGGATGATTCGGATTCTGAAACTGTGAGGACCATTCACTCTTGTCCATTATGTGGGGACTCTTTTGACAACAGAACTGGACAGTCCAACCACATACGAGGTCATCTGAAAAAGCTTGGAAGAAACTTTACTTCAAAGAGCAAATCCCCATTACTTTTACTCCGTGAGCTAATGCGCGATAAGAAGGAATGCCAGCGGGCCTTTCAGATTCTGGGAAAAAGACGGAATCATTTGCAGTATGGTGCTTTGCCAAAGTTGGCCATTGTCAATCGTTTCACCTCTTCTCAGATGGGATTCCCAAAAAGTCATTCGGTTTCAAGCCTTTGCACTGATGCCAAACCACTGATGCCCTCCTTTTCTTTAGCAGAAAGCAAATCTGAAAATGTGCAGCTGGAAAAGCTGACTGTTAAAAACTCCCTTTCAGGCACAACTGCCCTCATAGGGATCCTGAAAAAGAGGAAGTGTCAGGAAGATGCAAGACAAAAGGCATCCTCTCAGATGTTAAGAAATGGTTTACCAGTTTCTTCAATTACTGAGGAAATTTCAGGATTAAATGATGTATCTTCACTGCCAAACCCAGTACCTGGTGGTAAGTAACTTAATCAAAAGAGCAAAAAAGGGTAAATAGTTTGGAGACAAAATGAAATTTTTCCACATTCAAAATTTACCATTACAGAGGGAATAGATTTATCCAAGCACCAACCGTCATATTTGTTAAAGTGTCATCAGCATAAAGGACTAGAATGGGATGAAAACATCTTTATATTGCATTATCTAAACAGAAAATGTATTATTTTGTTCATTTATTTATGCACATTAATAGACATCAGTAACAGGTACTGATGTAAATATGTTAGAATTAGCAAGACAGCAAATTTTTATCTGCTGTCCCATAGCAGAAAACCTGAGTAAATACAGTACAGACCAAAAGTTTGGACACACCTTCTCATTCAAAGAGTTTTCTTTATTTTCATGACTATGAATATTGTAGCTTCACACTGAAGGCATCAAAACTATGAATTAACACATGTGGAATTATATACTGAACAAAAAAGTGTGAAACAACTGAAAATATGTCTTATATTCTAGGTTCTTCAAAGTAGCCACCTTTTGCTTTGATTACTGCTCCGCACACTCTTGGCATTCTGTTGATGAGCTTCAAGAGGTAGTCACCTGAAATGGTTTTCACTTCACAGGTGTGCCCTGTCAGGTTTAATAAGTGGGATTTCAAGCCTTATAAATGGGGTTGGGACCATCAGTTGTGTTGTGCAGGAGGAGGATACAGTACACAGCTGATGGTCCTACTGAATAGACTGTTAGAATTTGTATTATGGCAAGAAAAAAGCAGCTAAGTAAAGAAAAACGAGTGGCCATCATTACTTTAAGAAATGAAGGTCAGTCAGTCCGAACAATTGGGAAAACTTTGAAAGTGTCCCCAAGTGCAGTCGCAAAAACCATCAAGCGCTACAAAGAAACTGGCTCACATGAGGACCGCCCCAGGAAAGGAAGACCAAGAGTCACCTCTGCTGCGGACGATAAGTTCATCCGAGTCACCAGCCTCAGAAATCGCAGGTTAACAGCAGCTCAGATTAGAGAACAGGTCAATGCCACACAGAGTTCTAGCAGCAGACATCTCTAGAACAACTGTTAAGAGGAGACTGTATGAATCAGGCCTTCATGGTAAAATAGCTGCTAGGAAACCACTGCTGAGGACAGGCAACAAGCAGAAGAGACTTGTTTGGGATAAAGAACACAAGGAATGAACATTAGACCAGCGGAAATCCGTTCTTCGGTCTGATGAGTCCAAGACCGCAGAGTGAAGGCAAAAGGGCCAACAAGTGCTAAGCATCTCTGGGAACTCCTTCAAGACTATTGGAAAACCATTTCAGGTGACTACCTATTGAAGCTCATCAACAGAATACCAAGAGTGTGCAGAGCAGTAATCAAAGCAAAAGATGGCTACTTTGAAGAACCTAGAATATAAGACATATTTTCAGTTGTTTCACACTTTTTTGTTCAGTATATAATTCCACATGTGTTAATTCATAGTTTTGATGCCTTCAGTGTGAAGCTACAATATTCATAGTCATGAAAATAAAGACAACTCTTTGAATGAGAAGGTGTGTCCAAACTTTTGGTCTGTACTGTAGGTCAAAGAAAACTTTCTTTGTTCAGATTCAGGTGTTAACAGATACACAAATGTTCTATATTGAGCCACATTTACCGCTAAATACATCTTGCATTCATAAGTACCGTGTACTTTTCAGTAAAAAAGCTATTATGTATGTTTCCTCAGGTGTAGAAGCAAGCAAAGTGTTATCTTGTAATTACTTAATCCTTCCTTCTCTCCTTCATTTTTGCTCCTTCTCTCTTTTTCCTTTTTCTCCCACCTCTCTCTTTCGTGCTTCTTATTTTTTCCTTTTCATTTCTGTCTCTGTGTCCGTAACAAAACATTGTAAAATAAGGTTACAAATTTCCCCAAGCAAACCATGACAGTTGAAAATCAATTCAAGTATCTATACCTGAATCAAGTCCAAAATGCATAATAAGAGTTAGAACCTAAAAAGAAATGAGACAAATATTTCAATTTTGTTTGTTTGCCAGTCAGTTGAACTAATTTTATACTGGAGTTTCTAAAAATTGTTTTAAAAAGCTACCATGCTAGCAGTTTTTTTGAAGACAATATCTGAATACAGATAATCCATTTCACATTTCATATGTTTTCAAGTAAGGTGTATCAGCATAAAGCAGTAGAATGGGATGTAAATCATCTGATGAAAATGTTAAAACAATTTTTGGCTTGTTTCTGCATCTTTTTACAGAAAAGGGTGAATTCAACAGGAAAGTGTGCATCCACTGTAATGCAACTTTCCACAGTGGAGTTAGCCTGTCCAATCACCTTCGGGCTTTCGCTAAAAGACAACAGATTGCCTTACTCGAAGGGACCAGTAAGTTCTGTTTTAAGCATGAGTTCATTTACATTTATTACTAAGACATTGTGCCTCCTCATTAGGGATGGGTACCTTTCACATTTGAACCGATGGTACTGATGCCCGGTACCTGGGAGTTGGTATCACTACACAGCGGTACTAGTTTTCAGTACTTTTGTGTGTTTATGTGTTAATAAGTGTTAATGTGTTTAATAATAAAATCTAAAACATTTTCAACTTAACATAATTACTTCTCAATATATAAACTTTGACGAATATATCAAAACAACATGCAGCTGTTAGTATTGTAACATCTCAGTTGCTTCAAACATTTCTTCTCCCGTGTTGCTGGCTGCAGACGATGAGTCACTAATGGATGCTGACGTATCAACAGTGCTGAATGCTGTAGTTATAGCCGTAGATCTGAGGCTAATGAAAACTGCACACTCTTCAGCCTTGAGAAAAATCTTGTGATTAACCAGGTGCTTCCTCAGATTAGAAGTATTCCCATCGCTGGCCTTGCACTCTGCTTTACAAATATTGCAGCGAGCATAATCTGCATCGCATTTTGAAAAGTGAAGCCATACTTTCCCGCTTTTTCTATCAACCATGCTTGCTTTGTTATCGGTACCAGCGGACAGTGACGTCTTTAAGCTCTTGTGTGTGCAATGCTGTTTTCATGTCCGGCATAGAAAATCGTGCACTGCTCCACTCCGTCAGTGTCACTATGATATGTTTAGGTACAGAAACATGGTACCGTTAGATTTTACATGAATGAGTACTCGGTAGTATCGACGGTATTCAGTCGGTACCTATAAAAGTATAGAATTTGGTACCCATCCCTACTCCTCATTAGCTCATCTGTGAACCAGTCATCTCTGCACATCTACACACTTAATATGCATCCATATGACAGATCTCAGCTGCCCTATTTGCAAATATTAAAAGTTCGGCTCCAGTAAGTAAGCAGCGACATGTTTATAAAGCACATTTCAAGACATGAAACAGAAACTACTATACAAAACCCCTAAAACGTGGAAAATGAGTAAATACCATAAGTTAAACTATAGCAATATTAAAAAGATAAGTTATTTAGCTGTTTCTTTTTTTATAAAACAGACTCCATAGTTTTAAAATTCGGTTGGAGAGAGTTCCAGAGTCCTGAGACTCTTATCTTTAGTTTTTAGTCTTATACATGCCACATCCAGACAGATCACAGGGCCTCAGGGACCTGCTAGGAACATACAACCTTAAATGTTCTGTGATGTATGACCTCTTTGAGTAGGAACCAGGATGTTATAATGATATTATCCACTCCAGTGTGAATGGGAGCCAGACTAGAAGTTGTGTGACATATAACAACTGAGACACTGCCTAGCAGTGTTTTTAACAATCTGCAAGTAGGTTTTGTTCGGTCTGGAGAATAATTTACAAGAAACATAGCTTGATGAATAAATACATGAATTATCTATTAATTAGCTATTAAAAACACAAGATAGTTTATCAGAAAATCTGAATAATACATAAGTCCCATAAAAAATAGCCTTTTCAGTGCAGACATGTTGCCCCACTGAAAGCTATGTACATGAACTATACATTATATGCACAGTCACATTAAATATGAAGGTTATGGTCCATCTCCTAAATCTGCCTGTGTATGGTGGCTCTTGAAGCACTGACTCTAGTGCTGTTCATGCCTGATGAATCTCCCCAAACTCTTAAATGGGCTTTGCTCCACAGCCCTTTCAAGGTTATGGTTATTTCTGTTGAGCACCTCTTTGTACCAGCCCTCTTTCTTCCACTCAACTTTCCTTTAATATATACATAGATTCAGCTCTCTGTGAACAACCAGCTTTTTTAGCAATGACCTCTTGAGGCTTACCCTCCTTGTGGAGGATCCCAATGCCAATGAATTGTCAACTCGGCCGACGGCCTAACATTTCTGTATCAAAAATCATTTTTTCTGGTCACATGTAATGTTCAGTTTTTCTGATTTTATTAGCTGTAAGCCATAATCATCATTAGCTATAAAGTATGTGAGGAGTTTTACTTTCTGAATGGAATTAATAAAATAAATTAGCTTGATATATTTCAATTGCTTGAGATGCATCTGTAAACAAGTTATTTCTACCATATTTAGCTGGTTGCTTTTCTGGTGCTTGAAGCAGTATTTCACTCTACATATATAGTAACTATAGACTGATATCTAGATGTTAGTAGACTATGATGATTATGTTTTGTTTATAGTCTACTGGTGTAAATTTGGGTACTTCTAGAGGTCAGATTCAATGAGGACATCAGCAAGTGAGGCACTGCACAGAGAGACCTTTGAAAGCCTTCTGGACCTTCTTTTCGCTCTAGGCAGATAATCAAATCTTCGTTTTGTGCTGCAAACCTTGTATGTGTCCACAGTGGACTGTAGATGAGTCAGTCAGACCTTTCACCTTCCTGGACCTAGGCCATGTGTGCTTGTTAAAGCATAGATATACTGCACCACCTTCTAGTCATTATAGAGTTGTTTGGCAACGCTGTGCTGTAATCTGAAAGGTTGCTCTGTAAATTTAACTTGAATTGTCGTCTTTCAGCAATTCAATGTAAGGCGGTTAGGACACGTTCAAGGCCTGGTTTGAAGAAGAAGACACTGCCCTTAGCGCAGAGTCCAGAGGAAATGTACAGGCTCACCTGCAGGCAAGTTGGTTTCTGTTCTTTAAGTTGTGGCTGAAATGCTCACGTTGCTGTTTACTGCTTAAGAGAAATTCACAATTGCCTTATTTTCTCTTCAAAGGTTCTGTGACCTCGTCTTCCAGGGTCCACTGTCAGTCCAGGAGGACTGGATAAAACATTTACAGAGACACATTATGAACACTGGTGTCCCTCACACTGGGCTTGGCATGGCAGAGGTCACCTCCTTGTCCACAAACCCCCCGACACTCAAGACTGATCAAGACAGCTCTTTGTCAGTCGCACACGCTGACTCCTGAGGCCAAAGGGGACCATTTTTCTAGATTTCACTAGATTGTAACTACGTGTACATTAGATGTTTGTTCACTTACTTTTGTTTTTAAAGTCAATGAAATCATGGCCAAAAGAACCACACAGCCCAATGTTTTAGACATTGTGCCTGTTTGATCATTTGGACGGTTGAGAAATATTATTTTGGAATATTGTTACCTACGCCTCTTTTTACATCGTCCATTTTTAAGGAATTAAATTCCAAATGGATAAACTCTTCTTTTATGCAGTAATGTAGTGTTGAATCCATTTCTAAAGAAGACAACTTGTACCTCAGATTTTTCATGGTTTTAGTCCGTTTTAGTCCAGATCTGGAAGCACCTCTGTTCTGTGTCAATATTCTTCTAGGATTAACACAATCGTGTTTCCTTTGCATTGCAACACAACCCAGTCAACACACCCTTATCAGGCCAGAGTTCTAGCAATGACTTTTTTTTTTTTTTACTTTAAATGCAAAGAGAAAACAGAAAAAGGCTGCAACATTTTTAATACAAATAAAGTGTTTTATAAAATTTCAGTAACTGCATTGTTTTTAACTAAATACAGTAAAATCTAAAAGTAAGTAAGGAAAAAAAAAAAAGTAATGCGCACAACCCATGCCGAACATGCCCTTCTTTCATGTTACCTATATTTAATGTTTCAATATACGGTTTTGAAATAATTTAATTTGAAATGTACTATATCACAGATACAATGTGTAAACATTTGTGTTGTTCTAAATAAAAAAAAACAGAAAAACCAACCCTGACTTTTTTTCATTTTTCTTATGAAGCAGAACAGAAACAGAACATTAAAATAAGTATTTTATTGACGAGATGTGGAAGTGATATACATGAGTACCGATAGTCCATATAGATGGTACTGTTACTGTTGAGTTCAGTGTGCTTGAGCTGAGGAGGTCCTTAGCCATAACTTGGAGACTGTCATTCAAATGGGCAGGCTCCCTGAAACACAAGGAGGAGTTTAGTTTTCAGACAGATTTTTACAGGTACTGATGGAAGTGATGGTATGAACATGATCCTGGTGATCCACACAAGATATTTGGCTAAATCCTCAAGATCACCGAGTTCCATAACAACTGAATAAACTGGCAGTGACATTAATCCAAAAGGTTGTGCCACAAAATATTGATTTGATTGTCCTCTGTTCACACACTTTGTATCGCAAATAAATAAAAAAATAACAGTTGTGAAACCATTCTTACTTTGCAGGATATTTCACAGCTTAAGCCGAAAACCTCTGCACAGTAAAACTTGTGTATTTATATAATGGATCTAAAAGGTGTCCACATTCTTAAAAACGGCAAGTTTTTGTGATGTAAAAGAAAAAGGGACCATGATGCATCACTATAAAACTTTTACCACCTTTAATGTGACATATAGGTCCTTCTCAAAATATTAGCATATTGTGATAAAGTTCATTATTTTCCATAATGTCATGATGAAAATTTTACATTCATATATTTTAGATTCATTGCACACTAACTGAAATATTTCAGGTCTTTTATTGTCTTAATACGGATGATTTTGGCATACAGCTCATGAAAACCCAAAATTCCTATCTCACAAAATTAGCATATTTCATCCGACCAATAAAAGAAAAGTGTTTTTAATACAAAAAACGTCAACCTTCAAATAATCATGTACAGTTATACACTCAATACTTGGTCGGGAATCCTTTGCAGAAATGACTGCTTCAATGCGGCGTGGCATGGAGGCAATCAGCCTGTGGTACTGCTGAGGTCTTATGGAGGCCCAGGATGCTTCGATAGCAGCCTTTAGCTCATCCAGAGTGTTGGGTCTTGAGTCTCTCAACATTCTCTTCACAATATCCCACAGATTCTCTATGGGGTTCAGGTCAGGAGAGTTGGCAGGCTAATTGAGCACAGTGATACCATGGTCAGTAAACCATTTACCAGTGGTTTTGGCACTGTGAGCAGGTGCCAGGTCGTGCTGAAAATGAAATCTTCATCTCCATAAAGCTTTTCAGCAGATGGAAGCATGAAGTGCTCCAAAATCTCCTGATAGCTAGCTGCATTGACCCTGCCCTTGATAAAACACAGTGGACCAACACCAGCAGCTGACACGGCACCCCAGACCATCACTGACTGTGGGTACTTGACACTGGACTTCTGGCATTTTGGCATTTCCTTCTCCCCAGTCTTCCTCCAGACTCTGGCACCTTGATTTCTGAATGACATGCAGAATTTGCTTTCATCTGAAAAAAGTACTTTGGACCACTGAGCAACAGTCCAGTGCTGCTTCTCTGTAGCCCAGGTCAGGTGCTTCTGCTGCTGTTTCTGGTTCAAAAGTGGCTTGACCTGGGGAATGCGGCACCTGTAGCCCATTTCCTGCACACGCCTGTGCACAGTGGCTCTGGATGTTTCCACTCCAGACTCAGTCCACTGCTTCCGCAGGTCCCCCAAGGTCTGGAATCGGCCCTTCTCCACAATCTTCCTCAGGGTCCGGTCACCTCTTCTCGTTGTGCAGCGTTTTCTGCCACACTTTTTCCTTCCCACAGACTTCCCACTGAGGTGCCTTGATACAGCACTCTGGGAACAGCCTATTTGTTCAGAAATTTCTTTCTGTGTCTTACCCTCTTGCTTGAGGGTGTCAATAGTGGCCTTCTGGACAGCAGTCAGGTCGGCAGTCTTACCCATGATTGGGGTTTTGAGTGATGAACCAGGCTGGGAGTTTTAAAGGCCTCAGGAATCTTTTGCAGGTGTTTAGAGTTAACTCGTTGATTCAGATGATTAGGTTCATAGCTCGTTTAGAGACCCTTTTAATGATATGCTAATTTTGTGAGATAGGAATTTTGGGTTTTCATGAGCTGTATGCCAAAATCATCCGTATTAAGACAATAAAAGACCTGAAATATTTCAGTTAGTGTGCAATGAATCTAAAATATATGAATGTTAAATGTTCATCATGACATTATGGAAAATAATGAACTTTATCCCAATATGCTAATATTTTGAGAAGGACCTGTACATCCTGTATAACTGAAAACTAATCTGTCAGAAGGTAACATCAGGGTAACACCAACACAGAGGAGCAAACATCTGCTTATAGAAGAGTGCACAAGATTAATTATTGAACCAGATTTTATTCCTGTGACCCAATTTTGTGTTTCAGGGCTTTGTGTAGGCCATTCTGGTTGTGGTCTTTTTTTTTGTTGCCTGATTGGTATTTGGGTTTGTTCAGAATTTCATCCACAAAAACAGTTTGCTCCTAATAAAGGAAAGCTTAGGGCATGATACTGCCACTACCTCCACTGTGTTTCATTGTTACATCGTGTTCCTTTGGTGTTGCTTCTGCTCCAAACATACCTTTGAATTGAGGTGCAACAGTTTAAATTTGGCTTTTTCAGGTCACGACATGTTTTCCCACAAGATTGCAGGACATTGTTGTCACATGTAGAAGACAGCCAGTGTTCCAGCTTTTTTATATTTGTGCAGGATTAAAAAAAAAAAACAACTTCTTTTTAATTTCTTATTGAAAAAAAGACCAAGGCTTATTTCATTTCTTTAGCACTGAGACTTGCTTCTAGATGAGATAATTATATGGAGTTTCACTTTAACAATAAATTTCACATTTTCACAATCAAACTAATCTAGATTCATATGCTTTTACTGAGGTGAAATATAACCAGCAAACAAAAAACATAGACCAACAAAAACAAATAATCTACACCCTGTGTGGAAAGGTGTCCTCATCTATCCTGACCATCTTTGTAACCTCTCTCAAAGAACAGTGACTAGAGGGAAAAGGAGGAAAGATGGGGTACAGTCCATCCCTCTAGGTTCCTTGTCCTTGAATCTCACTTTGACCTCAGTCAGTAATTTAAACAATTCCACCTGAGTGGGAGAGGATGTCAGTCATACCTGTGACACCATCCCTTGAGGCTCAGAAATATTAGCCCAACATCCATTGACATGGCTTTACAGAGGTCCAGTCGCAGTTTACCTCTCTCTGGACAGGTGCTCGTGGCTGCAGGCCATGCTTGATCGTGCAGCTATCAGCAGAAGAGGAAGATGTTTTGGTGAAGTCTCCCCACATCCAAATTCAAAATTCTGCTAGGATGGTTGGAAATTGATAGCAGATGGGACTGATGAGCACAAACAGCGTTTCTCCAAACAAATGTGTGTGAGGAGCTTCTCAAGAAGTCCCACAGACGGCAGGGGCTCTGACAACACCCCCACGTGTCTCTAGCTTTTCAGAAAAACAAAAAATCTCTTTCTGGAGGTCCATATCATGTCAGCAAGAAGAAACCAACCACTAGACACATGTACCTAAATCCATATCAAATGGTAGACATTGTCAACATAATGGGGGAAAAATCCTGACCATCAAAATAATCAAAACTCTCGGAGCAACAGGACATTAGGACATGATGATTTAAAACTCACTCAATTCTGAATGACATGATACAATATCACCTTAATTTGCAGCGGACTTAAAGCTTCAGCCTCATAATGATTCCATATTCTGACTTGTTCAGCTAGGAGGAAATAATATATAAATAAAGTATATTTATAATGCTGAGAGATGTCTTTCTACCTTTTTCTGCTGATAACTGAAAACCAGATACTTTGTAACCTCTGCAAACTATGGCTTTAAGATGGCAAACCTGACTTCAGTTTAATCAGATCCACTATGATAGCAAGTCAAGTTGTGTAAAATGTTACTAAACCTTTTATATATATATATTTCTTTTAGATTATTGCTGAAAAGATTTCGGTTGTTTTTCAGTTGAATTCAACAGGATTGATGGCGCATTAAAAGGTGGAAACATTTTTTAAACGGTTTATCAAATTTTACAGAACTGACATTTAATTGTGCTACGAACACTTTGAAATCTCATGTATATCATTAAATATCCCCAAAACCACCAATTTTCTTGTTTTATTCGAGGGTTTACATTTACAATCCAAAAACTGTTCACTTTCTCCACATTTCTAGGTTTTGTCTGTACATCATGTTTCAATAGCTTGGAAAGGTCTTGTGAAATACCTTTATGAACAGTTCAAACTGGGGTTGTAGCTTCTTGAGCATGGCTTCTGCTTTGCTGAGGCAGGAATGTCTCTGCTGCTCTTCAAATTCCTGATGGAAAATCAATCATCAACCACAGTAAACACATAAGTGGAAAAACTTTTTTAAGACATTTGAAAAGCTGGTTATGCAGGATGGGTAGGTAGTAGGAATGCACAGATAGGATCATTTGAGCCAATATCAATGTTACTGTTATTACAAAAACTGATAGTTACTGACATACAGGTCCTTCTCAAAATATTAGCATATTGTGATAAAGTTCATTATTTTCCATAATATAATGATGAAAATTTAACATTCATATATTTTAGATTCATTGCACACTAACTGAAATATTTCAGGTCTTTTATTGTCTTAATATGGATGATTTTGGCATACAGCTCATGAAAACCCAAAATTCCTATCTCACAAAATTAGCATATCATTAAAAGGGTCTCTAAACGAGCTATGAACCTAATCATCTGAATCAACGAGTTAACTCTAAACACCTGCAAAAGATTCCTGAGGCCTTTAAAACTCCCAGCCTGGTTCATCACTCAAAACCCCAATCATGGGTAAGACTGCCGACCTGACTGCTGTCCAGAAGGCCACTATTGACACCCTCAAGCAAGAGGGTAAGACACAGAAAGATATTTCTGAATGAATAGGCTGTTCCCAGAGTGCTGTATCAAGGCACCTCAGTGGGAAGTCTGTGGGAAGGAAAAAGTGTGGCAGAAAACGCTGCACAACGAGAAGAGGTGACCGGACCCCGAGGAAGATTGTGGAGAAGGGCCGATTCCAGACCTTGGGGGACCTGCGGAAGCAGTGGACTGAGTCTGGAGTAGAAACATCCAGAGCCACCGTGCACAGGCGTGTGCAGGAAATGGGCTACAGGTGCCGCATTCCCCAGGTCTAGCCACTTTTGAACCAGAAACAGCGGCAGAAGCGCCTGACCTGGGCTACAGAGAAGCAGCACTGGACTGTTGCTCAGTGGTCCAAAGTACTTTTTTCGGATGAAAGCAAATTCTGCATGTCATTCGGAAATCAAGGTGCCAGAGTCTGGAGGAAGACTGGGGAGAAGGAAATGCCAAAATGCCAGAAGTCCAGTGTCAAGTACCCACAGTCAGTGATGGTCTGGGTTGCCGTGTCAGCTGCTGGTGTTGGTCCACTGTGTTTTATCAAGGGCAGGGTCAATGCAGCTAGCTATCAGGAGATTTTGGAGCTCTTCATGCTTCCATCTGCTGAAAAGCTTTATGGAGATGAAGATTTCATTTTTCAGCACGACCTGGCACCTGCTCACAGTGCCAAAACCACTGGTAAATGGTTTACTGACCATGGTATCACTGTGCTCAATTGGCCTGCCAACTCTCCTGACCTGAACCCCATAGAGAATCTGTGGGATATTGTGAAGAGAACGTTGAGAGACTCAAGACCCAACACTCTGGATGAGCTAAAGGCCGCTATCGAAGCATCCTGGGCCTCCATAAGACCTCAGCAGTGCCACAGGCTGATTGCCTCCATGCCACGCCGCATTGAAGCAGTCATTTCTGCAAAAGGATTCCCGACCAAGTATTGAGTGCATAACTGTACATGATTATTTGAAGGTTGACGTTTTTTGTATTAAAAACACTTTTCTTTTATTGGTCGGATGAAATATGCTAATTTTGTGAGAAAGGAATTTTGGGTTTTCATGAGCTGTATGCCAAAATCATCCGTATTAAGACAATAAAAGACCTGAAATATTTCAGTTAGTGTTCAATGAATCTAAAATATATGAATGTTAAATTTTCATCATGACATTATGGAAAATAATTAACTTTATCACAATATGCTAATATTTTGAGAAGGACCTGTATATATTTCCCTACCCTTTCGACATGGTAAAAAATGACCACACCGCTGACATAGTTTCTCTGGATCAGTTAAACACTCCCATAATCCTGTGCTGCATCACTGTTACGTACCCAAACAAAAACCACAGGGCCAACCCCCTCCCCTCCTGAAACACATACACAATCAGCAACAAGATGGAAATATCGGCCCAGTTTTACTTATGGGACCGATATGTTAAAAATTGACTAACACTGGCCAATGCCGATGTTATTGCCAATATCTCATGCATCCCTAGTAGGTAGTATTCAACAGTCTTACCTTTGTATTAGAAAGGTGTTCCAGTGAGGAGATGTGAGCCTCCACTTCAGCTGCAGATGTGGACACATGGACTTTACAAGCTGCACAATGAAACATTTCCACCTTCGTCATGTGGTGGTTTTCCTGTAGACCTGAAAATGCCATAGGGATTTGTTTGCCAACAACAAAAACTACTTAATAAAAGTAGGCCAGTCATCTCATTTCTGATAGCTTTAATCTGTCAGATGTACTTACCTGGAAATGCATTTTCTTCTACTGCTCGGCTGCAGTGCTGGCTTTTATACACCATCACTTCCTATTGGGAGAAAAATAACTGTTACTCATCTGATTTTTCATACATTTACAATAAAAAGAAAAGCACAAATACAAGTCAACAGGATAAACTAATGATCATTTAATAGTGGACTAAATGTATCTGTACTGGACGCTATCTTACCTGTAGAAATGCTACTGCCATATCATCGTAATTACTGCTTCGCTGGATGTGCTCCAGTGTATCCCAGTGGCTTTTGCTGTCCAAATGTTCCTCCAGCTCCTGTGCATTGGACAACTCTACATCACAAAGGTCACAGGTGATAGGGCACCTAGAACACAGATATTAAAAGTATGATCAAGTGCAACCAACTAAATATCCACAATTTATGCTTCCCATTACAACATGTAGGTGACTACAAACATCTATAAAGCTTATTCTGGAATGGGGTGTTTGGTTTGTCCCTCCTAGTTCTGCAGAAATGGGAGTGAAACATGATGGCGGTGAACATGGTGGCCTGCAGTGTAGTTAGTTCAATGGTAGCAGACACAACCTTTTTTCACCTGTCCTTTTCTAAAAGCTGTCCCAAAAGAAACTTTCCTAACTATAAACTGTTACTTTACCAACTAATTGTCAGGATATCAGTCACAACCAAGCATGAGCTGGTTACCGGTATCATGGTATACCAGGCTTAAAAAATGTGAAGTTTCAAAACTGCCAACATTTTTTCTACCATACAGTTCCAACAGTTTAAACTGATGTCGCAGAGAGTGTCACACTTTAGTGACCAGTTTTCTCCATTTGTATGGAGCATATTGTGCAGCGCTGCCCCTCCCCCACTCCTCATTCTACTCAACTGGTTAAAAAAAAAGACAAAACTACTAAACTTTCCCCAGATCAAAAGGATGAATTCACCTGTTTGTAAAACATTCCCATCATGAAAAGACCAAAGGAGTGCCACCCGTCACTCTTATTGAGTTCATGTTTTACAGTACAGTTGGCAAGTTACCAGAAACACCTTCAGGCTGAAGGTGTGAACCAGAGCAGACAGCCTGACTAATTAACCAGCTAACTTCAGCTTGTTGATGACAAAAACTTGTACAATCTCTACAATAAGTACTGGAGAACATCTGAATTTAGTGAGAGTTTTTTGGATATTTTGCTTAAGTCTATGTATTAAAATCTAATTTTTTACAATAATTGATAAAAAAACAAAACAGAAAAGGACAGTCCAACTTGGCTTTGTTTATGATGTAATTATGCTTATTGAAACTAAATGATATTAGGGCTGTTTCAAATGTCCATCTTCTGTCCAGAATTCCCCAGCTGATTTTCCAGGACATTTTATAGTGTAATTTGTGAATGTATATTAAGATTAATAAAAAGAAATAACTTACAAAAACAAAACACAAATAATTCATGTAAAAACCTTTCTAAATTATTTTAGCAGCAATGGGGAATATCTGTTGATTTTCTGCTGAAAATACCAGAAATAAGATCATGTTACACATTTTTGCTTAAACATTACGTGCTAATCTCAAGATACCATGGTACTTTTAGTCAGGATTATATTACCATGAAATCCCCCAGCAGCCCATGTCTAGGGCAGCAATTCCCAACCAGGGGTGAGCACATTGCAGGGCGTATGTGGAAACACTTAATATTCTATTTCTCAGATGACAGATAAATATCATCAGTTAGTAGGGATAATTATTGGATGTGTGATGCTTTATTAGGACCAAGGTGCAAAATACACAAAAGCTTTATTCAACCAAAAAGTATTAGATTATTCAAGATTATTATTAGATAGATGTCATAGATACGGCGTTGAGAACAAGTATTTGATACACTGCTGATTTTGCAGGTTTTCCCAGTAGCAAAGCATGTAGAAGTCTTAAATTTTTATCATAGGTGCTCCTCAACTGTGAGTGATGGAATCTAAAACAAAAATCCAGAATTAACATTGTGTGATTTTTAAGTAATTAATTAGCATTTTATTGCATAACATAAGTATTTGATCACCTAAAAACCAGTAAGAATCCCAGCTCTCACAGGCCTGTTAGTTCTTCTTTAAGAAGTCCTCCTGTTCTCCACTCATTACCTGTATTAACTACACCTGTTTGAACTCGTTATCTGTATAAAAGACACCTGTCCACACACTCAAACAAACTCCAACCTCTCCACAATGGCCAAGACCAGATAACTGTGTGAGGACATCAGGGATAAAATAGTAGACCTGCACAAGGCTGGGATGGGCTACAGAAAAATAGCCAAGCAGCTCGGTGAGAAGATAACAACTATTGGAGCAGTGGCGGCTGCCGGTCTTTCAAGGAGGGGACGCTCAATTTCAAGATCGCTGATTCGCTGATTTTGCTGTCAATCAAAAAGGGATTCAGCCTCAGACAGATCATCCAATCATCAAGGTCCCCCTACTCAAGCCAGCGCATGTCCAGGCCTGTCTTAAGTTTGCCAATGACTATCTGGCTGATCCAGAGGAGGAATGGGAGAAGGTCATGTGGTCTGATGAGACAAAAATAGAGCTTTTTGGTCTAAACATCACTCGCCATGTTTGGAGGAACAAGAAGGATGAGTACAACCCCAAGAACACCATCCCTACCGTGAAGCATGGAGGTGGAAACATCATTCTTTGAGGATGCTTTTCTGCAAAGGGGACAGGATGACTGCACCGTATTGAGGAGAAGATGGATCAGGAGATCTTAGCCAACAACCTCCTTCACTCAGTAAGAGCATTGAAGATGGGTCATGGCTGGTTCTTCCAGCATGACAACAACCCGAAGCACACAGCCAGGGCAACTAAGGAGTGGCTCCATAAGAAGCATTTCAAGGTCCTGGAGTGGCCTAGCCAGTCTCCAGACCTAAACCCAATCCAAAATCTTTGGAGGAAGCTGAAAGTCCGTATTGCACAGCGACAGCCCCTAAACCTGAAGGATCTGGAGAAGATCTGTATGGAGGAGTGGTCCAAACCTCGTCAAGAACTACAGGAAATGTCTGATATCTGGAATAGCAAAAAAAGGTTTCGGTACCAAATATTAAGTTTTGTTTTTCTGGTGTATCAAATAGTTATGTCCTGCAATAAAATGCTAATTAATTACTTAAAAATCACACAATGTGATTTTCTGGATTTTTGCTTTAGATTCTGTCACTCACAATTAAAGAGTACATATGATTAAAAATTAAAGACTTGCAAAATCAGCAGTGTATCAAATTCTTGTTCTCAGGTTGGTCGGAGTCAAAGTGAGTTGCAGCGACAGATCTGTTGGATTTCTTGTGGTAGACCAATTAAAAAGTAGGGTTTAATTGACAAGTTGAAAGATAATGTTGCGTGGTTTCTAATAGAATGTATTTATAAATGAAGAAAAATGTTTTACCAGTTCCATGCAATTGTACTCAGCCCCTTTTACTGTGAAACCCCTAAATAAAATCCAGTGCACATAATTGCCTATTAAAGTCACCTAATTAGGGAATACAAGTAATCTGTGTTTGATTTAATCTCAGTATAAATCCATCTGATCTGTTTCTGGCCTCAGATGTTTGTTAGAGAACAAACAACTTCATGAAGACCAAGGAACACAGCAGATAGGTCAGGGAGGAAGCTGTAGAGAAGTATAAAGCAAAATTAGTTTAGAAAACAACATCCCAATATTATATAAAAATGTTCAATCCATCATCTGGAAAGTGAAAAGAAAAAAAAAAGCCGCCACTGCAAGGAGAACTTGATAGCAGAACCAAATGTAACTGGAGGAGCTGTAGATATCTACAGCTCAAGAAACCACTGTTGAAAAAAATCCTGTTTAAAGTTTGGCACAAGCTGTGTAAAGGATGAAGCAAACAAAAGAAGGTGCTCTTGTCTGATGAGACCAGATTTTTACTTTTTCATCTACATAGAAAAAGTTGTGTGTGCCAGAATGTTTTGGGAGGATCTTTTCAGCAGAGACAGGATAGGTGGGCAGAGTCGATGGGGAAATGGATGAAGTTAAATACAGGGGAAGAGGTCCGCCTTTAAAGCTGAACAACAACCTACAAACATACAACCAGAGCTACAATGGAATAGTTTCCATCAGCAACCCCATGTGTTAAAATGGTCCAGTCAAAGTCCACACCAAAATCCAATTGAGAAAATGGGGCAAGTCTTAAAGATTGATGTTCACCTATTTTCTCCAAGTCGGAATGCGCTTGAGTTATTTAGCAAACAGGAATGAGGAAAATGTAAATCTCTTCATGTGCAAAACTGACTTGTAACTGTTGCAAATATGTGGTTTACTCAGAGGGCTGCACACAAACACTCCCAACACCTTTTCACATTTTTATTGGTAAAAAAATGTAACTTAAACCCCGTATCACTTTCCGCCATCTACAATATTAGGCAAACCTTTGTTGGTCTTTCACATATGCATTGAGGTTTGTGGTAGTTTCTGCGGTAGTATTGTGAGAGGAACTGTAAAAATAACATTGAGTATGCTTGGTGCTTACTTGTTCAGTTTTGCATTTTCCCCCTTAATCCTTGTCAGCTTCGGAGGAGGTGGCTCTTGATCAAGTCCTGTTAAACAAAATTATATGAAAAATAAACGACAAATAAAACTTATTTCAAGCAATGACATTTTTCATACAACTGTTTAGGTGCAGAGAGCTAACATGAACGTTGATGTACCTCTTTCTACATATCCCAGTTGTTGATGATCTCGCTTTAACCTAGGTGGGGATACCCTGAGAGTAGCAGTCATCTACAAAGAAAGAAAGGACCAAGTGGAAACCTGTTATAATATCATAAGACAAGAAAACAGTCTTTTGGATAAGATTAAATGTTCACATAAAAAACATGTTCGGCCAAACATTTGAAAAACCTTTAGTGGTACCTCTCTTGGATATTCAGGAAGTGGTATTCCATCCTCTCCATTGGTCCCTGTTCCTCTGAAGGATTCAGGAATACACTGAGTGGAAGACCCATGAAGTCTGTCAGGAGTGTGAACTCTTGGCTCCAAGTGTCCACTTGGGAATTCGTAACCTGGACACTCAAGTCGTTTACTTTCTGGGCTATAAGTACGGCTTTTAGGCAGAATACGCCCAGGACTCAAATCTCGGCTCTCTGTTGGTCTGGCTGCCGGCACAAACTCCTGTCTTTCGAGCGGACGGTTTGCAGTCTCAGGAAAAGACAACTCCCAGTGCCTGCTGTCCCTGTCTGGAGACAGACCCTGGCATCTCAGGCTGTTATCCTGAGTTGAAGGGGACAGCTGGCAGTCTTGAGCTTGTAAAGTCCCAGCCTCATTATCTGATGACAGAGGGCTGTTGGGGTCATAAAGTTCAGTCCTATGAGTCAGGGGAGACGTAAAAACTATGATACAGACAATTCCAGTAACAACACAACACAAGGTGATTTGAAAAGGCTTTAGCAACAAAACAGAAATGGATGCTTTGAAAATCTAATAAAATAAATTCCAACAAGTAGTGAGGCATGGCATCTGCTGGCCAAAAGGCTTCTAACCTTGAAAAAATGTAGTTTTCCAAGCTGAAACAGCAGATGGGAAATATTTAACATTCAGATTGTCAGCATCGAACAGAACAATTTGAACAAACACTGTTCCCCTCACCTCATAGCATCACTTGGACTTTTGTCCTCGGAGTTCTCATCCTGTTTATTAATCGGCTGGAATGAAGATTTCCATTTATCAACAGAATTGTCCTCTGCAAAATACAAACAACACCTGAAAAAAACTGTTTCATAAATGCTGTTTTCCAGTCCTCCTGTAATGCTAACAATGACATCAAGGCTTTTTCACACAGAGTTACTGCCTGCAAAACCAAATGGTCACGTTTTTATTTCAGAAAAAACTATTGAGTGAAACAGTAAATAAATCTCCCTGCACAGTGCTTGGGTTTGAAATACAAAAAAAACGTAAGAAAAACCATTAAACATTTCAAAAATAACATTTTCAAATTCAAAACACTTTTACATCACAATTAGCAATATAACATACAGCTTGATGCATACACTGGTGTATTTTGTTGGATATCCTCTTCAGTTTTTCTCAACAAGCTAAAAAAGCTAAAGACTGCATAGTTTTCCTGTTTAACATACACTATGTTGCCAAAGGTATTTGCTCCTCTGCCATTAGGGTTTAATACACTGCTCAAAAAAATAAAGGGAACACTCAAATAACACATCCTAGATCTGAATGAATGAAATATTCTCATTGTATACTTTGTTCTGTACAAAGTTGAATGTGCTGACAACAAAATCAGACAAAAATCATCAATGGAAATCAAATTTATTAACCAATGGAGGCCTGGATTTGAAGTAACACAGAAAATTAAAGTGGAAAAACACACTACAGGCTGATCCAACTTTGATGTAATGTCCTTAAAACAAGTCAAAATGAGGCTCAGTATTGTGTGTGACCTCCATGTGTCTGTATGACCTCCCTACAACCCCTGGACATGCTCCTGATGAGATGGAGGATGGTCTCCTGAGGGATCTCCTCCCAGACCTGGACTAAAGCATCCACCAACTCCTGGACAGTCTGTGGTGCAACGTGACGTTGGTGGATGGAGCGAGACATGATGTCCCAGATGTGATCAATCGGATTCAGGTCTGGGGAACGGGCGGGCCAGTCCATAGCTTCAATGTCTTCATCTTGCAGGAACTGCTGACACACTCCAGCCACATGAGGTCTAGCATTGTCCTGCAATAGGAGGAACCCAGGGCCAACCGCACCAGCATATGGTCTCACAAGGGGTCTGAGGATCTCATCTCGGTACTTAATGGCAGTCAGGCTACCTCTGGCGAGCACATGGAGGGCAGTGTGGCCCTCCAAAGAAACGCCACCCCACACCATTACTGACCCACTGCCAAACCAGTCATGCTGAAGGATGTTGCAGGCAGCAGATCGTTCTCCACGGTGTCTCCAGACTGTCACATCTGTCACATAAGCTCAGTGTGAACCTGCTTTCATCTGTGAAGAGCACAGGGCACCAGCAGCAGTCATTGGATGAGAGCTAGGCTACACCCTGAATAAGTCCCTACTCTCTCACAGGGCAATACAGAGACAGGGGATGGTCAGGTGCTAGGGGTTTGTCCTGTAACCGTTGGGTTGCCGTTCCTTGCGCACAACACTTTACCCGCCTTGCCTGCTGATGGTGGTCAGAGGGACGCCCGGTGGCACCGATTGTATGGCAGCCCCATTTCTATCAGTCTGCCCCAGGGTAACTGTGGCTACCACTGTCTGCGTGTGAATATGTGTATGAATGGGTGGATGACTGATTGTAGTGTAAAGTGCTTTGGAGTCCTCACACTTGATAATGTGCTATACAAGTGCAGGTCATTTGCCATTTACATGGACAGAGAGAACATGCAAAATCCATTCTATGATTTGAACCCCCTGCAACAGCACCAGCACCTGAATGTGGGATGTTTTGGAGCAAGGAAACTGCACAAAAAATACCTGTTTCAAGGGTTCAACACTCAAATTCACTGACCTCCTTAAAGTGATCCATTATTTTACAAATGTTTGTAGAAGCAGGCTGAATGCCTAGATTTTTGATTTCTTTTACCTATATAGCAATGGAATTATCTGTAACACCTAAATTCAACGATTTGGAGAGGTGACTCAATATATTTGGCAAAATAGTGTATATCGTTGCAAAAGCACACAAATATCAATGTAATTTGCAAATTCTTTTGGGCTCCATTGAAAGAATAAATTAAAAAAACTAGAAAAATGTCTATTCTCTGCAATAAGCAGAGGATTTTTGTCACTTTTTTGAAAACACTTACTGTATTTTCTGTATATCTTACTGCATTTTGGTGAACCAAGGGCTATTTTTGAGTAAGTCACTAGATGGATAAGGTCCTATTTACTATGCTATTAAAGAGAATGCATAAAGCATGGTTAGATAAATGACTGATATTTAGTCAAAAGGAGGAAATTTTGATTCGTTGGAAACATTTTGCCGTGATTAAAAATAAAGTCTCCATCTGCGTCAACCTACTGTGGTTTAGAAATCTTAACCTAGATGCACTGTGGACACCCTTGACTTAAGGTGAAACACTTTCCAGCTGTTTACCATATGTATTTTGTTAGTATACTTGACATATGTTATTGAAAACCTAAATGCATTTTAAATACCTTAAGGTATATTTATTTGTTTCTCTCATTGCTACTATGTATATGTGCACATCCATAGTAGCAATGAGATAACTGATGAGGCATCAGTTTTTTGTAGGAGTGTCCCATTTCTTGGTGGAATATTGGTTCAGGAATAACCTGAGTGAGTCTGAATGTGCAAAACATGAACCTGCAGCGTTCTGTGGCTGAGTCTTGCGAGGCACGTCAGATGTTCCTGAAATGCGTTTCATAGCTTCCATAAAATGCTGGGGGACCCTGGAACCAGAAACAGTACACACATAAGACTGGTCTCCTCGGCAGAAATACCTAACCAGTAGTAAATCAACAAGCCAGGAAGCTATGCTAGCCGAGCTAGTTTTGATTTAGCTGGGAAGGAAGCAAAGAGAAAAATAATAACTGCTAAGAAGAACATGGAGAACTGATAACTCTTTCAATAAGCACGCAGCACTAATATCAATTAAAGACAATCACAATGTTTTCTAAAAAGGCCAATGTTTACAGGAGGGTACAGCTCATATAAATTAGTCCGTTAGCTACACAAGTCCCAGAAGACTGCACAGAGCTAATAGTTTACAAACCTTGGAACTGGCGCCTGTTTGAATCCTGGAGCAGCTGTTTGGGGTCTAGCTACGGGTTCCCACCGAGTTCTGTTATGGCGTTTCATAATTTCTGCAAAAACCTACGGTATGTTGTATCTTTAAAGGGTCTTCAAAGGTGTACTACAGGCTAAATAAATCTCTTTCGCTAACAACCTGCTGCTTTACCAGATACCAAACGACAGATGGCAGCAACACTCAACGCAGTTGCAACGATCTCTTCTTCTTCCTCTTATGGTGTTTTATAGCGGTTGGCAGACCAACTATAACCACCATTACCGCCACCAACTGGACTGGAGTGTAGACAGAAATTTAACTGAGAAACCCCCCAAACCATACATTGTTTTTTAATAAAGTTGTTTTTCAAAAATGACATCACTTGAACTTTTTCTTAATTATATTTAGCCCAAAAAAGTTTTCAATTCTGAAGTTAACATAAAATTTATTCTAATTTATTATTTTATTTATTTATTAACATTTAATTTATTCAGAGCTTCAATGAGCTGTTTTCTTTCTGGTTCATAGGTGTTGCACTCTATCAAAACAGGGTGTAGAGATTCAGAAAAACTGCAATGATCCCATAACCCTGATATATGTTTTCCAATAACTTTAATTGTTTTGTCAAGACCTGTGTGATCTATTCTAAGATGTTTAATAACTGATGTTTTCTGTGTTTTCATGTTCATTCAGCACTACTCAAAGGAATCTGAAGTTCTAAGTTTTTAGATTGTAATAGTGTGGCAAGCATGTCTGTATCTTTGTTTCCCTCTAGTCCAACATGTGCTGGAACCCAAACAAAGTCTACAGTGACTTTTTTGGGTTTAAAATATTTTTACACAGTAAACCATTCTGGAACATACATTTTCTTATTTTTGATTTATTTACGGAAGAATAAATAAAGAGCCAAGTTGGAATGTCTGAGTAAGCTACCATTGGTAAAAAATCTATTGTATGCAATCCTGCATATTTACCAACCTAAGCAAACCAATATGTGTTGGTTTTTTCTATGCTCCAAACATTTGGTTTCTTGTGACCAGAGCACCTTCAATTCAATTCAATTCAATTCAATTCAATTCAATTCAATTCAATTCAATTCAATTCAATTCAATTCAATTCAATTCAATTCAATTCAATTCAATTCATATTCGTACTCGTCGTCTTCCGCTTTATCCGGGACCGGGTCGCGAGGGCAGCAGACTCAGCAGAGACGCCCAGACGTCCCTCTCAACCAGACACCTCCTCCAGTTCCTCCGGGGGGAGCCCAAGGCGTTCCCAGGCCACCCGAGAGACATAGTCCCTCCAGCGTGTCCTGGGCCGTCCCCTGGGCCTCCTCCCGGTGGGACGTGCCTGGAACACCTCCCGAGGAAGGCGTCCAGGAGGCATCCGGTATAGATGCCCGAGCCACCTCAACTGGCTCCTCTCGATGGCCGAGCTCCTCACCCTATCTCTAAGGGAGTGCCCGGCCACCCTACGGAGGAAGTTCATTTCCGCCGCTTGTATCCGGGATCTCATTCTTTCGGTCATGACCCAAAGTTCATGGCCATAGGTGAGGGTAGGAACGTAGACCGACCGGTAAATCGAGAGCTTCGCTTTTCGGCTCAGCTCTCTCTTCACCACAACGGACTGGCACAGCGCCCCCATTACTGTGGCAGCCGCACCGATCCGTCTGTCGATCTCCCGCTCCATTCTTCCCTCACTCGTGAACAAGACCCCGAGATACTTAAACTCCTCCACTTGAGGCAGGAACTCCCTCCAACCTGAAGAGGACAAGACATCCTTTTCCGGTCGAGAACCATGGCCTCGGACTTGGAGGAGCTGATCTTGATCCCAGCCGCTTCACACTTGACTGCGAACCGCCCCAGTGCATGCTGTGGTTCTTGGCTAGAGGGGGCCAGCAGGACCACGTCATCTGAAAAAAGAAGAGACGAAATCCTCTGGTCCCCAAACCAGACCCCCTCCGGCCCTTGGCTGCGCCTAGAAATCTTGTCCATAAAAGTTATGAACAGGACCGGTGACAAAGGGCAGCCCTGCCGGAGTCCAACATGCACCGGGAACAGGTCCGACTTAGTGCCGGCAATGCAAACCAAACTCCTGCTCTGCTTGTACAGAGATCGGATGGCCCCTAGTAAAGGGCCCCCGATTCCATACTCCTGGAGCACCCCCCACACGGCATCACGAGGGACACAGTCGAATGCTTTCTCCAGATCCACAAAACACATGTGGACCGGTTGGGCAAACCCCCATGAACCCTTGAGTACCCTGTAGAGGGTATAGAGCTGGTCCACTGTTCCACGGCCGGGACGAAAACCACACTGCTCCTGCTGAAGCCGGGGTTCGACTATCGGCCGGATTCTCCTCTCCAAAACCCTGGCGTAGGCCTTACCAGGGAGGCTGAGGAGTGTGATCCCCCTGTAGTTGGAACACACCCTCCGGTCACCCTTCTTATGTAGGGGGACCACCACTCCAGTCTGCCAATCCAAAGGCACTGTCCCCGTCCGCCACGCAATGTTGAAGGGGCGTGTCAACCATGACAGCCCCACAACATCCAAAGACTTGAGGTACTCAGGGCGGATCTCATCCAACCCCGAAGCCCTGCCACCGTGGAGCTTTTTAACCACCTCGGTGACTTCAGCCTGGGTGATGAAAGAGTCCAACCCCGAATCCCCGGCCTCTGTTTCCACCAGGGAATGCGTGATGGCAGGATTGACGAGATCCTCGAAGTACTCCTTCCACCGGCCAATAATATCCCCAGTCGAGGTCAGCAGCTCCCCACCCCCACAGTAAACAGTGTTGGCGAAGCACTGCTTCCCCCTCCTGAGGCGCCGGACGGTTTGCCAGAATCGCTTCGGGGCCAACGGTAATCCTTCTCCATGGCCTCACCGAACTCCTCCCAGGTCCGAGTTTTTGCCTCTGCCACCACCCGTGCCGCGGCAAGCTTGGCCCCACGGTACCCGTCAGCCGCCTCAGGAGCCCACAAGCCAACCACAGCCGATAGGACTCCTTCTTCAGCTTGACAGCGTCCCTTACTGCTGGTGTCCACCACCGGGTTCGGGGATTGCCACCGCGACAGGCACTACAGACCTTACGGCTGCAGCTACGGGCAGCAGCATCGACAATAGATGCGGAGAACATGGTCCACTCGGACTCTATGTCTCCAACATCCCTCGGAATCTGGTCAAAGCTCTCCCGGAGGTGAGAGTTGAATACATCCCTGGCCAAGGGGTCTGCCAGACGTTCCCAGCAGACCCTCACTATGCACTTGGGCCTGCCAAGTCTGTCCGGCTTTCTCCTCCCCCAGCAGATCCAACTCACCACCAGGTGGTGATCAGTGGGCAGCTCAGCCCCTCTCTTGACCCGAGTTTCCAAAACGGTCTGATGATACGACAACAAAGTCGATCATTGACCTCCTGCCTAGGGTATCCTGGTGCCAAATGCAATGATGGACACCCTTATGTTTGAACATGGTGTCCATTATGGACAATCCGTGACTAGCACAGAAGTCCAATAACAAAACACTGCTCGGATTCAGATCGGGTAGGCCATTCCTCCCGATCACGCCTCTCCAGGTGTCACTGTCGTTTCCCACGTGGGCGTTGAAGTCCCCCAGCAGAATAATGGAGTCCCCAGGAGGGGCACTAGCCAGCACCCCCGACAGGGACGCCAAGAAGGCTGGGTACTCCGCGCTACCACTCGGCCCGTAGGCTGAAATGATAGTCAGAGACCTCTCTCCAACCCGAAGGCGCAGGAATGCGACCCTCTCATCCACTGGAGAAAACTCCAACATGAGACGGCTGAGCTGGGGGGCGACAAGCAAACCCACCCCAGTCCGCCGCCTCTGCCCGTGGACCACTCCAGAGTAGAAGAGAGTCCAGCCCCTCTTGAGGAGATGGGTTCCAGAGCCACGCCGTGAGTGGAGGCGAGCCCGACTATTTCTAGTCGATATCTCTTGACCTCCCACACAAACTCAGGCTCCTTCCCCCACAGCGAGGTGACATTCCACGCCTCCAGCGTAAGCTTCCGGGGATCGGGCCGCCGAGGTCTCCACCTTCATCCGCCGCCCAATCCTCTTTGCACCGGTCCCTCACGGTTTCCCCTGCAGGTGGTGGGCCCACTGGTAGATGGTCTCGCGTCTCTCATTCGGGCTTGGCCTGGCCGGGTCCCGCGAGGAGCAACCCAACCACCAGGCGCTCTCCGACGAGTCCCGACCCCAGGCCTGGCTCCAAGGTGGGACCCCGGCTCCGCCGTGCCGGGCGACGTCACGTGCCTCAATTTTGTAGTTGTCATGAGGGGTTCTTGAACCGCTCTTTGTCTGACCCGTCACCTGTCAGCCTGTTTGCCATGGGAGACCCTACCAGGGGCATTTAAGCCCCAGACAACATAGCCTCTAGGATCATTCGAGCACTAAAACACCCTCCACCACGTTAAGGTGGCGGTTCAATTCAATTCAAAAATATTTTATTAATCCCAAAGGGAAATTAAATGTTGTTGTAGCTCATATTATGCATGGCTGTGGGCAGGAAGGATCTCCTCTAGTAGTCTGTCTTTCAGCAAATCTGAAGAAGCCTCTGACTGAAGACACTGTGTTGTTGTACAACAATCTCATGAAGGGGATGCTCAGGGTTCCCCATAACGTTCTTCATTTTATGAAGAATCCACTTTGGGTCAAGGTTATGAAGAGTGTCGGGGGCTACAGCGATGAGTTTGCAAACCACTGCCCCAGGGGAAGAAGCTGTTGTTAATACCGATGTGAGACTGATCTGAAGCTCTATTCAGAGAGCAGCTGCCTTGATACTGTGATGGCCCTAGCCTTCCTGAAGCAGTAGGATCTGGACATGTCACCAATAGATGGACGAGGGCAGCCAATTATTTTTTTCATGCAGTGTTGATTACCTTTTGCACTGCCTTCCTGTCCTCAGCTGTGGAGCTTGTGTACCACACACCACAATGGGGTGATAGAGGCCCAACAACAGCTTCATTCTTTTTCTGAGGGCATTCAAGAAGTGAACCTGCCTGCAGGATCTTCTCCACCGGGGTCTTGGTGATGTGTGTCCAGGAGAGATCGACCCTGGTGTAGGTGCACTGAAACCAGAAGGTGGTGATGGTTTCTACACGTTCTCTATTTTGAAGAATGGGGGTCCTCATCTGTCTGTATTGTTTTGAGTTATAGTTAAGAGTGTTTATAGAGAAAAGTGCATTAAACCTGTTTTTGATACGGTACTTGATTACTGAGAGTTCAGGTAAATTTATTGCCAGTTCTTGCTGTTAGCCCAGGTTGAGAACTTTATTTTACTGAACCCCACTTCAAGAGAAGTTGAGACCATTTCTAAGTCTAAACTGGCATCATGTTATTTAGTTTCAACAAGCTAGCACAAGCACACAACTTTAATCAGTTTGATTCCCAAATTTAGTGTTACTGTATTTGGAAAACATAAAAACATTTATAAGTAGACTTTGAAAACAGAATGAGATGCCTGCTGTTGTTACATTGTACCTTCTTTAAATTACGATATTTTTAAATAGAGAATATCACTGTTAGAATTTTATAGGAACATGTGTTCCTTATAGCAACCAACAATGTATTAATGCCTGATGATTGAATACCACCCAGTGATGTAATAACTTATTACATTATTGGTGTAGCATTAAGAAAATCCCTTGAAAATGTAGAAACTGCAGTCGATAATTGTACAATACAGAAATAGAACTGCATTTCCTAGAAAAAAGATTTTTTGCATCAGTTTCTGTGCATCTAGTTTAATAAAATTGTACAGTGGATGGCATAGTCCTCTTATTCAAGGACACACAGCATTTTCTCTCCTTAGTTTTAGTTTTTACAACCATTTTGAGAATTATCAGTCATAAAAAATCTGTTTATATCTCTTTTTTTAGAAAGTAGATTTTTCCTATATTTAAATTTGTAATTTTATGTTTTGAGAAAAATGTAATGAATTATTGTGAAGTGCATTTGATATTCAATCATTTAATGGAACGTATTGGAATTCAGTCAGAGAACAGTGGTCATGTGACCTAAACAGTTACTACTTAATATATTATTTTTCAACATTTTTTCATGCCTTGCCAACAACATTATGAGGTCTCCCACTACTGGCAAAATGTTAGATTACTGGCTTTATTACACTTAAAATGGCTAAAATGATTTTAAACATTAGACATTATGAGGTTGCTGGTTACTATATGTCAGCCTGACTAACTGATTCCAACTGTTCAATAGCCTGTATGTACACTTAACAGACTGGTCACCACACAGTCTATAAAGCCTTGGGTGTGTGGTTCTTTCATGCAACATCCTCTCGTTACAAAATAATCTGTAAGTTTCCAAGTATGGAGTAATTTTGTATTTCTGCCAACCTCTTATGTGGCTTCCTGGAAGCCACTTTTTTGTTCTCTACACCCAATGAAAGATGTCAGCAAATACACTAAAATAACTTAAACCTTAATTAATTACAGTGGTATTGATTTACTTCCCACTAACAGGACCAGAGGCTTGTATGAGGAAGGAAAACCTTTTGTAGCCATGAACAAAGTGTTGGCAGAATTCTGGCTGGATACGTTACTGCTTTTTAGATCAGAATTAGTAAAGTTTATTTAAATTGGTTGTTTTCCTGAAATTGAGCTGATTTTTAATCCCAATCCTCAATTTTGCAACAGACTGAGGTGGAGGCTTTGGTGAGGCAATTCAGGGAGCCTTAAAAAAACAGTTTCATTGTGTATTTGGAATAACTACCTTGTTGCAACACCCAACTAGGTCCAAGTTTAATTCATCTGACAAAAACTGTCACCTTCTGAGGAAAATAAATTGGTCATATTTTTTAAACATCCCACAACCACCAAAGCTCCAGCTGATCATAAACATGAAGATGCTGGGACCCTAGCATCAATGAGGTTTACAACGACATGGAATCAGAGGGTCCTGATTACAATTTAACACTTTCAAGCTTGAATGAAAATTTTAAGTTGCCTCCTTGGAAAAGCCAAATGCTTTCAGGAGAAAGTTTTTCAGGTCAGATGAGACCAAGACTGAGACCACAGTAGGAGGAAGAATATTTGGAGGAGTCAAGATAAGGCTGAGAACTTATGAACACAAACAAAAAGCAACCATAGCAGTGGTAGCATCATGCTGAGGGCCTGTTTCCCTGCAATGGTAATGGTGCATTGCGCAAAGTGGATTCATTAATTAAAAAAAACTAGTTCCAAATTGTCTAATTTCACCAGTAGATGTTTGAAACTTGGACACAGTTGGGTGCCCATACACAGACCTATCGGGTTTAGCATTGTATGGGCTAACATTAAGCATCTTTGTTTAAAGGTGGGTCTGTGTCAGGAAAGCAACTCATTTACAATCAATTCTGCCGTTTCCGATAAGAATGGTGATCAAACACGAAGCCAGAATTATGCCAGAAGCTGTTTATGGCAACATAAGCATGTGGTTTCTTTATAATTATTAAGACACATTTATGTAAATATTAGTAGCGGTGTATGTTTTTATTCCTTGTATGGATCAGAGAAATCTACAACAAACTAAAACGTGCACATAATTCATTATTCCACTCTGAAAACAGAATGGTTCAAATACATCAATAACTACACCGATGATGGTTCTGACCAGCTCTGTAAGTAGTTTTATCTGAATATTTGTACTAAATGCTAACTAGTGTAAAAAAAAAAAACACAACAAACTGAAATCTTTAGGTCCAACCTGGTCTGTCTGAAGGACAGGTGCAGAATGATTCTCTTCTCACAAAGGTTACTTTAAATGTCTGCCTCAGCACACCGATGCTACTGTTCCACTTTGACAGGACTCAGAGACCTGATCCTTTCATTCCTGTAAAAATCCTAGCTAGTGCACTCTGGAACAGATATACTCAGTGAAATAATATAAATGGTTGAATTTAAGGAGGCCACGGTAACATTTTCACCGTCTCTAGGCAACACTAAAGAGCAGCCCTGATTGGTCCTGATGTCTGCGGCTTGGACAGGAAAATCAGGGCCTTGTAAGAAAAGTCCTGAAAGGAAAAATAAGGAAAACTGACACTGATCGTTTGACTTGTGAAATATAGAATGATGTAATAGCTCAGAATCAGTGAGTTATATTTTCAGTTGTGACCAGTTAATATACAATCAGTGTGCTGATATATCTGCCTAGATTTAAAAGTGAGAAGAAATTCTGTTTATGAATTTAAACCACAGCATCAGAAAATATGCTGAAATAGTTTGTATGCACATTATTACATGATAATAAGAAGTAAATCTAAATGTTACTTTCTGTCCACAATACAGTGTTGATTCCGACTTAGCTGGGGGAGATCAATAATGGTCAGGCAGTGATCTACATTTGCTTTTATTGCCCAATAAAACTACAAACTTTGAACATGAGATGCCAAAAGTGATTTATGAGCTCTGAAGAACACTTAAAGGGTTACAAAGATGTACACTTAAAGAATAAAGGCAGACATCATCATCATCATCAGTAGGTGACTGAGCTTCCAGTCATTCTCAATAACATGCCAAAAAATTAAAGCATGACTTAAAAAGTTAGAGCCAACAGATTTCTCTTTCATCAGCTCTCAGTCTCCACACAGGTCATCGATAAGCAACATTCACAATGTTTTACATCATAAAGCATTTAGGTACAAATGAAATAGGCCTTAGTGTGCAATCTTGACAACAGTGAGGTACAGGTATATTTCTGGTGCTGAGTTTAACAACTCTAAGGTAATTTTGTTAGCTACAGGATTATACAAAAAAATATGACAAGTATGTCAAAAACTACCAAGAAAGTGAGTGCTGTGTTTTTTTTCTTTTTACTTCTATAAGATCTACAAAATGGTCCGCGAAAGCCATCTAATGAAAAGAGACAAGAACACATTCAGTTTCATTTTTGGTCTTTTGTTTGTCTGAAAAAATATAACAGCAGTTAAGGCAAAATGACTGTTCCCATGGTTACAATTATACCTGAGTATAACAAGACTAATGAAATTAAATGTACATTTATCACTGGAGAGAAATGTTTTGGTTAAAAGAGAAGAAAGTTACTTTTGTTTTCTCCAAAATGAATTAAATAATATGAAAATGATATACACAGCACCTTGCTAAACTATTCACACCCCTTTGAAGTGTTTCCCATTTTGTCACATTATTATCGCCAACTTCAGTGTATTTCATTAGGATTTTATGTGACAGACCAACACAGCACTATTATTGAAAAGACTTGACTTGTGATAACAAGAACATCTAGATGATGTTTGGAAACAAGAAAAACTAACAGTTTGGTTGGGTTTGTTACTTTCACTATTTTTCCATTCCTGGTTCCGTGGGAGCATTAATAAATATCACTATATTAAAATAAATGAACTGAAAGCAGTTATTGTTTGCAGTTTAGCGATAAAATTACACTACTCATTGTAACTGGTGTACAGAAGTAATCCCATCTGATAATGGGTATGTTCTGATTTTAGGTGCAGTATTTATCTTTGTAGGGTTCTGAATGAATGCAGTGACATTAGGACGTTAGAGCTCTTCAATCTATTGAAAATTCTGCAATCAATTGCAATTGTCTATTTTATCCTTATCTAAATAAATCCCACAAAATATTGTTTTGAAAATATCAAATCCATATCGCCCATTTCTAAATCAATTCAATTCAGTTTATTTATATAGCGCCAATTAACAACACATGTCGTCTCAAGGCACTTCACAACAGTCAGGTTCATACATTCCAATTAATCCTAACCATTGAACAGTGCAGTCAGATTCAGTTATTTATTCAAATTGGATAAAACGTTTTTCTATCTAAAGAAACCCAGCAGATTGCATCCAGTCAGTGACTTGCAACAATCCCTCATACTGAGCATGCATGTAGCGACAGTGGAGAGGAAAAACTCCCTTTTAACAGGAAGAAACCTCCAGCAGAACCAGGCTCAGTGTGAGCGACCATCTGCCACGACCGACTGGGGGTTTGAGAGAACAGAGCAGAGACACAAAAAGAACAAAGAAGCACTGATCCAGGAGTACTTTCTATGGGAATCATAGGATATGTATGATACAAAATGACTCATGTTTTTTCACAATCTTTCAAAACCAAAAATCTGAAAAGTGTGGCATGCATTTGTATTTAGTCCCTTAACTCTGCTACCTCTAGATAAAGTCCTATGCAAGCAACTGCTTTCTGATGTCACCTAATTAACAAAAAAAAAAAACTGTCTGTAATTTAATCTGAGTATAAACACAGCTGTTCTGTGAAGCCCTCAAAGGTTTGTTAGAAAACATTAGTGAACAAACAGCATCATGGAGACCAAGGAACACTGCACACAGGTCAGAGAGAAATGAGTGGAGATGTTTAAAGCAGCATTAGGTTAGAAAACAATATCCCAAGCTTTAAACATCTCACAGAGCTCTGTTCAATCCATCATCTAAAAAGAGCATAATACAATTGCAAACCTACCAAGGCGTGGCTGTCCACTGACAGGCTAAGTAAGGACAGCCAACGTAACAGCCACAGATCTGGCTTTTATGGAAGTATAGCAAGAAAACCATAGTTGTAAAAAAATAAAAGCAATAAAAAATTTATTTGTGGTTTGCATGCAGGAGATACAGCAAACATATGAAAGAAGATGTGCTAATCAGATGACACTGAAATAACAGTTGTTGGCCTGTTACCGAAAGCAATGTGTGGTCATAAACTAAAGCACCCTGAACACACAACTCCATTGTGAAACATGGTGGTGGCAGCATCAGGCTGTGGAGATGTTTTTCTTCAGCAGGGTCAGTGATGCTGGTCAGACATTATGGGAAAATTGATGGAGCAAAATACAGGGTAATCCTGAAGGGAAGCCTGTTAATGACTGCAACAACTTGATACTGGGGTAGAGATTCACGTTCCAGCAGGACAACAATCCTAACACTTCACATTACCACAGACACACACACAAACACCATGGGGGGGCTGCGCTCAGGGGACACAGTGTGGTCCCCTGGCTCCTGCCGCAGAGCAGGGGGGCTGGGGAGGTGTGGATGGCCTGGGGGTTTCTGACAACGCAAACACACACAAACACACTTATTTCTACACATAAACACACCAGCACACAATCACTAAATGGTCGAAGGTCATACAAACACAGGTTACTGTAACATCAATGTTGCCCCCCTACTTTGATGCTGGATTGAATCTGGAATTAATAAAATTATTCATGCAGTTAGGGTACGGTCTTGAGATATCCTTTTTTTGCAGCAAAAATGCCCTGGCACTTATAAGCAACCATGTGCTCCGTATGGTATACCTGAAAAAGCCATGACAGGACTCATTGAAAAATAAAGGCAAGCTGACAGATTTTGATCTTTTTCAAAGAGGGTTAAAAAATGAAGTGTTGGAATCAACTTAAGTACTAAGTTCTATATAAGTTCTGTTTGAGAAAAATTAGAAAATTGTTTCACTAAACAGTTGGCCACTTTTCTCTGTTGGTCTATCACATGAAATCCTAAAATAAATTTAAGTGAAAATCCGAAAGTTTAAGAAAGAATACTTTTGGAAGTCACTGCACTTACTAACAAAAAACAATGCATCTTTAATGCTAATATTAGCAACCAATATACTCTGAAATGATCAAGTAAATCCATTTATTTATGTAAATTCCACAATAATTAAGGTTTTTCTTTTCAATGTCTTTCATGTGGTTTTTGTTCTACAAGCCACTAAAGGAAACATTTGTTTCTCTGCTGATACTCTCTTTAACTTCCACGGGCAGGGTGTCAAAAAGATGGTCCTCCACGATAAGCCCATTTTTACGCAGCAGCCGGCAGTTTCCTAACTGGGCGGGCAATCTGTCCAGGCAGTTTCCTCTAAGCTCCAGCTGTGTGAGCTGCACCAGGTGACCCACGATCTCTGGCAGACTGGTGAGTGCATTGTGGCCTAGACAAAGAACCTTCAGCTTGGTGCATCGGAAGAGAGGTTTGGGCAGGGTTTCCAGCTTGTTTGAGTTAATGGCCAGATGTTGGAGGTTGTTGAGGAGACCGACATCTGGTGGAAGCACTGTAATGGAGTTATGGCCCACATCCAAATGTCGCAGTTTAGGAAGAGTAAACAAGGCTGAAGGAAGGGACTCCAGTTTATTGTGAGAAAGGTGGAGAGATTCCAGAGACTTGACATGACCAATGGATGGTGGGATAGTGATGATTTTGTTGTGCCAAAGTTTTAGGCATGTCAGCCGCTTGAGGTGCTGGAAGCTGATGATCTCTTCTATTGTTCTGATGTTGTTCGACTTCAAATCAAGTTCCTGCAAGTTGGTCAGGCTAAAGATAGCATGGGGGATCCTTTCCAGTTCGCAGTTGAGGAGCTCTAGCTCAATGAGGCTTGTCATTTTTTTCAGACTGTTCAGAACTAGCAGTTTTGTCCCATCGTTGTGCACCACTAGTCGAAGAAGATGCGGCGAGAGCTCTGTGATGTTCACTGGAATTTTTGTCAGGTTACTCTTCAGGCATAATGTCTTCAAATGCCTCAAATCTCTCATAGACTCCAAACCAATCATTTTGTTGTTTTCCGAATTTAAGTTCCCCATTAGGTAAAGCTCCCTCAGACTGCGAAGCAAGTAGACCCAGGGCGGTATCTCAGCAACATCTGTGAATTTAACATGCAGCCGGCGCAGGTGATCCCGTAGGAAAGCAAAACCTGTTTGCTCTACTTTGGCTGGACAGTGGGAAAGATGCAGCTCCTGCATGCTGGTCATTTGGGAAACCTTTGCAGAAAATCTCACCTCAGGAATCAGCTCCAGTTTCAGCACTTCCAAATCTGTCAGGTCAAATACAGCATTTGGGAGACCAGACAGCATAAACAGGTGCAGCTCCTGCTGGTCATGTGCATTGCGCGTGACGTGTTGCTTTAATTTTTCAAACGTCCACTCATGATTGAGGCTGATCTCCCTCAATTTGTTCTCACTAACCTCAGATAAGAAGACACCAAAACGTTTGGAATAAAGTTGATCGTACTGGTCGACCATGTGCAAGAGGAATGCAAAGTCATTTTTGACATCCGGAATGTCGCTAAAGCTGCTCTCTTCCCTTACCTTCTCAAAGGAATACTCTTTTAGAGGTCGTCGGAACACCCAAAACAGGGAGTAAAGGCATGTTATCCCATAGATCAAGATCAATGCCATGTAGGTAACGAGCAGCTTCTTCAGCATGAAAGCCATGTTGTGCGTACAGTAGAATCTTTTATAGCCTGTTAGCTGTTCTATGTCTGGTTCACAACAATGCCTAAATGTTATTTCAGCTAAGAAGGTGAAAGTGTAGGACAAGATCAAAATAAATTTAACAGTTTTGACAGAGGTTTGGGCTACATAGAGTTTGTAAATGAAATCACTGTCCTCCACGTGGGCTCTGAACTTTCTCACCTTCTCAAATAGGGCTTTGGCTTGCTCTCCATCCTTTTTATCCAGGATTGTCATGCTGCTTGGGACCTCTGCAATGGGCTTATCTGCAGAAAACTTGACCCCGAGCATTGGTGTGGATTGGTTGGCATCAGCACCTTCATCCTTCCCCTCTAAAGACACCTGTTTTGGCCCTGAAGAGCTGACCGTCAGCCTCTGTTTGTTCTCCTCAGAATCCTCACAAGCGGTTTCAGACAAAGCTTTTGTTGTCCAAGGAGACTCAAAACACCGCCCCAAAATAGATACAAAATGCTCGATCTTTGAACTTGTTTTGGGGTATTTGAACCAGAAATTGCTACTGACCATGAGAATGATGGTGTGGATAAGTGTAAGGTATGGAAAGTATTTGGAATACCAGGGCAAGGCAACATGGTAACACATTTGGTTGATAAAGACATACTGTTGAAAGTCCAGGTTCGTTTTAACCCCTCTCGGTTCAGGTTTAGGGACAGTCTTCTGCGCTGCCACCGCAGGCCGATGAGTTGTGAGAATACCAGTGATGGCCTTGTTAGAGAGCTCCGTAGGAACTGAAGAGATGGTGGTTGTAACAGGGGCTCCAGTGGGTCTTGCCGAGGATGCTGTTTGAGGGGGGCACAAGTTGGTTTCCGTTTCTGAAGCTTCACCTGTTTCTTCAGGATAGGGAAGGCAAGCGACATTGTCCTTGGTGATCTGCATGGTCATTGCAAATATGGCCAGCATGAGCATGACCAGGCCCAAGTAGTCCATAAAGACGTCCCACCATGGCTTTAAGATGCGGTACGTTGGCTGGATGTCGTTCAGGGAAGCAACTTCAGTGAGTGTAAACATCACTATAATAAAAAGAGAGAACAGAAGTAATCTTATTTAGATCATGAAGTACCTTTACTAACTCTATTTAGGTTACAATGTAAAATGTATCTTTTCAGATGGAGTAGTGTCAATTCTTTGTTGGTTTCCTTATTTTACAATCACTGAGGATTTTTTAACATCTGGGATTTTTCTCCAAATATAATAAATAGATAGGTCGAAAATAAAAGTACTTACAATTTGCCATTTTTTGTGTTATGCGAATTATCTTACAAAGTTTAAGTATACCCAAACTAGTCAACATTGAGTGAAAATTGATATGACTTAAAATTTACACCCAAACACACCCAGCCAACAAACATGATCTGAAAGAAAAACAACCCATAAGACCAGGCCCAGTCTTACAGGGGCAAGGCCACTCGTCATACTGGAGTCAAATAGTTGAAGTAGCTGTACTTTATCTGTATCTTTATAGTTATCATCCTGAAATCCTCCTTGGCTTTTTTTTATTTCTTAAAAAAATATTTCTGCGGGAGTTTAGATGCTCAACACTTGGAGTGATTTTGGCTGCCACTAACTGTTGTTAAAACATGTATTAACATTTGTATGTGAAAGCAGAGTAAAAAAAACTGCGTGAAATAAAACCACAAATCCACAAATGTTCACAAGTAGAGGTCAAAGAGAGAACAGAAAGGCAATTTAAAGCTTCCATTGATAACAATGAGAGTGACAACTGGAAAATAAAGTAGAAGTAGCTTGAGTTACAGAAGAAGCACAGTGAAAACATTACAAATGCATTACTCCCTGTTTCTACCAACAACAAAAAACGTATTCCAGACTCAAGGACTTTTTCAATTCCCTCATCAGAGGTCAAAATGTTATCTTTGATCAGTATAAACAGCCTTCTAAAAGCTTAGACCTTCAGGTCATGAGTATTCTTTTAGACACAAAAGAATGAAGTGATCAAAATAAGATTTAATGAAAGTTTCTAGTAAAGCAAACTTAGACTCTGGTCAACTTGACAGCAGAGTGTGAAAGGTGGCTGTGCCACATTGTTGCCCCCTGCCCCATCTGCTGGAGTCTTATTTCACCAGCACAAAGCAAGCTTTGAATAAGTAACTGAGGCTGCCGCTGAGCATGAGTCTTCACCATAATTGCACCATGGTCTGCTGCACTGAACGTTCACTTCCTGTCAGCCATGTTTCAGTCGTACTTCACAGAGTCTTAAATGTCACGCCATGATGTACACACATAAACACACTATATTGCCAAACATATTGAGTCACAACACCAAATCAATGAAATCCATGGGATAAAAACCCCCGGGACAGTGCAGCCAAGTTATTTTGCAGTGTAATATCGAAAACATATATTCTCATTCATTTTCTAACACTGTTTTAAGTAACATCAATAACATAATCTGCACGAGTTCCAAAAATTTTCTTCTTTTCCTAAAGTGCCTATTGTGGATAATTAGGGTCGTACCTACATTTCTTATAACTGTAGGTTAAATAATCAAACTACCAATCCCTAATTAATTTAATATCTGACTGACAACTTTACACACAAACATTTTTTTTTTGTTTCAGACTTAATTTGTTGATACTGTGAATCTAATAGCTCTTGATTATACAGCAACTTAAAAAAGACTGAATTAGTAACAAAGTCCTAACGAGTGACAGTATAAAATGTCTATCCAAGACAGTGGTATATTATGTATTTTTTTCATTCATTGTGTCAGGGTGATAACTGTGGTTGCTGACTCGGCCAAATCCTGAATAGACTGCAGCCATCACTGATGTTAACAGTTTTTTTAACTATGACATGTTGAAACACCTGATGTATTCAAGACCTGTATTCAACCACCTGAGGAGATGAAAAATTGGATTACCTAGACGGAGAAGTAGAGGTGTTGCTCTTCCTCAGGCCACATGTTGTCAGGCCTGGATATTTATTGTATGTTTAACTGTAGCCAGCCCTCTAGCTTGTTTCATACCATTTAAAGATCCTACACAGTGGGACACATTTATTCAAGCAAATGTACACTGATAATAAAAACACCGCTGTGTAAAGTAGTGCGGATGTCCATTATAGGATTTCTTAAATAGGATTTTTTTTAATAAAACGTTTTAAGGAAGCATACTTAAAAAAAAAACTAATTCTGATTTATGTGTATTTCACAAGAAACACAAAAATTGACAGATCAACTGGTTTTAGTAAACAATAATGGACAGTTGACATACTTTGAGGTATATTCTGCAATTCAACAACTTGAATTACCTTTGAATTGAAGATGGATGAACCTTGTGTGTTTAAGTCAGAGTTTGACTCCAATGACCCCAAAACCCTTAAAGAACATTGCCATGGAGACAAAACTGAAGCAAAAGCTGACGAGGATAACGATCATTTATGAAACTGAAATCAATCAGTTTTCCTTTGAATGTTTCCATCCTTTTCTTGCATATTTGCCTCTTATGAAAAGATTAAATGCTGTACTCATCTTGCATCACCTTAGTTACATGGTTTGCCAAAACAAAACAAAAAAACGTCTATCATTAACTGCCTTCATTATGGTGTTGACTAAAAAAGTTAGTGATTGTACAGCTTGTACTGTTGCCAAATTTACACTTTAAAGTTTTTTTTTTGTTTTTTTTTTGCAGCTATACAGCATACAGGTAAACATTTTTGATGGGGGAAATGTGATTAAAAATTGAGATGCACCCATCAGGATTTTCATGACCCATACGGATTTGGTGGTGTTCTTTAAAGTACATAAGTTATTTTTTTCTATGGAATATAACAGAAGAATTTTCAAAATATCTCAAACCAATAAGTGAAGTTTTTCCTTTTTATTTGCCCCAGTAAGTGGGTCAATTTGTTCAGATCCAGCAGTTCAGGTTTATCAACTACATCTGTGTCTGAACAGTTCAGACAGTCTTTACATAATGATCAACCTTCTCCTTGTGTCTTAACAGGGGTGGTGTGTGTGAGTGTGTTAGTGAGCCTAGAAAAAGACGGAACAGGCCTACTTGGTTAACTTTTGAAGAAAAAAGGCACAATGTGCGAAACTGAAGCTCCCACGTGATAGTGCAGGACCACAAGTCAAGTTCAGTCAGATAAACTGTAACTTCTAAGATGGCTACCAGTGAGTGTATGCAGTTGGACATCACGAGGCATTTTCCCTGCATAACCTTTTAAATATCCTAAAATAATAACAGATTTTCCCACGGTTGGCTGATGAAACACGTCCACTCAGTTTTTGAACGCCGAAGTTTCCCTCTCACTCTGCTGCCTTACATGATCAGGTGACTTGATTAGACGTGTCAAAAAGGAAGCTTCACTACTATGTTTTTCGGCCTTAACAAATCAGTTATTGCACAGAAAAATACTTTATTTTAGTTTATTTGTTTTTTTGTAAAGGAAAATATACTTACTGCCAGCGTTATCTTAGTCCAAGTGTTTCTTCCTAACTCGGCATGCCACTTTTCTAGCCGCTCCTCAGGTGCGTGATTAACCTAATTTCTGAACCTCGTTGTTAACAGCGTTCGCAACAGTAATGACGCCGCTCAGAGAAGCAGAATCCTGGGGAAGGTTTGTTCGCGGCGCTGCTGCTTGCCGGCTGCTAGCCCTCATGTCTGGGTGCACAGTGAGGTTCTCGTCCGTGTGTTAGATAACATGAGTAGCTACTGCCCGAGCAGTGTGTTTCTCTGAAGACTCTCAGATCCAACATGGAGCCGCGCACAGCGCAGTTTGTGGCTTTAACTGACGCTTCCCATTGGACGGCGAGATGAGAGCAAGTTCCCGTAGACGCCGCCCGCTAGCTACCAAATGCTGCGTTTACTGAGCGTGGTGGAAAGGGGAAACAAGAATCATTGTAAAGCCACTAATTTGATTGTTCAATTTAAATTATTCACAAAGACACAAAACATATTGTAGAATATTGCAGGAGGAACAATTTCAAATCGCAATTTTACATGCAGGCATTTTGTTACACCTAAAATTAAGATTTATAGTGTGATTTGGATAACTGCAACATTCGGTTTCGGAAATTTAGAAAGTGTGTGTAAATTACGGAGCGATGGAACCGTACAGCAAAGAAGTGCTTTGTACACGGCTTAACGAATAGGATTTATTATTTGAGAAATATAAATGTCAAGACTTTACTTTAATCTGTCTGACACTCTTGTGGAAATAAGTTAACCTCCCAGTAACTACAAAATAGTAGATGAATGTTAGACCAATAAACAGATTAAATAGAAACTTAGAACTTTCAAGTCCTTCCTCTCGGGACATGAATGCAGCATCGTATTCCTCCTCTTTTAAGACTGTCTGAAAATCTCCTTACTCAGAAATAAAATATTCTATGAAGTTATTTTCTTTCTGTCTTTTTATTTATGCAGTAGAACCCGCATAACTTCCAACTCTTTCTGGTTTGCGTTGATAATGCACGGGGTGGAGTAAATGTCTTCTCAGTCGCAACCCAAACAGGTTTCAACCGGTACCGGGCTGCTGCCTGCTGCCTGCTGCCAGTCTGCTTTCTCTCACTCTGCCCTTGTGCAGTGGAAGAACTGAGAGGGGGAAGAAAAGAATGACGAAAGAAACAAAGAAAAGTAGAAACTAGACTCAGCATGTCAGATTAAACACTGAGGCGGTTGATGAGCCATTGGAGTGAATAAACAACTTTATAGAAAGCAGATGCAATATTTTGCATACAGTTGAAACCAAATATTTACATACACTATGTAAAAAACCCTCATTGATGCCCTCACTGCCTGACATTAAATCAGGCATAACTTTCCCTGTCTTAGATCAGTAAAAATTACCAACATTATTTCTAATTGCTAAATGCAAGAATGATAAAAGACAATTTTGTAGAACATTTTCAAAACGTTCTTCAACGTCAGGATGTATCATACATTTCCTCAGTTTTTAGTAGAACAGTATGTTAAACAGCTGACATTCGGTCAAACCTTTTGGATATCCCCCAAAAGCTCCTTACAATAGTTTGCTGGAATTTTGTCCCATTTCTTCTGACAGAACAGGTCCTGAGTCAGGTTTGTGGACTGCTTTCCTCACACACACCTTTTTAGCCCACACATTTTCTGTAGAGCTGAGATCAGGACTTTTTGATGACCACTGCGAAACATTGGTTTTATTGTGCTCAAGCCACTTTGTAACTAATTCTGCAGGATGGTTCGGGTCATTGTTGATTTGAAAGACCCATTTCACTTCTTGGCTGATGTCTTGAGACGTTGCCTCAATATTTTGACATAATATTGAGTCAGGTGTTGAGTAAGGTTTGTGGCAGCAGGGAAACTAGAATATGCAGAACAGTGGTCCCTGAAGAACCAAGCATGGAGACCAGTGCTTTTTGGGTCTGTGGCGAGACATATGGTCGGTGGGGTGAACCAAGATGAAGAGGTAAAAAAATTGAATCATTTGGCTTTTTCACCAAACAGTGAGGTAGTGGTTAAACCATAATGGGTTTTCTTTTTTAGGACACAGACCTTTCAAAACCCCATGTACTCCCGGCAACTAGATGAGTATGTTGGTATTCAGACCACCAAGGTAAAAATAGTCCATAAACCTCCCTCTTCAGACAAAAAGGAAACAGCACACAGACATTCACACCCAAAGAAGAAACATGCAGGGCTTTAGCTGCATGTCAGACAAACCACAAACAACCACAAAGAAATATACTTGTTTCCTGGAAGCTACTATTCTTTTCTGTTTGCACAGTAAACCTAGAGATTGCATTCTCACACAATGAGGTGCTCTGGCTTGGTAAGAGTTGGGTTGTATATTAGGCATAATATAAAGCAATGATCTGTTGCCTTTAGAGTATTCTAAAAAGTTCTGATGGAATTGAAAATGTATCTAATGATTTGTGTAAATTTACATGTGTTTCAGAGACATGTAAGGATAAAGGATAAAGATTTGCTAAGCTGGCATGCTTCATTTGTCTTGTCTTGTTGTGGCTTGTAATTATTCTCGCATATGGTATTTGCACTGACATGTCAGTCTAGCAGATGTTTTGTCCTGGTAGTTCCTTGAAAATCTGTTATCTCGTTGTGTTTGTTAGGAACATCTAAACACATTTCCGCCCTTTCAAAAAATCCACTTGGGGGCCAAATGGTATATCCCCCAAAAGCTCCTTACAATAGTTTGCTGGAATTTTGTCCCATTTCTTCTGACAGAACAGGTCCTGAGTCAGGTTTGTGGACTGCTTTCCTCACACACACCTTTTTAGCCCACACATTTTCTGTGGGCTAAAAAAAATTCATGTCTTTTGCAAAGACATTAATTCTTTGCAAAAGAATTCATGTCTCTTCAATCTTTTCACATTTTGTTACGTTACAACCACAAACTCCAATGTAATTTGTGGGAATTTAATGTAGACCAAATAACTCATGATTGTGAACTGGAAGGATTTAGTTTTTTTATATAGCGCCAATTCACAACATGTGTCATCTCACAGCACTTTACAAACTCAATTCGATGGAATCATACAGATTTCAAGTCAATATCAGATCAATTTAATTGAATTAAAACATTTTTGCCAATGAAAATCTCAAAAGTGTACTGTGTATTTATAACCATAACCACTTTAGTCTGATGCGCCTAAATAAAATCCAGTGTACTCTCTTTGCGTAAGAAGTCACCAATTTAGTCTACCTGTATCTAATTTAACATCAGTATAAATGCAGTTATTCTGTGAAATCCTCAGAGGTTTGTTAGAGGACACTATTGAACAAACAGCATCATGAAGACCAAGGAACACAGCAGACAGGTCAGGAAGAAAACTGTAGAGAGGTTTAAAGCAAACACCAAAATATGGCTATCCACCTAAACTGTCCAGCCGAGCAAGGAGAGCATCAATCAGAGCAGCAGCCAAGAGGCCTGTGGTAACTCTGGAGAAGCTGCACAACTCACGTGGATGGCAGAATCTGTGGACATGACAACTTCTGGTTCTGGAAAAGATGAGAAGAATCAGCTTTATTGACAAGTTTGCTCTCAGTGAGGATTTTTTATTTTTTTGTATATATAGCAGTGGAAATAAAGAATATCTTTTTAATGTACATATATACACAACTGACTTTATAATAGAATATAATGTGAGATCAGTCCAAGTATGCATGATGTTGTTCTGGAACTCTGACTGTCAAGTGTTCACCAGAGAAATTGTCTCTGTGGCGGCTGGTTTTAGCAGAAAGCGCTCTGTAGTGCCGTCCTGAAAACCCTAAACGGTTTGTATGCAGGGTGTGTTGGGTCTGCAGAGATTTTAGCTGCCCTTTCCTTGACCCTAGACCTGTATAAGTCCTGGTTAGAGGGAAGGTCAGCCCTGATGATTCTCTCTGCAGACCTGATTGTTCGTTGCAGTCTGGACCTGTCCTGTTTTGTGGATGAGCCAAACCACGCTGAGATGGACAAAGACAGGACAGACTGAATGATGGCAGTGTAGAAGATGACCAGCAGCTCATGTGGAGGGTTGTACTTCTTGAGTTGCCTCAGGAAGTAAAGTCTCTGCTGGGTTTTCTTCCACACATTGTCTATGTGTGAGCATCATCTCAGGTTTCGAGACATGGTGGTTCCTCAGAACAGTGTTGTTGAGGGGGGTATATGGGGGTGGTGTTCCCTGAAAGTTCAGCATCCTCTTCACTGTCTTCAGTGGGTTGAGTTCCAGGTGGTTCTGACCCCACTGACCAATCTACCTCCTCTATGCAGACACTGTCCTAGATTAGTCCAATAACAATGGTGTCATCGGCAAACTTCAGGAGTTTCATAGACAGGCCCACCGAGGTGCAATAATTTGTGTAAAGGGAGAAAAGTAGTGGGGAGAGAAGACACCCCTGGGGGGCACTGATGCTGATGGTTCTTGTGCGGAAGAAAATGCCCCCCGGCCTCACCTGCTTCTGCTGGTCCTTCAGGAAGCTGGTGATCCACTCATGGCTGGATGTCGGGACTTTGAGCTGGATCAGCTTCTGGTGGAAGATGTCTGGAGGACGTCTGGAGAAGAAGAAAGCCATTGTTAAAACAAAGCCACAAGAAGTCCTGTTCAGAATTTGGTTTAAGCTATGTTTGAAACTGTAAATATGTTAAAGTAAGTTCTATAGAAAGATGAGATGTAACTAAACTTTATGATATACATGCAAACCACTATGCGTGGATGAAACTAACTCTGCACATCAACCAGAACCCACAATCCCCACGGTGATACTGCTGGGATACTTTTCCTCATCAGTGACAGTAAAGCTGGGCAGAGTTGATGGGAAAATTTTAGAAACTGTGGTATTGTTCTCCATCTAATCTGACTTAGGTTGAGCTATTTTTCAAAGGAGAACTGGCAATAACGTCATAACAACCTTTTTCTGCGACAGCAGTGTTATTTGTTCACATTTAGTGTCATACAATTGTTAACACTGAGAGTATAATTTAAGATTTCTGTCGCAACAGTGACACCTGTTGGTACAGTTCAATATTGCGCCTAGAGGTGAGCGCCATGCACTAAATGTATGCTCAATTAAGACACCTGTGCACGTCGCTGGATGCTACCAGTATCGGTACGAAGACAAAGTAAGGTATTAAGATAAAAATGGACAGAATGGACAATAACATTTCCTGAATGTTTTGTCGGAAGGCGCACACGGTATGTTTATGTATTTTACTTTGTGTGTTTTGTTGTAGTTGTAAATGTAAGCTAGCTAACACGTGTGTTTGTATTAACTGTAATCAAGCCAGCCTCCACCTCAAAAACGACAGTCAAGCCAGCCCTCACTGGGTTTTGTAGGTCACGCTAAAATAAAAGCAGTATGTCTTACGCTTATTGACTGGAGTCAGTTCATGTCATTCTTCCTCTTCTGTTCTATAAATATTTTTATGGCCTCCTGTGAATATGGATATATAAGAAATATATATATATTTTAGTCACACTTTATGGAGTTAATTGAATGCTCCATATTTCAGAATATCCATTTATTTTCCCTACGTTTGAATAGTTATAAACAAAAACTGTGTTTCCAGTGAGTACTTTCATTTCAGGATGACAGTAGAACACCTCCAGATGATGCCCATCAAAGTTCACCAACATCTGATTTCGAATTTCAAAATTAAAGTCCCTCAAAATTCATATGTACATTCAGTATTCCTTGATTTGCTGTTAATGTTGTAGCAAAACTGTCTGTTTCCAGTTACTGGTTTCACTTCAGGATATTAGTAGAGCACTTCTAGATCATGCCCACCAAACGTCATTAATATCTGATGTGGAATTTCAAAATTAAAGCCCTGCAAATTTGAGATTTTTAGTCACTTTTACCTAAGTTGCTGTCGATGTTTCTAGTTATTGATTTAATTTCAGGATGATAGCAGAACAGCTCCAGATGTTGCTCACCAAAGGTCATTAAGATCTGATGTGGAATTTTAAGAATTAAAGCCCATCAAAATCTGACTTTATAGTTTTTTTCCCCCAAAGTTGCTGCCAATGTTGTTAAAAACTGTCTGCTTCCAGTTATTGGTTTCACTTCAGGATGACAGTATAACATGTCCAGATGCTGCCCACCAAAGTTCACCAACATCTGATGTGGAATTTTAAAATTATGAATTTTTATAGTTTACAATTTGAATACCTGGGTGACAACCTCTATGTACTGTACATACAATTTACTCAAAAAATATCTAAAACAAGTTGGATAAAGAACTTTGATAAAAACAACAAATACAAGCAGCAAACCTTAAAAGCCCCTGGTTGGGTCTCCCATGGCAAACAGGCTCTGGGTGACAGGTCAGACAAAGAGCAGTTCAGAAGCCTTCATGAGGAGTAGTACAATGAGACACAGGACATCATGTCATGTGCGTGGGCTCACCTCCACGCACAGCATGGGCCCTGGAGCCCAGCTCTTTGAGAGAGGTTGGACTCTCTTCTACTCTGGAGTGGCCAGCGGGGAGAGGTGTTGGGTTGGGGTGGGTTTGCTTGTTGCCCCCCAGCTAAGCCGTCTCGTGTTGGGGTTTGCCACGGTGGATGAGAGGGTTGCATCCCTGCACCTTCTGGTCGGGGAGATGTGTCTGACTGTTGTTTCAGCCTATGGGCCGAGCATCAGTGCCGTCATTCTGCTGGGGGACTTCAATGCCCACGTGGGAAACAACAGTGACACCTGGAGGGGTGTGATTGAGAGAAATGGCCTCCTAGATCTGAACCTTGTTCAAGCATAAGGGTGTTCATCAGTGCACTTGACACTAGGACACCCTAGGCAGGATGTCATTGATTGACTTTGTATTTGTGTCTATGACCCTTCAGCTGCATGTCTTGGACACTCAAGTGAAGAGAGGGGCTGAGTTGTCAACCGATCACCACCTGGTGAGTTGGATCCGCTGAAGGAGGAAGAAGCCGGGCAGACTTGGTAGGCCCAAGCGGACAGTGAGGGTCTGCCGGGAACGTCTGGAGGAGCCCTGAGCCAGGCATATATTCAACTACAACCTTTGGGAGTGCGTTGACTAGATTCCGGGGGATGTTAGAGACATAGAGTCCAAGCGGACTATGTTTTCCACCTCTATTGTCGATGCTGCCGCCCATAGCTGTAGATGTAAGGTCTGCGGTGCTTGTTGCTGCGGCAATACCCGAACCTGGTGGTGTACACCGCAAGTAACGGATGCCGTCAAGCTGAAAAAGGAGTCCTATCAGTTCTGGTTGGCTTGTGGGACTCCTGAGGCAGCTGATGGATAGTCTGAGGCCAAGCGTGCCACGCCTCGGGCGGTAGCTGAGGCAAAAACTTGGGCCTGGGAGTGGTTCGTTGAGGCCATGGAGAAGGACTACCAGTCGGCCTCGAAGCGATTCTAGGAAACTGTCTGGCACCTCAGGAGAAGGAAGCAGTGCTTCACCAACACTGTTTGCAGTGGGGGTGGGGAGCTGCTGACCTCGACATTGGAAATTATCCGGCGGTGGAAGGAGTACTTTGAGGGTCTCCTCGATTCTGCCGTCACACATTCCCTTGTGGTAAGCAGAGACTGGGGACTTGGGGTTGGACTCATTTATCACCCAGGCTGAAGTCGCCGAGGTGGTCAAAAAGCTCCCTGATGGATAAGATCTGCCCTGAGTAGCTCAAGTCTCTGGATGTTGTGGGGCTGACGTGGCTGATATGCCTCTTCAACATTGCGTGGCGGTCAGGGACAGTGCCTCTGGACTGGCAGACCGGGGTGGTAGTACCCCTTCACAAGAAGGGGGACCGGAGGGTGTGTTCCAACTACAGGGGGATCACACTCCTTCCTGGTAAGGCCTATGCCAGGGTGTTGGAGAGGAGAGTCCGATCGATAGTTGAACCTTGGCTTCAGGAGGAGCAGTGTGGTTTTCATCCCGGCCGTGAAACACTGGACCAGCTCTACACCCTCTGCGGGGTACTCAAGGGTTCATGGGAGTTTGTACAAACGGTTCACATGTGTTTTGTGGACCTGGAGAAGCCCTTTGACTGTCTCCCTCGTTGCTCAGTCCTGCATAAGCGGAAGAAGACGAGTATGAGTATCAACTTGGATTAAAAAAGAAAACAGGTGTTCCAATTATTAAACATATTATACATGCCCTTCTTGGAAAGGGATTTATTTCTGCAAAGTTAAACAGACAATTTAACATATACATCAAATAGATAAATATCCAAAAAAGGGGGGGAAAGAATTATAGCCGGCTAGCGTAGCTACTTGACATATACCAAAACTCTAGATAATACTCATATTTTACACTTCAACAAGTGCCATCTTCATAAAAGTTATATTAGCCTTTATGTTATGGCTTTCTAATAATGAGAAGCAACCAAACACTGAAATGATCAATTTTATTGTAAAAACATAGGCCTATTTACCCTTGCTGTTTCTTTGACATCCTTGATTACTTGATAATTGATAGTGCCTATTTTTATGACCCTCCCAAAAATGGTAGTCCATTAGACAAATGTGCTATCCTAAATACCACGATGTATGGACCATGTATTTTGAAGAAGCATAAATATTATGTGTAAAAATATAAAAAAAAGAAAGGTCTGCGTGTTCTTTCCGCCACCTGACTGTGATCTAAAAGAAATCAAAGTGAAAATTGCATTTCTCTATGATTAAAGATAAAAGAGGGCTTGTCAAACTCCTTTTAGATTAAAATGCATGAATAAATCTGATGTGACCAATAATATTCTAAGGGCTATAATTTGGAAGTTTCTAAACAGATGTTGGTAAACTGTCTTGGGCAACATTTGCAGTGGTTGTTCTATCATCCAGAAATGAAAGTTCTCACTGGAAATCGACAGTTTAGTTGCAACGTTGACAGCAACTTCGTAAAATGTAAATAAGAATACAGATTTTGAAATTCCACATCAGATGTTGGTGAATCTGGAAATGTTCTACTGTCATCCTGAAGTGAAACCAATAACTGGAAACAGTTTTTTAGCAACACTGACAACAACTTAGGTAACAGTGATTGAAAATAGAGATTTTGAAGGGCTTTAATTTTGAAATCCCAAATCAGATCTTAATGACCTTTGGTGAACATCATTTGGAGGATTTCTACTTTCATCCTGATGTAAAATCAGTAACTGGAAACAGACTGGAAACGTGACCAGCAATTTAGTGAAAAGTGACTGAAAAAACTCATATTTGGAGGGCTTTAATTTTGAAATTCCACATCAAATGTTGGTGAACTTTGGTGAGCAGCATCTGGACGTATTGCTCTGTAATCCTTAAGTGAAATAATTCACTGGAAACAAAAGTTTGATTAAAAAATTATTAAATCTAATAAAAAAATAAATGGACACTAAAATGATGAACACACCAACAACCATAAACAGTGAAAAGGTAATAATAAATTTCCATTTCCACAGTCGGACCTGAAAAATAAGAATGAAATCAACCCACTCCAGGCGTAAAGCGTACTGCTTTTATTTTGAAATGTCCTCTTCGGGCTACTACTGTAACGCGTTGTGTTATTGTGTCCTACAAAACCCCGTAAGGGCTGGTTTGACGGTCGTTTTCGAAGTGGAGGTCAATTTGACACAGGTTTGTATTGTGTGATTCAGTGTAATCTTTCTGTGTTTCCTGGCAAAAGATTTGCTGTGTGACAAATAAAAGATTAAACGCTGGTTAATCATCAGTTGGAGAGTTACTTTATTCTGCACCAGACGAAAACCCTTTGGGAGCAGTTACAATGTGAATGCTTTCGCAGAGCGCTAAGTAACTAGTCTTTTCCGTACCGGAAAATTTATCTTAGGGCAGGAACAAAGAAAGTGTGCATGAGCAAGAATCTGCTTTTGTATATAGCGCCACCCGCTGTCTTCTTTATTCATACAGACATACACTCACCGGCCACTTTATTAGGTACACCTGTCCAACTGCTCGTAAACGCAAATTTCTAATCAGCCAATCACATGGCAGCAACTCAATGCATTTAGGTATGAAGACATGGTCAAGATGACCTGCTGCAGTTCAAACTGAGCATCAGAATGGGGAAGAAAGGTGATTTAAGTTACTTTGAACGTGGCATGGTTGTTGGTGCCAGACGGGCTGGTCTGAGCATTTCAGAAACTGCTGATCTACTGGGATTTTCACGCACTACCATCTCTAGGGTTTACAGAGAATGGTCCGAAAGAGAGAAAATATCCAGTGAGCAGCAGTTCTATGGGCGCAAATGCCTTGTTGATGTCAGAGGTCAGAGGAGAATGGCCAGACTGGTTCGAGCTGATAGAAAGGCAACAGTAACTCAAATAACCACTCGTTAAAACCAAGGTATGCAGAAGAGCATCTCTGAACACAACACGTCGAACCTTGAGGCAGACGGGCTACAGCAGCAGAAGACCACACCGGGTGCCACTCCTGTCAGCTAAGAACAAGAAACTGAGGCTACAATTCGCACGGGCTCACCAAAATTGGACAATAGAAGATTGGAAAAACGTTGCCTGGTCTGATGAGTCTCGATTTCTGCTGCGACATTCGGATGGTACGGTCAGAATTTGGCGTCAACAACATGAAAGCATGGATCCATCCTGTCTTGTATCAACGGTTCAGGCTGGTAGTGGTGGTGTAATGGTGTGGAGGATATTTTCTGGGCACACTTTGGGCCCTTAGTACCAATTGAGCATCGTGTCAACGCCACAACCTACCTGAGTATTGTTGCTAACCATGTTCATCCCTTTATGACCACAGTGTACCCATCTTCTGATGGTTACTTCCAGCAGGATAACGAGTCATGTCATAAAGCACGAATCATCTCACACTGGTTTCTTGTACATGATAATGAGTTCACTGGACTCAGATGGCCTCCACAGTCACCAGATCTCAATCCAATAGAGCACCTTTGGGATGTGGTGGAACGGGAGATCGCATCATGGACGTGCAGCCGACAAATCTGCAGCATCTGTGTGATGCTATAATGTAAATATGGACCAAACCCTCTGAGGAATGTTTCCAGTACCTTGTTGAATCTATGCCACAAAGGATTAAGGCAGTTCTGAAGGCAAAAGGGGGTCCAACCCGGTACTAGCAAGGTGTACCTAATAAAGTGGCCGATGAGTTTATATTGTGTAGGCCATGTTAATAAATCAGTTTAAATCCCTCTGTTGATTGTGTTTAAGTAAAGCAAAAGAAAGGTAAAGAAGGATGTGAGAAATTCACCATATGATTGACTTGCGTTGACTTGGTGGTCTTCCAAACAGATCTGAAGAATGGATGAACAGCAGTAGGGTCACAGACTGGCACTGAGTCATGGGCACAGACAGCCACAGCATGGTGATTCTATTTTTATTTTACATGAAGGCCACAAGAAAATATTGTTTGAAGTTTGAAGATTTTCTTATATGAGCATCTAATGCTATTCTACATAACGCTTTGAATGTTTCCATTAAGACATGTCAAGCACATGCAGTCTAAAAATAAAATCTGGTTCAATAATTAATCTTGTGCACTCTTCTATAAGCAGATGTTTGCTCCTCTGTGTTGGTGTTACCCTGATGTTACCTTCTGACAGATTAGTTTTCAGTTATACAGGATGTACAGGTCCTTCTCAAAATATTAGCATATTGGGATAAAGTTAATTATTTTCCATAATGTCATGATGAAAATTTAACATTCATATATTTTAGATTCATTGCACACTAAATGAAATATTTCAGGTCTTTTATTGTCTTAATACAGATGATTTTGGCATACAGCTCATGAAAACCCAAAATTCCTATCTCACAAAATTAGCATATCATTAAAAGGGTTTCTAAACGAGCTATGAACCTAATCTTCTGAATCAACGAGTTAACTCTAAACACCTGCAAAAGATTCCTGAGGCCTTTAAAACTCCCAGCCTGGTTCATCACTCAAAACCCCAATCATGGGTAAGACTGCCGACCTGAGAAGCAGCACTGGACTGTTGCTCAGTGGTCCAAAGTACTTTTTTCAGATGAAAGCAAATTCTGCATGTCATTTGGAAATCAAGGTGCCAGAGTCTGGAGGAAGACTGGGGAGAAGGAAATGCCAAAATGCCAGAAGTCCAGTGTCAAGTACCCACAGTCAGTGATGGTCTGGGGTGCCGTGTCAGCTGCTGGTGTTGGTCCACTGTGTTTTATCAAGGGCAGGGTCAATGCAGCTAGCTATCAGGAGATTTTGGAGCACTTCATGCTTCCATCTGCTGAAAAGCTTTATGGAGATGAAGATTTCATTTTTCAGCACGACCTGGCACCTGCTCACAGTGCCAAAACCACTGGTAAATGGTTTACTGACCATGGTATCACTGTGCTCAATTGGCCTGCCAACTCTCCTGACCTGAACCCCATAGAGAATCTGTGGGATATTGTGAAGAGAACGTTGAGAGACTCAAGACCCAACACTCTGGATGAGCTAAAGGCCGCTATCGAAGCATCCTGGGCCTCGATAAGACCTCAGCAGTGCCACAGGCTGATTGCCTCCATGCCACGCCGCATTGAAGCAGTCATTTCTGCAAAAGGATTCCCGACCAAGTATTGAGTGCATAACTGTACATGATTATTTGAAGGTTGACATTTTTTGTATTAAAAACACTTTTCTTTTATTGGTCGGATGAAATATGCTAATTTTGTGAGATAGGAATTTTGGGTTTTCATGAGCTGTATGCCAAAATCATCCGTATTAAGACAATAAAAGACCTGAAATATTTCAGTTAGTGTGCAATGAATCTAAAATATATGAATGTTAAATTTTCATCATGACATTATGGAAAATAATGAACTTTATCACAATATGCTAATATTTTGAGAAGGACCTGTATACTGAGCATGTTAATTAATTTTCTGTATTCTTAAAAAAACTCAATTTGGAACATATATAAGCCACTGACATGAAAAGAGGTCAAATATTTAAGGAGTCACTGATAAAATTTTGCATGAATTTATAGAGGTTTGCAAAAAGACTAAAAATGTCAATTTTCTTGATATTGTGGGAATTTAAAATTACAGGTTTGTTTGATCTTGTGTTAAAGTTTTAACGGCGCGCTGATTTAGAAATAAAAACAACCTAGTTTGGTCTCTTTGACTCGCCGTAGTTTGACAACCACGTGAACGGAGTAGGTTATAAATAGAGGTACGGCGGCTTCTTGCTTCTTTGGCTGACGGACAGAGCAAGGAGTAACATGGCGTCGACGAGTCGGTGCGTAACTTTTAATTAACGTTACCGTTTCGTTATTTTTATTTTTTATGAAACTCTTTTAAGATGTCATGTAGTGAGCATATACATTGTTAGGAACGGTATGAGAGGAAAGTATAATGCTGGTTTGACAAATAAGCCGCCCTTTTCTTTACCGTTAATTTTGTTGGGTCTATTGTGCTTGGTGACAGCTAGTTAGCTCGCGGGGTTGTCGGTAGATGCTGCCAGAAGTCGTCGTTGTTTCGCCGCTGCGCTTTCCACCCTGTTTTTCCTGTTCGAAGTTGCGGTAGTAAATCAGAGTACTATTAAAGTAAAGGTTTAGTCTGTGTATGCAGTTCGACGATGTACGAACCAGACATTTGTAATCAGGTAGGATATTAACAACGTTGCACAACTCAAGGCTTAATGTTCGTACAGTCTAAGACCAGCTAATAACATTGTCTCACTGTGCTGGAAATTAATTCAATCATATCCTGAAAAATTTACTTCGCAGTTCTAATTTCCGTGAATTAGATATTAATTAGGCAAATACTTCAACCTATTGGTTCACATATATAACTCATGACCAAGCTTGACCTGCGCTGTATTTACACTATAGCATCTACATAGTAATTGACTTTTGAGTATTCGCTATGTTTAGTCAGTTTACTGGACCTCCTCTGTTACTTTGCAAGATGGGCCCCTAAACTGAGCTCATCAAGGTATGAGTTGTCCTCTGTTTAAACGGGAAGTGAGAGTCCGAATGTAAAATACAGAGAACGGAATGTTTCTATTTGTAAATGGTCACAGTAACTAGGGAGTTGATGCTATCTCAGTTTAAGGGTTTTTACATGGGGAAAACGCATCTTTGGTCCCTCTAAAAGGTTGCTGCCAGGTGATGCTAATCAATGCACCGATTAACTTTAAGTGTGAATTCCTCTATAAAAAAGTCAGTATTCTACAGGGAGAAAGATATTTCAGTGTTTAGAAGACTGACTAAATGCAAACTAAGACTTCTGGATCAATGTTGATATATGAGACCTTAATGGCACCACGTTTTAGAGAAAATCTGCATACAGCACATTGTAAGCACCTTGTACCAGCTCAGATACGGTGGTGGAGGAGTGATGGTGTGGGCTTGCTCTTCAGTCATAGGACTTTCTAACTTGCAGGAAGTAAAACCCTACAGTCCTCTGTATACCAAAGAAAGTCAGAGTCAGATGTGATTGGTGGCCCAGTTAAATGTGTTGTCTTTTGTCTAAATTTCTAATGAGGTACCGACCAGTTTATGACCAGTTTAAGAGCTGGAAAATTGTAAAATCCTACCATAGAAGGCAGACCTATTCCATCGTATTACGTTTTTTTTTTTTACGTTTGATATTTTCAATCATGTTGCTGTTTGCTTTTGCAGTGGAGAAGCCTTGGCCTTACCCAGAGTTCAGTGTCCCAACCATCCTGATGCCATACTGGTGGAGGACTACAGAGCAGGAGACATGATTTGTCCTGAATGCGGCCTTGTTGTCGGTTAGTATTCAGATGATGAATATTGAATACATACTTTCAATAAATTTCTTTCATCTCAAATGTTTTAGTGAAAACCTTCCTAAGATTTTTACCTGTTATCTTGATTCCCCTTTTGAAGTCTTATTGTGTCACAGATGTCATAAATCTTTAAACGTCATAAGACCTAATTTAAACATAAAGCTATTTGGTGTTTATTTATATTAAATGTAAAGACTAGAGAGAAATTAAAAAGCAACACTATTAAAACCTTTTAGTGGTTGGAGCTGCTGGCCTAATCTCAAAAAGGATCCAGCTGCAATGTCCCAACTTGCTGAAATGTCGTTGGAGCAACTCTAAATGGTTCTCAGTAGTTAGTACGGTTCCCACATGCTTGTATGCATGTCTGACAACATTGGGACATGCACCTTATGAGATGATGGATGTTGTCCTGGGATATCTGCTCCCAGATCCTGACCAGGGCATCACTGAGCTCCTGAACAGTCTAAGGTGCGACCTGGTGGTGTCAGATGGACCTAAACATGATGCCCCAGAGATGTTCTATTCGATTTACATCAGGGGAGAGTGGAGACCAATCAGTGGTATCAAATCCTTCATCATCCAGGAACTCCCTGAATTCTCTTGTCACATGATGCCGGACATCATCATGCACCAAGAGGAGCCCAGGATCCACTGCACCAGCAAAGGGTCTAACATTGGGTCTAAAGATTTCATCTAGGTACCTAATGGCAGTCAGGGCGCCATCATTTATTCTGTACGAGTCTGTGCGTCTCTGCCTCCCCAGACCAACACTGACCCACCACTAAACCGATCATGCGGAACAATGGTGCAAGCATCATAACGTTCATCGCAGCTTCTCCAGACCCTTTCATGTCTGTCACAAGAGCTCAGAGTAAACCAGTTCTCATTGGTGAAAAGAACAGGGAGCCAGTACTGAACCTACCAAATTCTGGTCTTCTCAGGCAAATACTGTTTGAGCTTCACGGTACTGGGCAGTGAGCAAAAGGCCTACTAGAGGATGTCGGGCCCTCAGACCTCTCTCATGAGAGAACATGCAGACCTTTCTTTTTTTTATATTTTTACTGGTCTGGTCAGAGGCATTCCTCCCAGTAGCCCACCTTCAGTGAGAATCTATGTACAATGTAAATGATCATAAACATAAAGAAAACCAGTAAATGAGAATGTGTTTCTAAAACTTTTCCCCGTTTGTGTAAATTTATAGATGTGTGCATCAATTTGTGTCTGAAGTTGAATAGTTGCAACGGTGTATTATTATCATTATATATATCAAACCGAACACACTCATACATCTATAAATTACTTGCATTCATTTATAGAGCTTTGTTCTAATTAAGAGATGATATGTTATTGTTGAAAAACATTTTTCACTTCAAGTAATCATGAAGAAATTCAAAATACATACAATAACAACCCAGATGAAACTGCTTTCCATGCAGGATAGCTTATTGGCCTGCAAAGTGTAAACACCTAATACTTGGGATATATATACATATATAATATGAGTTAATTATAATAAACACAATTCTAAATTGTCGCATATTGTGGCTATGCTTTGTCACCTTGTGGTGCTGTTGGAAAAATTCCACATTTAAAAACAAATGCAGTCGTTGGTTTCCTTACCAAAAGTTAAAGAATGTAGGTTTTTTTTTTTTTTTTTGCAACTGGTGGTTGTTGTCAAGGTAGAAATGTTTTCTGTTTAAGGTGGGGCATAAATTCTAGGATATCCAGCCCAAATCAGCCAGACTGTAGGGCAGAGCCATTGGGAATGCTAAGTTCTGCTTTAATGAAGCCCGTCGACACTGAGCAGCTCAGGTGGGAGAAGAGACACTTCAGCTGCTTTCTGATGAAAGTGTATCTTCAGCAGGCCTCTAAGGAGACAACTGCCACCTCCATCCTTCATTTCACCCTGAAACTGTCCTGACTTTAATTTCTAGAAGCAGAAACTCTCATGTAGAGAAATAATGGCTTTGTTAAAACTGATGTAGTTACACCCTTTTCATTTTTAATCTCACGCATTCCTTGAGGTCATTCTATCTATAATTTATTGCTAAGAGATTCTAATCATGAAAACAGAAGGTCAAGATGAAAACTCAAGTGATCCAAAAAGAACGAAAGCTTTTCATTATGTTCTTTTCTGACACAAAGTTGTTTGCATGAGGTAATGGTATATGAATATTGCACCATCCTGTGTTTAATTATCCCAATGGGATGTAATATGACTAAAGGGGGAGGCGGTTCAGTCTGTTTACAGACTCAGTAGAGGGGCCATGATTCAGTGTACTGTTACATTTAACATGGGATAGTTCACTGAGAATGTCCTGTGAAAACAGATCAGTAGCTGGAGCACACATCTGTTTTTAAACAATATGGAGAAGATTTGTCCGTTGAAATGAGGGGATTTCTTTGTTTTTAGATGTACTGGACAGAAAAGGTAGGGTTGTGGTCCACTGAATAATCTGCTGCTCCAGCCAATGGAACAAAAAGCTTTGACAGCTTTGTTTTTCTAAAATTTTGACTAAATGTGCTTTTACACATGAAACAATGAGAATGTTTTCTGGAGGGGACTGGGCTGGTCCACTGGTGCCGTCAGAACCACCTGATGCTAAATTGGCTCAAGACAGTGGAGATGATGGAGGACTTCCAGAGAGCACCTCCACCCTCCCTCATCAACCCTGCGTCTACTGTGGATCACTTCTGGTTCCTAGGAACCACCCTTTCTCAGGAAGTGACACGGTCCTGTTTAGAAGAAGGCCCACAGACTGTACTTCCTGCAGCAACTCAAGAACTATAACCTTCCATTAGAGCTGCTGGTCATCTTCTACCCTACCATTGTGCTGTCCTGTCTGTCCTGTGTTCATCCATCATTGTGTGGTTTGGCTCATCCACAAAACAGGACTTCACCACTTGACCATTTGGTACCTTTTACGTTAATGAGCCGTCTGCTGTGGGACATCTGGTACCAGCTATGCTTCAGTTCATACCAGTAGGGAATGTTTTCTAGGCACTTTCTATCTTCTCGGTCTACTGTAATGGAATGTGGTTAAATGACTCCAGTGCATGGCATCCACCAGCATTTATTTTGGGTTTGATCAGGGCCATAAATCATTTAACAGATGTGTGACATATATTCTTTTAAGAAGAAATACATTTTTTGCTTGACATATTTATTTCAGAGTCATGTATTTTGTTATTAAGTTAATTGATTAGTGCAAACGATCTCTCCTCAGGCGATCGTGTTATTGATGTGGGATCAGAGTGGAGGACGTTTTCTAATGAGAAAGCTCTCAAAGATCCATCCAGAGTGGGAGATGCCCAGAACCCACTGCTCAATGGAGGAGACCTGACCACCATGATCAGCAAGGTGATGAGTTTAGAAGGGAGCCATTTTCTGTTGGGTGTCAATCTGGTCATTCTCTCCTCCTGACATCCAGTGTTTTCTCCACAGGGAACAGGTGCAGCCAGTTTTGATGAATTTGGCAACTCAAAGTATCAGAACCGCCGGACCATGAGCAGCTCTGACCGGGCCATGCTGAATGCCTTTAAAGAGATCAGCACTATGGCAGATCGTATCAACCTGCCAAGGAACATTGTAGTAAGTTCAACGTGGTAATAAATATTGTTAGAATGTCCTGAAGCTGACATGGAAAGGCAGAGGTAAAGGTCTGGTGGCTGCTCTGTGGAGTAGGCACCATCATGTCTGCATCTGCAACAGTTCTGATGTGGTTGGAACAGCGCTGATTTATTTAGGTCCAGTCTTCTCTGAATGAACATCACACTGATTTAATTTAAAGTTTATATGTTTAAAACTTCTTGTTTCGGCTTCTCAGGACAGAACGAACAACTTATTCAAGCAGGTTTATGAACAAAAGAGTCTGAAGGGGCGAGCCAACGATGCCATCGCCTCAGCCTGTCTCTACATCGCCTGCAGACAAGAGGGGGTACCAAGGACTTTTAAAGGTCAGAACAAATGTTTCCTGCCATCTTATCTAATTAGAGGTTGTTTTCTCTTGGGTAAACAAAGAGCTTCACTGTGAAAGCTGCTTTTATAGGACAACTTTATCACATTTTAAACCAAGACTGTACATTGTTATAACATTTTGAAAAATTTGAAAAACATAGAATAAAATAAAAAAAAATCTTTTTTAATGTTTCTGATCATCTCTTGCAGAGATCTGTGCTGTCTCCAGGATCTCAAAGAAAGAGATTGGTAGGTGCTTCAAACTGATCCTGAAAGCGCTGGAGACCAGTGTGGATCTCATCACCACGGGCGATTTCATGTCCCGCTTCTGCTCCAACCTCGGCTTGCCTAAACAGGTGCAGATGGCAGCTACGTTCATCGCCAGGAAAGCTGTAGAGCTCGACCTGGTGCCTGGCAGGAGCCCCATCTCCGTGGCTGCTGCAGCCATTTACATGGCCTCCCAGGCCTCTGCTGAGAAGAAGACCCAGAAAGGTGAGAGCTTATGTAGACACACTGCTGAGCTTTAGAAATGGCTCTCACTTGACTTTGACTTTTGCCTTTGAACTAGTTCACATTTAATGACGTTACAACCACAGACTTCAGTGTATTGTATTGGGATTTTATGTGATAGATGATAGAGTTGGGAACGGATGTTAAGTGGTAGAAAAATGATGCCTTTTGGGGTGTGTCTCTACCATGTTTGCACATCGAAAGTGAGAACGTTGTAGATGACCATTTAGACTGCTGACATCATCATGTACAATACAGCAAATACTTCTTCACTGTATTTACATCTTCCTTCTATGTTTATAGTGCTTAGATTATTGTACTGTTGTCTAGAGTTTCTGTTATTTATATATAAAACATTTTTCCAAATGTATTTTTTGACAGCATTTTAGTTTGTATATATTTAAATAATTTTGGACTATTGTTTGTAATTTTGTTCACTTTATATTTGTGGTAATGTATTGTTTCTATTATTTGTATTCCCTCACTAGAAGTTCACCTTTAATCTGTCCTGCTATTGAAACTATTTAATTTCCCCCTAGGGGGATGATAGTTTATCTTATCTCCATATTAATGTTTGTTATAGAAGTTTTTGTGCTCATTGACTGTCATTTAGTGTCTAGGGGGTGGATCCCTGCCTGATTGAGCTGGTGGTGTTTTATTAATTCACTGTTGTTCATTCTACAGAGACTCTCTCTCTGTCTTTCCACCATCTTCTCTGCTTAAGGCAGGCTCACTAAAAGTCCTCCTCACTACTCTTAACATTTCCTCACATTAGGAGCTCTCTCAAGGTTTAAAGTTCTTCGTGAATAACTTTTATCTTTGTTTTTCATATAGTATGGTAATGATTCAAAGCTTTTTGTTCTGTGGGAAAATAGGAATGGGATTAATGGGAAGATCCATTATTATCCTTAAAAAAAATTTTAGTAACTTCACTCAATCCACTTACAAGTCCATGAGTGCTTCTCCTCAGATCACTGAAACTCCGTTTAGCTCCTACTGATGGTTTTTTCTGACTTTACAGAGCAGAAATTTTTATGCTGAAACATTGATTCCCGTTTCTGCTCATTTCCATTTATGGATCTAGCAAAATGTTCCTCTTACAATATTTACTGATCCAGATCCTTCTGCTTGAAGTAGATATGTTGCATCTTTCTTTCCACTGGACTGAATGAACAAGCCTTTAGATTAGGTCCTCTATGTTGAAGACTCTGGTGGCGCCGCAGATGGTCGCCTCGGCGTGTTGGTGCGCATTGTTTTGTCTTATTTTTTGCTTTAAAACGGTCTTCTGTGATGGTAAACCCGGAGCTCTCTCACCAGAGAAGAACTCATGAACATCAGGGCTACTACACCAGAGGAGTTATTTCCCACTTTTCTGCCTACTGCTCTGGAATATTTGGACATTCTGGTCAAAGGTGCGCTCACCTTTGTTCACGCGGTGAAACGCCGGAAGAGAGGGAAACGGGCTGGGGTGCTGGTACGTCTTCACCAGTGTGGACTACGAACACCGTTACCTGGAATATTTCTCTCTAACGTGCGCTCACTTCCCAACAAAATGGAGGAACTACAACTGCTGTTGGGGAAAAACAGGGACTTTTATTCATCGGCAGTTTTGTGCTTCACGGAGACGTGGCTGTGTGGATTAATACCGGACTCTGTGCTGCAGCTGGCAGGATTCCAGCTCTACAGAGCGGACAGAGACACGGAACTCTCCGGCAAAGCGAAAGGTGGAGGAATCTGTTTTTACCTCAACAGTGGTTGGTGCAACAACGTGACAGTGATTCAGCAGCACTGTTCTCCAGACCTGGAATCCTTCATCATAAACTGTAAGCCTTTCTATTCCCCCCGTGAGTTCGCTTCGTTCATCCTGGTCGGTGTTTACATCCCGTCGCAAGCTAACGTGCAGGTCGCACAGCGCATGCTCGCCGACCAGATACTGAGTGTGGAGCGGACCAACCCGGACTCCTTAGTAGTCGTCGTTGGCGACTTTAACAAAGGTAATCTGACCCACGAACTCCCCAAATATAGACAGTTTATTAAATGTCCGACCAGAGAGGACAACATTCTGGATCACTGTTACACCACCATCAGAGACGCTTATCACGCCGTCCCACGTGCTGCACTGGGCCAATCCGACCACATCATGGTCCACCTGATTCCTGCATACAGGCAGAAACTAAAGCTCTGCAAACCTGTTGTGAGGACGACAAGGAAGTGGAGCAGTGAGGCTGTGGAGAATCTCCAGGCGTGTTTAGGCTGTACAGACTGGGATGTGTTCAGGACTAATACCAACAGTCTGGACGAGTACACAGAGGCTGTGACTTCCTACATCAGCTTCTGTGAGGACAGCTGTGTACCATCATGCACCAGGGTGAGTTACAACAGCGACAAACCCTGGTTCACAGCTAAACTCAGAAGGTTAAGACTGGATAAGGAAGAGGCCTTCAGGAGTGGAGACAAAGACATATACAGAGAGGCTAAGTACAAGTTTGGCAAGGCAGTGAAAGAGGCCAAACGACTGTACTCTGAGAAGCTCCAAAACCAGTTCTCAGCCAACGATTCTGCGTCTGTCTGGAAAGGGCTCAAGCAAATCACCAACTACAAGCCGAAAGCCCCCCACTCCATCAACGACCGACGCCTCGCCAACGACCTGAACGAGTTCTACTGCCGCTTTGAAAGACAAAGGGACAGTCCTGCAACCATCCCCCACGACGCCCCCCAACAGCTGCAGCCACAATCCACCACCCCCATCTCTCCAACCTCAAGAGGGGCCTTGGCACCTCCAACCCCCACCCTGAAGTTCCCCCCCACCAGCCCCCTACCCACGCCGAGGACGGTTCTTTCCATCCAGGAGAGGGACGTCAACAAACTCTTCAGGAGACAGAACCCCCGGAAAGCTGCTGGTCCGGATTCTGTCTCACCAGCCAGCCTGAAGCACTGCGCTGATCAGCTGTCTCCAGTCTTCACAGACATTTTTAACACTCACTGGAGACATGTCATGTGCCAGCCTGCTTCAAGTCCTCCACCATCGTCCCTGTTCCCAAGAAGCCAAGGACCACAGGGCTTAATGACTTCAGACCCGTCGCCCTGACCTCTGTGGTGATGAAGTCCTTTGAGCGCCTTGTGCTCTCACACCTAAAAGACATCACCGACCCCCTCCTCGACCCCCTGCAGTTTGCCTACAGAGCCAACAGGTCTGTAGATGATGCAGTCAACCTAGCCCTTCACTTCATCCTCCGACACCTGGACTCCACAGGAACCTATGCCAGGATCCTGTTTGTGGATTTCAGCTCTGCCTTCAACACCATCGTCCCAGTTCTGCTCCAGGAGAAGTTCTCCCAGCTGAGTGTGCCCGACTCCACCTGCAGGTGGATCACTGACTTCCTGTCTGACAGGAAGCAGCGCATGAGGCTGGGGAAGCACGTCTCTGACTCCCTGACCATCAGCACCGGTTCCCCCCAAGGCTGTGTTCTCTCTCCTCTGCTCTTCTCCCTGTACACCAACAGCTGCACCTCCAGTCACCAGTCTGTCAAGCTTCTGAAGTTTGCGGACGACACCACCCTGATCGGACTCATCTCTGATGGTGACGAGTCCGCGTACAGATGGGAGGTGGACCATCTGTTGGACTGGTGCAGCCAGAACAACCTTGAGCTCAACGCTCTAAAGACAGTGGAGATGGTTGTGGACTTCAGGCAGAACCCAGCCCCACCTGCCCCCATCACCTCTGTGACTCCACAATTGACACTGTGGAATCTTTCCGCTCCCTGGGAACCATCATCTCCCAGGATCTCAAGTGGGAGACAAACATCAGCTCCCTCATCAAGAAAGCCCAGCAGAGGATGTTCTTCCTGCGGCAGCTGAAGAAATTCAACCTGCCAAAGACTATGATGGTGCACTTCTACACAGCCATCATTGAGTCCATCCTCACCTCCTCCATCACCATCTGTTACGCCGCTGCTACAGCCAAGGATAAGGGCAGGCTGCAGCGTGTCATTCGGTCTGCTGAGAAGGTGATTGGCTGCAGTCTACTGTCGCTCCAGGAACTGTACACCTCCAGGACCCTGAAGCGGGCAGGGATGATTCTGGCTGATCCCTCCCACCCCGGTCACAGACTCTTTGAGACTCTCCCCTCTGGCAGGAGGCTGCGGTCCATCCGGACCAAAACCTCACGCCACAAGAACAGTTTTTTCCCATCTGCCACCAGCCTGGTTAACAAAGCCCGGAAACCACACTGACACTCTCCCTTTCCCCCACACCCCCCCTTTTTTGCTGACAGGACACCTGTAACCTGTAACTCTATGAGTTACATTAACGCTCAGCTTGGACTCCTGCTTTACTTGCACAATGATCACCTGCACTGTTGTATTGCTCTCGCATCTTATACTGCTCTATATTTACTCTCACTCACTTAAAACTGTGCACATATATTTATATTATATTGTAGATATGTTTATACTGTTTAATTTGTACTGTATTGCACCAACTACGCCAAAACAAATTCCTTGTATGTCCAAAAACGTACTTGGCAATAAAGCTTTTCTGATTCTGATTAGCTGACTTAAATATTTGCAGGTTTCTGGTTCTGCAGACTTGGTACCAGATGATCCTTAATTCTTTTTTCCTCCCCCAGAAATCGGAGATATCGCCGGCGTTGCAGACGTCACCATCAGACAGTCGTACCGACTCATCTATCCACGTGCAGCAGAGCTTTTCCCTCCAGACTTCAAGTTTGACACGCCTGTTGATAAACTGCCTCAACTGTAAACTCCACCTACCTTGTGCTGAAGTCGCTTTGCTGCACGTTTTATGTTGGTTTAGGATTTAAACTAATTCTTTGGTTGTGGTCAAAACAAGCAGACTTCATCAAGCCACTGTGACTGAAATACAGAAACATTCCAGAGCTTCAACAGCTTGCAGACTGCATATACTGCACCATGTATATATGTCCAAGCGGGAAAAGTAACTGAAACTTGCAGTTTTAGGCTGGTTTTCATACTGTATACTCAAAGCAATTCTTTTGTAGAAAATTTACCAGGTTCTATTTTGTTTGAACAGTTTCAAGTAATTAAAAAATAAAGGATTTTCAATTAATTAGTTCATGGTTTGAATTAAAGCCTCCATGCCTCCACATTTTGCTGCATGCTGCTGGTCAGCTGGGTGTAAGAAGGTACCTTTGTTGCCCTTTCTAAGACAAATTAAGCAGTTTGAAAATATGTTGCTGGCTAATTACCAGATACAGTAATGAACCAGCTAATATGAGCTTGCTCTACTCATAACTGTCAGAAGAGCATATTTACTTTAAAACTACTAAATCCAGGGTTAGTTTTCACTGTTTTAGTTTATAGGGAAATGTAATGGGATGAATTATTTAATAGCAGTAGGAATGCCTGGCGGTCCTGTTCTTAAATAAAAAAACCCAAGTTGTATTAATTGGTGTGTTTAACGGATCTCTTGTCAAACTATTTTCATGCCGTATTGGGTTGTACCAGCCAGGATGTGTTTCAGCAGTGAAATAAAAAGCCAATATTACAAATGTTTAATCTGTGCATTCATGATAGTTAACAGTGACTGCAAAGATGCCTCTTTTTTTTTTTTACATTTTACACCAGGATGAATAAGTTGTGATTTGGGTCATTTGTACCATCCATACAGTTTATACCTGTTCTGGAAACATGCACAAGCACATAAACACTTTGTACAATCTATTTCCATAGTTAAGAAATGTAGATAAACTATTGATAAAATTAGTGCTTTCAGCTTACCTGTGTACATACAGTATGCATATAATAAACCCCCTGCCCCCATGTAGTGATTCATAAGCAGGTCTGAAACATTGAATCAGTCATATTTAACATGCAAACTGAAAGGAAGTCAGCTGGAAAAATCCAATCAAATTTATGTAGGAAGCAGTTGCTTTAATGGCGTTTTCACATCAACTGGATGTAGTGTTACCATTTTTCCCCAAAATAAGGGGAAAAACTTGTCAGTTTTGGTGTGCTGATTTCACTGAGGTATTAGGAAAGGTCACAACTAGCTGGTAATACAACATGCTGTAATACCAAACAGCAGTACAAATTTAGCTTTGCTGAATTTTTAATTGATCATGATTTCCCTGTCTGTGGTGGCACCTCCTAGTGGGTACAGAGTTTCTAGGAGGCTTCAAAAGATAATGCTTTCTAATATTTCTTCTAATTAAAGCATTTAAAGTAATGACATTTCATTTTTTATTTTTTCAAAGTAGGTGGAAGTCACTGGTTGAGCTGCTCTTTCCTTTGTCGTGTGGAAGCCAGAGGGGAAATGTATTGAACGGACTCTCATGGTCTTTCAAGTCAGGAAGCAGCTGTAGTAGTCAAGATGTTTTCTGTAGCTGACCATTCAGTGACGAAGCTTACACTGAACACCAGTTTCAGATATGATCCAAACTGAGGGCTTTACAAGAGCACATAAAATAGCACATAAAATATGTGACTGAATATAATCTGTACACGTTTAAAAAAAACATCTGAAGACAGCAACACTGAATAATATGATTGTAATGGTGCCGTCTTCTCAGTCCATGTGTAAAACATTCTCAGTGGTCAGTCAACGGGAGACGACGGCGATCTGTGCAGGATATCTCTCCAAATGCGATCCAACACAACTCCATTCAATTTCTTTTTTTTGCTGTTTAAAAAAAGATCTCGTGGATTTAAAAAAAATACTGAGGTCCTTGTAGAAGTCATCTAGATTTTCTTCTCAATGGCACAGTTTGTTTGAAGGCTCAGGGAGCCAGAAGCATTGTTCTCAACATTTTGGGAAGGGAGGACAGATGGTTTTTAAAAAGTGAGCTCCAGTCATTGCTGAGCAGTTTAGTTCACAGTGTGTGTGGGTGTGTGATGATCTAGCTAACACCAGTCAGCAATGTAATCAAAGTCAGAAAACAGGTTCTGCTCGTCTGAGCTCAGAATTCGGGGTTCTCTGGGTGGGGTTAAGATCGGCGCCTCTGATGTAAATTCATCATCAAAGTTGCTGACGTCGTTGGCGCCCTGGATGGTCGGCACAAACGGCGGCTTCACCTTCTTGCCCAACAACCCGTCCCAATCCATGGTCTACCAGTGCATAGACAGGGAAGCATTAGTATTCTGATTTTATATCATTTTAATAAAGATTTTTGTTCCCCTCTTACCCTGAAGAATAGATGCTTCTTAACTTCCTCTGCATCCCTTTCTCCTGCTCCCAGGCGTCGCTCTGGGCTCCTCCTCAAAAGCTAACCAGAAAGAAAACATGCCGCAGTTAAAAACTCCCACCTTCATGCAGCTGGTAAGTCCTTATGAAAATCTCATCAGTATAACATCAAAGTTTGATTTTCAGTTAAGATCATGCCTTCAAAGGGCTGGATCAATGCATAGAACTAGAAATGTACATGATGTCTTGTAGACTTCATGGTCCTCTGCTGCTGCAGACACAGTAATAGGTGGCACCTGTCTGCTCTTTATTTCAAAGAGCAGGATCTTCAAGTCTTTGAAAAAAATTTTTAATCAGACCTAATCTTCATAAAACGTTTTACCAGGGAAAAAAAACAAGGGTTTTAATTATAAATCTTTCTTCAGACAGAAAATGTATTCAGTTCTGTCAGTAGCCACTAGATGGCATCTTCTCAATTAAAGGGGATATGATTTCACAGTGCCAAAAACATTCATACTTCCTGAACCTTCTCTCATTTTGTCAGGTTACAACCATAAACGTCAGTATATTTTGTTGGGATTTTATGACAGACCAACACAAAGTTACACTTAACTCTGAAGAGCATAGAAGGTGGCAGGGAAATGTGTGGAGTACATTTGTATTCAGTTCCCCTTTGTCTGATACTCCTAAATAAAATCCAGAGCAACCCAGTATAAATCCAGCGGTCCTGTTTCTGGCCTCAGAAGTTTGTCAGAGAACATCAGAGAAAAAATCAGCACCATCAAAACAGGTCAGGTGGAATGTTGTGGAGAAATTTAAAGCAGGGTTAGATTAGAAAACAATATCCCAAATATTTGAACACAGACATCTGTTCAATCACGAGTATGACACAACAGCAGCCATACCCAGACATGGCCGTCCTAAACTCAGGGTTCCAACAATTTCCTCTTCAAATTTCCAAATATTTTCCAGGCTCAATTTTTCTGATTCAGTTTTTATGACATGTCCACATAAGTACAAAACTTTCACTTAGTTGAGTTTTATTATTCAGCAATGAGATAAAGTACCATTTCACTCTTTTTGGCATCTGGACACACTAACATAATCTGCAAAGATCTGACCTGGATTATCACAGATTAAAAACACTTCAGATCTCAGATTGTGATCAATACCATCTTCATTTTCCAAAAATCTAAAAATAGGGATTTCAATTCTTTCTTTGCCATTTAACCTCTTAAACCCACAGGGTTTTAGAAGCAATTTCCGCCTGAAGTTACATATCTGAAATAAATCAACTATAGCTCCACAGTAATAAAGTCTAAATGCAAACATTCAGTACCTGTGTAAAAATAAGACATAAAGTAATATTTTTCCAGTGGAACCACTATTGCAACTGTTACTATATCTGATTTATTTGTGATTTAACAGAAAAAAAATCTAATTTTCTGAGCCTCACCAAATTTTTCACGAAATAAACATTGCAAAACACCATGAAAATTCTTTTGAAATCCTGGGAGAAGCCTCAGACTTTTATTCATTAATATATTGACTATATTGAAGCATATTTGTTCCACAAATGTTTTAGTGGGGAATGGACCAGGTGGAGGTGGCATTTTGGCACAATTTAGCCAAATGTTCTATGAAAAACAAATGCACCAAAAAGAAAATAAATATAAATAAATGCCCCCCACAGAAACAACATCAGAAACATCGTAACCTACTCATGAAAGTTACGATACTACGCACGCAAATTACATCACCAGAGAAGGCACTAGAAAGACGAGTTAGGCCATTTTAGAAAGGTGAGTGTCTCCAGTTTGTTACGATATGAGACATGGGGCGGTGCTGCAAAAAGAAAGCTGCTTTTTGTACCGTTTTGTTTACAGAGACAGCTATGTCTGAGGGACCTTTACATGTCATCGCGTGTGTTTAAGTTGCAGTAAAACTAAAAGTATTTGTGCAAAACCCATTTGGGGAATTGTTTTGTAAAGTCTCCTTTTGTGAGGGATTTAAGAAAGAAAAAACTTGCCGGTGTTTGACCTAGTAGGAGAGATGTAAAAACGGGCCTTTCTCTGCCGGGCCTGTCTAGCTTAAGAGGTTAAAGTTGGATCCAATTTTTATAGGTCAGAGGTAAAATGATCTAGATCAGGGGCTGGCAACCTTTACAATCCAAAGAGCTATTTTTGCCCTCAATCCAGCTAAATAAAACTCATTTAGGTTTCAGGACCTTTAGAAAAAAAGACAACTTATTTTTGTAAATATCTACTATAGGAAACTTGTCATCATTTTGAAAAAACACCATTTTATTTGTAGTTATAGGTTTTAAAATAAAGACAAACAATACAATTTTTCTAAAAGAGAATGAATACATTGTCCTCTTTGAGATATTTGTGGAAAATCATGTAAAAAAAAGCAAATAATTTCCATCCTAATAACCTGAAAAAATAGATTTAAAAAACTGTGTCATTCTGTTGAAGAAATCCTATGCAATTATCCTATGAAAAAACTGAAAACCTCCTAAAAACTGTCTTTGATATTATATCTAAATTTTTGGTTCTTTATCACTTTCAGCCAAACTTATTTAGGGCCGTTGTGGAAGGTCTAAGGAGCCACTTGCAGCTCCAAAGCCTCAGGTTGCAGACCGCTGATCTAGAGGCTAAAGAAACACAGTGAAATGGTCCTCTTTAAATGTTATATTGAGTGTGTGTTTAATCTGCTAGTTTACCCTGTAAACTGACAGGTTGGGCAAGGAGAGCATTAATCAGAAGCTGCTAAGAAGCCCGTGGTAACTCTGGGGGAGCTGTAGAGATCCACAGCTCAGGTAGGTGAATCTGTGGACACGACAAATGCTGGTCCTGCCCTCCACAAATCTGGCTTTTATAGAAGATCAGGGAAGAAATAAATAGGTATTATTGGCTGTATTCCAGTAGGGGACACAGCAAACATGAGGAAGAAGGTCATCGGGACACAAAACTGAACTTTTTAGCCTACGTGCAAAAAGTGATGTGTGCAAGAAAAATTACACTTTACATCACCTTGAATACTGCAAGCCCCATGTTTTTTTTTTTTTACAGATTTTATTTCGGCACTAGTGGCCTTTATTTTTGACAGTAGGCAGACAGGAAAGGGGGCAGAGAGAGGGGGAGACATTCGGTAAATGTCGCCGGGTCCGGGACTCGAACCCGGGACGGCCGCTTCGAGGACTGTAGCCTCTGTACATGGTCGCGCGCGTAACCCCTACACCATCAGCGCCGCACCCAACAGCAAACCCCATGTTTAATATGGTGTAGGCAGCATCATGCTATGGGACTAAGACAACAACCCTTAACATAGAGCCAGAGCTAGAATAGAATGGTTTAGATCAGCAGTGTCCAAAGTCACTTCTCAAGGGCTAGTTTCCTGCATGTTTTAGTCATGGCCCTGGTTCAACACACCTGAGTCAAATAAATGGGTCATCTGCAGGTTTCTGCACAACCTGATGACATGTTGAGGAGGTAGTTCCGCCAATTTGCTGTGTTGAAGCACAGATAGGACTAAAACATGCGGGACACTCACACTTGAGATGGCCACCTCTGGTTTAGTTCTAAGCCTTCTTCTGTGTTAGAATGGCGTAGTCCAAGTCCAGAGCCGAATCTAAATAAGGAATCTGTGGCAATCTTTGTTCAAAGAATCTCTTCATCGAATCAGATTGAACGTGAATCATCCACTTCCATTTCAGTGATGGACCACTTTGTGTTGGTCTATCACCTAAAATCCATTGACGTTTAAAAAGGGGAAACGTTCAAGGGGTGTGAATACCTCTGCAAAGCAAAGTAGATTGATAATTTAGCTTAATTTAGAGTTTGTTAGCACGAAAAAGAGTATTTAGAAGAAAAAAAAACAAATAAAAACCATGGACCTGATGAAAACAGAAAAACACATTAAAGGTTCAGCTCCAATGTATATTTCTAAGATCTAGAACAGCCCAGCAGAGCTTTCTAACCCCTAGTCTGAAGTAAACCACCAGCTCTACGGTTTGACATATTCAGACATCGCCAACAACAGTCTTGCTGCTAATCCTGTTAATAGGACTTTATGCTTGTTTGAACAGAATGAGTCTATATTTGGGAAATTCCTAGTGATTTGCAGACAAGTGGCCAGTTTCTCTGACACCAAGTCACAGTAAACTACAGAGGTCACTTGTGCTGTTATATGCCCCATATATACAGTAGTAAACACAATACCTTCTGCTAGTTTGGCCTATTTGATAATGGAGCGGATCAGACCAACAGCTGGTGGGATAAAGCAGAGAGGTTCTGGCAGTTCTGGTAGAAAGGTAAATAACGTGAGCAAGTCCCGACTCTAACGAGGTAACTCTGCAACTGTAATGTGATTACCATCCTGTATGTGGTGCAACGTTGGGATTATTTACTAAATGTCTTCGTATTTGTGTGGATCAAAGCTAAGACTGATTCCTCGTCCTAATACCCACCCTCCTCATGATGGAGATGGCCTCGGTGGAAAGGAACCGTGGGTAGCGAACTTCATCGTTGACAATGCTGTCGAACACCTCCTCCTCATCGTCACCAGGAAATGGAGACTGAACAGAGACATGGATGGTTACAGAAAACTAGCTTTGCACAAGTCACTTTAATTTAATGGTACTTAATACGGACCACAGCTCACCTCCCCGACCAGCATCTCAAAGATAAGGACACCCAGTCCCCACCAGTCCACAGCGCGAGTATACGACGTTTCTGTTAAAACCTCTGGAGCTAAAAACTCTGGCGTGCCACAAAACGTGCTTGTGCGGTCCCTGAAACCCATTCCTAAGAGCAGGGGACACTATTCAGCACAACAGACCACAAACCCTGCTTTCACAGCCTGTTTTGGGTGATCAATATGGATTGGGATCCTTTTCCCAAATCATTTCTGAGGCTTTTAGTGATTTAATGCAATATTCCATTTTACCTTCCTTGCAAAGCCCAAAGTCAGCAATCTTCACATATCCCTCCGTGTCCAGGAGCAGATTATCCAGCTTCAGATCTCTGAGAGTCAGACAGAGTTGGTTTACACTGACACATATTTTTCATTTCAACATTTTACAGACTCTAACTTCTCGACATTTTTCTGGAGTTGTTATAAGATTCTGGACATTGGAGTACAAATTAATTAAATTTAAAATACTAAAGTTCACTATGGATGTATTAGAAAGAGAGAGAGAAAAGGAAGTAGGGAGAGAGGTGGAATGGAAAGAAAGATGGAAGGATGAAAGAAAGTATATGAGGAATTGAAGAAAAGGAGAAAGGTTAGACAACAGGACACAAATAAGGAAGTAGGAGGAGAGGAAGGACACAAGGAAGGAAGGGAGGGTAGGAGAGAAGGAGGAAGGAAGTGACATAAAAAAGGAAGGACAGAAGGGGGAAAAAACCATGTAAACTTTGGGATATGCAATCAAGTCTGGAAATACAAGTATTTTTTAATACTTCTACAGAGCTGGAAAATTCTGAAATCAAGTTCCATACTGAGCAGAAAACCTGAAATAGGAATCTTTATTCTGTTTATATTAAGCGTTTTCAACCAGAACCAGTTTACTAAGCACAGGTCCAGTTTAATGTAAATTTAAAGTTATCTAATGGCCAAATGAGGAGTGAAACCTCCAGTTGTAGATTTTTTTTCAGGGATGTGACAAATTATAGATAAAGCCTGTCATTGTAATATAAATCAATGCAGGAACCCTGCATCCAGAGACACTAAAACATTTTGTTGTGAGCAACATTCAGTAGAACGTACCTGTACACAATCTTGTGGTCATGTAAAAACTGTAATCCCAAAACAACACATGCTGCATAAAACCTGCAAGAGAACAGAATGACAGTGAAATCAGATAACATGGCAAAGAAACAGAGAAAAAGCATCTCTCTAATGTGATCATCCAACCACTGTCCATTCAGCAGACTAACTCTGATTGTGCCGATAATGGTGGGAAAATCCACAACTTGGCTGAAAATGTTGCACAGTTGAGGTTAAAGCGAGTCTGATGTGTAAGCCAGGGTCACTCACACGGCGCGGGGCTCAGCGAACACGTCAGCGTGGATGTGCATCATCAGGTCACCTCCCGCTGCGTACTCCATCACAAAACAAACATGTTCCGACGTCTGGAAACAGGCAAACAGGTTGACCAGGAAGGGGTGGCGGACACTGTTGACAGTTTCAAAAATCCTCTTCTCGCACATCAGACTGGCGGAGACAGAGACCAGTACAGCTTGTCAGCACTTCATGTCAATCTGAACTTCTCCAACAAAGCTTTTAATGATACCAGCCGTTACACAGGTTTTCTGCCACCTTGTTTGTTTACACTACACCATAGCTAGCAATAATGTGTTCTTACAGATAATACGTGATGTTCCAAGATCAGATGCATGATGTGTGAAATTACAGAGTCTGTCTCTGACAGAGCAATATGGCTTTCTGCCCTGGGCACCAAGGATGGAGGGCGCCAGTTTCTGTCAGTTATAAGCCTCCTGGGTTTCCTGTTGCTTATTTCCATGTCTAGTCAAATCTGGAATGGAAATGTCCATCCCTCTATGTTGGGCACAGTGTCAGGACTGAGTAAATACTGCTGTATATAACAGATGACCGATGATGCGGAAGACAGTGGTTAATTTGAGGTCTACAATTTGGCACTGAATTAAATTGCTACTTCAGCATTTTTAAGGAGTTGCTTTGAACATCTCTAGTTACAAAATATTACAAATCAGACCTCAACTGAATTATTTACACTTACCAGAGATTCTTATACCACATTTTGAAATTAACGAAACATTTCTCCTATTTGTTAAAACACCAAAAGAAAGAATTTGGCATTAGGATCATCTCCAAGAGATCAAAATTGTAATCAATGGATTAGTTAAACCTGAAATATTTGTTTGAGGGAATAACTTACATTCAGTTAAAACTATTGTCATTTAAGGTCAAATCATATTATGGAGCCAGGAAAGCTAAATTTCTGAACTATATCAAGACAAAGAATTCAGCATTTCTAGTCTTTTTCAAAGAACAGTAACTTTAAAATGTGATTTTCTGAAACAGGCCGTTGGAGTTCTGCCCATTTAAAACATAAATGCTCTTCCATACAGTACACACCTTCTCATTCAAAGAGTTTTCTTTATTTTCATGACTATGAATATTGTAGCTTCACACTGAAGGCATCAAAACTATGAATTAACACATGTGGAATTATATACTGAACAAACAAGTATGAAACAACTGAAAATATGTCTTATATTCTAGGTTCTTCAAAGTAGCCACCTTTTGCTTTGATTACTGCTCCGCACACTCTTGGCATTCTGTTGATGAGTTTCAAGAGGTAGTCACCTGAAACGGTTTTCCAATAGTCTTGAAGGAGTTCCCAGAGATGCTTAGCACTTGTTGGCCCTTTTGCCTTCACTCTGCAGTCCATCTCACCCCAAACCATCTCAATTGGGTTCAGGTCCGGTGACTGTGGAGGCCAGGTCATCTGGCGCAGCACCCCATCACTCTCCTTCTTGGTCAAATAGCCCTTACACAGCCTAGAGGTGTGTTTGGGGTCATTGTCCTGTTGAAAAATAAATGATGGTCCAACTAATCGCAAACCGGATGGAATAGCATGCCGCTGCAAGATGCTGTGGTAGCCATGCTGGTTCAGTATGACTTCAATTTTGAATAAATCCCCAACAGTGTCACCAGCAAAGCACCCCCACACCATCACACCTCCTCCTCCATGCTTCACGGTGGGAACCAGGCATGTAGAGTCCATCCGTTCACCTCTTCTGCGCCGCACAAAGACACGGTGGTTGGAACCAAAAATCTCAAACTTGGACTCATCAGACCAAAGCACAGATTTCCACTGGTCTAATGTCCATTCCTTGTGTTCTTTAGCCCAAACAAGTCTCTTCTGCGTGTTGCCTGTCCTCAGCAGTGGTTTCCTAGCAGCTATTTTACCATGAAGGCCTGATTCACACAGTCTCCTCTTAACAGTTGTTCTAGAGATTTGTCTGCTGCTAGAACTCTGTGTGGCATTGACCTGTTCTCTAATCTGAGCTGCTGTTAACCTGTGATTTCTGAGGCTGGTGACTTGGATGAACTTATCGTCCGCAGCAGAGGTGACTCTTGGTCTTCCTTTCCTGGGGCGGTCCTCATGTGAGCCAGTTTCTTTGTAGCGCTTGATGGTTTTTGCGACGGCACTTGGGGACACTTTCAAAGTTTTCCCATTTGTTCGGACTGACTGACCTTCATTTCTTAAAGTAATGATGGCCACTCGTTTTTCTTTACTTAACTGCTTTTTTCTTGCCATAATACAAATTCTAACAGTCTATTCAGTAGGACCATCAGCTGTGTACTGTATCCTCCTCCTGCACAACACAACTGATGGTCCCAACCCCATTTATAAGGCTTGAAATCCACCTGACAGGGCACACCTGAGAAGTGAAAACCATTTCAGGTGACTACCTCTTGAAGCTCATCAACAGAATCCCAAGAGTGTGCGGAGCAGTAATCAAAGCAAAAGGTGGCTACTTTGAAGAACCTAGAATATAAGACATATTTTCAGTTGTTTCACACTTTTTTATTCAGTATATAATTCCACATGTGTTAATTCATAGTTTTGATGCCTTCAGTGTGAAGCTACAATATTCATAGTCATGAAAATAAAGACAACTCTTTGAATGAGAAGGTGTGTCCAAACCTTTGGTCTGTACTGTATATAGATGATGACATGTCATCTGCAACTGAAGACCCCGCTCTACTGCTGTACACTGAAAACTGTTTTCTGATGATAACATGTTGGAGGAGTAGCTGGTTGCTTAGAGGCAACACAAAAAGATCCAGACCAGAACAAACACATAAAGAGAGCAGATTTCTCCCTTTGTAACACTTTTGCCCCCGCATTATGAAACAATTGCAAACTTGGCTTTAACAGAATAAACAACCAAAGTCTAAAGGAACATGGACTCAGTTCAAGACACTGCCACAACAGATAACTCTAGCAGTGAGTCAGCAGCCAGATCACTGAAAGGACTGAGAGTGTTGTTTGTGAGCATAAAGTTCTCAGTTGAAAATACATTTTTACTATTTACCCTAACGTTTAACAGGTATGTTAGCAGATTGTAGCATTAAAATGATTCAGTAACAACAACAAAATCATCTAAGTGGAGCTAGTAATAAAAAAGAAGTTAGCACAGCTGACCAGAGAATAACCCAATCCAATCAAATATAGGTGATTTAACCAAGGGATGTCTGAGTGTTTAAACATGATACCAAAGGTGACTAACTTTAAGATTCTGATATTCAAAACTGTGTAAGTTTAAAAATCCAAAAAGTTAGTTCACATGTCAAGGTTTGAGAGTAATGCAAAAATCCAAATGTAAACAGATGCACTTAAATCTGTCAACCTGCATTCAACTTCTGCATCTGTGCTTGTTGGTTGTTAGGTAAAACAAGGGCAACCTGTGTGTTTCCTACTCATCTAAGTGAAAAGATCTGCAGCTGAACAGACTCAGTCTGTGATAACCTCTGCAGTTTTGCAGTTACACAGTAGTGAGAGAAGAAAGAAGCAAACAGTCCTGTGTGTTTACATTAGCTTTAGATTTAAAAGAAGTCTGGCGTGTGTGTGAGAACAGTCTGAGGAGAGCTATAAATGCTTACCTGTCAACCTCATCTCGAGCCACAATGTCTCCTTTCTTCAAAGCTTTAATGGCAAACATCTCGCCTGTGCTTTTGTATTCAGATAACAACACCTGTAAAAAACAAACAGGATTGGACATAAAATAAATAGGAACTCAGTGAATTTTCCAATTTCATACATGATCACCATATATTTTCACAAGTAAGTGATATACATTAAATGCACCCTAAACACATTAACAAAATATAGGTGCTCAGGGAGAAAAAAAACTTATCCTGAAAAGGTGCTTGCCTGTGAGAAAACATACCTTTCCAAAGTGACCACGTCCAAGGACTGCCACACATTTAAAATCTTGGAGACTGAAGTGGAACTGCTCTTCCTCCCTTGAAAAAGACCAGTGTATGCAATGTTGACTATTGATGCCAGGGGGCAGCATATAATAACTGGATATAATAACTGACATGTTACAGAGGTAGAATCAACAAGTGGAGAACAAGTTGTGAGAAATCTGTAAAAGTAAGACAAAGACAAGGCTGTCCAACCTTATCTCTGTATGCTTCTGGATGGACGTGAGCTCCAGGTCTGGATGTTGGAACTCTGGCTCCAGCACCCCATCTGAGTCCGGTTCTAGGACTGTGCTAATTCTCTTGTTGAGGAAGTTGAATTCACTTAGTGCATTCTGCAGACACATTAGTAATATATTGGTTGGGTGGAGCATTATTAATCACATACTTGTTATTACTGGGACAGACTCGTACCTCCACATCGTCCTTGTTGGGCATCTTATTCTGTGCAGGTGGTTCTCTAACATCATCAGGTGCTGCGTAATGTTTGGGTCCTGGTGTGGGTTCTTTGTCAAAATCCAGCTTGGTCACCAGCGGATAGCTGGGAGTGGGTAAGAAGGAAAAATGCTTATTTATTTAACTTACAATGAGACAACAATGACTTATTTATTCCTTTCATAAAGCTACGGTCCTGGTTGGAGGTAAACATGCTCTGAAGAAGAAGCTGGCATAACCAGACTGAATATTTGACCACTCTTTTCAGAGCTGGTTGAGCTCATTTAAGGTGGTTGATGTACTGGTACAGAACTAGCTTTCAAATAGGGGCTGAGGTTAGGGTCATTACAGAAGTTCATCTTCAACCCTAAAACCTATGGTCAGCCTCAGATGGAAGGGAATTGGTTGGAATGTTCAAGAACCTCAGGAACCACCAAGACTGAAGCCTGCCATAACTAGAGGATGTTGGAACAGCAGTATCACTGTCCACAGTAAAACCAGTAGAACATCACCACTGACAAGAAGTCCTCTCCTCCAAAGTTGACATCTTTAAGCTTAACCTAAAGGCAGCTTCTCGCATGGAAAGGCAAAAGTGTCCTCTGGAGAAATGTCTTATGGTCACACAAGATAAACATTAAGCTATGTGGCTATAATGACAAGAAGTATGTTTGGAGGAGTCGAGGTAAAACTTTCAAGCCTAAGAACAGGATAGCAACTGTCAAGCATGGTGGTGGTAGCATCAAGCTGTGGGTAAGTTTTGCTTCCAGCAAAATAACAGAGGAGCTTCAAACAGCTAGATGGTTAAAACCTGGACATAACCCTGTGTTCCAACAGGGCAACGATCCCAACCCTGCTGAAAATGTCCAGACTCTGCAAAGCTGGTCCAGGCCAGGGCACCAACCAACTTAAAGAAGCTCCATCATTTCTGATAGGAACAGTGCTCAGACGTCCAGGTGTAGTTTTGCCAGAAGCTTAGCTGGTGACTTCAAAAAGTTTGTGGTTCATTTGCAACTCATCAAACGACAGGATATATAGACACATATTTCTGAGCCTGTATGCATAATTTTGACTTTTTGAAACACGTGCCCTGAGTTCTTGTTTTTAGACATTACTGAGGTTGTATCATCATTCCACCCTGAAAACACAATCTAAAAGCATCATTTAAAGCCCAAAATTAATATAGTCTTTATGCTGATGACGAGTTCACCCTGTTTGTTTACCTGCTAGGTGTGGGGGAGCCAGGCAGGCTGCCGTGTCCCATCTCAGGAGCTTGGGGGCTGAAAGAGTTGGTGCTGAGGTTGGGTATGGCTCTTCTCATCAGCCGACCCCAGGTGGCGATGTTGATGTTCATCTGGGGGGCTCGTGGGAAGGTCTTACCTGATGAGAATAGATGAGAGGGAAACAAAATGAGGAATATGAAGGAAAGGATGGACAGTGGGAAACAAAAACAGATGAGATAACATTTTAGGTCAGCAGATTCTGAATAAAATCCTTTTAGGTAAGGAGGTTTCAATTCTCTAAATGAATGGACACCACATGTTGGAAAAAACATCCAAGAATCAAATTTCCTCCACCTTAAAACGCCGTCCTGATAGCAACGACTCACCCTGTTGTTTAGAGAAAATCTTCTTTTGTCTTTGCAGCTTTGGTCTTCTCTCAATAACCGGATTGAAAAATGTCACCTTTAAAAAACAAAAAAGAACGTTAGAATCCTTAAAGAAAATAATACTTACTGAGTATCCTGTTATAGACTGGCAGTACTTGGAGCCAGCATGTATTTACCTCGGCAAACAGCATCCCTTGTGGCTCCAGGTACAGACACATTCCATGACGCTGGTTGTCCAGGAAGTCCTCCAGCCTCAGGAACTTGACAGCACAGAGTGAACGCCAGTCGCGCCAGTACACAGAGATCTCCAGCTCTCGAGACTACAGAACAGAGCCAGGTCAACAACAGCAGCAAACATTTCCTTGGAACAGACCAGCGGAGTGCCATAAGCACACCACTGAGTTGTTAGCACAGGTGTAGATCAAAGGCAGACATGTGTTACCCGATCCAGCTCCAGTGTAAACTTCTGATCCCAGGCCTGGTTGCTGACGGGCCTCCAGCTCGTCTGTCCAACCACGGTGTTGTCCAACTTCAGGACAGCGCTGATCTCATCTGAAGGAAACACACTGAGCTGTTATCAGGCTCCGCTGGACTTAAAGGCAAGTTAGTTCATTTGTATTAAAGTTAGAGTTGATGATTTCTTTCATTTTTAACACATCATAAAAACTGTGTCAACAGTTAATACATGTTTAACTGGGATACACAGAATGTTTTTTTCCAGAAACTTATTTTCCCAGAACATTCATTTACACTGGCGCGTTTTGGTCCGTGAGTGTTGTTTCCACTGTGAAGTCCAAAGAAATGCTATTATGTCCACAGATGTAGTGGCACTGCTCGGTCCCACTACACCAGTGTTGACTGAGGCCTCACTCAGCGACTGAGTGGGAAATGAAAGCAACTAAAACTCTGATCAATGGTTCTGTCTCGGTGACTACATTTTAAAACTTATGCACACTCACAGCTAAGTTCATGAAAGGTGTAACTGAAAACTTTGAGGGATTTTTGCCAACGCTGACTTTTTCACTTTGGAGAGGAGAGGAGGCGCAGGCACAGTCAGATTATAAACCTGAGATCATTTTACAACGTCTACACTGTGAAACTGAAAGACTTGTCCCAAAGAAACAAGCACACACACAGCAGCGCATACATCTTGGAAATCTATTAATGATCCAGGAAGATTGTGGTTATTTTTATTTGTGCCTCAGAACATAAGCCATTTAAAACCCCAAATACTATTTGGAATGAAGGAGTTACTCCCCACAGACTGATCTGAGCAGATGCTGATTATTTAAAATCTATTGCGCTTAAAGTAAATGGAAAATATGGCATATACAGAATTGAACCAATTCAGCGGTCTCCCTCCTTAAAACTCTGCCCAAACGTTCCAGGTAAATGGAAAAGTCCTACCTTTCAACCAGGACCTTTTTTTTCTGGTTATCTGTAAGTGTCCACCCCCTTTTCAGGAACCAGGGTAATTTTAAGGGGTAGTGTTCTCCCCCCAGCACATTCATAACAGGAAACCAGGGCCAAATCAGACAGATCAAATTTAAAATCAAATCAAAGAAGAAATCTACCCTGATAAGGCCCCATTTAGGAGGTAGGACCTTCTTATGATGGACCCTGAACCAAAAGTAGGGCTTCTTAGTGGGAGGATGGTAAATATTTATTTGCCTCTGCTGTTAACTTCAAATTCTTACTGAAGTGTTGTATTATTTTTTTTGCAAACATAACATTTAATCCCAGACACCAAGGCTGAATATCAGTTTGCATTTAATAAAATCCAACAACCTAAGAGGACATTTTTACCTAAAGGAAGCATTAAAGTCTTTAACCAAGGTGCTTATTAATATTTAGTGTTTATGTTCGGAGATACAGAGTAAGGTGATCACAACTGTCCAGGATGGCTGATCATTCACTGATTCCAAGTTTGAATGGAGCAGTAGCACTGCTGGAGCATCTGTGTAGGCTTCGAGGTTACTGCTCCTGCAAGGCACTAATATTAAAGATCTGTAGATTATTAGAAACTTCTGAGTTCGAAGTGACTTTAATTCAGTTTCGGAGCTTAACCGCATTGGCATAGTCATAAATAATGCATTTAGATCGACCGAGCTCTCATTTTTCCTTTCTTTCCAGGGGACTGGATCGGTGGGGTTCATCTAAAATCCACTCTATGTACGCATTTCCACAACTGTAATTGGTGGGTTGCGTCCATTGTGTACTTTCGCAAGACACCTCACCCGCCTTGTCTGCTGATGGTGGTCAAAGGGCCCGGTGGTGCCGATTGTGTGGCTGCCATACAATCAGCTCTAATGTACCCTATAACTGTCAGTGTGTGAATCTGTGTGTGAATGGGGGGATGACTTATTGCAGTGTAAAGTCTTTGAAGTCCTTGGACTTGATAAAAATTTGTGTGATGTCAATGTTTCTAATGGCATTCTGGAATATGCTCTTGCAGTAGGCGGATACGTTTTTTCCCAGACTGTAGTGGCAATCTTGCCGGAGGAGAACCTGCTCTGCGTCGGGACGTTTTAGACCCTTACTGGCAACGTACACAAAAAAGCAGCCTGCTAGATAAAAATTAAGGAACCCATAGACAAAATATGTCATGTTTATTCTCTGGTAAATATGGCAGAGGGGTTATAAAGATTCCGGAAAACCACGCTGATTTCTGGAAAGGTTTCCTGCAGCAGTGTCTGTCCTAACAGTGTCAAAGGGACGTACCTACTCAGATGTACTTACTGGAAAGCTCTTCACTCTTTGTTAGGTTCCTGGAGCTCACACCTCGGTTTCTGTTTGCACGGCTAATGAAGGATGAGCGCGTCTCGCTGGGGCTCCAGCCAGGCAGTGGGCTCGGGGCTGCTTTGGAACGGCCGGGGACATTTTCCAGAAGGTCTTGGCAGCCCATGAGTCTGACATCTAATGTGCCTGAGGATAAAGGTAACATACCAGTCAGTGTGTTTAAAGTTGTTCCTAACCGAATTAGAACATATTTTGACATTCAGGGACTTCAGTGAGTTCCAATTGACTCTAAAGACTCATTAGATTTGTCTAGTCTTGTACATACATGACTAGTATCTCAGCCAGGTAGGAAGTAGTGATTATAATTTATTAAAGGAATTCATCAAACCAACCAACGGTTGACATAAATAAAATATAGATCCTAAACACATACCAGACCTACTGGGTCTAAGTGAATCTCGGCCAAAGCTTGATACAGAAGAAATATAAGCTAAATCCCATATTTGCGTGCATCAGCATTACACATTAGCTTCAAGGAGAATCCTACCGATTCCCACTGACTAACATTTGATGATGATGATTTTAATAACGTATATTAAATCCAACTTTGCTGCTCCAGTCAGTAAATACCTGTGGACATAAGTGTGCTTCCCAGCTCGTTGTGTACTTGAATAGAGCCGGAGGGAAAGCAGGATGACTAATGAAACTGATCTTAGCAGTGCAAGACAGCACACAGAAACAAAGTGAGATTGTCTTCTACTTCAAAGAAACAGGCAACAAATTTATATGTCTCTATGTTATTCTTTGCTGTGAAGCATACTAGTTATATAATATTATGTGATCTGAAGGATTATAACCATGTTATAGCTGCAGGATTTTGTGTAGGAGAAGGAGGTTTTGGCATCTCTGCTGAGAAAATATCCTTGTGTGCAGAACTAAGTACAAATGCTTCCCGCTTCTTTCTTTCACCCATCAAAAAGATCCATCCATATTATTTAGTGACACAAAGGCCCTGCAACAGCCTAGAACCTGGGTGGATTGTAACCTGACAATGTCCCTGAACAGGATGAAACATTGGCAGAAAACACCCAAATAAAAGATATAGATGCTAAATATTAACAGTCAGTAAATGGTCTTATAGATGTGCCTTTGGCTACACTTGGATTCAGTGGCTATCAGATGTTTTCACACCCCTTGAACAGAACTTCAATGTATTTTATTTACGTTTTATGTGACAGACTTACACAAAGTAGGAAGGCAAATTATTTTTAGATTTAAATTTAATATAGAAACATCTAAAAAGTGTGGCGTGCATTTAGATTTAGTCCCGCTGAGTTGATACTTTGTGGAACCCCCTTTAACAACAATTACTGATTCACTTCTTTTTCAACTTTGTACTGGAGACTGAATTTTTTTTGCCTGTTCTTTGCAAAAAGGGTTTAAGCCCAGTCAGATCAGGTGGCGAGTATCTGTGATCATCAACTGTAGTGAGGTCTGGAACTTTGACTGGGCCACTCTACCGCATGGCTTTTCCTCCAGGATCGCCCTGTATTTAGCTTCATAAGATCCAACGTCTATGACCAGCTGACCTGTACCTGCTAAATCATGGTGTGTTCAGGGTGATTTGTTTGTTTGTAAAAGATGTTCAAAACCACGATTATTTTTCTTCACAATAATGTACTGATCTGAGGTGGTCTATCAGATAAAATCCCAAAAGTGAAGTTTGTGAGACAAAATGTGGAAAAGTATACTTTTGCATTAAAATGATTAAGCCTAGAGGAAATTAGTTCATATGCAGAGACATTCTTTGGATGAAAATTATTTATAACTTGAGCTGATTTGTTGCGAGGTGTTCTGACTAAGCTGGTCGCAGTGAAGAAAGGCTATGGGCAAGTCTGCAGCTTGTTCAGACACAGAGAGGAAAGAGGTGTGTCTGAACAGGCAGTGAAAATGAAGACAAAAATACAGGCATGGCTTTACAAGACAAACAGGTTCGCTGATTTAACACCACACTGTGTTGATATAAACAGTGATGTTCCATTTTATAACCCATCTAGAAATGTATCAGTTACCTCAGGAGGTTGATGCCAGACTATCCTAAAAGATTTACATTAAACAACTGTTGTTTGTTTTTGGCTTTTTGGTGATTTGAACAAGGATCTGTAGCTGTGTCGTCCCTGTGTTACCTGTAAGTGCTGCAGGCTTGGTTACGGTGCTGTACTGGTTCTGCGTGGAGATGATGCTGGACCTGGGGCTAAGGGCTGGAGAGGACATCAGAGACAGCTCTTCTATGATGGCGCTGCTGCGGGGGTGATTTTTTGGCAACTCGCTGAGACGCTGTTCCAACGAATAACGCAGAAGGTCGAGCTTTTGACTGGACTCAGTAAAGCGAGCCTGAGCCTGAACAACAAAAATAATTGAAAAGATAAGATGTATGTATGCAGTGTAGAAAAAGTGATTTGGCCCAAAGTGATTTGAGTCTAAATCACAAACAATACATCAAAAGGGGAGAAATTGGGTATTTTATATGGACACAGGGAGCCTACCTCTGAGTGAGCTTTCTTTTCTGTGACTTTTCCAGAGCCCAGAAGTTTCATGACGTTCTTGGCTCCCTCTGCCACTGCAGACTCTATCCTGGCATGGTGACACAGCTCCTCCACCCGCAGGTCTAAAGGACTGATGATGGACTTGTCTGAAAGTCAAGGAACAAAAGTGTTGATGGTTTTAAACAATGAGTTGTTGGTAACCTTAGGTTAAAAGGTGTAAATTTGGTCTTGGAGGTCTATTTGTACCATTCTGTACCCCCACAGGTCATTCCAACTTCCATTTCATACTGTAAACAAAACCTTTCATAGCCATGCACTTTAATACAGATTTGTTTTTCTTTATAGTTAAGTGTGGTCTTGAATTGTAGTCATAGTCCAAAATTACTCCTAGTTTCCTTATAGTAGGGTGTGAGCAGATTATAGTTGTCAAAGTCATTATGAAACTGTTAATGACAATTAGCTTCTTTTCGTAACCAAAGGTTTGTGTGAAAACGACCAAAACCTCAGAGGCACAAATTTGCGAGGAAGCGAAATGACCAAAATTGACCCCTGTTAAGTGTCAGTTAATGAGAGTGACAGCTCACCCATCATGTCATTGCTCTCAAAGCTCAGTTCAGTGGCCTGACTGGCCTTAAGGATCTGCATCCTGATGAACTCAATCTTTGTCTTGCTGTCTTGAAGCATCTGCTGAGCAGCTGCGAGTAACTTGCGATCCTGTAGGTGAAAAGGAAAAAACAAAAATTAAAATCTGTTTGCTCTGTATACATTATCAACCGAGCAACAGGGTTTAATTCATATTTTGTGTCCTGAGGAAAATAACTGTGGACATCAGGACTTTACATGTGACTGTATAAACACATTACTCGTTGAGTTTTGACGTCATAAACCCCCTGTGGTGGCAGACCAAATCTAGTGCCACAACGCCAGTTTGTGCCCTTAATTGGAGCTGCGGTACAACAGACCACATGGAAAACCCTATTCACTGAAAACAAAACAAAATCCTACACACACACACACACATTAAGAACAAAGCAAACTCCACCCCAAATTCCTGTGATGTTTAATGCTGCTTGTTGATGGCTGCCCGTGCAGGAAAGTCCTCTGTCCAGCAGGCATTTCCTCTCTGACATCAGGACTATTTCCATCTGAAAGGTGCTTCTGTCTGACCGTGAAGGTCGTTAAAACGCTGTGACCCCAGCAGCCAGACACGAAGTCAGGTAAAAATGATGAGGCCCGGGTATGACTTGCAGAGTTGCAGAAAGCTAATAAATGTGAATAATGGTCCACTTTGGATATCATGTGGACAAAAGTAATAACTGAGTAATGATTTGGGTGAAGAGTTCACCTTGGCCAAAACTAAGATCCGCACTACCAATAAAGTAGCTCTATTATGGCTGCATTAGGAGTCAGTATCCCTCTGCAGAAAATACTGTTTCATTCCAAGAAGCTTCCAACCTCTGTTGCCTCTAACTTCATTGTTAAACACTTAATCATTAAACACCTCACTATCAGAAATAGCAAACAGAGTGCTCTTCCCTCAATAACAACCTTCACAACGAAAAATGTTGTCAGTATGATCTGTTAGTGCCAAGGTAGGCTGTGTTCACTAGTGGAATAAGAGACGGTAACAGCCAGTCGCTCAAGCATTCACTGAACAACATCCTGGTGCATCTCTAAAAGATATGATAACTAAAGTAGATGAAAGAAACAGTCCCAACTATGCTATAAAGCACATTAAATAACACATTAAAACTTTATAGAATCTTTGTGAAATGACAAACTCTATTCCCAATAAAGCAGCGATCTTTACAGACCTCAGTGCTGCTCTGAGTGTTTCAGATGTTATTACCTGAAGCATGACTTATGGTACACACATCTACCATCTAAATTATAGTTTGTCCTCCCTCTGTGCAGGGAGGCAGAACAGCCACATGAACTTGGGAAACAAACAACTGCGTGTGTGTGCAACACACAGTATGTGTCAGCATCTTCTCATGTTTCTCCCCCTCCTCTGCAGAGAAGCAGTAGAGGCCAACCTGCCATGTTATAGGCTGGGGTTTCAGGCCAAACTCTGAGCCGTTCCTAAAGTGGTTAAAACACATTTGAGAGAGAAACCTATCATTTAAAATTCAAGATGCGATATGCCATTTATTAGTTATATTTACCAGCTTCTGTCTGATCAATTTAAGTTTCTGTCATTTATGGGCCCATCTTCCTAAAAGCCTCATCTATCCTGACTGGTTCGCTGGCTAATCTAACAAGAGATTTTCTTTACTGATGTGGGTCATACACATGGTAGACAGTCACTGAGCTAACAAGCTACACAAGTAAAAAACTATTTAGATTCATTAGACTCTTCTCCATTGCATATAGAAACAGTTTTGTCTGGGGCTGGGACAGAAATTGTTTAAGGGCGGGGTTATGTGCTGAGCAACGGCGATTGATGGACCCTTTCTAGCAATGTTCTGTCTTTGTTCATCTGCCATATTTAAAGACCTGCATGTTGTTGTTTCCTACTTTATAACAGATTCATATTTAAGAGTACTTTTACAATTACAATGTGGTAGAACACCACAAGCAAACAAAAAGCCAGTTGGGCATTCTCTACCTTGTTTTGTGAACAAATGGCAGGATATGGGCTTCTCAGTCGGGCTTTGCTTGTTTAGCCTTTGGTTTCTTATTACTGCCACTTGCTGGACTGGAGGTGTAGTGCAGTTTTCCCTACAACTTCACCAGACGTCATTTGGCTGATTTAAATAAATGTTCACAGCAATGCAAACAGAAAGTACACAATTTACCCTGGTAAAAAAAAAAAAACACAGGTATTTAAATCCAGGGACTTTCAGTGGTAAAGGGGCTATTGTGTTGTTTTGGAGAGAAAACTGCTTCTGGTGCAGTTGCTTGTATTTTCTAAGCACTTGTAAGAAATTCCCAGACATGGCATATGTAACATTGCCTCAAAGTATGCTAAAGTGCCTGTGACATCAAATTTTGATAAATAAAAAATATCAAATATGATAAATACAATTACATTTATCACTGGCTTTTATTGAGCGATCTGCGTATGGTTCTTGGAGCACCTCCGGCTTTCGCAGCGGACCAGATCGGAGCAGATACAGTTCGAAGCAGTTTGCTGAAAAGTCCTCCAATCACAGCTGGCTGTGCTTGGTGGGACCAGTCCATCTGTCCCTTGTCAGTTTTCCAGCTCTGGTCCTCTTCCCTTCAGGAAAGTGATACAGACTGACGGCTGCTGTAGTAGTATTGCTGCCACCACCAGAAATGCATCGTCTCACCATATTAATGCTGTTTTTAACGCAACATGGCTTCTACCTGAACTGTTTATCATTGATGCTCACACAGTGAATGACAGGAGACATCCCCTTTGACATAATTTACAGACAACTTTGGACTTGCAAAACTTAACGTCGAGATATGTTGATTTGGTGTCACAATTGTCTTTTATCACATCTTTAATCCCAATATCGTGTCAGTTACTGCTTCAACATGTTTTCTTCCAATTTCTGAATTTGTGGGAAAAGCGTGTCACAGGCAGTTTAAAGGATTAGTTTCAGGTGACGATCAGTGAAGTTATTAGTTTGAAGTGAAGAAATCTTCATAAGTCCTTCTACTACAGGAAAGGATTTTATTACTGATAACTGTTACATAATGAAAATAATCCAATAAAAGAAGAACGGTTTCTCCACATCTTATTTATTCTACTTCCTCCCTGCCATCACAATACAACAACAACCCCGATTTCTGACATTCAAAATAAAAGACTGAACACATAAACACACTATCTAATACCAATCTCATAGCACATATGTAGATATTTCACAGCTGATCTTGTTTATGACACGGATGAGTGACATGGATGTAAAATGCTAATTGTTCTGCAATTATATTATATTCAGATCAGAATGAATCAAAACTTCTGGTCACCTGCAAATGTTTTATTCATGCCATGAAAGTGCAAACTGTTTATTATCATTGACACATAAACATAGTTAGTGGTTTGTAAACTAAAACAAAGCTCTTCTGTGGTAATAACGCACGTTAAACATTTAACATGGTTGTCCCTACTGAGTTTAAACACCAAAGACTGGAATGACCTCCAGGTCAACTAGGATGGACCAGAACATCCCTTATTTGACAAGTAAACCTTCTAAATTAGAGTCCAAAGTGCGGCCTGGGAGCAATCCAACGATCTCAGAATGATGTTGTGCTGCCCACGACCACAATTCAAAAATGGGCCAAATTTTGTCACCCACCACAGGAGAGGTGGTCAATATAGACACTCTTCTTATAAAAAGTTTTTTTTTTATTTTAACTAAAAGATGCAGACAAACTAAAACGGTCCTAAAAGGGAAAATGGCAGATAAAACACAAAGTATTCATCTTTTATTAACCATGTATTGCTTTCCCATGAAATCCAGTCACTTATTAAAAGAAAACATCTTATGTTAAATAAAGGGAGCACTTTCGAAAAATGGGTGGCCACTTATTATATTCTGTCGTTTTTTTACGTTGACATCCTGACACGAATCTACAAAAACCTGAAAGTCGAGTGAGTCCTCCTCCTCTCTGCTGTGCTTACCTTGGAGGAGCCGTTGGAGTACATCTGAATCATGTTCTCGGCACCCTGCTTCACCTTCAGCTCAATGTCATTCTGCCGTTTTAATGCTGCCAGGCGGCTGTTGCTTGTGCACGTTCTTGCTTCACTGCTTGGAGTATCTGGGGTTAAAGGGCACTCTAGGAAGAGACAAAAAAGGTGAAAACATAAGGTCATGTGCACAGACAGTTACTGGAGTCGGATGTTTGACTGACGTATCACAATCTACTGAACGGTTTTCGTTTGTAATTCAATGCAGTTTGTTGGCATAAGACTAAAGCACAGAAAACAGCTGCAGGCACCTACACACTCAGCAATAAACAGAATTGGTTCAGAACATGCAGACAGATCCCCAACATCTATGCAAATGTGAAGTCACAATAATGATTAATCAATGGGTTTTCTGATTTCTTTTTAACCATCAGCAGTTGAATTCAAAATACTACAGAACTCCACTTCCACAAAGACAACCAAAGTGAACAGCTCTGACGGATGGTGGAAGTTGAATGGGGAGTAATTTTTCCACAGTAACTATTTCACCCTCAGACATACTTCTAAGGTGAGCAAAAAAAATAACCCAACCTTCCTTAGGCTTGACTTGCCAATTCAGCCATGAAGGAACCTCTGCAGGATAGATTCACAAACCATGAACCTTATGTGTCCAAAAACACTTAGCTAAATATTTCTCAAAGGCCTCTATCATTTTTGACCTTTTATTTTTCTTCAAGACAGAGATGAGACAGTGACCTCGTGTAAATAATAAATATGCAGTGTTTCCCCGGTCTTTATATGAAGGGGAGGGGCGCCCCTATACATCCTTTTTACGTCCTTTTCTAAAACACACCAAATGATCTTATTTCTGTTATTTTTATATCACTATGTCCTTTCTGCCTCTACATGAACGTGCTTCAATTTATTGCTCTCTGCATCAGTCGCGGCAGACCTCCACCCTGATGCACAGGGGAACACACACTCCCGCCAGTAAACACAGACTGCACCGGAAAAGATGTTGCAGCCACCTGCAAAACAGGCTAAAATATCTGGGTTTTTAAACGTTCCCAGAGTTTTAAGAACAGCGGCAAGCAATCACCTGCGAGTAGCAACAATAACTACTATTCTGCATCAAACTGTAGAAAATATTGCTTCGGGCCCCGCCCCTTTACAAGCGGCAAGCATCAACACATCACTGGGTGACAACAGGTTTTGACCCAGCTTTTTTGTCAGAAGAGAAATACTCTACCTGGCTGTACAAGAATGATCTTGGTAAATAAGTAGGTATGTAAATGCATATATTCATTCATTCAACTGAATGACAAAGTGTCCAGACTTTTGACTGGCAGTGTATAACAGAAAGATGGAAAGAAACATAGATGAAGACATATAAAGAACACAAAGCTGCACACTTTGTAGATAACTGATAAATGTTTTAATATCTGTTAAAGTGTTCTTCTAAAAACTTTTAAATTATGCTGTGTTTATATTGATTTTTATGTTTAATTTATTTAACTCTTTAAAAATATGTTTTTTTGCAGCACAGGAAATGGGCGTGGAGAGAGAGCGGAAGACATGCTGCAAATGTTGCAGGGGCTCAAACCCGGGACCGCCATGTCGAAAACCGAAGCCTCAGTACGTGGGCCGCGTATTTAAACCCCTACATCAACGGCGCCACACCGCTTTGTGTAATTTATGAAAGCAATCAATAATTATATTGGTGTTATTTAAAGAAACATACAAATCTCATCTCCTGTGTTTGTGTTGATGAGCGCTCGGTCCACCACCACCTTCCCAAGACAAAATTCAAATTCCAATCACTATATATAGCCAAAAAATACATACAGTAATTTGAATAAATCAAGCGATCTTAAACCTTCCCTTATGGTGCGTCACATCTCCTAAATGTGCCCATCAACATTAAAAACTGGGGTGGCAAAGAACATCACCAAGATGCTGACAGACACAAGCAAATCTATGATTCATGCCTTGGATGCACTTTGTAAGGCTTTCTTTTGAACACCTGTGGAAGCAGAGAGGGAAGCACGGGCTTATTTGGACTTAAATATTAAATGAGTCATGTAATGACCTGTAATAGGCTGCGGAACATCAGACCTGAGTCTTCTGTTTAATAGGAGCTGAGGATGTCGAGACATAATAAACAGGAAAGCCAGCAGAAAAGCTTGTGGAGCAAGTTTTATTATTTTGTCTTAATACTATAATATCATACCCTAAGAATGTAATACCAGCCCATGCCTATTTTTACCATTACATTAATTAATGATCAATCACAGCAGGTCTAATATAAAATATATATTTTTTTAGGAGAAATTAGACTCTGGTTCCTGTAAAGCTTCTACCTGATGACACCAACTGTAGCAGAGATCAGAAACTGGCCCCATATCTGTGATCAGTGCATCTCTAAAAGAAGAGTGTTTGCAGAGAGATTAATGTTAAGTCACCGGTGATGGCACTACATGACACGAAGAGAAGAACTGAGTATGTCATCCAGTTTACGTTAGGGGCTTTCCTCTCTCTGGTGGGGTTCAGGTCGTATCGAGCCAGGAATTCAGGGGCCCCCACCCTCAGAAAACACCCATGGGACAACATAGTGAGCTACTGAATAGCTGCAGGGCTGATGTCACTGCTGGACCACTGACAAAGGGGAACCCTCCCACACATTAACACTGCCTGTGTCTGATGAGAAGGCAAACATGACTAATACGATTCTCTAAGCAATGACATCATCACTCGGCAACGCAGACCTGAAACTGTCCTGAGTTTATCTCACTGGAGATGAAACATAATTGAGGGCAAAACTCTTGAGAGTGAATAACCTCTGAATATTGGAATTTTCCTTTAGGAAGGAGACCAGCTGTGACAGGGGAGCCTGGTTGGTGACTCTGCATCCAGGATACTGCTTTCCAGTCAATCTATTTCTGGCCTCAGCTGAGAGGTGAAGAAAAGCCAGAGGCACTTGAACAATAAACACTCTCTAGCCGACAGCAGAGACAGAGCAACTCCTTTTTACTAATTCAGGAAACAAGCGATGTCTCCACGTCTTCCAGAGGGTAACATAATTCCAGAAGCTGTTTCATATCTGAGAAGTTCAGCAACATTCAGACAACGTCCATCCTTCTGTGACGGCCAGAAGCATTCCACTGGTGCAGCGTCACTCATACAGAAAGCCCTTGTTCATCAGATAGGAGGTCGCAGAGTCAAGCTAAATTTGTTTCCACTTAAGATAACCATTTAGAAGACAACATGCTTCCCCTACTCCTGCACTCAAACACACACATCTCCCCTAATCTACTTCTTAGTGTCAACTAGACCAGGGGAATGTGATGGCAACAGGCAGACAAACATCATCCGTTTGCTTGAACCCATCAGAACATCAGCCACCAGCAACTACTCCATAAGACAACAGCTGTAACAAAGGGGATACTGAGTGCTCCCAGCTGTTGTGGTTAAACTCTCTCTAAATTCCATTGTTGCTGACAAACGCACAGGAGCAGACTTTCAACAGGCTGGGAGAGGAACAATCGGCAGCTCATTGCAACCATCGATGGAATGTGGGAATGCAACAATGTCAGCCTCTGGAGAATGAGTCACCTCCAAACACTGGATGTGCACTCTTTCCATTAGCATGTGTATGTCTATATAGGAGGTCTGACACTACTCTCCCAAAGCTGTTTATACTGCCATTATTTCTATTTACAGTTAAAACAACTATGCAGCAAAAACACCACTGAAAGGGTTACTATGACAGTGGGGATTTGAATGATTTGACTAAGCCACGTAACTCCCTCCACCAGTAGGTAAGTTTAGCTTAAGATTTGGAGTAGAGATGCAAAAGAAATTGCTTGGTGACTGGAATCAAATGATGGCAAGCACCTGACTGGAAACTTCAAATTCTAATCTTTTTCTGGTCAGTCAATGCACCATACCTAAACTAAAATGGGTTGGTATAATAACACTCTTCAGTGTGGACACTGAGAGAAGAAGACTCTGTTAGCTATTAGCAGTGTCAGAGAGAAGTTTAAAAATAAAGTCAGAGGAAGCACAGAGATGTAAGAAGATAATTCTTCTATGACATGTTGAGGCACGTCTGCGGCAGGAGAGCGCAAGACTCTAGTTGATAAGACGGCAAAGTTTCAACCTGTGTGTCATGGAACATGCTGCATTTGGAAATGTTGGCAGGATTTTCAGAAAGAGTTAGAGTTGATGTCAGGATCTACATTATCTATGGAATACACACAGAAAGTTGTTTTAGTAATGTTAGCTACACCTATAAGATGCTAATGTAAGATAATGATGGTTTTAAACATGTCATCAGTTTGTCTTTCTTTTAAAATAGTAAAACCACGTTTTACAGGTACTGCTGTCTCATGCACACGGTGTGATGTCGCCTCTGCTTCCAATTTAAACATTTAACATCCACTCACATCAGAAAGAAATGTTGTGACTGCTGCTCTTTTATCTTTCTAGTTTCTAGTTCTAAAAGAGAAATCAGCCAGTCAAAGCTTTACAAAAAAACAGGGATGAGAACTGGCTACAAATCTCTTATTGGTGCAACTTGGATAATGAAGAATCAGCTCATGAAATTGATGCAGTCAGCCAGTTCCAATTACCTGATAGCTCTTCTGGGTCTTTGACCACAATATGAGCGTTTAGTTCTTGTAGCTCCTGATGAAGCTCCTCCACCTTCTTGTTAGATTTTTTCAGCATATTGTCCACATAAGCCAGGCTCTTCTTGTCTGTGGTGACCTGAGGACAGGAAAGAAGACATGAGAAAATTGGGCAATAAAGTAACATTTCTTTTAAGAAACTGAAGGGGCACTATTACATGTTTTTGGAATCATTTCTAAAAGTTGTAATTTCTAAATTTGACAGAATAAGTAGAAAAAGCACTGAAATTAAACTAACAACGGTAAAGTTCGGTACATTGCGATTAAATACAATTCTTTTTTGTGGATAATATTGTTGAGTTTACCTTGCGCAGGTTCTCTGCACCTTCTTTGATCTTTAATTCTTTGCGTATCTCACGGCGGATCTGCTCCTTGATCTCATCCAGCTTCTGCTGGACCATGGTGTCAGACAGGTCCAGGTTGTGTCCAAGACCGAGTCGCTCTGCCACCAACTGGGCCCTGGCATCCCCCTGGGGGAGAAAAGGTGAGAAATAGGATGGTATTAAGAAACATGAAACAGGCACATACAAAGGAGATGCTAGTGTCTTTATATGCAAACATGTGTCCAACAAAAAGACATTCACATTGATAAAAAACGACACGATGACCAACAAGTTCCCAAGCAAATCCTGGGTCAGGAGTCACATTGTGTGGAAGCTGGGGCACAGAATTGTAAAAATGTCAGACGTTATTTTTAGGGACACTTCAGCATTGCTCATATCTATAAGGGTGACTAAGTTAAACATTTCTGGTCATTTATCAACAAAAATAAATATGACATGCTGAATTCCCTGGCATGAGATTCCAAAGTTACAGCCTAAACGTCAACATTTATGAGTCAAGTTTACAACTTCCGACTGACTGAAAATTGCAAACAAGGAAACATAACCCCCCTGGAAACTGAGTCTCCCTTTTCCAAAAAGTCTTGTTTTTCTGCAGATTTCTTCACAGACTGTTTTACAAGCCTATATTTGATATAACTGGTGGAGTATGGTGTTTGTCAAAAGGTACGTCATTAATGGTGTGTATATACTGTATATAGCAGGGGTCTCCAACTAAAATAGCAGGAGGTCCACAACCTCCATCATCCAAACACTTTGGGGTTCGAACATTTAATCAAATGACAAATACATTTTCTTTCATTTTTATTTAACATTTTTTTTATCTACTGATCCGTTATTCATATGCCCATGAGATCATCTGGTAAACAGAAAAGTGCAATCCAATTTAAGCACCACTATTAAACGCACTTTAAATGGTACAGTCCAGCTGGGTCTGTACATCTTGATATAACAGCTTTGCTCTCCTTGTTGTGCTTGTGGCAGGCAGGGCAATTTGCTTAACTTTTTTCTAAAGTTATTGTCCTTCTTTTCCAGCTAAAGATTTCCACTCTTTATAATTCCAACTGATTCAGAACATATAAGATCGACTGGCCTCACACCCAACGGAAGTTAAAAGGAAAGGCTATGCTTCTGTTCATTCATCTTTAAATATGTGATTTTCATAGTCCACTTACATATTTTTGACAAAGCAATCTTCTTTTACTCACTCACCTGTGCACCATTAAGTCATCGGACTGTCAGCAAGCGTTAGCTCCCAAGCTAGTAACTTAACAGCTATTAATAGTAAAGTTAATAACGCCACAGCACACTACAATGACGGCTGGAAGCAGAGCTTCAGCCGCCATAGCTGCAGTCGTCAGTGGGTCACTGGAAACACAACCGGTACCGTATTGCGTAGAGCGAAATCGAGTGGAGTGGAGTGGAGCCACGCCGTCTAAAACAAGCCAATGGAAAAGGGGCATTGGCAACCCATGTTGCTTCTTCTTTGTCGTTTTCCAGTGGCTGACATACAATGATGCGATGCATTGCCACCACCAGCTGGCTAGTAGTGTGGCTGCCAGTCATGCCTGTTCAAAATCAGACACAGCAGCTGGCTGGAGTAAAATATTTATATTTACATACCCCTGATATATGAGGTTTTCAAAGCAATGAGTTCTACAACAGAAATGATTGATTTTAAGACCAGTAAAACTTTGTGAATTATTATTATTTTATTATTATTCATCTTTTGCTTTAATATAGAAAGTGCAGGATTCATTTGTTTATATTTGTCATAGAATATGATTAAACTGGCTGTTTTACAGTTATTTTAAAAGTTATTATATTTCTGTCAGAAAAGAGACCACCAAACTCTGGCACACACTGAAAACAACACTACAACAGACATCACATCATTCAGCTACATTCTTGACTTTTTGTTGTGGGGGATGTAAGGAGCTCTTCATCTGATTCTGAAGCAGAAATGGAAAAATCTGGTTCAAGTTATTTATTTTTACAGAGATGTTTCAGAGCTGCTCCCAGGAAGTGGAAACCTGCCTCCAACAGGAATCAGATGCTTTTCAGCTCTAACAGACATAAGAAGTGCAGATAATATGTATAAATGTTCATTTTAAAAAAACAGTACTTATTAAGTAATTTTTATCTTGGTTTATATAAAATTGGGTAAAAAAGTGATATTAAATTTCATTTAGGGGATTTATGATACATTTATCTACTATATTAATAGTATTGTCCATTACTTTTGTAAAGCTAATATTTGGGTAAACCAATTTCAAGCATCAAAACAATAGTCCAATGAGCTGATATAAAAATTGTTGCAATATTTGATAAAACACAGATACATTTTTTCAGGCTTTAGTTAACAATATTTGTTTCACTTATTTGAAAAATATTAACTTGTGCTTACATAATGTTTGGAGCCTGATGCAAATGTTGATATAGTGATAAATATAAGGGCCTTAATGTAAAAATAACTACCCTCAGCACCCACAGGCCTAAATAAAGTCATCTTACATTTCCAATCCAAAATAGAATTTAAAATTTTCCTCCTCACATATGTATGATCTAGCTCCATCATACATCAGAGATCTGATTGTTCCATATGTTCCTAACAGAGCACTTTGTTCTCAGACTGCAGGTTTACTGGTGGTTCCTAGAGTCTCTAGAAGTAGAATGGGAGGCAGATCCTTTACTTATCAGGGTCCTCTCCTGTGGAACCAGCTCCCAGTTTTAGTCCGTGAGGCAGACACCCTGTCTACTTTTAAGGCTAGGCTTAAAACTTTCCTTTTTGATAAAGCTTATAGTTAGAGTGGCTTAGGTTATCCTGAGCTATCTCTGTAGTTATGCTACTATAGGCTTAGGCTGCTGGAGGACATAATGACCACTTTCACCCTCTCTCCTACATTCTCATGCTACTCTCCAATGTTGCATTATTTGCTGTTATTTCAGCTTTTAACTTTATGTTCTCTGTTTTTTCTCTTTCTAAAGGCTACATCTGGCCTGGCTCTGTGTTTATCTGTGACACCTTACTGGACGGGGGCATCGGCTGAGCTGCTGCTGCCAACAACGTAATGCTCACCTTATACAGAGGATACACTTGGCCCAATCTTTCAGTGTTTAACCCAGTCTCTCCTAGACATAGCTACTGACTGAGCTTTTACTGTGACTAAATGTGCTCTCTATCATCCGCTAGACTTGAAAACTGGCTCAGGGTTCATCTGATTAGCTGTCTTTCTCTCCTAGATGAAGCCACTAAAGGAGCTACAACCATTAATATTTCATGTTTCTTTCCTAAAGAAAGTACTCCTGGATCAGTGCTTCTGTATTCTTTTTGTGTCTCTGCTCTGTTCTCTCAAACCCCCAGTCAGTCGTGGCAGACGGCCGCTCACACTGAGCCTGGTTCTGCTGGAGGTTTCTTCCTGTTAACAGGGAGTTTTCCTCTCCACTGTGGCTACATGCTCATCCAGGAGGAGTGAATGCTGCAAATCACTGACTCGATGCAATCTGCTGGGTTTCCTTAGATAGAAAAACTTTTTAACCAATTCAAATAATAAACAGATTTTGACTGCACTGTTTGATAGTTTGGATTAATCAGAATGTATGTACCCGACTTGAAATCTGTATGATTCGATTGAACTGACTTGGTAAAATGCCTTGAGACAACATGTGTTGTTCATGGGCGCTATATAAATAAAACTGAATTGAACTATTTTTAGAAACAACAGGAAGGAAGGAAGTTGTGTTTATGTGAATTATGAGGAAAAATATCACACAATTTCCACAACAATTAATTTCTACAGTAAAATTAACATACATTTCAGAATTGTAACTGCTTAACTCTACACTGCTGTTAGTGTGCAAACAGCAAATCACGATTTTATGCAGTCACTAGTTATTAGTCATGGCAACTTCACAAGTTAATACACGTCTTCTCATTTTCGTTAAAGTGATTATAGAGAAACTGCCCATTTGCATGGTAGTGACTCATTCTAAACTGATAATTTCAACAAATAACATTTGGACAACTCAGCTCCCCTAATGTTGTATTGTCAAGGTCTGTCAGTTGTAGAATAATCTGAAATAATATGACTATCAGTGTCTTTAGGCTGAATGGCTGCAGAAAAACTGTATGGCAGGTCTTCATGAGGCTTAGCCATTCTGCTCTGTTAGACCAGTCTGAGAGCTCTGGCCTTGCTCCAACATAGTGGAGTTTTGAACTTAATGCACCCTGTTTTTACTGCTGCTGTCAGTCACAAATGACCTGCATCTTTAAAACCATCACCCTAACTTAAGGATTAGTAGTCACTTCCTGAATCCCATAGCTTTAGAGGTCACCATGAATTACAATAAACAATCCAGTTTCTTAAACACTTGTTGCCGTAGTCAATATGAACCTGTTCCTTCAATACCATGGCTTTACTTGAAACGATTAATAAAAATAAAGACATTACATTGTGGCACTATCACCACCACACGGTCTAATTAGTTGCATTAAACAAATATACAAAAATATTTGAAATGTGCATCATACAAACAATTTTACAATTATTCAACCTGCTTTGGGTAATTACAATTGGCCAAGGCAAATATCTCTGGAAAAGAAATTATTCTGTATTACTAACTGTTCTTCCTTACCACAACCACAACCCCATCAGCTTCAGCCAAATCCATTTCCAGATCAGTTGAACAAACAAGTCCACGCATCTTCTGCTGACCAGCTAATCTTTCATCACTTTCAGTTTTGTTATGCAGATGTCAATGCCACAGTGTATGGGCTCCACCACAGCCGGCCAAAGCAATGACCAAAGTTTCTGTCATTCACTCTGCTGAAGTCTTTCTTGCATTCTCTCACAGACATAAACAGGGAAGATAAACCGTCTGAGCAGAGACAGCCAAATCCCTCTTAGCTGCTCGCTCTGTGATGTCAGAGCAGCCCAGAATGGAACCTAATCTCACTTCAGGGCGAGAACTGTGTTTAAAATTAACACCAGTTAAAGAAAATCACTGGCAGTCTTTTGCAACCCTCCCCCCTGAGGACATGTGTGATGGAGGAGACACCCTGAAATCTCAGTGCAACACTTTAGAGGTATTACCACGAAGCAAAGTATAGAGCTTGGGTGTGTTGTCAGTGCAAATTACATCATTATGAGTAACGGCCTTCAGCCATTACTGTAAAACACAAGCAAGGCCAAGGATGCACTGGACTCCATTCATGCTAACATCTCCTGCGCTAACCTCAATGCAGGACCATTTCCAGGGGCCTAATACTACGGAGCACGTTCCCACCTATCCTGGTTTGCTTAAAGAGCTTTGACTAAACTAAACTTGACATTAAAGACGCCGCTCAAGTTGTACGATGAAGCTGGTTATCAGATCTGTAAGTCAACCCAAGGTTATTCTCTCTGGATATCTGCGGTCTCATGTAAAACAGGGGGAGCCGCGATGAGAGGATCGAAGACATCGATAAGAAATATGCAACTACAAAAAAAAAATAAAACAAAGGAAACACACAATAATCCTATTATTACCATTGCAGCCACATCATTAAAGTATGAAGCCATCTAAGATTTTATCATAAGTAATTTTATCAACTCTTTCCAACAATCCTGATTGCTTTAAGGTAAAACAATTGAGTCCAGCAGGTGGAGATATTATAGATGTCCAGTTTAAAAAGTGTTCCCAGTATCAGCATAATCATGCAGATATAATGTAGAAGTCTGGAGAGCAGCAGGACGCGCTCATAAATAACATAGATCTTTACAGAACAAAGCATTCTAGTCTATCAGTTTCTAATCTTCTAAGAACAACTAACATTGCAGTAACAATCTCGGTGTTATATACATAAATCCACTGAGGTATATTTTTTTAAATAATAATGAAATTCTTCCTTTAACGATCAGGGAACTGGCATTATCGAGTATCTTCCTCAGTTCACAACAACAGTAAAATCTAAAATAAAACAAGTAGCAGGAAACATACTGGTACCTAGGGATGCAACTAATGATTGTTTTGCTACTCGACTGATCTATAGACTATTTTTTCAATTAACCGACTAATAATCATATTGCAAAAGGTGCTTCATAGGAGATTAACAGAATTTGAACCAGGTGAAGATAAAACTATGCCACTTGAGGAGTTCTGGATAGAGCATTTTTACCAACAAAGGTTTTTTCAACTTAAATGCAAAATGTATATATTTTTGCAGTTTTGGCTTAATTACTGCTGTGTGGGTTGTTTTAGCAAATGGCATGTTTTACAGACTGTATGCTCCAGTTAACGATTATTTGATTACTAAATTAATCACAATTAGTTACATTAATTGTTTCAGCCTTACTAGGATCCGTGCATAATCTAATGTATAGATAACGTACTATGTAGTCAGTGGACGTTAAGCTGCTGCTAAGCTGGTCGAGTCCAAACAAAGAGAGCCAGGTGAACTCACTAACAATTTAACAGTGCTGCAGTCTCGGTCATCTTCTTTAGAGTTTGCAGCAAGATGCAGATCTTCGTCTGTTACACAAGAGTTGGGTTGAGGGAGGATATGAGCAAAATCAGCCCAATCTGCCAACTATATGGAAAAGCTGTTATTGTGAAAGATGCTGCCACAACGAACCAGTTTCACCATCTCACAGCTATCCATTGGACCAACCAGCTATCGTCTTACTGTTTGTAGGCGAAAGCACAGGTAAGATTATTGCACAAAGCCTGAACAAAGCACTGGCATAACAATGTATGGTTTCCATGACAACAGACAGGTAATGTTGTCACTGCACTACGATAAACAACTGTTGGTTGCTATCAGCAAGTCTGCAGCTGCAGGCTTTTGTTCCAATTGCTGGACTGTTGATTAAGCTGCTGGCAGCGCGTCCGCTCAAAACCTACTTTTTATTTGCAGTTATGGGATACTGCTTTAGGAATTCCCATTACAAACGCCAAGTAAATCTCCCCAAAAATCCTATTTGTTATACATTATCCACAGCAGGGGCTTTTCGTGGAAATTTGGGTCCAAAAAAAACAGTGTTCAGCATTGCGTTTTGTTTCTGGTCCATGAATGCCCCGTAAGTCTAATTGACACTAGGAAAAACACTTCTGTCGTACAGAAGCTTTTATTACATTAAAAACATTTATAATTAGCTTTATAGTATTTCAAAACTGACGCATCATCATTACATCTAAAACATGCACTAATAACTGCTTCTAAACCAATGCACTTGCTTCGTACATGCACGTCTCTGGAAATCAGGATAAAATTAATCTTCACATCCCTACTCAACCAATGAATGCTGAGAGAAAATGTGAAAAACAAATGAAAAGGGGCAGCGGTGCCTGAACAGAAACTTTTCTTTCCTTTTTCCCTCCGGATTTACACCATTAGATTTGATTTTCACTGTGAAATTTTTTTTAATGAATATGTTTGCAGAAGGGGTGCCTATGAACCCTACAAAATAGGGTTGCTATTAGGAGCAGATTAGAAACCTAAAGGAAAAATTCTTCCTCTGAACTCCAAAGATTTTCCCTCCCATTTATCCAGAGCTAATTAGGAGTGCAGCGAGCATCAGGTTTATATGTTTATATCCATAAAAGTTCACAGTCCAGCCATAGCTCATTTAATATAACCGTGTAGAGCTTGGTCGACACAAAATGACCAGACATATTTATGATGTTACTACCAGTGCTGGAGTAAATCCTTTTCATCTCTGTAGAACATTTAGTGCAAGAACCATGTGAAATAACCGGACCTGTATCTGGGAGATTAAGACTGAAAGTTATTCTCATCGTCTTAATAACAGCTGATACCTGAATTTAATGAAATACACTATAGGAGAGGCCAGATATAATCTGTATAATTGTGGTTTTAATGATGTGGATGCAACATTTAGAAGCACATTCATTTATGCTTGGCCTGTTTACCTTCAGGTCAGCGCTACAGAGCGCTGTCTGCTAAAACCAGCCGCCACAGAGACAGTTTCCTCCCCCAGGCTGTTTCTCTGATGAACTTGACAGAACACCACCATGCATACTTGGACTGATCTCACGTTACATTCTATTGTAAAGTCAACTGTGTATATATGTACATTTAAAAAGATATTCTTTATTTCTACTGTTATAAATACAAAAAATAAATAAAAAATCCTCACCGAGAGTCAAATTCCTTGTTTGTCTGTACAAACTTTGCAATAAAGCTGATTCTGATTCTGTTTTCTTATTGCTAATTCTCCTCCTGCTCCTTCATTGTGACTGGTCCTCTGAACGCACACACGTCCAGAGCCAGAAACTTCGGGCACATTGCCGTGTTTTATGATTTAATAATGATCATTTCTATGAAGAATCTGCACTGCTGGGGTTTAGTTAGGGTAAGATCCTGGGTATGTTGAACATACTTTACTAAAAAGCCTCTGCTCATGTGGTTTTTTCAAACGGCTGATTAACAATCACACTAAACAAACCTTGGTAGTAAAGTGTGCCTAATGCCTTTAAACACCATCTTTCAAAAGTGTTGTGGACTGAAAGGAGAAATCCCATAAATACATATCAGAAACGGGGAGGTCACTGGTATCACTGTATGCTGAAGTTTTTAAAGTCACTTTGAAGTCATTTAAAAACAGCTCAAATCTTCCATCACACAGACCCTATAGTTGTATGTCCTTTTAATGAGGAAAGGCTGTTTGGAGTATAGAGTGACACAGAACCCCCATCCCTCACCTGTTGCTGCACATTACCATTCAGTTAGCTTTAACAAGGCACCTACATCTTTCCTTCACTTACAAGAAAGACAAATCAAGCTGTCAGGTTCGAAAAACAAGAACAGTCGTGGAAAATAACGGAGCTCTCCCATTTCTCTGTTTATGGTAACATGGTGTTAAATCCAGAGCTGGCAAGCTGTGAGTGACATGTCTATTAAGCAGCTTGTTCTACTTGTTGTTCTATATCAATAAAAGAACGGCTAAGGTTAATATTATGCACAATAGGCACCTGAAAACTTCCGCATCATTTATTGGATTTTTATTCCATATTATTGCCTGTAATATAACATTTATGTATTGGAATCAAATTAACAATAAATAAATGTTACAGACAATATTATAACTGCAATCATAAGACATGAAAGGGTTACCACCTTTAGCGGTAACGAGGATTGAGCATCGAGTCTCGAGAATCAACTAGAACCGGGCCTAACACCGCCTTTCTCCCGGAATGGTTCAAATTTTTGATTCCTGGTTTCAATACCCAGTATTCCGACCGGAAGAACCAACTGAAACCCTGCGAAGTAGAATCCCCAGGAAGTGAGTGTGAAACCATGGACAGTGTGCGGCGGCGATCTGTGTGGCTTAACTTTAATAAATGAAATGACCAGTCGACTCAGTGAAAAACGTACAATAAGATTATATCATGCAAGGAAGGGTGCACCATCAACATAATTAAACACCTCCAGATTCATGGTGTAGAAATAACTTTGTGCCCCGTCTTTGACGCAGCCTCGGCCTTCCTCCGGTTCTGATACTCAGCATAGCATCACGCTGCAGTCTGAACCAAGTAAGTAAAACAAAAAAATACATGTTGAGGCAGCTAACAGCTTGTACCCCTAAAATAGGGGGTCAACTCAAATGCAAGTACCCAGCTAACGTTAGCCAGGCACTTGACCAGACTCTGCAGATTCATATTATTTATATTGAAGTTCACTGGTTTGATATTAATATACTGGCTGAAAATAGCCTTGTGAGAAACTCATAGTAATGTTTATAAAAGGTTCATAGAATTTAAATTTATAGTGTTGCAGACTATTTCATTCAAGAAGAACTCTGGTTAGTAAAAGAATGGAGAATCGCTGAATCAAAATGAGCCCTCCACAATCGTTCAAATAAATGATGTCCAACCCTATTAATGACCAAAAGAAAAATCTCAAAGTTAAGTAACATCTTTAAAACCGCATCACTAATAACTCTGACTTTAATATTTAATATGGTGACTCTTGAAAATGCATTCACCACGATTATAATTCTAGGTCTTTTAGACTAAAAAAATTTAGACCAATAGAAATCCAAACCCCCCCAGTGGGCCCAACGCCTGCAGGGGGAACCGTGAGGGACCGGTGCAAAGAGGATTGGGCGGCGGACGAAGGTGGAGACCTCGGCGGCCCGATCCCCGGATGCTTAAGCTGGCTGTAGGGACGTGGAATGTCACCTCGCTGGGGGAGAAGGAGCCTGAGCTTGTGCGGGAGGTCGAGAGATATCGACTAGAAATAGTCGGGCTCGCCTCCACGCACAGCATGGGCTCTGGAACCCATCTCCTCGAGAGGGGCTGGACTCTCTTCTACTCTGGAGTGGCCCACGGGGAGAGGCGATGGGCTGGGGTGGGTTTGCTTGTCGCCCCCCAGCTCAGCCGTCTCGTGTTGGGGTTTACCCCAGTGGATGAGAGGGTCGCATCCCTGCGCCTTCGGGTTGGGGAGAGGTCTCTGACTATCATTTCAGCCTACGGGCCGAGTGGTACTGCGGAGTATCCTGGCCTTCTTGGCGTCCCTGGCGGGGTTGCTGGCTAGTGCCCCTCCCGGGGACTCCATTATTCTGCTGGGGGACTTCAACGCCCACGTGGGAAACGACAGTGACGCCTGGAGAGGCGTGATCGGGAGGAATGGCCTCCCCGATCTCAATCCAAGCGGAGTTTTGTTATTGGACTTCTGTACAAGTCACGGATTGTCCATAATGAACTCCATGTTCAAACAAAAGGTGTCCATCAGTGCAATTGGCACCAGGATACCCTAGGCAGGAGGTCAATGATCTACTTTGTTGTCGTATCATCAGACCTTCGGCCGCATGTTTTGGACACTCGGGTGAAGAGAGGGGCTGAGCTGTCCACTGATCACCACCTGGTGGTGAGTTGGATCCGCTGGGGGAGGAGAAAGCCGGACAGACTTGGCAGGCCCAAGCGCATAGTGAGGGTCTGCTGGGAACGTCTGGCGGACCCCTTGGCCAGGGATGTATTCAACTCTCACCTCCGGGAGAGCTCTGACCAGATTCCGAGGGATGTTGGAGACACAGAGTCCGAGTGGACCATGTTCTCCGCATCTATTGTCGATGCTGCTGCATGTAGCTGCGGCCGTAAGGTCTGTGGTGCCTGTCGCGGTGGCAATCCCCGAACCCGGTGGTGGACACTGGCAGTAAGGGACGCTGTCAAGATGAAGAAGGAGTCCTATTGGCTGTGGTTGGCTTGTGGGACTCCTGAGGCGGCTGACGGGTACCGTGGGGCCAAGCGTGCCGCGGCCCGGGCGGTGGCAGAGGCAAAAGCTCGGACCTGGGAAGAGTTCGGTGAGGCCATGGAGAAGGACTACCGGTTGGCCCCGAAGCGATTCCGGCAAACCGTCCAGCGCCTCAGGATGGGGAAGCAGTGCTTCGCCAACACTGTTTACAGTGGGGGTGGGGAGCTGCTGACCTCAACTGGGGACATTATCGGCCAGTGGAAGGACTACTTCGAGGATCTCCTCAACCCTGCCATCACGCATTCCCTGGCGGAAACAGAGGCTGGGGACTCGGGGTTGGACTCTTTCATCACCCAGGCTGAAGTCACCGAGGTGGTTAAAAAGCTCCGCGGTGGCAGGGCTTCGTGGTTGGATGAGATCTGCCCTGAGTACCTCAAGTCTTTGGATGTTGTGGGGCTGTCATGGTTGACACGCCTCTTCAACATTGCGTTGCGGACAGGGACAGTGCCTTTGGATTGGCAGACTGGGGTGGTGGTCCCCCTACATAAGAAGGGTGTGTTCCAACTACAGGGGGATCACACTCCTCAGCCTCCCTGGTAAGGCCTACGCCAGGGTATTGGAGAGGAGAGTGCGGCCAATAGTCGAACCCCGGCTTCAGGAGGAGCAGTGTGGTTTTCGTCCCGGCCGTGGAACACTGGACCAGCTCTATACCCTCTACAGGGTACTCGAGGGTTCATGGGAGTTTGCCCAACCGGTTCACATGTGTTTTGTGGACCTGGAGAAAGCGTTCGACTGTGTCCCTCATGATGCCCTGTGGGGGGTGCTCCAGGAGTATGGAATCGGGGGCCCTTTACTAGGGGCCATCCGATCTCTGTACAAGCAGAGCAGGAGTTTGGTTCGCATTGCCGGCACTAAGTCGGACCTGTTCCCGGTGCATGTTGGACTCCGGCAGGGCTGCCCTTTGTCACCGGTCCTGTTTGTAACTTTTATGGACAGGATTTCTAGGCGCAGCCAAGGGCCGGAGGGGGTCTGGTTTGGGTACCAGAGGATTTTGTCTCTTCTTTTTGCAGATGACGTGGTCCTGCTGGCCCCCGCTAGCCAAGACCTACAGCATGCACTGGGGCGGTTCGCAGCCGAGTGTGAAGCGGCTGAGATGAGGATCAGCTCCTCCAAGTCTGAGGCCATGGTTCTCGACCGGAAAAGGGTGTCTTGTCCTCTTCAGGTTGGAGGGGAGTTCCTGCCTCAAGTGGAGGAGTTTAAGTATCTCGGGGTCTTGTTCACGAGTGAGGGAAGAATGGAGCGGGAAATCGACAGACGGATCGGTGCAGTTGCCACTGTAATGGGGGCGCTGTGCCGGTCCATTGTGGTGAAGAGAGAGCTGAGCCGAAACGCGAAGCTCTCGATTTACCGGTCGGTCTACGTTCCTACCCTCACCTATGGCCATGAACTTTGGGTCATGACCGAAAGAACGAGATCCCGGATACAAGCGGCGGAAATGAGCTTCCATCGTAGGGTGACCGGGCACTCCCTTAGAGATAGGGTGAGGAGCTCGGCCATCCGGGAGGGGCTCGGAGTAGAGCCACTACTCCTCCACCTCGAGAGGAGCCAGTTGAGGTGGCTCGGGCAACTATACCGGATGCCTCCTGGACGCCTTCCTCGAGAGGTGTTCCAGGCACGTCCCACCGGGAGGAGGCCCAGGGGACGGCCCAGGACACGCTGGAGGGACTATGTCTCTCGGCTGGCCTGGGAACGCCTTGGGCTCCTCCCGGAGGAGCTGGAGGAGGTGTCTGTGGAGAGGGACGTCTAAGCGTCTCTGCTGAGTCTGCTGCCCCCGCGACCCGGTCCCGGATAAAGCGGAAGACGACGAGTACGAGAAATCCAAACCTTGTAAATCTTTATTGTAACTTCTGTTCTTTACCAGCGAAAAAACAGACAAATCTATTGGAGGGATATTTTAAATAAAAAAGCTCCAATAGCCTGGTTGCATAACTGTGAACACTGAATGCATAAAGCAAGGCTTTATGAACATGTTTTTCCTCACAACATGCAGAGGTAAACTACAATGGTAGACTTATGCCTGCAGCAGCCACTAGTCCCCCTCACCACTTTAAATCCAACCTCTCCTCTATCCATGTTCACTTCTTGAGGAAAGTATAGTTTGCACATGTTGGGCTTCCTGATGACTCATAGGTAAAACGGAGGTTTTGACTGGTGGGGGGTGGGGGGGTGGGGGGGTCTCTCATTTGCTCACTCCAGTGCTAAATTTGTTTGCACTCATAGCTATGTTTGCCCAGTGTGGTATGAGGACAACAGTGGACACCCAAACGATCTTATTTTACTGTGCAACAATGCAAGGAAATACAAGAAAGGCCAATCAGATAAGCCAGACATTCATCAGCTCAAGCAAATGCAAGGCCTATATTTTCATCTGAAATCAAACCCAATTTTCTTTGTGATTAAGAAACATATTGCCCATTTACAAGACTAGCCTCGTCTCTCATTTCACACCCAATGCCACACATGCCAGAGATGATCCTGGTCATGTCCAGGTATTATCATTTCTTGAAACGCAAACATACTGACTCGTGATGGGAAAAAACGTCATACCAGGGACATGAGACTTCATAGGTTCAAAGAGACGTGAGGCTGTACTGTAAGCAAATGTTTCCTCTCATAACAAACACACAGAGCATAATACTGATGGACTAAACTACTGTAGCTTCACTATCTACTATGAAAAAGGCAATTGAAAATCATGCAGCTTCAAAATTTTCCCAGGAATTAAGGAACTAAAGCATTAAACTAAATAATTAATCATTTTAAAATCACAGCAGACCAATGTAAAGTATTAGGTGACTGGGAACTTAACATATGATTTACATAAATAAATTGCAATTAAATTTCTTACCCAGTTAAGGCTGCCCAAAAAAATAGCCTTTATGAGTTCATTTAGCCATTTAGATATGACCTGGATTGGACAGCAAAATAACACATTGGGTCCAAATCTCAGGTTCATGCAGGTTTACAACATGACCTATGTTCAGACAATAGGACATGGAAAAGTTCTAACCATTTTCCAAGCATATAGGGTCATGTTTTTTCCTTAGCCATGTCTGTCTGGAGGCTACAATATCTCAGTATACAGCCTAACAATGAGCCTATCTTACTACACAGCAATGGCCAAGGCCTTGTGGGTTACTGTGGCCAAAAACAGAAACACATGGTAATAAACAGATTCTACGAGCGTGACTCCAAACATATCTCAGGATAGGTTGCACCATATGTAACATTATCCTCTTGAACTTCTGTTAAAGGTCACTTCACACATGCTACGGCAGCTCTATGTGAAATGAAGCAACAAGGTCAGAGTGTTGCTTCACTTTGAGGCACCATCTTGCCTTGTTTCACTGAACTGTGTGGAGGTACTCACTAGGTTTAGCTTAGTACTCCATTTCTGGTACCATTATCAAAAGGAGAGTAATAGAGCAGACCCAGTCAGTTTTACAGCATGTCACTTTGGCAGGACATCAGTTTGTATTCTTACTAGATATTGCCTGTGACTGATATCCAGAGGATTGAAAAACATTAAAATCATTCATTTTTTTCATCATACCATTTCTACTGTTATTAAAGTTATTTGAATAAGATGCCAGAAAAAGATGCAGAGTAACCAGAGGTTTCTGAGGCTGTTTGAACCATAGGCTAGCATAGGCTTTTGACCCTGTGCAGCCTGTTGCTGTACATTGCTGACCAGCTTGTTAAAAGACGACTGCGGCTTTTCCCCTTTTCCTACAAAAAGAAAAATTCAGCTGAATGAAAATTTTTCCGATTGCACAAAACACCCGACAGTGGAGCACTATCCATCACTCTTAACGAGGTAGCGCTGCGTTAAAACTACAGCTGGTAAGCTACAAGTGACTTGCCTGTTAAGCAGCTGACGGCAGGCTCGCTACCTAAGCAGATGCAGCAACTAATTAACAAGTTAATGACTCGATAAAGGGTAGAACAACAGAAAGTTGAATATTCTGCATAATAATCTAGCCTTTAGTTGAAAACTAACTAAGTAAATTCATGTTTATTCTATATTTTTCCTTAAAGTGAAACTAAACCTCATGTAAAAGCATAACACTGCCCCTACACAAATTTTGATTAAAAAAACAAAGTGGACAGTGCCAAGAGAGACTGAGGGGCACAGCCAAGTCAGGAGATGAGCAATCACCTGTACCTCATACTTTGCAGTTTAGTGTAGCTCCCAATGTCCTACAAACTGCGCAAGCGCGCGGCGGCAAATCCTAAACAAACATGTCGGCTGTATGGAACTTTTATAGGGTCTGTGAGAGTGATGTAAAGTTTGCGTCCTACAACGCATGCAACGGTAAAACACCTCGAGGGGGAAGCACGTCAAAATGCTTCAACACAACAAATTTAATACGACATTTAAAGAACAAGCACTTGGCGGAGTATGGTGAGTTTTTGAGGCTCACTGCAGAGAATGAAAAGAAGACAACCGGAGCAGTCAGACAGCAGTTAACGCAGCCCACCATTGCCAACACTCGCTCGTATGAGCGTGACAGCCAGAAGGCTAGGGAAATAACCCGAAAAATAATTGAATTCATCGGGCTAGATGACAAGCCTTTCTCTGTGGTGGAAGACGCTGGGTTCCGCCGACTGCTGTCACACTTGGAGCCCCGCTACGTGCTACCGGGACGTAAGTACTTCACAGATGTAGCCCTGCCCGAGCTCCACCAGACAGTGTACTCTCACGTCCAACATCTCCTTAAAGAAGGCATCTCATCCTCTTTAAGTTTCACGAGTGATATATGGAGCTCGGACGTCAGTCCTGTGTTGATGCTAAGTTTAACAGCTCACTGGATTGATTTGGATTTTCAACTTCATAAAGCTGTTCTGCATGCCCAGGAGTTTTCTGGTTCCCATACTGCCGTAGCTTTACCCACCACATTTGAGAAAATGTTTCAAACATGGCATATTCCAAAAGACAAGATACACGTGATACTGAGAGATAATGCCAGAAACATGGTGAAAGCTATGATAGATGCTGGTTTACCAAGTTTGGGGTGTATGGCACACACCCTGCAGCTGGCCATCCATGAGGCAGTGCTGTCACAGCACAGTGTAAGTGACATTATTGCCAAAGGGAGAAACATTGTGGGGCAGTTCAGGCACTCCCCATTACCGTATGCAAAACTTCAGAGTGTACAGAAACAACTTGGCCAGCCCACCAAAAGACTGCAACAAGATGTCAGCACTAGGTGGAATAGCACTTATTATATGCTCCACAATCTCCTTGTTCAAAAACGAGTATTGGGCGTTTACGCAGCTGACTTTGAGCTACCTGCAACCTTTACATCTTCTCAGTGGGAATTGATTGAAAACATGACAACACTGCTGGAACCTTTTGAAGAGCTGACTAAGGAAATATGCTCATCAATCGCATCTGCTGCTGATGTCATACCCTCTGTGATGGTTTTAAATTGTCTTCTAACCAAAGAGACTGCAGCAGATCATGGTGTGAAGACAACTAAGGACACGTTGCTGGAAGCTGTCACCAAAAGATTTGCTGACATTGAAAAAGAACCCCTCTACAGTTTGGCAACAGTCATAGACCCAAGGTGAGCTAATCCTCATCAAATAATGATGGATTAAAAAAAGCATTATAGAAATTATAAAAGCAACATAATTAGATTTTTTATTCTCAACTGGCCTGAAAATGAATGTGACCTCCTCCCCTAAAGGTACAAAGACAGATTTTATTCTGAAGGACTTAAGACCAAAACACACAGACTGCTTCTTGGTCTGATGACAGAAGCCGCTCAGAGGGATCCAAACCAAGAACCTGAAGCTAACAGCACAGGGGAGCCAGCAGAGAAAGTGCCACAACCAGGATCTTTGTCTTCAATATTCGGTGAGATCCTGACAGAAGAAACTCCGCAACAGGCTCACACCGACAGTCCAATGCCATCAGAGATGATAATCTACCTCTTAGAGCCACCCATCTCTCGGAGTGCATCATCATTGGAATACTGGAAAACTAATAAGGAACATTTTCCAGACCTTGCTAAAGTAGCAAGAGCTTACCTGTCTGCACCATGCACAAGTGTGGAGAGTGAGCGCTTATTCAGTGCTGCATCCAACATTGTGGACGAACACAGGAATAGACTCATGACTGAAAAAGCTGAGACGCTTCTCTTTATTAAAAAGAACCTTCACACAATGCTTACCAATAAGTAATAGGCATTTAGCATGTGAAAATGCTGTTCAACATTTTGCCTGTTCAAATCAAATGCACTTTAATTTCACTTGTGCTGTTTTTCTGTTTCAAGATCTTTAAAACCATGTTAATGTTGTTTAAGTAGCAAACGGGCTATTTTATTTTATATATGAAGCAACAGACCCATAGTATTAATTTGTTTAGTAAATTATAAGAAAGGTAAACATTTAGTTTTTTTCTGACAATCCAAAACAGTTTGCTCATGCACTTATGACAGTTTATTTGAATGCAACTGCACTTGCCTTTGAACAATTCTTTTTACTTGACATAATTTGATTTAGGCAATGTGAGATTTATTTGACTTACTGCATTATTCGCCTAGAGGCTTAATGATTTAACTCTGTTAAAGATTAAATTATTGATAGCAGGTTTTTCAGTTGTCCTTTTTGCTGAATATTTGCTGCATTGTGCCTACAAGTTTTTTGCATTTTTTATTTTGAAAAAGTAAGTAAGTGATTCTATGGTTCCTTTTTTCCACATCATGTAGCCAGTAGCCCTTATATAGCTAAACAGAAAGATTTACTGCCAATCCATGTGATCGGTATCGGAATTGGCAGCAAAAAGCCTGATCGGAGCATCCCTAAAAGCTACATTAACAGACTATTTTCCAACAATATGCGTTTGGGACTATTGCTTTAAACTGTAAAGAGCTTTCTGCACGCTGTAGTATTTTACAAGGAGATGAATGGGATAAGTTGATTTCTTTACAAACAGCATAGAACCTAGTAACAGAGTGGTTTGTTACCACCTTTTAAGCTTATAACTGTGTGAAGAAAAACACTGATTCTAAGCAAAGTTTTGTGTTTTGGAACCTGTGTGGAAATTTTGTGACCTTCCAGCCCCCACCAGAAAATATTGCTCTTCAGACAAGGGTTGTTGCCGATGTCGTCTCAGATAAAGCAGAGGAAGAAGAACCTGTGCTGAAGAAACACTTCACACAGTGGGCCTTAAAAAACATTTTATGACTACCTGCTCATAAGATGACAGAACATCAGCAGCCCTTGTTTCAGTGAAAGGCTTCAGTCTACATGAAACATTTAATAATAGGCAAGTTACCATCAGCCATTATGCAGCTGCCACATTGGATTCAATTGTTGGATTTGTGATTCAGGGCTGTTTATTAATAAAATATGTTTTACTGCCTGAAGCAGGTTACTCATGTTTAAACCAACCTTATAATCTTCTTAGCTCATGTCTTCAGGGGCATATCCACCTTATTCCTCAGTCCCATGATGCACTGTGTGATTTCTTTTGGCAACTTCCGGACTGGCATTTCTACATGTGAAATAAATGGTCTCTTGCGGAGCAAATATTGGCAAAAAACATGTGTGAACATCGACGTTCAAATTTTAATCAAAAAAAAAATCATCCTACCAGTTGCTTATCTTTCAATAATTGAGCGGATGACCTGAAGAAATAGGCTCTGATTACGTGTACTAGTATATTTATCTGCCATTTATCAAGTCCACTGCTACAAACAGAAGTCAACATATGATTTAATTCTGTACTGATCTCGCTTATCCCATGCTTTTAAATCACTGTCTGCTCAGTTGTGTATTTCACTATTTTTAAGTGGTAATTTTCTTTTGTAGGTTGAGAATGCAGTCAGGACGTCCTGCACTGATTAATCATTACTGATTATAAAAGGACATATAACCATCACTTGTTATTTCTGAAACCTAGTCATTCCTGATCTGTTCTCAGCAAAGATTTGTCTAAACGTGCAGCCATGAACAGTACAAGTAGACAGGTCTGTAGATGTGTAATTAAAGTAACAGACCAAACAAAAGAAAGTTATCTTAACTGCAAACTAGTTACTTTAAAAATACAACTTACTACATATGTTTATCTACCAAAACAATCGGCTATCACACTGGAAGTAATTAACGTAATTAATAATACACACAAAAATTGAGTAATGCTAATACATGACACTAAAGATCATTTAAAATACAAAATTTGTAACATAAACCTTCAGTCAGAGGACTTCGTTCTCAGACATGATATACTGGTGGTTCCTAGAGTCTCTAGAAGTAGAATGGGAGGCAGATCCTTTAGTTATCAGGCTCCTCTCCTGTGGAACCAGATCCCAGTTTTAGTCCATGAGGCAGACACCCTGTCTACTTTTAAGGCTAGGCTTAAAACTTTCCTTTTTGATAAAGCTTATAGTTAGAGTGGTTTAGGTTATCCTGAGCTATCTCTGTAGTTATGCTGCTATAGGCTTAGGCTGCTGGAGGACATAATGAACACTTTTCTTTACTCTGCTACATTCTCATACTACTCTCCAATGTTGCATTATTTGCTGTTATTTCAGCTTTTGACTTTCTAGAAGCTACATCTGACCTGGCTCTGTGTTTATCTGTGACACCTTACTGGAGGGGGCATCGGCGGAGCTGCTGCTGCCAACAACTCATCTTCTACAGATGATAAACTTGGCCCCATCTTTCAGTGTTTAACCCTTTCTCTCTCCTAGACATAGCTACTGGCTGAGCTTTTACTGTGACTAACTGCATGTGCTCTCTTTCATACTCTAGACTTGAAAACTGGCTCAGAGTTCATCTGCTTAGCCGTCTTTCCCTCTTAGACAAAGCCACTAAAGGAGCTACTACGGCCATTAATTTTCTTTCACATAGAAAGGAAACCCCCAGTAGGTCATGGCAGATAGCCGCTCACTCTTAGCCTGGTTCTGCACGAGGTTATTTCCTGTTAAAAGGGAGTTTTCCAGTCCACTGTCGCTACATGCATGCTCAGTATGAGGGATTGCTGCAAAGTCAACGCAAGCGACTGTCCACTGTTGCTACATGCTCATCCAGGAGTAATTGCTGCCAGTCAGATAATTGATGCAATCTGCTGGGTTTCCTTAGATAGAAAATTTTTTAACCAATTTGAATAAATAACTGAATCTGACTGCACTGTTTGATAGTTGATAATTGGAATGTATGTACTTGACATGAAATGTGTATGATTCGACTGAACTTTATAAAGTGCCTTGAGACGACGTGTTGTGAACAGGCGCTATGTAAATAAACTGAATTGAATTAATAATTTCTTTGTTTTAAAATATTAGTGAAATCCTGTTTACCTGCAATGCTGAGTAACGGTGACATCTCTCCCACATACAGAGTGTGAGGTTGGCTCTGATCGAAATGTGAATTATTAATGATAATGACTGATGAGGATAGAAAGTCTCCTGTCTAATTACAATAAAAGAATAAATAATTTAACATTTTAACACATAACAGTCAAAGTCCATCAGCACAGGAAAATTGCAAAAAGTGTTTCACTGCTATTTATTCAAAGCTATAATTGGTATCGGCCGGTCAGTTTTTCAAAACTGGTGATTGATCTGAAATTGGCAACAAAAGCATCTTTAGTAGTTTAAAAGGTCTTTGGATTTGATTCATCAGGACACTAAAACACAGACATTTGCCCTAACCACCTTAATAAGGGTCAGAACTTCAAAAATCCTTTTCCAAAAGTTTAAAGGTAACGATGAAAAATTTTAGGAAACTAGATCTAGTAACAAATATGTTGTGTGTTTCCATTGTTACATGATCCAATGTAAAGGCACTCTAGAACCTCTGATTTTAAAATGATGTCTCTTTCTTACTTTTTATCCTAGATCTTGAGATCATTTCACACGTTATAGACGTTTTTATTCGCTCTCTGCTGGACATACATGACGTGTTTATTTAAAACCACCGAGCTGTAATACCAAACTTGGGACGCTGCTGTTGCGGCTGACGTCACTCAAATGAAACCATATTAATCGCATTCATGAGTATTGATCCTCAGACAAGTTTACACTGTGGAAAACCGGGAGGTATTCGTGTTCTTTAGGTAGACATTTCCTGAATGCGGTTGTATGGCTGGTTACACGTTTAACCAGTTTAAGACGTTTGTACAAGTTCTTCACTAAAGTAAAGCGAGTTGTTTAGATTACATTGTTCTTACTTTATTCACAAAACTAATGTCTGAAAACAAAGCGAAGACACCTAACTAGTTTCCAAAAGAAACGCAAGTTAACTTAATGCTCGGCTCTGATATAACGTTTAACTATCATTTATTATAGGATAAAGCAGCGTTACGTTCAACGTATTTTTATGTGAGCAACATGAATCAACACTGAAACTTCCACAAAACAAAAGCACCTGCATGAAACTTGAATATTACATCAGAAGTTAGTTTGGATAATTGTTTCCCAGGCCTCAATCCATGGAAAGCTCCTAGACAGTCCTCTGGGATCAGTCGGCGGCCTTGTACCTCGACAGAACCCTACTGGACCATACACAACCTGGTTTTAAAAAATAAAACTCTTTGCTAACTTATTAATGCATCTCTCAGCCAGGTTTGCGCACTTTTCGCAACAGTTGTCAACTTTTTCATACCTGCACGGAATCAGCAGCCATCTTGGATTCGCCTTTGAATCAAATCCTACGGGGAGAGCGGAGGGGCGGTGGGACTCCAAAAACAGGACTTGTTTTAAGTTTCCCTCTCTGGCGACAGAAAGACGGGCTTATTTTGGCCAAACCATCGCTCCTCTGGGTAACACGGTGCTTCCCATGCCGTCTTCGCACTTCTTAGACGCAGCCTTACCGTCCCGCTAGGGTCCCGAAGGTTGGTCTGGCGCTCATATGCAGAAAAGAAAAAAAAAAAAAGCTACGACAGAAATGTGTCCCGCTATAGCTGGAGAAGGAGAGGCGGCGATTAGATTGGAAGCGTCCGCCCAGAGGAGCCGTAGTGCTGCGGCAGAGGCTCCCGCTACTGGACTGCTCTCTGCCCGGACAGTGACACACGTGATCCACAACTTCCAACACACTGGCCTCACCTTACAGCCCTAACCTGACACCAACCTGAGGACAACACAAACAAGCAAGACATGATTATTATTCATGTCATTATAGGTAAGGCTGACTGAGGCCATCCTCCTGACACTGTCTTAAATTCTGTTAAAGAGTGAAAAAGATCACTCTCATGTTAGCCTAAATCCAGCATAAGTACCTAGAAAAAAAAAGAATGATAATGATGATAAAACTAAGATTTGTAGTTGAATAAAACTGGATAAATGATCACCTGACTGGAAAAAATACATAAATTGTATAGCAAAAATAAACACTGTATAATAATAATAATTATTATAATTATTATTGCTGTTATATTCTTATTTTACTTCTTCTTCTTCTTCTTCTTCTTCTTCTTCTTCTTCTTATTATTATTATTATTATTATTATTATTACTATTATTATTACTATTATTATTATTATTATTATTACTACTATTACTATTATTATTATTATTATTATTATTAATTCACTGTCGCATCAATTATCGCAAATGGTACAATCTGGCCTGTGCCTATTGTACTGTAGCCCAAAGTCTTGCTGATGCGAAACACTGCTGATTATTATTATTATTAGTATTATATTATAGAACATTTTATTCAAAACAGAATAACTTCTGAAACAAACCTAAAATAAAACTGAAGCCAGCAGCAGAAAGTTAAGAGAGAGAAAAAAAACACCTGTTTGAGCAGCATTTACTATAGTATGGAGTTCAACCAGTCCAAGGTATTGCAAACTTTGGTGCTTGCTTGGGGAACCTTTTTAGCATGGAGACTGTGTTAAAAATTGATATCTCACAGGACATCTCGACAGATGTGGAAGTAGTACTCATAGTAACGAAAACTTATGTTAATAGTCATTATTTTAAGTTCATTTAATACTTTCTGCTTGGGACAGTGTTTCTGCTTGAAATAAATCACTCTGTGATAGCTATATAACTATTTTTTTTTTCATGGCTGCCATATTTAATTTTTTGTTTCTTTTTAACAAAAAAATAAGTTTAGAATATTATAATGTAACACTGTCAATTTCTTTAAATAATAGTTAAATAATATGTAGATAATTAACTCTCACGTTCTGGAAATAGTATAAGTAAACAATCAAGTGTTATTGTCTTCTGCTTTCAAATTAAAACTGCACATCAATAGCAGAAAACTAGTACCAAACCTCAAAGTTCCTTGAGTTTATTGTTTATATAGAGAGCACAGATTATATTAATTAATATGTTATCTTAACATCATATCCTGTGTTGTCTTCTGAGCTCAGGAAAACTTCATAGAATCACTAGAGAAATTAAATGTTGGCAAATGAACATGTTTAAAGGGACAACTTTTTCCATGGTGCTATTTATGGTGAGGTGACTAAACAAAACAAAACACATACTGACATACTGTTTGAAAAGTTCTGTTAAATGCAGAAAAAAATAATGAAATTCTGCTTAACGCCTCATTGAACCTTGGGGCAGGTCTGGTAGGGAGTCAAATATCAGTCAGCACATATGTTCTCAGGAAACAATCATTTTTTAGTCCGTTATACATACTTTTCTCCAGGGTTTAAACAGAAGGCAGCATGACTTCCTTTCAAAGATCTTGAAAATTAAAAGTGCTGTTGGTTTAAGGAAACAATGACCTGAACCATTAATTTACAATGAATTAGAAAAAAAGAAATCCTCACTGAGAGCAAAGTGTACCGGAGTCAAATTTCTTGTCTGTCTGTACAAAGCTGGCAATAAAGCTGATTCTGATTCTGAATTTATATTGAAAAATGACATTTCTTTAAAAACTATCTAAACTCTAGTTTTTCTGCTGAACATAGTGGTTATTAAATAAATTACAATATGCGTCCCAATAAGGCTCATTAGTCAGATTAAAAGTATCTTTTGAAAATAACAACCTTTAAGCTGGTAATAAACATACTTTTCAATAGGCTCACATTTCTGTAATAAAAATGTTTTTTAACTGGTTTGATGTAACATTCTAATCTTAAATGTCGGATTTTCATTATCTGTAAGTGGATAATCATCAAATTAACAGAAATAAAGGTTCGGAAACATCCGTCTGTGTGGAATTAATTTATATAATGTTTTTCACTTAGTGAATAGAGTGAAATAAATTAACTTTTCAACAATATTCAAATTTTTTAAATATGGTGGTAGAATGGTTGTAATTTTAGAGTGTGTCTGCAATGGGTTGGCCATATGTTTTATAAAGTAATGATCATATAACTGCATAATATATATTGGCATCTTTTTGGCCATACATCTATCATTGCATACACAAATTGCTCTGAAAAGCAAACCTTCACATGAAATAAGTTACTTCAGTGAACCAGTTACAGTATATTAACTAATGCAACTGGTCTGCTAAATAGCACACAACAATTCCTGTCAATCACATCTTCAGACAAAAAACAGGATTTATTTATACTCTCATGTAACCAACAGTTGAAAAATAGTTTGAACAGCAAAACTATCCTAATAGTACCATTGGAGTACCCACTGCTCCCTATAAGGGATGGGTTAAATGCAGAGGACAAATTTCGTTGTAACATACATGTGCAATGACCAATAAAGATGATTTTGATAATGATTTGAGGGGGTTGCAGACATCATCAGTTGAGCTCATCATACAGTGAGTTGACAAAGGTTTATTGCAGTATAGGCTAAATAAAGATGGACTGATTAGGCTATTACTGGCCATTTCTAATGTTTATTTACACCTATTTTCAAAAATTTTGTTGTACTCTCACACCTAAACACTACAAAGACTGACTGTAAAAAAGAATTAATGCGCTGTAGATTTTCTTGATAGAGGTTCCTGTCTTTGAATGCAACAGAAAATGAAGTGATTACAAGATTATCCCCATTTATGCATAAAAGCTGGCGTGTTTACAAGCAGGAGACAAGTGGAATGTGCATTTATTAATTGGGGAGAATCAGATTTCTCAGTATATTAGATGATAATCAAAGAGAAATTGTTCGACTTGGACCACTGGTGCATCAATAATCACAAACTGTAATCTGGCCTGTGCCTATTGTAAAATCGCCCAAAGTCTTGCTTATGCGAATCAGAATTTATGGAAGCTACTTATGTAAGCCATTCGACCAAGCTGCTTTAAAAGTTTACTACTTTACTATGTTATTAGCTGTTGTGCTGTGGTATCTGATAGTTTAGAAGATCAACATCATCTGGGTCGATCCCACAAACTTAAAACTCTTCCAAAACCACAAAAGATAGAAGTTTTGAAACTAGCAGCATGTCACTCTATTTGTAAATTTTCAACTGCTGGAAAAAGTGTTTTAATTTCATTCATTCATCTTCTATACCGCTTCTTCCATAGTGGGTCACGGGGGGAGCTGGTGCCTATCTCCAGCAGTCTACGGGCAAGAGGTGGGGTACACCCTGGACAGGTCCCCAATCCATTATAGGACAACACAGAGACATACAGGGCAAACAACCATGCACACACTCATTCACGCCTAAGGATAATTTAGAGAGACCAATTTACCTAACAGTCGTGTTTTTGGACTGTGGGAGGGAACCGGAGTAGAACATGTAAACTCCATGCGAAAGACCCCTGGCCAGGAGTCAAACCCAGGACCTTCTTGCTGCAAGGCAATAGTGCCACACCACTGTGTCACTGTGCAGCCTACAACAGAGCCATCGTTGTTGAGAACATGACATGAACACTAACTCCATCATAAGGACCAAGGAACACAACAGACAAGTCAGACAGAGAGAACTATAGAGGTTTAATGCAGGGCTAGGATCTAAAACAATACCCAAAGCTTTGAACAGATCACAGACCAATATTAAAGCCATGATCATGGAAAGAATATGATACAAACACAAACCTACTCAAAAATGTTGTTGTCTAGTTTCCAGTTTAGATCCTAAACTGACAGGTCAGGAGGAAGTGCAATAATCAGAGCAGCAGCCGTGAGGCCCAAGGGAACTCTGGAGGAGCTGCAGAGATTTGCTTCCCAGATGGGAGAATCTGTCAATATCCAAATTATTTCTCATCACTTTATAAATCAGTTTTTGATGGAAGAGTGGCAAGAACATTTCTGGGAGAAATTGATAAGATGTCTGGTTTGCAGTTTGCCTCTGAGGGAGATGCAACAAACATGGGAAGAAGGTGCTCTGGTGAGATGCATGCAAAACACCATGTGTGGCTGTAAACTAACACTGCTTATCAATGTAAACTTATCCTCAGTGTGAAACATGGTGGGGACAGCATCACGCTTTGGAGATGCTTTACTTCATCAAGTACAGATAAGCTGGTCAGAGCTGCAAATGAGCTAAATACAGGAGAATCCTGGAAGGAAACTTGTTAGAGGCTACAGAAGACCTGAGGTGCATGTTTAGGCTCAGACCCAACTCTTCTGCATTCTGTCTAACTGAGTTGCAGCTATTTTGCTATGAAATTTGTTTTCAATAAAATAATAGAAAATCATTCATGGTTCTTCTTCACAGTTTTGCACACCGCACTGCTTTGTGTTGGCCTTTCGGATGAAATCAAAATAAAAAAACATTAAGGTTTGTGGTTGTAATGGGCAAAATGTGGAAACTTTGAGGAGTGTAAATACTTGCAGTCTGCAAAAGCAATTCATAATAAAAATGTTACTGCATGATAATTAGTCATTCTGGCTTTGTGTGTATGTGTTAAAACAGCCTTTCATTATCAACCACATCAAATACATCATTGTGAAACTTCCTTTCTAAGTTCATTTGGCAGCATCTAGGTGGCAAATATTTCAGAAAGTACAAATTTTTGGTACCATTATACATTAAAAAAAACGATGCTGTGCTTAATGTTGGATGGATCGTGATGTTTAAAGAATATGGACCGCTCTCAAAAGCCTTCAGTTTTGATAATTATTTAAAAACAATATTATGGATAAATTTAAAAGCCTCATCTGCAGACTCATCTTTATAACTTCATGTTGTCACCTAGTCCCAAATCTGCAATTGAAGCTTTATGGACAGCGGGAGGAGAGAATGCACTGTTTTTCTTTATTTGGGTCAAAGGGTCAAAACCAGGAAGCTGTAACTAGAGAGCGATCTGAGATTATGGGGATGAGTCCAATAGCTGATGATGCCTGTCCAGGGATTATCTGACAGCAGGGATGAGTACCTCTGACTAGCAATAGCAGCTCATATGTAAAAACCTCTGTTGACCTGCGGTGACTCCTCTCACATAAAGATGTGTCAGATTTAGAGTCGGCCATTTATGATGATCAGCTACATTATTCTGCTACTACATTCTGGAAGACATTAGAGCATAAAATATATAGAAAATAAGGATGTTGAACATTTAAATCCAAAAATCTATCTAGGATTCCTACAGATTTTCCATTTAAAGATCCCATGCTTTTCAAACTCAGTTTTCTACAACATGTTTTATGGCATTATTGTCAATTGAGTACAAATTATTCACCAAATTAAGTCTTATCTGCCCCTGCCCCCAACACCCACCACACACCTGATGAATCATGCAACAGCACAATGCTGAAGCTGGCTTCTTATTTGGCAGTAAAGGGCCATTTTAAAGTTTTCATAGATTTTAACTTTGATCAGTTATAATTTCTGAGGCTTTATAGATTATTTAAGATTTATTCCAGACATAAATTTTCAGTGACCACTTAATTTTACAAAATTCCAAAAAGCGGCGATTTAAGTGCTTTGCTTGTGATCTAAACCAACCCAGTTCCAGAACTTTGGGTTGAATTGGAATTAAGTTGCAATAAGTAAAATCAAATATATAGATTCTCGAAATACAAGTCAGTACTAAAAGACCTTTATGGTCTATGTTTGGCAATTTAATTTTCTCATTTGAAACCAATACTTTTAGTCAATTTGATTTTTGTTTTAAAACACCAAATATAAATTTTATTTGTGGTCAAAAACTGATTAATTTAGTTTGAGTTTATTTTTAATATTTAAAATAATTGAAAGACAAAGAAACGATAAAACGAGCATCCTGCGACCATTGTGTACTGTGACTATAGGAGGCGCTGTTTCTTCCTTAACGACGTTTTCACCACAACAAAAAAATACAGATAAAGAAACCAAAAATGAACAAATGTCTTAAATTTTGATGACTTTAGACAAATAAATAATTTCAAAAAACTAAATTGTCGCAGTTTTTGTTGCTAAAAAGGTTCATCCCTACCATATATGGGCAGTGACATCACTGGGTGAAGCACTTAGCCAGCTCAAGCCGAGGTATAAATGATGTCAGAGAATAACAAGTCAATTTTTTTCCCTCTTCTTTTATTTTTTTGGTTTTGTTATTTTAAATAAGAGAAGAAAACCAAACTACCTTTAAAATTCCTCTACTGTTTATGAGCACAAAAAGGAGAAATGGCAAATATCCACCTGTGTTATGTTTTTTTATCACTGGTTTCTGATGAAAAAGTCTATTAAAAAGAAAATATACACCCAATCTTTATTTTTCATAAATTCTTACTTTTATCTTTTAAATGATGGAAAAGAAAATATTTTTTATATTTAAACTATATTAGTATTTTTACAATACTTAATAATTAGATTTTTTTATACTTATCCACAGTGGCGGTTCTAGTACAAATTTACCAGGGGGGTCAGGGTGGGGCCAGTGTTTTTTCATAGGGGCACAGAACAAAACAGTAAAACAAATACAACAGGACAATATTTCATCTTTCAATATAGTAAGTGCACCACAGAGCCACTTGAGCTGCAGGTTGCAGACCCCTGATCTAAGAGATGAAAATTGTGATTCTGTCGCAATACAGTTGAAGCCAAAAGGGCAACACCTTGATGTCTTATTTGTAGTTAAAGGTAAAACTGTAAAGGTAAAAAATTTAATTGTGCCAAGGTACCAATCAGTTATGGTTTCTCTGCCAGCACATATCATCATAAGAAAATTTATTTAGTATTATGTCTTCAGTACAGGTGGCATAACAGGGTCCAGGACCAGTTCCACAGGGGCACTGGCCCCTGTTGGCCCCTATCTAGAATCGCCCATGCTTATCTAGACTTAGGAAATGTTACAATCAAATTCCACACTTTTGAAGACTGTGTAGGAGCCCTTTCTAAAGATATGGGGAGCCCACAAACATTTAAAACTGGAAATAACACGTTAAAATAACAAGTATGCACACATATTTTGGATCAGCCAGATTAGGGACTTTATATCTGTTTTAACCTCCAATCCCGGCTGAAGAAGCTTCTACTGAAGCACAAACATTTGCATGAAAAAAAAAAAAACAAGACAGATTCTCTTGAAATTGAAAAAAAAACAGGTTTTTGTATATTGTTTTTTGTCAGATCCAAATGAAAAATATAAGAGAGCCAGTGTTTTATTCCTGTTCTTTTAGACAAAGATAAGGCACAGAAAACTAACTGGTATACTATAGCATGTCAATCTGTTTAGTGTTTTTGCCTTTATAATAGTAGGTGTAGCTTATTATAAAATGATCAATTTTATGCAAAGCTAACCAGCTGAGGATCAAAGTGAGATTAATAACCTTCTGGTAATCTACTGTATATTGAAAGCTTGTTGCCCTAGCAACATAATCTGCCTTCCTGTTTAAAACGAGTGTCCCATTAAAAATATAGAAAATTAAAAAAGGCAACAGCTTTCTTACTTGCAGCAAAAAGGTACAGATATGACACAAAACCATTTTATTTAATAGCTTAACAACGTGGTTTATAGAGGCCTAAATGTGGCACAATTCATATAAAAGAAATAATTAAGTGATTGCTTTAATGAATTAATATTCCATTTAATTTGATTTAAAATTTCAATCAGGTAAAAATGGTGCATTCAATGCTTTATTAAAATGCATGTTTCATTTAAATATTCTTATTTAAAAACCCTTACGGTGATTTTATTGTATTATGTATTTAATTGTAAACCCTTCAATAAATGTAATGAGTGAATCATGAAATAATGAAATTAATACTTAAATATATAGAATTTTAACAGAATAACTTGAATATTGAAATATTAAATATATAATGGGTATTTTCAATATGGAATGTATTAATAATTATTGATAGATTTTTTTTTTGTTTGCTATATTTTTGGCTCTTTAGGCACTCAGTACTGGCTTTGTAAAGCAAACCTTAACTAAATGTGATGACATTGTTGTAATTGCTGGCTCAGCTTCCTCATGTAGAGAAAGACATAATGAAATCCCTGAACAATAAAGAGAGAAGTTGTCTAATTACCCTTAAATTTACTTTTCTGAAACAAATACCTTCACATGTACAATTCTGCAAATGAGTGTGCGGGTAAAAGTGAGACCTCTGGGACTGGGCGGGCTTTGGGTCTGGACTCATTTGCTCTTGGCAGGTGGGCTCTGATGGAGCTAAATCTTTTCGTAAGCCCTGTGGCTTTTCCTGGGAGGCTGGGAGTTGCATCTCCTGTGCTACCCATCTGTCCCTCTCCAGAGATCTTTGCTGCTGTCTCTCTGGGGTGGAGGCTTCTTTAGCCTATCTGGGTTCGTTTGCTTAATTGTTGGAGGCCCTCACAGTACTACTCTTCAAAACCAATGGAGAACTTTTTTCCCCTTCTCCGAACATGTGCATGGACTCAGGTCCATGTACGTTCAAACACGGGTGACGATGCATGTGTATGCATGAACCACCTGTTTATTCATATATGCACACGTGTCATGACATAGGTCTGGCTTATTGATCTACAACTCATTGTTCTTTATCGGTTATTCGGTATGTTAGCTCGGTTGTTGGTTCATGTTCTTGGTATTGTGCTGGTTCAGTGCTGTTCTTGTTCTGTTCTCCCCCTACCCCTTGCTCCATTCTGTCTTATCCTTTTGAGAAAAAAAGAGAGAGCGCGCTTGCAGACAGAGTCGGCCCAAAGCAAAGCAATCCTAGCTGCTGCTTAGCGTCCCCAAACCATCAGGGTTTAAACACCACATTTGAATTTAACAACTATAGTTCTAAAATGTATCTTTGTTGTTTACTGAGAATGAGAATACTATTAAATTTAATGTGACGGTTTCAGCATAGATAAACTGAAAGATTTTAAATAAGCAAGTTTACTTTGTAAAAGTGCAAAGAATAATCGTTAATGTTTGTGTAACCACAGTTACAATCTGTTGCTACAAGTTTTATTTTTTTGTTGAGTATGAGCTTGGTTTGTCCACAAATACATCTCAGCAAATAAACAATTATCCATGATTGCTTTTAAGGTCAGCCAAGTAAACTTGGCCCCCTCTCTCAGGTCCCACCAGATCTGTATTGAAATGTTGTCAGTGGTGGTGATGTTCTTAACAGGAAGACAGACCCCAATTCAAATTCTGCTTAAGGCCCCATACGTTTGGCCATGCCTTCTTGCAGACTTTAAGGAGCTGTTGAAGCTGACTGACTGTCAGAAAATATGGCCCCCAATAAGCTGAAACAATAGAAATGATTATTTTATTCCTATGCATCTCACTGGGAACTGATGCTTCCACTGAGCTGTATCTACACATTCATTAAGCTCAACTCTATATACCCTGAAAATAAAAGAAGCAAAACAGAAATTAAAGACAAATAGGAAGAATTTGTAGTTAATGTGTTCAAGTGAAATGTAAGGGAGTGAATAAAAACCTGATAAAATCAGATTTCCAGTGGGCCAAAGATAAATAGGCATAGACTGAGCCTCAAAAGAATTTAAGCTGTCAGAAAGGTCAGAGGAGGTGCAACAAAGTATTATTAGTAATTTTTTGTTATTATTTTTGATTCCATAATTTATTCCTCAAAATTGAGTGATTCCATAATTCTTTGCTCTACTTAATTTGAAAGTCTTTACAACAAGGATATATTATACAATTTAGCAATGTTTTATGCAATTGTTTTTTTTTTTTGCTACAAAGTAAAAACACTGACCAAAGCTCCTCTGTGATGGTTGATTCCATATGTTATGTCAGGAGTTGCATTCTCAACAAACTAGATTAATAAAAAAGTGACATCAAGCTCTTATTAAGCTGTAGCAGAAGAAGAGGAAAAAACAAGCCGAGTACCATGTTTTCGTAATTTTTACAACTCAGCCACATCACAAAAACTAAACGCTGACTACCTTGAATTTGAAATGTTCAAATTCAAGGTACTTTAGCGATTTTCAGCTTGACTGGCCAACACTGGTGACCAGGTGGTCAGAACTCAGAAATCCTATAGGCAGCCCAGACAACAACACTCTTCAGTGTGGAAGTAGTGGCAGAGGGAAGAAGACTCAAAGTTAAAAATGGTGGAAGAGGAGGAAACACAAAAGGAAGAGAGCAGCTGGTTAAAATCAAATTGTATCAGTTGATCATTTCACTACTTCAGTAAGTCTGCTCCTCTACACTGTCTACGTTTAGAGGCTTTTCATACCTGACCTTTTCTGGACCAAAAAAGGAACCGTGTGCCACAGGATGTCATTTATACCCACCTTTGAGATGCTTTTCTCAAAGTGGAGATGGAGCCAACTGACCTACAGCTAACGTTAGTAGAATCTGAGTAGGCTGAACATGTTATAAACAAAGTTTTCTCTGTTTTATCCTTCTGAACTTCCAATCTCTGACTATTATGGAACCTGCTGGATTTATAAATATATTCAGTAGTAATAGGCAATTACCATATTGATTAAAGAATATTTATTGTGACATTTGTCATTTATGTTAATGATGGCAGACTAACTGTGGATGTTTGCAAGCCTAAAAACTCCTTTACAAGACCTGGATGGAGGGAAGGCCAGTGCTGAGCATCTCTCTGCAGACCTAAATGTTTGCTGAAGTTTGGACCTGTCCTGGACAGACTAAATAATAGCAGTGTAGAAGATAACCAGCAGCTCCTAAGGAAGGTTGTACTTCTTGAGTTACCACAGGAAGTACAGTCACTGCTGGGCCTTTTTCCGAACAATATCCCAGTACGGCTGGGTTTATTACTTAATCCACTGTTGGTTCCAACAAAGCATCAATGAAGTTCAATATATTTGAGAATATGATTAAATTCAATTATTGTGTGCTGTGGTGTAATTGCACTACTTAATGTAACTGATGCACTGAAGTTGCTTATTTGATAATGGCTAGGTTTGATTTTTAGAGGAGCATTTGTGTCTCTGGATGTATGCAGTGACAGCTGTAGAGTCCAAATGCTTGTGAATTTTGAAATTGTCATCACTTTTCTTGTTATCGCATACTGTGATTAGCTATTAAGTCCACATCGCCCATTCATAATGGGAAGTTGTTTGGAAATCTCAGTTAAGGTTAGCATGTGCATTCTCTACGGCAAGGGTGTCAAACTCCAGTTCTCCAGGTCCGATGTCCTTCAACATTTTTATGTGTTACTGGTCCAACACACCAGATTTAAATGGCTAAATGGTGTCAACAGCATGTAATCAAGATCTTGAGCTTGTCCTTGAACAAGACACTTCACCCGAGTCCCCAGGGCAGCTGTGGCTACAATGTCTACCACTGTGAATGGGTGAATGACTGTTTGTAGTGTAAAGTGCTTTGGGGTCTCTGGGGGCTTGATAAAGAGTTAAAATCTCACCTCCCAAATCCTCTTGTCTTGGTTTCTAATTGTCAGAACCCTGTTTTACAGCATTTGCTCTCTCACACACAGTGTTAGGTCACCTCTCCTCTGAACAGAAAAAAATAATGAACTTTCCAGTCTTCCTGATATTAGCAAACTACACTGAAAAAAATATAAACACTATTATTGTTGCTCACATTGTTCATGAGCTGAACCCAAAGATCTAAGACTTTTTCTATGTACACAGAAGGCCTATTTCTCTCAAATATTGTTCACAAATCGGTCTAAATCTGTGCTAGTGAGCACTTCTTTGCCGACACAATTTACACCCTCACAGGTATGGCATATCAAGATGCTGGTTAGACAACATGATTAATGCAGGTTTGCCTTAGACTAGCCACAATAGAAGGTCACTCTAAAAGGTGTGGCTTTACCACACATCACAATGCCACTGATGTTGCAAGTTTTGAACAAGTGTGCAATTGTGGTGGTGACTGCAGGAATGTCCACCAAAGCTGTCTCCTCTGAATTTAATGTTCATTTCTCTAACATAAGCCATCTCCAAAGATATTTCATAGAATTTGGCAGTACATCCAATTGGCCTCAGAACCGCAGACCATGTGTAACCACACCAACCCAGGTCCTCCACATCCAGCATCTTCACCCTTCAAGATTGTCTCAGACCAGCTACCCGGACAATTGCTGCAATAATCAGTTTGCATAATCAAAGAATTTCTACACAAACTGTCTAAAAACCATCTCAGGGAAGTTCATCTGCGTGCTCATTGTCCTCACCAGGGTCTCGACCTGCCTGCAGATCATCTTCGTAATCAACTTGAGTGGGTAAATGCGCACATTCAATGGCATCTGGCACTTTGGAAAGGTGTTCACCGATGAATCCCGGTTTTTACTGCACAGGACAGATGGCAGACAGTGTAAATTGGCGTCCTGTGGGTGTTCAGTTGGCTGATAACCATGTTGTGGATCAAGTGGTCCGTGGTGGTGGTGGAGTTATGGTATAGGCAGGGGTATGTTTTGGACAACAAACACAGTTGCATTTTAATGATAGCATTTTGAATGCACACAGATACCATGACAAGATCCTGGTGTCCATTGTTGTGCCATTCATCTACGACCATCAACTCTCATTGCAGCATGATAATGCACGGCCCCATGTTGCAAGTATCTGTTCACAATTCCAGGAAGCTGAAAATATCCCAGTTCTTGCATGACCAACATACTCACCTGGCATGTCATCTGATGAGCATGTTTAGGATAGTCTGGATCGGCGTATACAACAGCATATTCCAGTTTCTACCATCATCCAGCAACTTCACACAGCCACTGACATGGCGTGGACAAACATTTCACAGGCCGCAATCAACAACCTGATCAAGGCTATGTGTTGCACTGCTGAGGCAAATGGTGGTCATACCAGATACTGACTGGTTTTCGACTCCCCTTGCCCAACATGCAGTAAAACCTCTCATTTTAGAGTGACCTTCTATTGTGGCCAGCCTACAGCACATCTGTACAGTAATCCTGCTGTCTAATCAGCTTTTTGACATGCCTCACATATGAGTACTCCTCAAGTGAGGCCAATTATTTCACTAACAGATTTAGGCAGATCTGTGAACAATGTCAGAGAAATAGACCTTCTGTGTATATAGAAAAAGTCTTAGATCTTTGTGTTCACCTTATGAAAAATGGGAGCAACAACAAAAGTGTCGTGTTTATTTGTTCAGTGTATTTTGAACACTGTTCAACATACTGTAGTTCTTAAAGAAATTCAGCCAAGATTGTTTTCGGTAGGTCAAATCTTTACAAAAATCGCTAATCATAAATCAGACACAAACTGGTGCATCTCTACAAAATATTCAACCCACAGCTTGAAAAGAAAATTGGACTGAAATGTTTAGAGAAGCAGCATCTTCACTGTAATGTTCCAACACAATTCAGTAACATTAAGTGTAAAAGCATCATTCATTTACAAGAGTCACACATCAAATAAAGTATAAAACACACACACTTGCCCCAGTAAATAGTCAATCAGCAGAAAAACCCCCACCAAATGATGTTTAGGTTCAAGCAGGTACTCAGCTTTTTACAGTCACTTTGAGTTAGTCACGGTGGTGATGCAAGAAGTCATTTCACTGTGAAAAATGTCAGTCCTCAAATATGTACAATAATCATATTAAAGAGCTAAAATACAACCAAACACAATCAAACAGTACAAAGCCAGTGGGGTTTTTTTTTTTCAGGTTAAACGAACAGCCAGTTCTACACCTGATCCACAGTGGGCTGGGTTATGTGTGCACACATGTCAGTGAAGGCTCCTCGGCACAGATGACCTTTGTTGTGGAAGGGAAACAGAGTGGAAAAGCTGCTAAGAACAACCTCCTGATGAAATACAAGCTACCCCACCAGCTGATTGACCCAGTGATGGATAACAGCTGTTGGCAGGCTGATTATGTAGCAGTGCCTCTTTTTGTCCTCCATCACAAATGTAGCAAGTCAACAGCAGCAGTCCTCATGTCTCATGCCCCATCATCCTCCCACTTCTTTTCCCCAGAATGCTTCAACCTATGCACAAAAGACCCCAAAACTGTTCTCCCGAGAGACCCTGTTTTTAGTTTTTGGGATAGATCTTTTCATAGAAGAAATTTTGAGCCAGCATGTAGAGTTCCCCATCCTTTTCTCTGACAGCATGGGCCCTGACGAACTGGAACTGCTCCAGTGCAAACTCATAGAACTCGTTCTCCATCTTCCAGATGGCTGACTGCTGCAGCTTGGCGATGGATTCCTTAGTGGGTGGCTTTTTCTCACTGGTCCTCCTTAAGTGGGATTTCTTTCCTTCGAAGAAAGAAGATACATTTCTGTTAACATAAAAAATGCCAGCCATGATTTTTTTAGCCCCCATGAAAGAAGGCTTCGTGTTTTATTCAGTATCTTGCAAAAGTATTCGTGTGAAAGGAAAAGAATATTTTTTATATCAAATAATTTCAGTGTGGAGTGCATATTATTCAGCCACACTGAGTCATGCTTCCACCTTTTGCTGCAATAACAGCTTTGCACTTAGAACCTGAAATGTTGCCTGTTGTTTTTAACAAAATGGCTCAAGTTCAGGTCAGCAGAAACATCAATTTCAATCAAGTCTTTCCCCATATTCCCAATTACATTAAGGTCTGGACTTTGACTAGACCATTCTAATACACACATATGATTTGATCTAAACCATCCCATTGTAGCTCTGTTGGCATGTTTAGGGTCACTGTCCTACTGGAAGGTGCACCTAAACTCCAATAAGTCTTTTGCAGCCTCTAAAAGGTTTTCTTCCTAGATTGTCCTGCATTTTACTCCATCAATCTTCCCATCTACTGTGATAAGCTTCTCTGCCCCCCTACTAAGCATCCCATGGTTCACCTAGGGAATGGTGTGTTTGGAGTAATGTCCAGTGTTACTTTTAGTAATATCAATTCTAGACTCAGAATCTTTTTCCACATGTTTGTGGTAAATGTGGTATTTTCTTCTTGCCAGTCTTGAACAAAGACAAAAACTTTGTTGTGTACAACTAATATTAATTCTGTCACAAATTCTCCCAGCTGAGCTGAGGATATCTGCAGCTCCTCCACAGTTGCCACTGACTTCTTGGCTGCTTCTCTGATTAATGCTTTCCTTGCCTGTCAGTTTATGTGTATGTCTTGGTAGGTTGCCAGTTGTTCCATACTTTCCATTTACAGCAAATGGAGGTTGGTGTATTACAACCCAAGTCTGCTTTAAGCTTCCCCTCTACTTTTTCCCTGCCCTGTCTGCTGTGTTCCTTGGTCCTTGATGCCGTTTGTTCTCTAACGAACCTCTAAGACCTTCACAGAACAGCTGCACTTGAACTGAAATTAAAGTACAAACAGAAGGACTCCTTCTCCTAAGTAATATACTTCTGAAAACAACTGATTGCACTGGATTTTATTTAGGGGTATCATAATAAAGGGGGGCTGAATAGATATTTTACATTCTTCGCAGTAAAGCTGTTTTTTGTCAATTGTCCTCACTGGAGGAGTACTATTACTCAGACTGTACAGTTGTTGGGTATACATATTTTATGTTCTTCTATCATAATGCATGTGGAAATGCAGTTTCACTATGAAACACTAGCATGGGATTTGAGTTTTTCCTGCTGCATTTTAAGAGTCTGTTCTGTTTTTATTTTTATGTTATTATTTTTTATATTTATATTTAAGATCTTGATTATTACATTTTTGATTACCTTTTTTTAAATTAGATTTCATAAAAATATATAATCGTTTATTCCAGCAGAGGATGGAGAAAATATGAATTTAGTGATGCAGCAAAACCTTTAGTACCTGTTTTATACAGCTCTGTGGCTCCTCTGAAGAAACGTGGCAGCGCAGCCTCCAGCATCATCACAAAGTCCTCCAGCTCTTCAGTTACTCCCACCAGCATGTACTCATTCACCAGGTTGTATTTGGCCTGCTCCAGAGCCCACTGGCTGCCCACATTCCTACACAAAGATCAGGTTTTGTTTGGGTTAATTCCAAGTTAAGCCTGTTTCTTTTCTGGTTGCTGCTCACAACTTTGGAGAGGTACAAAACAATCTGGTTATAAGAGCAGGAAGGGAAGAATGATGCTGAGGCCAGAAAAATAAACAGGAGTGAGATGCCACCAACCCAGGCACCGAGAGTGAGCCCGGAGGACAAAGCAGAGGCAGAGATAGGAAAGAAAACTACTAGCTGCTCTCAGAATGACATTGGATACTGAGAAGTGTTGTAGACTGTTTTACCATGTTTGGAAAAAAAAACGCTTTTGAAAACAGTTTCTTAGTTAGCCTCAGCTTTCCACCCTGCTCTGTAGAGAAGAACAGGTGTCAGAGAGTCAGAGCAGGAAAAAGCAATGCCAAAAGAAGATGTTACATAAATACTGCATAGAGATCGGGTCAAAGCTAAAAGAACTGAAAGATCCTGGGAACAGGGGGCAAAGTACTTTAAGGCCTATTGTGATGCATTGTTAACCGATACCGCTGCTGTTCAGAACAATTTTACAAACAGATAACGAAATGATACAGAAAAACAATAATACATTTATCTTAGCCTGTGTCACTAATGCAGAGCAGAATAACAAAGAAATTTATCTTAAAGCCAGAAAAGGAGGAAATTTAGGCAGCTGTCTTGTAGATGCTGGTAAAATGCGTGATTTATTCCCCTCATAGTGATTTCTGCCCAATTACATTGGAAAATAAATCCATAACTACATATTCTCCGTTATCTGGCAGGTTAGGAATGATCGAGTCATGTGGAAAATTAGGACATCCCATCAAATATTTAGTTCTTTACTAGGAAATGTTCAAATATCTATGTCTAATCTTATCTCTGGAAAAGAAAATTATTTAATTGCTATTTCAATTCAATTCAATTAAATTCAAAGATACTTTATTGATCCCCGAGGGGAAATTAGAATTCCAGTACAACCCATCCAAACATACATCATGACACAAGACAAGGGAGACGGGTCACCGAGGCTTTGCTGCCCACTCACAGGCGCTGCCCTTGCTAGATGAGAAAAGAGGCCACATTAGGAAAGTAGAGGGAAAAAAAATCATATTTCGCACTTTATCCTTAGCAGGATACAGTTTGAGATTGCAAAAAACCTCAGAACAAAGAAGCAACAAGTTGACAAAACAATATCATGCCGGGAACGGTGAAGGTGGTGTGAGGGGGTGCATATGTGTATCTTGAGCATGTGTGTGTGTGCGCGAGTGAGTGTGTGCAAGTAAGTCCATGAAGCACTGTCACAGAGGCCATTGTCCTTGATGGTTCGTTGGAATGTTCATCAACCGGCCTCAAAGTTCTGAGCAGGTCCACAGGTGTCCTCAGGGAAGGGAGGGGGCAGAGGGAGCAGAGCATCATGTTTACATAACTTCCAGGAGAAGTTGAAGATAGCCAGCCATCAAGGCCGTGCAGGGGAGCCAGATTCAGAAAAACAATAATTATTTGGGTTAGGCTGACTCTTAATTTTCCGTCAGCCTTGATAGTCTCGCTGGTGCTTCTCAAAGGCGAATCCAAACAGCCAAATTCCTGGTCTTTCTGCCAGATCCAAGCAAACAACTTTCTCCAAGATTTATCCCATTTCACCCCTGAGTCCAGGAACCGCAACCTGCTTGCGATCCTGTATAAGGATCACATCCAGTCTGCGATTCAGCTCACGTAACATCTCAGTCTGAGTGTTGATCGATCTGAAGATCCCATCACACATGCCAGGCAGCCTCACAATGGCCAGAACAGCTGCTGACATTCTCCGAATTTCTCGATATGCCAGGTAACCGCTGACTCCAAGAAGCAGAAATCCTGATATCAAACATCCAATTATATACACATCTTCCACATCCTCGACTGACATTATCGACAAACACACAATCCTCCACTTCTGCCAGGAGTCCATCGTGTATCCGGAGAAAAATGTCCCGTCCGGGCAAGCGGGCTCTCCCGACCCCTGTCTTCTCGTCAAGAAAATTTGATCAGTTGCATTGAGAGACCAGCTGACCAAATCCATATTTTGGAAGAATTTGGAAGATGTGCAAAAAGAGGCTCCAAAAAGACAAGACACAGAGCTGAAGCAGGGCAGATATGGGAGGGGTGCGGAGACAGAGGAAAAGCGTCCTCCTCCACCGAGAGCAGGAAATAAGATTTGTACATTGGTATCTCTTTAAATCCCTCACCATATTCACAGTATCTACAATCTTCATTGTGACAGTCTCAGATGGTTTTTTACATCTTACCATTGTGTTCACTGACTTAAAAGTACACCAAACAAAGTGTGTCAGGTTCAAACAGAGCAAACCTCAATCAAAATGCTAAGTAATGATGTTCTGATTACATGTACCTGATGTGATTCAGCTGTAAGACATTTTAAACATTTTGAATGGGAAAAAAATGTATTCCCCAACAAAAAGTGCTGTTTTTAATTATCAATATTAGTATGACTTTATTACTTTTCCCTACTGGGAATTTGACTTGCAACCAGGTAAAAAGAAATAAAAACACAATCACAGACACCATTACTGTACAACAGCAAAGAAACTCAAGGGAAATCATCACAACAAATATCAGTCAGCTGTTTTAAAATTTACTTTTTACAAAATATTGTAAAACACTTTCCTTGGTTTTTGACATTTATTTATTACAGCTTATTCCATTGTGGGTCATGGGGGAGCTGGTGCCTATCTATAGCAGTCTATGGGCGAGAGGCGGGGTACACCCTGGACAGGCTGCCAATCAATCGCAGGGCAACACAGACACACACAGGACAAACAACCATGCACACACACTCATGTTTTTGGACTGTGGGAGGAAGCTAGAGTACCTAGTGAGAACCCACGCATGCATGGGGAGAACATGCAAACTCCATGCAGAAAGACCCCCAGGACCGGCGGCAGTCGAACCCAGGACCTGCTTTCTGCAAGGAAACAGTGCTACCAACTGCGCCACTGTGCAACCACGTTTATTTATATAAAGCAACAGTTTCTGTATCGTTAAGAGTAAAATTAAATATGCATATGTCTAAATATTTCAGAAAAACACACATGCTTTCACAGAGCGTGCTAATTTTTACAAACGTCTGTAGATCTGAGGTGCTTCAGACACCTTAAGCACATTTTTGGTCCCATCACATTCTGGATTGGAATAAAGAAACTGCTGACTAAAAAAGCATAATGCAGAATTGAAATAAAAAAAATAAACCTATAATGGAAGTCTGCTGTAATAAAGAAAATAGTCAACATATGCCCAGGGTAGAATGTGGAGATTGTTTTGTTGAGGTTTTGACTACAACTGAAATGTTGCTGTTAAGATGAATGTGTGGCTGCTTTCAGGCTGACTTTCACGACCTTATACAGGCAAACCAGGAGTATTTGATTTATTGGGCAAGAAGAATTAAACTATTATATGTATTTTGCCATTTTCCTTACAGCAGATCTGAAGAAGCCTCTGACTGAAGACACTCTCCATAATGTTCTTCATTTTATAAAGCATCCTTTTTTGTACAATGATCTCCAGAGGTTCCAGAGGAGTCTCCAGAACAGAGCCAGTCTTCTTTATCAGCTTGTTGAGCTTTTTTAAGTCCCTGGCTCTGATGCTGCTTCCCCAGCAGATAATAACAGAAGAGATCACACTCTCCACAACAAACTTATAGAAGATATGCAGCATCTTGCTGTAAACACCAAAGGACCTAAGCTTCCTCAAGAAGTACAGTCTGCTCTGTCCCTTCTTGTAGATGGCTTCACAGTTGCATCTCCACTCTAGTCTGTTGTCCAGGTGAACACCGAGGTATTTGTACTCCTCCACCACCTCCACCTCTTCTCCCATGATAGAAATAGTGTTTGACTTATTCCTGCTTCACTTGAAATCTACAATCATCTCCTTTGTTTTAGTCACGTTCAAAATGAGATGATTGTTTCCACACCATGCCACAAAGCGGTCCACCACCTTCCTGTACTCAGCTTCTTGTCCATCTCTGATCCACCCCACGACTGCAGAATCATCCGAGTATTTCTGCAGATGACAGGAGTCTGTCTTGTACTGGAAGTCTGAGGTGTACAGAGTGAAAAGGAATGGTGAGAGTACAGTCCCCTGTGGTGCTCCTATGCTGCTGACTACCTGGTTAGACTCACAACCCTTCAGTCTCACAAACTGTGGTCTGTTTGTCAGGTAGTCTTTGATCCAGGAGATTGTTGAGGCCTCCACCTGAGTCTTCTGGAGTTTCTGACCAAGCAAATCAGGTTGGATTGTGTTAAATACACTGGAGAAATCAAAGAACATGATCCTCACAGTGCTGCTGGCTTTGTCCAGATGACAGTGGGTTTGCTGAAGCAGGTGTATGATGGCATCTTCAACTCCAACTCCACAGCGATAAGCAAACTGAAGGGGGTCCTGATAGTTTACTGTTTGCTTACTCGGGTGGGCCAACAGGAGTCTTTCTAGGACCTTCATGATGTGAGATGTCAGGGCAACAGTTCTATAGTCATTGAGGACTGATGGGTGAGTTTTCTTTGGTATCAGAACAAGACAGGAGGTCTTCCACAACACCGGAACCTTCTTCTGGGCCAGGCTGAGGTTGAAGAGGTGCTGCAGAATCCCACATTTGTGTTGATTTTTCCATATTACATGGAAGCAGTTTGTTTGAGGCGTCTACCTTTAAAATATATCTACTGGTGTGCCTCCAATTTACTCAAATGTTGTGAATTAACCTCAGAATCTCACAAAGCGATGACATCATCATCTGGGTTTCTATGAAAAGATCTATCCCTGCGTTTCCCAAATCATTTAGAGCAATAGTAATCTTAGTAAACTTCTGAATTTGTGTGTGCGGTTTGTGGCGCAGCGGTAGAGCGCGGGACCCATTAATGGAACCTTAGTTCTCGACGCGTCGGTCCTGGGTTCGAGTCCTGGCCCGGTGAAGTCTGCCGCATGTCTTACCCATTTCTCCAACCCATTTCCTGTCTGCCTACTTTCAGAAATAAATCGAAAAATATAGGGCACTAGTGCCATGAATCAAAATATATATTAAAAAAACCAACTGAATTTGAAGAAAGCAATAATGTCATACAGTGGGAAAAGGGAAAAAAATTGTGTTTTTAAAGAGTGTATGTAAATATTTGGTTTCAACAGAAGTAGCCTGAGGGTGAGCTTAATTCATTTTGCACAGGAACATTAAGCATAACGTTGGCTGTCAAGGAGGAAAGAAACTGGAACACTTACCAACATTCAGAATAATGACCACAAAAAAAGGGGATCTGGAGCCAAAGTTTCTCAGGAGCACAGTCCGATCCACCAGCAGAAACACACTCATCAAATGTCTGAAACAAATATCGACAAAACAGATCAGCGGTCCAAGCTGTGCAGTTTTAGGGACTTCTTCTAACAGGTTTCTTTGTTTCGTACATGTAGCATTTTCTTAAATCAAATCAATCTTCAATCTATTTACACACGTATCCAGAGCATCACCTGACACCAATATGAGCGTTTAGAAATCTGACTCGGAAGAACAAAAAGGGCAATAGTTTGCTAAAAGAGACACACATTGTTTCAATGTTGAGACCTCATGATTTCAGACAAATATTTGACACGTGCTTTTTGCTCATGTTGAGTAAGAGGGATAGTTTGATGGCCAACCTGAAGAGCAGAGACCGGGCTTCAGTGGGAATCTAGGCACCTCAGTGAGAATTTTTACCTTCTTATCTCCTTGTTTCCTACGTCTCAGGCCAGGTCTGTAGTCATCCCCAAAACGCAGAAAGTAATAATAAGACACCAGCCTCTCGATAGGGTCTCTAATCAGGTTTATGTAGATGGGCTTCCTCTTCACTCCAAACCTGAGGAGGATTATTTGAGTCAGAACTGGACAAGACATTAAACAGCTTTCTGGAGTAAATTTTAAGACAATATTAAATATGACAGAACGTAGGGTTAACTCACTGTGCCAAATAATTTCCTAACACACAGGTACATTCAATTCAAATATCAAATTAGAACTTTTGACTGGACAGCGACACCTGCCCCAAGGAGGTCAAGTCAAAAAAGGTAATTGCTAAAGAAACTGGTTAGTCATAGAGAGCTAAATCCAAGCCTATTTCTGGAAAGTTGGGTAGAAGGAAAACGTGTTGAGCAAAAAGATGCACAAGCAACAGGGATGACTGGAGTTTCGAGAGTTTGCAAAATCCATTCAAGAGTTAATGGGACATTCTACAGCTGCTCCATCCATGTGACGTCACAGCTGAATCAGAGACAATTACTAGGATAAAGAACTGGACTATTGCTCAGTGATCCAAAGTCCTATTTCCAAATGAAATTATATTACGCGTTTCATTTGGAAATCAAGGTCCCAGAGTCAGGAGGAAGAGTGAGGAGGCACAGAATCCTAATAATAATATTCTGAGTTTCACTTTTTAAATTGGATTACTGAAATAAACGTTTTGATTGCACTTCAATTTAATGAAATGAACCTGCATACATTCCCATTTTAAAGTTTTGAGTCTTAAATGGCCACAAGGGGGAGCTAAAGGACCAAAGTCACATCAGTTTGAATTTCCTGTTTTATGCCTTCCTACTGTCAACATAAACAAAGAATATTTCTTTACTTTGTGAAATCCAGGAAAGAGACGTGTCCGTGGTAAATTGCAGGCTTCATTTCTGTCCACTCTGTCACGTTCTTTACAAACCGCACCTAAAAACACACACAGCTCATCTCAGCATATAGATTCCACGACAGAGGTTTACAGGCTGTCAGCTTTGGTTCTGACCTGGTCCTGTATGGACATGACAGGGTTGTTTTTGGTGGTGTTAATGTGCAGGACATGGTAGTGGTTCTTCCCACACAGGTCATAGGCGATGTTGGTGAAGGAGGTGCTGGCAGTCTTGGGCACTCGGTTGTAGATGATCACCAAGTCATTCTCGCTGTCAGAAAGCACGGCCGCCATCTCACGCTCCCTCAGGCCATCTTGCGTGTGCCGCTGCTCAATCTCCCGCACCTCGTGTCTGGCAATGGCTCGCTCTGTGGGAACGACAGGAAACTAGATGAAGTTAATAAGATTTACAAAAGATGTTTTGAATAAGGGATGAAGGGGTAAAACATTTTGCTACTTTACAATCCTGCATACCAAGATCTAAAATATGCCATAGTCACTATTTATAAAAGAGAGGAAGAAGCAGTCAGGCCTTTCTGATCAAAATCATTGATTAACTAATCATCAGTAACCAGAGTGACCTTTATTAAAGCAAATGCTTTGCCAGTTTGTAGGTTTGGAGAAATCATGTTGGTGACAAAACAATGACAAGCAAAGCCATCCAGAAATCTTAGAGAAGTAACTACTGCAGACTATCAATCTAAAAAAAAGGCCATAAGGCAAAAAACCCACCTTTTATCTCGGAAACTAAAAAAGGCTTCGCATAAGAGAGCTATGCATAAACAAATGCCTGATAAACCAAGGTGATGGACATTTACAGAAACTATTGCCGCTGACATTGGTTCTACAAGCTGAGTACTGGCTCAGGGGGGCTGAATACAAATCCAAACCACACTTTTTAGATTTTTATTAGTACAATGCACTGTTAATGACACCATGCAAAGTGCTACATGCTGGTCCAGAAGGTATGGGTGCTCGAGTCAGTGACTCGATGCAATCTGCTAGGTTTCCTTAGATGGAAAACCTTTGGATTCACGTTGGATCAGTTTGGAATGTATGGAGATGACTTGGAATCTGTCTGAATGATTCAATTGAATTGACTTTGTTTAATGTGCTTGAGATGACATCTGCTGTGAATTGGCACTTAATAAATAAACTGAATTGAACTGAAACTGTATGTGGTGTAGAGATGAAGTCCTGAAGCAGACAGATTTAAGGGCTAGAGGCTGGCTGTTAGACATAAAGATTACAGTTATTTGATATCTAACTGGATGTTTACAGGACATCAACGCCCTTTAAAAAAGAAGCTCAGAGGTTTTACTGGGGTTATTGCCTCCTAAACAGTGTGAGACTGCAAAGGAGCCAGACTTCTGTGCCTCAGTGTGAATAGATGCAAAACAAAAAAGGCCTGGCCTTTGACACCCTCCGGCTTTCTTCGTCAGAATTTGCCTCAGATTGACGGGTGCTGACAAAAGAGACGAGTGCTCCGCAGGAAGGATGCAGGGAAAAAAGGTTTGTGTGTGTGTGTGAAGAGGGGAGGCAGCAACACTAAAGCCCCTAATACCCGTGGGAACTCTAAGCAGAGCACCATTTGAAGCTGTGTCTTGCTAGGGACACAGGCCCAGCCTGGACAGGGCCCAGCCTAATTCTTACAAATAAGATTTTATTCGAGATTCCACCATTTCCCTAAATGTGAGTAAGCTTGATAATACATATCCACGGCAAGAGTCATACTGAGCTACATGGTCACATGCAGCTGTTTATGAGGTGTGATCAGGTTACACACAGTGCTGTGCTACTTCCGCACGCTTGCGTCTAGTGCTTCGTACTCAGTGGAGTGGAGACAGGCCAGCTGCTTGTGATAGGTGAGGGCCTGTCAGCATGCACAACAACTGTAATGGAGACATGTGTTCACATGATGATGGAAAGCTCGCCTCGGCCAACAACAGCAGCAGTACCAGTTGCTATGTTGGAACTCGATCGCCTAAGATCAAGTGACATCTCTGGAATATTTTGATCACGTACAGAGAGTCTACACAGTGCAGCAGAAACAGCATTAATTAATAAAAGTCATTAATATTAGGCGCCTTTAGAGTAGAACTAAGTAGCACATGCTTGAAGGAAGACAGAGTCTATTTTCCACATCTAGAGTAAACATTTCCCACTGTTAGCCATGTGGACAATGGTCTACCACAGTTGGTTTATTTTAAAGCGTATTACGAATATCTGTGCATTCAGTGTGATTTAGATTTCCCAAAAATGGAAATTTAAAATCACTCTAATGAACTCAGGCTTACCAAATTGAGTGTACCAGAGTCAGAGTTTCAAATATAGTTCTGATCCATTAATACTTAAACTTAAAAAAAAACAAAATGCAACAAGATTGGCTGCTGACTGGAATTAGCCAATTTTTTAGCTCCAATGGTTCTGACTGAACATTCAGAAACTGAAAAATCTGATCTTTTTCAGATCAGTTAATGCACAATACCTAAAGGCTATGACTGTGGTGACAACAACACTCTTCAGTGTGGATGTTGTTACTGAGTCAAGACTCCAGGTTTGCTATTTTCAGTATCACTGAGTTGTTACCAACTGAACTGAGAGAAAGGAAAAAGATAAAGCATTTTGTTTCCTGTCCTGTTTTCTCTCAATTAACATGCTGGTTGTGGACATGTTAGCACTTTTTTTGGAAATCTCAGAGTTCCGGGATATACACATGGAGCCTGCTGTTTGAGTAATGCACTAATTGCTTATATAGGATGCTCAAGTGCCTAACCCTTTTTTCTTCGCTTTACTCACTTCAGGAAGGCTAGAAAAAAATGGTAATGCAATATATGATCACATGAGCTTACCTTAGTTCTAAAAGATAAATTGGAATCAGCTAAAGTCAGTATCCACAGATATAAGCTTTACAAAAACTGAAGATCAGACATCGGCCACAAAATCCATATCTGTGCATCTTTACCTATAAACTGTTTTCAATCTAATGCCAGGCTAGATCAAAGGCAGTCATGACAGCATCCATATTGGATTTTGATGTCAGGGTAAAGTCGGAATCCAGACATTGAGTCTGTATTCAAACTATGAAGGAGTTTCCGATAGCTGATCTTTACAGTTTGAAACCTACATATTAAGACTTAGAGGTACAAATTGGTTCCTTAATACAGGGATTGAAACTGTGTTTTTTTCTGTATATGTAACAAAAACACTTAAAGCAAACGTCTTTAATTGTATATTGTCACCAGCAGCCCACCACAAGGATGAAATTTGTTTCACTTTCTATGGCTCTCATTACAAAAATGCCAAATGTTAATAATGTTTTGACATGAGCAAGGTCATACCCAAACACCTGAATACAGTGGATGATCAACTAAAGGATGCCTTCTCAGGTCCTGGGTTACGTCTTTCTCAGGTCAATGTCTGACTGATGATGAATCTATTTATAAATTATATTTAAAAACAGCTGAGGTTGACCAAAATGTTTTACAGGCAAGCAAAACAACAACACAAAAGACTAAAGCATTAAAAGTTATGAAATACAATAGGTGAAAATTGAAGAACAAAGTAGACAAAAACACATTATTTTAAAGTCTTTACTGTCTCACTCAAACCCAAGTAATCTTAAGCCAAGATTTAATGCTTCTAATGCTTCTGTTGTCTGGGCTGTGTACACATGATGATGTTGGACCTGACCCTGGAAAAGCCAGATCACACTTATGTTTTAATGTGGCTCATGGAAGAGAGAAACTGACTGGTTGACCTGAGTTGCTCTTACTGGTGGGAGGAAGGTAAGAAGATCAATTAAGTTAGATGGCACCAAGTGATTTAAAACTTTCCAAAAACGCTATAAGCATGTTTGATGGATTTCCTTCTAGTTCCCAGGAACACTTTCAGCTACAGCTCCTTGGCTGACCTTTTTTTTCAAATGTCTTGTTTTTTCTTCTTTTTTTTTTTTTGTCCTTCGTTTGTTCAGTTCTCTCACATTTAGTGACACTTTACACACCAGTTTAAGTCCTGACAGAGCTAACAGTACTTTGGGAATATTTAGCAAAAATGTACTCCTTTATGCCCATCAAACTGTGTTTTCTTCTGATTGGTTTTTATTTTTGTGCATGCATTGAAAACATTCTGCATCTTTGCTACAGCATGTCCAAAATACACAATATTTGCTCTTATTTCAGACCCTTTACCCCATAATGAAGAAAAAGTGTCTGAGCCCAGTCCTTACTCTCTTCTAAAACATTCAGCACTATAAAATACAGTATATTGATGAGTAGCTCATGTTTTTTCCTCTCAAGGTACAGTTACCAAGGTTTTTATGACTTAGTGTTTCTAATTTATTTTAATGCCAGACAACCTAAAAACCGTCACCTTAACGTGGTGGAGGGGTTTGAGTGCTCAAATGATCCTAGAGGCTATGTTGTCTGGGGCCTAAATGCCCCTGGTAGGGTCTCCCATGGCAAACAGGCTCTAGGTGATGGGTCAGACAAAGAATGGTTCAAGAACCCCTCATGAAGAACAAAATATCGAGGCACGTGACATCGCCTGGTACGGCGGAGCCGGGGTCCCACCCTGGAGCCAGGCCTGGGGTCGGGACTCGTCGGAGAGTGCCTGGTGGCCGGGTTGCTCCTCGCGGGACCCGGCCGGGCCAAGCCCGAACGAGAGACGCGAGGCCATCCCCCAGTGGGCCCACCACCTGCAGGGGGAACCGTGAGGGACCGGTGCAAAGAGGATTGGGTGGCGGACGAAGGTGGAGACCTCAGCGGCCCGATCCCCGGATGCTTAGGCTGGCTCTAGGGACGTGGAATGTCACCTCGCTGGGGGGGAAGGAGCCTGAGCTTGTGCGGGAGGTCGAGAGATATCGACTAGAAATAGTCGGGCTCGCCTCCACGCACAGCGTGGGCTCTGGAACCCATCTCCTTGAGAGGGGTTGGACTCTCTTCTACTCTGGAGTGGCCCACGGGGAGAGGCGGCGGGCTGGTGTGGGTTTGCTTGTTGCCCCCCAGCTCAGCCGTCTCGTGTTGGGGTTTACCCCAGTGGATGAGAGGGTCGTATCCCAGCGCCTTCGGGTTGGGGAGAGGTCTGACTATCATTTCAGCCTACGGGCCGAGTGGCAGTGCAGAGTACCCGGCCTTCTTGGCGTCCCTGTCGGGGGTGCTGGATAGTGCCCCTCCCGGGGACTCCATTATTCTGCTGGGGGACTTCAACGCCTACGTGGGGAACGACAGTGACACCTGGAGAGGCGTGATCGGGAGGAATGGCCTCCCCGATCTGAATCCGAGTGGTGTTTTGTTATTGGACTTCTGTGCTAGTCACGGATTGTCCATAACGAACACCATGTTCAAACATAAGGGTGTCCATCAGTGGACTTGGCACCAGGACACCCTAGGCAGGAGGTCGATGATCGACTTTGTTGTCGTATCATCAGACCTTCGGCCGCATGTTTTGGACACTCGGGTGAAGAGAGGGGCTGAGCTGTCCACTGATCATCACCTGGTGGTGAGTTGGATCCGCTGGAGGAGGAGAAAGCCAGACAGACTTGGCAGGCCCAAGCGCATAGTGAGGGTCTGCTGGGAACGCCTGGCGGAACCCTCGGCCAGGGATGTATTCAACTCCCACCTCCTGGAGAGCTTCGACCAGATCCCGGGGGATGTTGGAGACATAGAGTCCGAGTGGACCATGTTCTCTGCATCTATTGTCGATGCTGCTGCCCATAGCTGCGGCCGTAAGGTCTGCGGTGCCTGTCGTGGCGGCAATCCCAGAACCCGGTGGTGGACACCGGCAGTAAGGGATGCTGTTAAGCTGAAGAAGGAGTCCTATCGGCTGTGGTTGGCTTGTGGGACTCCTGAGGCGGCTGACGGGTACCGTGAGGCCAAGCGTGCTGCGGCCCGGGCTGTGGCAGAGGCAAAAACTCGGGCCTGGGAAGAGTTCGGTGAGGCCATGGAGAAGGACTACCGGTTGGCCTCGAAGCGATTCTGGCAAACCGTCCGGCGCCTCAGGAGGGGGAAGCAGTGCTTTGCCAACACTGTTTATAGTGGGGGCAGGAGACTGCTGACCTCGACTGAGGACATTATCGGGCGGTGGAAGGAGTACTTCGAGGATCTCCTCAATCCTGCCATCATGCATTCCGTGGTGGAAACAGAGGCTGGGGACTCGGGGTTGGACTCTTTCATCACCCAGGCTGAAGTCACCGAGGTGGTTAAAAAGCTCCACGGTGGCAAGGCTTCGGGGGTGGATGAGATCCACCCCGAGTACCTCAAGTGTCTGGATGTTGTAGGGCTGTCATGGTTGATACGCCTCTTCAACATTGCGTGGCGGTCGGGGACAGTGCCTCTGGACTGGCAGACTGGGGTGGTGGTCCCCCTTTATAAGAAGGGGGACCGGAGGGTGTGTTCCAACTACAGGGGGATCACACTCCTCAGCCACCCTGGTAAGGCCTACGCCAGGGTATTGGAGAGGAGAGTCCGACCGATAGTCGAACCTCGGCTTCAGGAGGAACAGTGTGGTTTTCGTCCCAGCCGTGGAACACTGGACCAGCTCTATACCCTCTACAGGGTGCTCGAGGGTTCATGGGAGTTTGCCCAACCGGTTCACATGTGTTTTGTGGACCTGGAGAAGGCATTCGACTGTGTCCCTCGTGATGCCCTGTGGGGGGTGATCCAGGAGTATGGAATCGGGGGCCCTTTATTAGGGGCCATCCGGTCCCTGTATGAGCGGAGCAGGAGTTTGGTCCGCATTGCCGGCACTAAGTCGGACCTGTTCCCAGTGCATGTTGGACTCCGGCAGGGCTGCCCTTTGTCGCCGGTCCTGTTCATAACATTTATGGACAGGATTTCTAGACGCAGCCAAGGGCCGGAGGGGGTCTGGTTTGGGGACCAGTGGATTTCGTCTCTTCTTTTTGCGGATGACGTGGTCCTGCTGGCCCCCTCTAGCCAAGACCTACAGCATGCGCTGTGGCGGTTCGCAGCCGAGTGTGAAGCGGCTGGGATGAGGATCAGCTCCTCCAAGTCCGAGGCCATGGTACTCGACCGGAAAAGGGTGGCTTGTCCTCTTCAGGTTGGAGGGGAGTTCCTGCCTCAAGTGGAGGAGTTTAAGTATCTCGGGGTCTTGTTCACGAGTGAGGGAAGAATGGAGCGGGAGATTGACAGACGGATCGGTGCGGCTGCCACAGTAATGGGGGCGCTGTGCCGGTCCATTGTGGTGAAGAGAGAGCTGAGCCGAAAAGCAAAGCTCTCAATTTACTGGTCGGTCTACGTTCCTACCCTCACCTATGGCCATGAACTTTGGGTCATGACCGAAAGAACGAGATCCCGGATACAAGCGGCTGAAATGAGCTTCCTCCGTAGGGTGGCCGGGCACTCCCTTAGAGATAGGGTGAGGAGCTCGGCCATCCGGGAGGAGCTCGGAGTAGAGCCGCTGCTCCTCCACATCGAGAGGAGCCAGTTGAGGTGGCTCGGGCATCTATACCGGATGCCTCCTGGACGCCTTCCTCGGGAGGTGTTCCAGGCACGTCCCACCGGGAGGAGGCCCAGGGGACGGCCCAGGACACGCTGGAGGGACTATGTCTCTCGGCTGACCTGGAAACGCCTTGGGCTCCCCCTGGAGGAGCTGGAGGAGGTGTCTGGAGAGAGGGACGTCTGGGCGTCTCTGCTGAGTCTGCTGCCCCCGCGACCCGGTCCTGGATAAGCGGAAGACGACGAACGAACGAACAACCTAAAAATCTTCGGTCAGTCAGCCTTTCTACTATTAAACAAAGCAGACGGGTACATTTAAAATACACTCTTGGACACAAAATGAGCCTTAAGCCATGAGGTCATGTAGCTCTAAAATGGAAAGGTACTGCCATATGTGGATAATGAAGTGGTGTATGTTACATTAAAGCATACACACCCACTGTTGTAAACAGAAGAAAACGGATTATTACTGTATGAAAATAACATTTCTAGTGAGAATATGCTGAACGGATGGGTGGCTGCTCACTGGTTACACAAAAAAATGAAGTGGGCATTCTTACTTTCTCCAAAGATTTTCTATGGAGGGAAAAGCGAGTGAGATTAATAAATAGCTCAACATGACAGATTTCTCATATCCCACTGAAAACAGTCTGTGTTCAAAACATGTTTTTTTCCTCAAGATTGTGAAACAGTTGAAACGTTGGCTTCAGGGGAATAAATAACCCAAGGCTAAGGGAGAGGGACATATCATAGTTCATGCTCCAACTACGACAGATAGATTTAGTAGTCTTTTTTTGCTCAGCACCAGCCAAACAAACAACAGAAACGTTTGCTAGTGCTGAGTTGATATCTTAACATACTTTTCAACCACATATGTGTAGCATTACCTTGAAGTGCCAAATTGTTAAATTGTTGTTAGAAAGCTAACTCTATAAGAACTTATAGAAAGGTGTGACAGACAATGTAATCAGAACAGGACATTAACTGCTACTTCACTGCAGTTAAACCCTTACGATGTAAAATATGTATAGATTATATGTAGATAAGCGAGACCTTTAGCTGCTTCCATTCACTGCCACTATGTGTAAGATAACAACAGCATGACTTGCTGATATAAATATATACTGAAATATACTGGTGGCACAGTTATTGGGAAAAATGGGAATGTTTATGCCTTTGTGAACAGAGTTATAATGCTTGTCAAAACCAGAACAGAAGTTAAGTCTCCAAGATACAGCTCTCAGACAACATTTCACCTGACTACATGCTTCTTACTCATGACTTATGAGATTAAGTTTGAGTAGGTGACTTTTCAACCATAATATTCTTCCAGGGTGGCAATTGAGTTGTGCATTGATCAGTGTCTCAGTTACCTTGTTACATTGTTTTTTCTATTCGCATTTTTACATATTTCCGTGTCACACATGGATGAGGATAACTATTGTGAATTACAGGCTCAAACACTACTGAAAAAGTAAAAGTAAGAATGATCATATACCTTTTAAAATTAAAACACTTAATTCCTGGCACAAGACTTACAAATTTTAAGTGAACAGTTTTCCTAACTTGGACTTGAAGGAAAATCTTGGTGAGTTTAATGGAACAGGCAAAGGTGCTAAACTTTATCATGAAAGAGCGAACAAAAACTAGCCATAAATAGGCACAGTCAGTTAAACATCATTCAAAATTTCAAAGACATTCTGTGCTCCTTTTTCTAAAGTGTGCTCATCTTTCACTTTACAGCCACCACCACACAACAATAAAAGTTCAAATATTTGGTTTTTGTTCTCATTAAAATGAAATATGACATCTGAAAGATGCAGCAGCAACATTTTCCAGAGTCACTGCTACTCTACATTATACCGTAGATATATATACATCCCTGTCAACAGTTTTCATTGCATTCCAATCAAAGGAACAACATCCCCTATGAACTCTGTTGACAGTGAGCTCTGTTTAAAATCCAGGTTAAGAAAGAATAAATTTGCTGCAAGAAGCTGCTGTTGCTGATGTACATATAAAATAAACTGCATGGGAGAAATACGGTGTGCACCAAACATCAGCTTTCAAACAATTAAAGCCAAAATTAGCCTTCCTGTTTGATACCTAGTAGGTAATGTTCCGTAAGAAGAGTGAGAAAACACAAGGGCTGCTGTGTTGCTGACTGAAATCCACTGACCATGTGAAAGGGGCCCTGAAAACACTTGTTAACGACATGGTGTTTTTTGCCAAATTTCCAATAACCAACAAGAGAGTGAAGCAGGCACGCAGAGGTTCTTCTTTAGCTTTGTAGTGGGTGCCCTATTCACTGCCAGACTGAACACACTTGGCACAAACCCCCATATCAAAGGGCGCCCCACACACACACACACACCCACCCACACATCCAGCTAAGCTTAGAGATCCCCTCTGAGGTCATTTAATTAGGGAACAAAAGTGTGAATTACTATGGCCACACAGTAAGGCTCCTTTCATTCCACATTTTCCTCAGCTTCCCTCCCCTGTAGTCGTCTCCATGCATTAAAAGCTAATTATGAACCGTGCAGCCTACACGGGTCTTAAAAACTGTGACAACTACAAGCCTATTACTCCCAGCCCCATTCCAAGTGAGAGGCGGGCGGAAGACAGAGGGCCTGGTAGTTGAAACATATTTACTGAAGCAATTTCACGCTGATTAGATGCTAGAATTTCAAATCATCATTCACATTCGCAGCTACATCTCCGAAATAGGACAAGCCGTCATGTATTATTGCTCCCACGTCTGATCTGATGGGATAATAAAAGCGAGGGAGAGAAGATGATCCTTTCTTCAAGCGGCTCATAAATCCATCATTGCTCCCATCCACCAGTTTTCTTCTCTCCAAAGGTTAGCCTCATCGAACCGAGGCCTTGAGCTAGGTGGGTAATAGAGATTGGCTATCAGGAGCAGACTGAGGTGTACGGCTTGTATGGTTCTGCTTGGATGCTACTGGATTGCAAAATCAACGGAGGATGGCCGGAAGGAGATCTAAGTCGCTTATGTGGTAAAAGAAATGTAAAACGTTTTTACCATTATTGACGGTTTCTCTGTGCGCCCTCGGTAGCTCCTCGGATGTAGCTTGCTGTTTTGCTTTGCCAGGTTTCCAGGGCGACAATTATGTCACCACTTCAGCACTCACACACACTTGGATAAACTTGACTTTGGAAACCATTTATTCTAGGCCCGTCTTTGGATGCATTTAGCAAAGAGTGGAGTTAAGAAAAACCAAGGTAGAGATATAGTAATGATAAGGAGTAGGAAGCGTGTGCAGCAAAACAGAGCTGAAAAGGAACCTGTATCCAAAATGATTTAAATAAGAATTAAGGAGGGAAGCGTTCCATAGACTGTTTAGACTAGAAATTTTAACTTTTCTATTGCCTTAAGTGTTGTCATCACATTTATACTTGCTTCCGTGAAAGACGCAGTGACACAACAGGCAGCATATGTACAAACAGGCATTTTCATCTATCCAGCCATCCATTTTCTAGACTAGCTTGTCTTTACAAGGTCACGAGGGGGCTGGCGCCTACCTCCGGTGGTTGGGAGGGGTCTGGAGAGGTTGTTCTGAGACAGATGTACACACTCATCTCTAAGGACAATTAGAGTAACCATTGGAGGAAGCCGGAGTACTCAGAGAGAACCCACGCATTCACGGGGAGAACATGCAAACTCCATGCAGAAAGAACCCAGACAAGGATTTGCACCCAGGACCTTCTTTCTGCAAGGCAACAGTACTACCAACTGCACCACCGTACAATGGCATGTTAAAACGGATAATTATTCAAGGACAGGAATTGTTATCCTAATGGCTATGACCCACATGTGTGACATTAAAGGAATGGATAGAACACTGTCAATAACTGCTTTTTCTAGAAACTACAGCTGGCGGGGGCCTGCAAATATTCTTTGGTCCACATGCCAAATCCATCCTTTCAGATGTCCCAGACTCCCCTGTGGCGATTAATATAAAATACTAAATGAAACATCAATTTTAAGTAGTATTTCTGCATGCTGACAGTAGCTTCCTCATGTTTGAACCAGAGCTTTTAAAAACAAGGAATTGTTAGGGCAGCATAAACCCCCTAGATTAGGGGGTCTAAGCATTTTTAGTGCTTTTTGGAATTTGGACCACCTTAGTATTGGGCAACGACAAAAAACACAATTTATAAAATAGTCAAACCTGTCAAATTGTCAAAACATAATTTATAAAATAGTCTAAACTGATTACAGATTCCTTAAAACACAGTTTGTGATTTGTACTATTAGTGAAAGATTACACATATATTTTCAGTTTTCCCAAATAAATGACTAAAACCTTGGTTGTCTCATTCTTGTGAACCTTTAATTAGGTGTTGTCTCGTAGATGTATCGTCACACTCCTAATCATCATGAACAATTTCATGATGATAACCAACTTGTTATTACCAACACAGAGAAACCACAGAAGCAAACAGTTCACACGGGATAGTTGGAGTAAATGACTGATTCTCCAGGCAGGCTATAATAGGAGGAATCAAACTCAGATTTAATTAGAAGTCACAGACTGAGTGCATTTTAGTCCACATCACTCAGAAGAACTACACTGAAGATCCTCATAAAAACTGCAGCGACAAAACATTTCGTCGACAAGAAGTGCTCTTTTATGAAGATCTGTAATGCTCAAAGACCTTTTCATTCATATAATTTTCATGGGAGTTATGTTTTTACAAGAAGCAGAGAACAAACTGATGGGGAAAGAATTATATATATGGGAAGAGGACAGTGCTGTTAAGGTCAGAAGTCTGATTTCCATCTATAATGCCTTCAGAGTCATGCTGCTGCTGCTCTCCAAGAATTCTTCATAAACCACCCATGTAAAGGCCAAATATTATATAATGCCTATTAATGTTTTGCCGAATGTCCAGCAAAAGTCATACGCTAAAAACAAGAATGTCTCTGTTGCCTTCAAAGCATTCCTCCAATTTAGACAAGGCACAGAACAAACCCTTGTTTGAGCTGAGTGACAACAGAGAGCAAACCGCTTTAAGTGGTTAACGGCTTTGGACTGTGGGTCTTGAGACCACAATTACACCATTGAATGTCATTTAGGGATTAGCCAGTAGGACTGGATACAAGATGATGGACTGAAAATGACAAAAACGACTTCTTTCGACATTTCTTTCAAAGTGTTTAATGCATACAGATGTTTCTTTTTTTGTCCATAGTGACAGATGTTCTACTTGAAAATCAGGTTCTGCTATCCATGTAGATGGCATGTAAAAACTTCATAAGGCCGGAAACATGCTAAGTTCTTCCACGATCGCAAACTGCTTTTGGACTTCCCTATGATCAAGTGCTAATATGGAGCTGTTTTTGGGTCACCTGGACTACAGCGTTCCACTCGGAGTTGCAGCATTTTTACTATAGCTTGATAGGTGGTGATAATGTGCACTATCTGGTGCAATTCTATTACAGTTTGACATACTTTTTCTTACATTGTGATCACTGAATGATAGATTGTCCAAATACATATAATTTAAGACAAGAAATCTCCATACATTGTATTTCTTCAAACAAAATAATTTTTCTGCTGCTTTTGTTCTTCTGTTTGTGAACTTCTTTGGCCTCATCTTTTGAAAACGGGTTTTATCATCACAACCACAAATGTTTGGGATGCACATATCTGCGCAAGAACTTGACAAACCCTTATGGGCCGGTGCTGGTCTTTCTTCATTTTCTACTTAAAGACCCAAAGCATTAGTTTGGGTCTTTTTTTTTTTTTTTAGGTATGAAAGTCTAGGCCTTGGGAGCCATTCATCACACTGGCAATGGAGTTAACTGATCCAGAGCTGACTTGAGTGGATCCCACAAATAGTTTTATTCTTTTGAGCTTTTAACCTTTGTCTGCAATGGAACAGGCATTTTTTCTAAATAGTTCAGGTAAGTCTCTGTATTTTCAAGGGAATAAATAGAGACTGCTGTATGTAGTTTCTATTGCTAAGCGTGCTAATCACTGTTATTATTGTCTTTGTTTAAAATGATTTAAATCCTGGTTTACACCAACTGTCAAACACATGATGGGATGTGGCAAGAAGGCCACAAAGAAATTTTTAACTGTGATAATTGTAGTTCTTTAACAGATTGGAATCACCTTAAATCAAATCAAAAAGCCTAAACATAAATGTTTCCATTAATTGTCACAACTCCTCATTAATTTCCATTTTGCAACCCTATTCACCTTGTACTTTAGCATCTGCTATGGAATGGGTTAAAACCAGATATTAAAGTGGGGCTCCAGAGACCAGTCCACCCCTCAGTGGGGAAAGCAATTTTTATCAGCAAATGTTGACTAAAACATTAGACATGCTGTCGTCATGTTCAGCTTCTGCACTGAAATCTATGGTCAATTAAATAGGCCCCAGCTTCATATGGCATATCTAAGACTGCACAGCTAAATGCAAGTAATGTTATAATTCCAATGACAGCTGTATGGTATACTGTAGATAGATGATTCAATTCAATTCAGTTTATTTATATAGCGCCAATTCACAAGACGTCTCAAGGCACTTCACAAAAGTCAGATACATACATTCCAATTAATCCTAACCATTGAACAGTGCAGTCAGATTCAGTTATTTATTCAAATTGGATAAAAAAGATAATAATCATGGTTTAAGTTGGCACTTTTTCTTCTAGGAGACATCTCTGATTGCATGGCCCTGTCAGTAACGTCTGCTAGAAAAGAAAAAGAAGCCTGATTCACTGGAAACCGCCAGCAGATGATGAGGATTATGGAAGAACTGGCACACCCGGCAGATCCTACCAATCCTCTGCTTTGTGAAGAAATGGTAGGTCTGACAAGCTGTACAGTGGATTGGCTGGAACAGCTCTCGTCTTGCACACATCCTCGATGACCAAGCAGTGGCTATTGGCCATGTTTTCTCTGGCAGAGAGCAAAAGGAAAACAAGTGAACAATGTTTAAGGACAAGCTAATAAATGCCTTTTGTAAAAATGAAAAGCAGTCCCAGCAGGAATGGCTGTCACTGCTAAAGACTGTTGGCAAAACACGGGAAATACTACAGTCAGGTCAACAGATGACTGAAGATGAAAGATAATGAAACAGAGGAAGGCATATAGAGTAGATCTGAACTGGAGTAGAGCTCTCTGGTTTTCCTCCAAGGATTTATTTCCTAGTGTGACAATAAACACCGGCCAAACTGTGCTGAACGGATTGCAAAGATACAACCGAGATATTCTTTCTTCCCTTTTCATCCATAGGCCCTGTAACAAGTAATTAATAAAGCATGTACGGGGGTCGAGGGAAAGCTCAACACTGTTAGACTGAGCAGACAACAGCTATTCATGGGTTTAATGTTGAGTGGGAAGGATAGGAGAAAATCTGTTTCACAAAGAGACAAGTCCATTACACAGAGCAGTTCTATCATTTCATCTCTGCAGCCTTATCTGAGTGATTCGTTCATCTCATTACACCTCCATATGTCTAGTAATGTACTGTATTTACCATCATTGATTGTATTTTTGAAAAATCATCTGTGTATGTATGAAGTCAATTGAGGATGTGAATAGATCTTACTTCTAGTTTCTACTAAAACATTCTACCTCTGCTTTTAAACTCATACTGCTGTCAGTCTGAACAGCTCAGGCAAATCTTCCTGTCTATCCCCAGGAAACAAGGAGTTATTAATGTCTTTCTCACAGTGAGAATAATGCCAAACTACCTGTAAAAATCTTATTTATCCATTGTTGATTTTCCGTTTCTGCATTTTATTGCGCCTGAAGCAGAAAAAGAAGGCGCACACCCCCTGTCAAATGTATGGCTTTACATATCAGAACATAACTGTCATGTCTTTATCAGCTTCGAAAATTATTTTATTTTAACGTCAACTGTACAAAAACAGACAAAACATGTTGTACTGTCTTTGTTTGTTAAGCAAAGATGAAGCCAAAATGGAAAAACTAAGCACACCCTTTGAGCTTCCACGGGATTAAAGGGCAAGTAGGTTTAGCTAATCAAAAGCAATTGGTCATCAGCAAATGAGAGCAGTTCCATGACAGCAGGAGTTTGAGCTGTTTGTTACTCTAGAAAATACAAGTGGGTGTTGTGGAGGCAGACTGTGGAAAAACCAAACAGTTCTCTTGGGACATTTACAGGGTAGAACAAGAAATACCTCAAGAAAATATCCCCCACACCATTACACCACCACCACCAGCCTGAACCGTTGATACAAGACAGGATGGATCCATGCTTTCATGTTGTTGACGCCAAATTCTGACCCTACCAACCGAATGTAGCAGCAGAAATAGAGACCCATCAGACCAGGCAACGTTTTTTCAATCTTCTATTGTCCAATTTTGGTGAGCCTGTGTGAATTGTAGCCTCAGTTTCATGTTCTTAGCTGACAGGAGCGGCTCCCGGTGTAGTCTTCTACTGCTGTAGCCCATCCCCCTCAAGGTTCGACGTGTTGTGCGTTCAGAGATGTTCTTCTACATGCCTTGGTTATTTGAGTTACTGTTGCCTTTCTATCAGCTCGAACCAGTCTGTCCATTCTCCTCTGACCTCTGGCATCAACAAGGCATTTGCACCCACAAAACTGCCACTCACTGGATATTTTCTCTTTTTTCGACCATTCTCTGTAAACGCTAGAGATGGTAGTGCGTAAAAATCCCAGTAGATCAGCAGTTTCTGAAATACTCAGATCAGCCTGTCTGGGACCAACAACCATGCCACGTTCAAAGTCACTTCCCCATTCTGATGCTCGGTTTGAACTGCAGCAGATCTTCTTGACCATGTCTACATGCCTAAACCCATTGAGTTGCTGCCATGTGATTGGCTGATTAGAAATTTGTGTTAAGCAGTTGGACAGGTGTACCTAATAAAGTGGCCGGTGAGTGTATATACTGATCACGGCTCTGCAAGTTAAATCAGGTCCAAGTTGGACCACTCTTTCCAGGTGCTCAACATTTTGATTGGTTTTGTTTGGTAGTTGGGATTAAATTACAGTTTTACTTCAACCTTCCGAGCAAAACTGGTCAGGCAAAAAAGTTCTGTTACATTTAGGTTCAAGCAGTTTCTATTGGATTTTAGAAAACTTGCATGCAGACTTTTTTTGAATACACTGACAAACACTTTGGATCTTTACCAAACATCAGTTGGAGTGTAAAACAGTAAACCCTGAGGCTAACGCTGACCCAAAATAGTAAGAATAGGAGTCTATAAGCTCTCAGTAGCTTGTGCAGACAACATGAAAGAGCTCACTAAAGACTAATCTGTTTAACAAAGCCCAAACCAGGAGTACTGTAATCCATTGTGTTGGACTGGTGCAGAGGCTTGGCTGGAAGAACACAGCCACACATCTAAGAAAAGAAGAACCGGATTAATCATTCTGGTGAGCAGCTTCACCAGCTGAGCAGAAGCAGAGGAAAAACCACAAAGATGTCGACTCACAAATGTGGGGATCTGCACTCAGCGGGGGCCGGTCTCAATATTCAGTAACCCAGATAAGTTGTTAATAAGGTGCTGTGCAAACACAAAGACAAGTACGCAACGCAGCTGTTTGTCATGTTCTTATCTGTATTCTCTCTAATAAACTTGGAACTGAAAGCCAGGCAGTTTGGTGAAGCTGCCAACATCGCTGTGAGGAGAGGACAAAGGATGCAGGCATAAGGAGGGAAATGGGAGCAGGGAATAAAAAGAAGATAGAAGCATGCATACTGATAAAAATGAAAGTGGAGTCTTAAAGTGCCTTGCAAAAGTATTCAGGTCCCTTGAGCTTTTCCATGTTTTGTCACTTTCCAACTACATCAAGCAAAATGACTGACGGTTTTCAATATTTTAAACAGAAAATTCTGAAAAGTGTAACATGCTTTTTTTCACACTCCCTAGTGATTATTTTTCACAACCCCTGCATCTCTCCAGCTCCTCCAGATGTATCAAGAGCCTAAGCCTGCTACACATTTCTCCCTGACCTGTCTGCTGTGCATCTTGGTCTTCATGATGCTGTTTCTTCTCTGATGTTCTCTACAAAACATCTGGGGCCTTCAAAGAACAGATTAAAGTATGTCCTGGTGGACTGTTTTCTCTGATTAGGTGAAAAAAGGGGGCTGAACATATATCCATGCACACCACCTTTTCAGATATTTATTTTAAAACATTTTTGAAAACCATGGATCCTTTTCCTTCAATTGCACAATTGTGAACTTTTTGTTGGTCTATCACATAAAACCTTCATAAAATGTACTGAAGTAACAGGATGAAATATAAAGGGGTTCGAGGAATGGATACTTGCAAGGGGCTGTAGGAGGAAGCATTTTTACACGCAAAAAATCAACAGTCAATCCCTAGAGATCTATAGTTTTGGACAGCCAGCTGGTAAACAAGGAGCAAAGTTAATCTGGGGAAAAGGAGGATATTCGACAAATGAAAACCTTATTCCTCCTTGCTTATTCATTTGTGGTCTGATGTAATTGGTTGTAAAAGTGCTACAGGCTTTCTATCCTTTTTTTCTTCTTTGTAGAAGTTTATGATTTCCACAAGCAAGGGATTTAAATATTTCTATGTCCCAATCAAAATTTAATTCCTCCTTTGACAGCAGCTCGCTTCCTCAGCCGGAAGCAAACGTTATTGTCCTCTCAGTCGCTCGGCCGATGGGGACAGTAAAACACAAGTGGTACGTTGTAATACCACATAAGAGACTGTGAAAGCATATAAAAATGTTGTTTACATCAATTGATCAAGGAGGATCCAAGTGAGAGCACAGCCATAATAAGTTATGGTTATGACAGAGCTTTATTAGCCACCTGATGTTTGTTCTGTCAGAGAAGGAGCTGTGAGGAGTGACGGGGAGAAAAAGCAGAAATTGGTAAACCCTGCTCCTTCTGCAGGGGAGACAGTGTGAAGAAAATGATGGCTGCCATTACGTGTTTGCAACAGCAGCCGTCATCAACCGCCAGAACTCTAAGCCTTTACCTACTCAAGCTACAGTAAACAGTAAACCACATTAGTTGCTAAAACAGGTTGAGGTGAGTAATCATTTTTACATTAGGTATTGGCTGACATCAGACTCACATGGTATGAGTCAATATATCACAGTACTACAATATGAACATGATCTAACGGCTATAATTTAAATCTGAAATGCAATAATTTTCCCAACTGCTGCAACAATAACAGAACATATAGACAACTCATTAACAGATGATAACTGTTCAACATTACTAACAAGACAGATCACTGTTTTTGGAAGAACTTATATTCCTACAACTCAAAGAATTTACTAGCAGGTATAGTAGAGTAATAGAAAACCAACAGAACCAACAGTCAGGACATGCTGGCGTGCTGTCATTAATTGAAAGGCTCATGTTTAATTTAAAGCCCTGTGGAGTTCATTTAGTAAGGTTGGTTATTATATGATAAAACAGTAGGCCCTATATTAAGGGTTATTTCAGGTTTTTTGAACTGAGGCTCTGGGACTGTATTATCGATGATAGTTCCCATACCTGTGGTGGAAATATGTCATATCAAAGGCAGCTTGCTGGAAAATTAAGTACATCCCTAGAGGTTGAGAAAGGCTAACAAGCTAGTCAGATGTATGCTGAATTAATCAGCCTCATTAGCTGCTTTTACTGAATAAGCTGATTGTGAGTCCATCGGAATCATTGCACAGCAATACACCATCATTGATGTTGCTGCCCAGGTCATGCAGATCCAAAGGTTTACGTTATTCTTGGCAGAGGTAGAGGCCACCAGTCGCAGCTGATCTGGTGGATCGACACATCCAACAGGCACAACAAACAGAACTTCACATAGAAGTAAAGACGCTGTCCGGATGGACAAAATGGCACCAAACGTAACATGAAAGATAATTGTGAAATCTGTTAATGTCTGCTGACATATTCAATCTCTCTAATATGGTCATTTTTATTTTTCTTTAATTTAAATGGCCAAAGTCCTATAAAACAGGTTGTGTACATCTGACTAACTGTAGCCCACCCACAATAGAGGACATATCTAAATTCTGCAAAGCTCACGGTGATTCATCATTAGTCTACTACAGGTAAGAGGTCTGCTATCGATAACGTCACAGAGATTCAATTAATAAAATCAGAACAAAGGTACCATATGTTTTAATACTGGGTATAATGCAATAATCTCTAAAAGTCTGTAAAACGGGTCATTCTGGACAGTGTTCAGGAGAACAGAGTACTTGATTAAAAAGTTGGTTGAAGAAACAAAATGTGATGATAATAAGCGGCTCAGCTGCTTTAAAATGGAAACCAAAAGACGCGGAGGACAACACTATCATTCGAAAGGATTTGCATTTTGACTGGTTGTTTCATTACATACCAATTGTTGTTCTTAATTAGTTTTAAAACTAATTTGACCTCATTTCAATATTCTGCTAAATAAACCTTGGTTCTTAAACACAAATATCCACACTAAACTGTGATATCATGGCATTTTTTTTATTGGTTCCCATGTTTCTATATTTGTACATAGCTCATTTTTTTCCCTTCATTTTGCTTGGTAGTTTTAGTTGAATATTTTTACCCTAGTTAAAGAGTTTGTCAAATGAAATATTTTACCTTGGAGTTGAATTGTGTTGAATTGTGTTTATTGGATATGTGTGCAGTGCTTGCTGGTACAGAACGGTGTTCAGTGTTTGAATACCTCTTTCATCTATTGGTCAATAATACCACGGCATATTGGGCTGGTATTCCTAGAACCATACTAGGCAGACCAATTCCTGATCAGGTTTTGCTCTGATGGGTCTGACTGAAATTTTATATTGGAAAATTTTTTGGTAATTTTGGTAATAGTTGATTATTATTAAATTAAATCATTAATAATTGCTAATAGTCAAACGATCTTAATTGCACAATACAAGTAGTCTTTTGTGATTACGATGTGGCTTACAGTGACACTTCAACTCCATATATTGTGCAGCTCTAGTGTAGAGTTACCTGTGAGTACTGCAGCAGTTAGATGACATCTATGTTAAGCCAAGCCGTTTGGAAGAATGTCTAATGTCATAATAATGGGAAAAGAAAAAGAACCCTAGTGAGTAAATAGAACAAAAAATGACACTTGGTGTTTCTAATTTGGGAAAATGGCCACAGATAATGTGTCTATAATTGGTGAAATATAAAAAACGTTTCTTTGAGGGTTAGTTGAAATGTCTACTATATCCACGTGAGCTTGGGTGTATTTTAGCTCATCCCCCTGTACAGCTTCAACTCTGGGAACAGCTCAGCTCATCTCAGCTCCATTTACATTTGGTACATGTAGGTCAAGTCTAATTGGATAAATTAGACTGTTTAATTGACTTATTTTGAAATGAACTAAATAGAATGTATCTGAGTTGGATTAAATGCATTAGATTGTACCGTATTGGCATCAGTTAAATATATATTCTCTCTGTAATGACTTTTGCTGAAAGTTAGTATTACAGAAACATCCCTCTTTTTTTCTTTTTTTACACTTGAACTTGTTTTTAAAGCTGCTCTATAACAGGAGGGGATGTTTTAGAGTAAATTTAGGGTTGTTGTCCTTTAAAAGAAAGTATAATTCTGAATAAATTCTATCAGCATTTTTACTAAGGCATTATTGATCACATACTGAATTTTAATCCCATTCTGGAGTCTTTACACAGAGTTTTCATGATTTCTCCGTGCATGTGTGGGTTCTCTAAAAGCGGGTCCATTATCTCAATTGATTGATTTAAATTGCTCTCAGGTATGAGTGTGTGGTTGCGTAGTGGTTTGTCTTGTATGTCTGTGTGGCCCTCTAACGGACTGGCGACCTATCCATGTACCCTGCCTCTCATCACGAGATATTTACCAGCACCCCTGCAAGGACAAGCGGGTTTAGATGGACAGATGGACTAAATTTGGTTTCAGTATAAAGCATCCACTCTTTTGCCCTAAACTGGAACTAAACCCAACGTAACAGAATAACTCTGCCCCCAGACAATCTTTGAAAAATGCCACCGAAGTGTGCTGTGCCAAGTGTGGGGATGAGCAGAGAGGGTTTAGCAGGGTCAGGAGGATGAGGGAAATTGGCAGCTGGCTTAATGTCACATATTGAAACTACCACCAGAGTGATGCTGGTAGTTTCGCTACGGATAGATCTTTGGAGGTAGAGGATTTTTCACCCCTCTCATCACTAGAGGTTAAGAGAGGCTTTATGGAGCCCGTTGAGCCTGAGTCTTACCAGGCGATGCCTGAAGCTGGTGTAGACGAGGTAGCGGAGGAACAATTCTAACTCCTGACTCGCTACGGGAGCGTGTGTCTGAGTGAGATGGTTTTATATCTGAACGCAGGGGGTGTGACGTAAGCATGTACCAAGCTGTACCATTTGAAATAATAGGAAAATTCAACTGGAGTAACCACTGTTAAACACAAAGAGGGCAGCACTAAGACGGTTTTAGGACAAATGTTGCAAAATTAAACAAGTTTATATGAAATTAAAAAAAAACAGTAACATAAAGATATAAAGATAGCACACTTAAAGCCCAGTTAATACAGTCTATCTGCAAAATAAAGTTGATAGGTGGTTTAGTTCCTCTTGAAGGTTCAAAGTTTCAGATCCTATTTTCACTGACCAGGAGACTGCTACCGTTGTGATTTGGTGTTACTTATTACAACTGATCTGAAGACTTTAATGTAATCTCCTTCAAACTCTCAATGGTTGTGTAGCATAGCCGAATAAAGACAAATCTTGCTAGTTGATGCCTTGCTACACAAGATCTTTGATAACTGTAGCAGAGTTTTAATAAATCATTCTTCTTTAAATGGAAAAAGTGGATTTTCCTGACACTGGAACCTGGGCCAACTATGGAATATAGTTGAAAATCTGTGTTTTTGTGTCTCACCAACACAAAATTAAAATGTGTTTGATTGTTATGAACTTTATGTATGTGGAACCTATGTGTATTTCTTATTGGGATTTCTTTTAGTTAGATAGATTGAAAGATCATCTCATTTGTGTGTTGAGTTTGCTGAGGTAAAGCTAACAGACTGAAAAATTCAGCAGTTGCAGAGGGTTAGCAGGGATCGAATGTAATATGGCAAGACATGGGAGCTACAACTCTGCTCAAAGTTTAAGATAAAACATGCAAATAAGAATAAAGCTGTAGTCACAATGTTTTGTTGTTTGAAGTATGTGTGTGACTTTTAATGCCGCACCATTTTGTTTAGTGTGTGTGTATAGGGATAAAAGGTGTAAAAGTTATGTAACTGTCATGGTGAAGTATGTTACATTTGCAGTAACATTACCTTTTGTTTTATGCTAGTTAATTTCTAAAAATCCAAATACCATATAGGGATGAGAGTTCAATGTTCTAAAAGTGGACCCAGGTGATTAAATATTTGCTGAATTAATCAGGAAGTAGGTTGAGCTGCCCTTAGTTGGAGCCACTCCAATAACTCGAGGTGATAGAATCTTCATCATTGAATCTTCATCAGTGCAGATAGTGTCTGCATAGCACAGCATTAAATAAACTAATGTTATAATTGGGTCTTTACCCTACATTTTAGACAGACTTAAATTAATTTTGTTGCATTGGCACATATGTATTTTTCAGCATAAAAAAAACCTCCTGCAGCTAGGCTAAGATAGTGATAATATCATATATAATACTGTATCTCATGTGTAGGAAGGCGATGCAGTAGTGTTATTTGCAATAGTGTGATGGGGTATAAGGTCTGCAGGGTTTGGTTAAGCTCCTCCTTGACAGAATTAAACATGAGAAACCATTTGTGAATAAATGTAGAATGATTAGTCCAGATGACATTGTTCATCTAAACTATAATAAAATTAGAATGTACAAAGCACTAAGGAATGAGCATAAGGGATGGCCTCTGTCGAGCCTGTATTTCGCAAAGAAATTACAATGTGATCTTGACTTATTTACCACTGGCCGGCTAGGTGTCACATCACTTTGTGTTCCCTTCTTAGGCACAATTGCAGTAAAAGAAAAAGGCTTAGAGGGTACATTGTCTTTGACGAGTTATCCAGTTAACAGGAGGTATGGTGTTTTCTCCTTGGATTTAGAGGTTGACGCACCACTTACAATTTGGTTCAAATTTGGTTGGTTTTATCTTGAAGAATCATAGTCTTTACACTACTATGTAGCGAAAGGGAGAAATGTGGCGGGAGAGGTTGCCTTCGTGAGGTTAGAGGGAGAACAGGAGTGAGGCAATCCGGGGGGTGGGGGTGATGGGTGGTATTGGAGTGCTGTGCTCTGCTGTAACAGCCTCCAATTACACCAAGGATGTGAAACCGTCTATAACACCCTGATTAGCCTGTCTGTCATCCTGCAACAGCAGCGAAAGGCAGAGCTGGCTCCGGTTGCCGCTGTGCGCCCCGATGTGTAGGAACAAATTTTCTGTCAGACAAAGTGCACACCAGAGGCCATAAATCCCTGGCCCCAATCAAAGATTCCTTCTAACAGTACAGCAAAAGCCCCATCTGACCATTAGCACTATGCTGTCCAACCTCCAACAACCTTCCCCCCCAACAACCTTCCCCGACACCTACACCCATCTCTTCAGTGAGCTCTCCACCATTAGCTGCTCAAAATGGCATGTTTTAGAGAGGTGCAGGCAGCAGACACCACCAGCTGCTTATGGTAGCAGATGCCCAGGTGCAGAGGGAGAACAAATGACTCGTGCATCCTTTATAGCCCTTAGGAGAGCTAAAATAGGATATGAAGCGTTTCAGTGAGAGTTCAAAAGGAACCCGACTGCTGTGTAAAAAGAAAACAAGAAAGAAGGGGAAAAAGTGGGGTTTAGGTGTCTTCGAGGAAAATACTTGCTCTTGGCTTTGAGAAAGAGAGAAGGAACAGTGCAGAGTATTCAAACTCCTTCTTTAGTGTCAGTTGGCACAAAATCTACAAATCTTGGTGTGTAAAAAAAGAAGCCTGGCGGACAGTTTCATACACATCTGCGGCTCAGTGTCTGATACAGTTTCAGCAATCAGATGAATAATGTTCGGCAGGGGACCGAGCTGCAATCAATCTCTGTGCTGTGTGTGCCTGAGGACAGACTGGTAATGCCTGACCAATGTCCTTTCAAGAGCAAATTCCTGACCAGATCTCCAGGTCCCTGAGTAGCGGCGTGTATGGCTGGGCTGTAAGTGTCTAGCATGACAATCAAAGTCAAATTCAGGCCTGACAGCGACAAAGCTGAGCCAGGAAATGAATGCTTAAAAGTCTTCCATCAGCTCCACAAACGCCTCAACAATGATCGCATGAACCCCCCCGCCTTTCTTTCAGCATTCAACAGCAGGTCTCTGCTCTCCCAGAACTCATCACAGAGCCACTTGTGTCTGGAAGCAGACACCACCACGCAACAGATGGAAATTGAATTCCTTTAATCAGGCCGACTAACTGCCAGCAGATAGAAGCCGCTGATGCTGAGAGGGAAAAAAAAGTATTTGAGATTCTGTCCTACTGAGAGACATGAAGCCCTCACAAGGCCTGCAGGGCACACAGTTGGAGCAATCTATTTTTCAACCCGTTACAAAGGCCATGAGGCAGCACTTTTACAAGCAGCATTTCTCTATGCTGTGACATGTGTACAAAAGTGCCACCTATGACCACGTTTGAAGAGTTTACAGAGCTTTAAAAATTAAGAACAGCACAGATCTACATGAAGAGGAGCGCTCTCCGAGAAGGAATACCCTTTTAATAGAGTTTGGCCCACCTACACTCTTTTGCAGCAACTTGGAAAGACAAATGTTATACAATACTGATGCACTCAACTGTGTAATGAACTCAGTGGAGTAAAACCATGTGACTGGCATTGGTATTAGTTTATCAAACTATTTAATACCCAATGGCTGGAAACATTATTTTAGCTCTATATGCAGCTCATTGAATACCATATGCCAGATAGTTCCTGTCCAGTTTTCACAAGAGCAGCACAGAGAACCTGGCTGATGACCGGAATCGGACGATTCTCAAGTGGCCCTGATTGGTGATCAACCAGTCAGAAACTAAAAATCCAAACGTTTTTCGTTAAGGAGTAAAAAAAAAAGTTATCTGAGAGCTAACAGATCATGCTGACAATAACACCACCAGCACTCTGGTTTTAAAAGGCTGTTACTGAGGGAAGTCTCAGTTGTTTTCAGTATCCATCACTTGTTTCAATGTTAAGCTAACTTTATTGTGAGATGCTTTTAGAAAAGGAAACTGTATTTTCTACATTCATGCTAGTCAAGCCAGTTGCTGCAAATAGATACTAAAGAGTTCAATGACATCTGGTTTAACTGCGGAGCTGCAAAACGACGACTGCTCTGTCAGAAACATGTTGTGGCATTGCCGCTAGTCCTAATATAAATAATTATTGATTAAACATGACAGAAAGACTACCCAAGGCTTTTGCATAGTTACAATAAATGATTGAACAATCTAATGCATAACAGTAAATCAGAGCTTTTTCTCTCAAATATTAAATTGAAAATCATTTTAAAATGAACAATTGTAATATCTTGTGATGTGGCATACTTCCAGATTTTGTGGTGTGCAATAAAAAAAGAAAGTACAACTTATCTTGTAAAAAAGTAAATGAAATATGCTGGAATTCTTTTTAGTTGGGTTTTATTTAACCTGGAAGATTGTGATGCATTTATAAATTTTCAGCGATGCAGAGAGTTCCGGCTCTTCTTATCTTCAGATTGAAGTAATACTTTCATTCAATGAGAGCACCTTAAACTGTTTGTAGTATGAAAAATATAACAGCAATCTTAGCTTGGAGAGTCGAGCCATAAATTCAAATCTCTGGAAAGAAGAATGTTTTTTGCTTTCCTTTCTCTAGCTCTTCCTCCACAGAGAGCCTGTCTACCTTTCAACCAATCCAGTGAGCAGCCGTAGAAGAATACGGCCAGACTATCAGATTAGACCCAATGCCAGATGCATCCTAGTTAACGTTGGGATGATGAATAGTCTGAGAGCAAATCAGAGGTCATATGCCCTGCAGGAGGTGTGTAATGTGGGGAATAAATCAACCTGTAAAGCAACAGGATCTCACTCTGAAATAAGAGAATGCTGCTAAGCCAAAATAAAAACCCAGGAGCAATAATCTTAGTCTACAGGGTTTAATTAGCACGATCAAAGTTAAAGTTCATGATGGCAGAAAAACATAGCATTTTTTTGGACGACAATCCCAAACACATCCCAAAATATCTGAAAAACAAAAGAATCAAGGTGTTGCAATAGTGCAGTCAAAGCCTGATCCTCAGCTAAAACCACACTGTGGGAATTACTGAAGGGAGCAACCAATCCAACAAAGTAACATCGTAAGGAAGAGAGGGACCATATTCCTTTATAGCGAAGAGACCACAAAGAAACGTGGTGTTAAATACAATGCTGCAAAAACTATTTATTACTAGTTTTTTGTGTTGCTTCACACGTCATTGTTTCAGATTATTAAACAGATTTTTATATCAGATAACCTAAGCAAATACAAAAAGCAGTTTTAAATCATGACATTATTCATTAGGGGAATAATGCAATCCAATGGACCTGAATCAGTGTGAAAATATGACTGTCCCCTTTATTAAATCATGAATTAACTGTGCTAAACCACATTTTTTTGGTTCAGCTTCACTAGTCATATCACCTGACCTATAGAAAAGAGAAACTAATTACATCACACTCATCTGACAACTTGAAGTAGGCCTTAAGAAAATAACACATCATGCAATAATATAAAGATGTGTAGGAACTGATGAGAAACAAAGTCGTTAACATCTATCCGTCTGGAAAGGGTTACAGAGTGGTTTCTATGGCTTTGGGACTCCAGTGAACCACAGGGGGAAACCTTACCAACAAATGAAGAAAACATGCATCAGTGGTGAACCTTTCCAGCAGAGGCTGACCTACAGAAATTACTCAAGGATTCATCTATGATGTCACAAAAGAACCCAGAACAACATTTGAAGCACTCCAGTTCCCACTTTCCTAAGTCAAGGGTTCAGAGTTCATGATTCAACAATAAGAAAGTCAGAATTCACATGTGAAAACCACAGCAGACCAAAAAGAACACGAAGGCCTGTCTCACATTTGCCAAATAACTTGATGATCCTCAAGACTTTAGAAAATATTCTGTGGACTGACAAGACAAAAGTGGGACTTTTTGGAGGGTCGGCGTCCCCTTCCATATGGGGTAAAACACAGTATTGCAGAAAAAGCAACATACCAACAGTTAAACATGACGGTGGTAGTGTGATGGTCTGTGGCTGCTTTGCTGCTTCAGGACCTAGAGGGCTTGCCATCTTTGAGGGAACCATGAATTCTGCTCTCTAGCAGAATATTCTGAAGGAAAATGTCCGACCATCAGTGACTTTAAGCTCAAGGTCACTTGGATTCAGCTGCAGAACAATGGTCCAACGGCCTAGTCAAAGTCCAGACATAAATCTGGTAGAGATGCTTTGACATGACATTAAAAGAGGCACTTCATGCTCAACGACAAACAGCTCTGCAAGAAAAAAAGGCCAAAATTCCTCCACACTGAAGTAAGAGTCCCTGCCACTTATTGCCAACATTTGATAGCAGCTGTTGCTACCAAAGGGTGCAATAACTAGTCATTAGGTTTAGGGAGCAATTACCTTTTTACACATAGAGCCAGGTTGTTTTGGATAGCCATTTTCCATTGATAATCATCGTTTAGAAACCGATTGTTGTATTTACTCAGGCTATCTTGGTCTGATGTTAATATTTTGTTTGCTGATCTTTTTAATTGTGACAAAAAAGCAACAGAGGAAATCTGCCATGGGTTGAATCATTGTAGAGGCTTTTATTGTAACCTAACAATGTATCCTGTAGTCTCCCGCTTTATCATGGTGTGGGAATGATTTGTGGTATCTTGATCTGGATTTGGACACCATCTGTCCATTTTAATGGTCCATGTACTGCCTTGCAGCACTGTACAGATGGATGTGCAGCAGGCGTACCTGGTAATGGGACGAGGCAGCGTGGCCGGCCTTCAGCACTGTCACCATCAGGGCCCCCGTCACAACTATTTGGCCGTGCAGCACATAATTCGCTGCTCCCATATAGACGTCTGCCTGCTCCGGTCATCAATCAGAGAGCTTTCTTGCCAAGTCAACAGATTCTTGTGGTGGTGGCGGTGAGGGGAGGGCCTCTCACATTCATTTTCAGCAGAGTGTGTTTATTGCTCCAACATGGAGAAAAGTCATGATGAAATGTTCATTTAAGACAACGGTAATGGATTTTATTCACAATTTCATTAACAGTGGTCTAAAATTCAACACAATGATCACACTGGTTTTCTCCCAATGGATCTCTTGAACAATAAAGCAGTGATAGCTTTTTGGGTTTTCTGGCAGCAACTAGGAAAAAATTTACAATTTTAAGACAAAGTCTTAGCTTAAGAGTTTTAGCTATTTCTGAAGAACCGACTGAGGAAGAATCGACATGCCTAAAGTATCATACTGCTTAGACTTTTTCACATTTTGTCACCTTACAACCCCAAACGGTTATGTATTCTGTTAGCATTTCATGTGATAAGCCAACACAATGCTCTACATAATTGTGAAAAGAAAAATACTACTTGGCTTTCAAAAATGTTTAGAAAAAAAATTGAGTGTGGTGTACACTTCGAATCCTCCATGGATTTACACAGCGTCCGTCTCCTCCGGCCCATTCGCCATTGTTTTTAACCACATGCGGCAATTTGCATGTAGGTAAAAAAAAAAAAAAAAGAACATGAAAACCATGCTTTCCCATTTTTCATCCCCTTCACAATTATACTTCACTTTGTGTTGGTCTATCAAAAGCAACATGACAAAATGTAAATAATAGGTAAAGAATTATTACTTTTACAACACCCCCCGACCCCCATGTATCAATAATAACACTGATTATGCGTGTCCTGAAGCAACCAAGGTTCACTGACACGTGTTTTTCCTTCCTCAGGCTTGCAAATGTCTTTTCATATCTGTCCAAACAATGCTTGACGGACGCTCGTCTCCCCGAAGCTGAGCTCAGCTGACGCTCATATGAACTCACACACAGACTCCCAGCGTATAGCGTATAACCCTGCACAGCTCTCTGCAACCTCGTGCAGGCACAAGAAAAACCACTGTGTGGGAGAGCAGGAAATATAAATAGATGCCTGAGTTGCTCCTCAACACGGACTACCAAGGGAAGCATAGGTGTTACTGACTTACTGAGATTTTCTTTGTGCCACTGACCTTTTCAGACATGATTGGCAATGCTAAAGGCTACATCAGTCCAATAAAGGCAACAGCTTTCAGTCATTTAAATAACAATCTCACAGAAACATTTGTTATTACCTCGCTGTCTCGTAGCAGCGTGTTATTCAAAATTGGAAAGCATCCCAAGTATTTCTCTTAGGAATATTTTTCTCTATCACTTAAGCACCAGGTGCATTTGTGGCTAAAGAGAGAGGACCGCCCTGACCTGATACAAACAGAAGTGCATATTTCTTGCATCTCCTGGACTTGATGGCAGTGTTTGTGTCTGCATGGACTTATTCCAATCTGCGTAGTAAATGTGGTGCAGGAATGAAGCAGATGGTGAATGCAAAGCAGTTACCTCCTCGGTATTTTAAATCGGTTCTCATCTGAGGTCACCATCTCCACCATGCAAAACTCTGCAAGCTATGTAGAAATTATAAACAAAATGTAATGTTAATCAAACAATTCATGTCACCTGCATAGTGTTTAGCTAACTTATTGGATCGGAGCAGATCCATAATCAGATAGAGAGCAGAAGCTTCAGCTGCACATCAGACACATTAAAACATAGTTTGAAGTCTGACCCAGAAGCCACATGACAATGTTTTTAGATTAATTATGATATGAAACTTCTAATTTTATCACCACCAGCAGTTTATTTATTTTATCTCACATTTTCTGCCACACGTAGCGTTATGTAAGAAGACAAAGAACTGATTTAGTCAGTCAGTCATTTTCTACCGCTTATTCCATAGTGGGTCGCGGGGGAGCTGGTGCCTATCCCCAGCAGTCTATGGGCGAGAGGCGGAGTACACCCTGGACAGTTCGCCAGTCCATCGCAGGGCAACACACAAACAACCAAGCACACACTCATTCATACACCTAAGGGCAATTTAGAGTGACCAATTAACCTAACAGGCATGTCTTTGGACTGTGGGAGGAAGCCGGAGTACCCGGTGAGAACCCACGCATGTACGGGGAGAACATGCAAACTCCATGCAGAAAGACCCCAGGCTGGGAATCGAACCCAGGACCTTGTTGCTGCAAGGCAACAGTGCTACCAACTGCGCCACCGTGCAGCCCAGAACTGATTTAACATGGAAAAATTTTACTTGATCAAAAATTAAGAGCACCTTCTTCCACACTTGCGCTGTGTTATCTACACTGGATTTTTTTATGACTTTCTTTCAGCAAAAACAGTTACCAGGTGTTCACTGCAAGCTTGAGCCAAATGGCTTCCCGTAGCCAGGCATGCGTGCAAACAAACCGGCTGCACATCTTTTTCCTATATTATAAAGCCCCATGCAACCCCATGCAAGAGGTCCTCTCAACATCTTTCAGTATACTTGTCAGATATTTATGCCTGACATAGTGCCCACATGATGTGATTAAACCCCCCAATGCCATGGACCCTGCATCTGCTTCCTGTATTTACATTTGGTACTCTCGTCCCAGGCATATCTGACCAATAACCAGACGGAACGTTCTCGTGTGGTTTGTAGTGACAGGGTTGGGTTTGCTCGTTTTCTATGTGTGAAAAGAAACCAAACAGGAAAATGTTCTAAGTCAAGCTAAACAACTGATTCAGACCAAAGTAATCAAACTATAGGTGTGAAAATGCCCTTATCCTGTACTACCAGCCAGCCTGACATTAAAACTACAGGACGCTGGGCTTCCTCTTACTCCCTGCTGCTGGATAAGAGACTTTCTTCCCACCATGTTTGGAGAGTCATAATGGGTCCCATCTCTCCACAGTCCTCCTCTAGAACACTGGACCTCCACAAGTTTGTGTGCTGAGGCCCTTACTATAGGCTCTGTACACATATGATTGCGTCAGCACCCACCCAGACAACGTCATTATCAAGTTTGCTGACGACACCCCAACAGTGGTGTGCTGGTTAAGTGGTGTCCTGATAACACCTTGGCCCTCAACACCTATAAAATAAAGAACTGATTGTTGACTTCAGGAGGAGATCATCAACATTAATGAGGAGCATACGGAGAGGTTGCCCAACTTCAGGTTTCCGGGTGTGGACCTTGATGCAGTCCTCCAATGGAAGTCAAACACCTCAGGGATTGTTTATAGTCCCAAACATTGTCTGCACTTTCTGAGGATCCTCAGGAGGATCCACCTGAAGAGGCAACTGTTGACAGCAGTCTACTGCTGCTCCATATAGAGTGTACTGACATATTACATCTCTGTATGTGATCTTCAACCTGCTCTATGGCTTACAAAAAAATCACCTGCTATCTCAAGAGAGCATGCAGCATCATGTGACTCAGCACACACCCCCAGGACGCCAGGAGGCTAAGCTGCTGCCCTCCAGCAGGACAGGAGATATAGGCTATAGACTGCAAACACCTGACATGATACTGTGTGTGTGTGTGTGTATATATATATATATATATATGTATGTGTGTGTGTCTCTATTTTAATTCATTATTATTTTCCATTGATAAGGGTACCCCAATTTTGTTGCTTGTTAACTGTATAACTGTTACCAATATCGTCATCTTATCTCTTATCTACTTCATTGATTGTGCAAACTGCAAATTGACCAATCAAATATGTTTAGCTGCCTTTTGATCAATGGAAGACAGTGCATATTTTACTCATGAGTAAGACGTTGAGGCTGCATCACCTAAATGAGATGCAATGTACCCCAGCTGTCACTAATTACACCTGTGCTTCTCCTGCTAGAACTTGTTCGAATGCTTGTGATTTGGAATTGCCTCGGTGCCAGGATTGCACTCTCATCAGAAGAGGTTGGATGTTGTGTGAATCCCCCTGAGATACCTTGGCTGCACCCTTCAAAATGACTGCTCAGGTCTGCTGCTCCTCAAAAATCCCCTCAGCGGAGGCACTGCAGAGATAATCCTGCAACGTCCCAGATTTTTACTGGGACTGAGCCCCTGTGGGACCTGGCAATGAGATTTTGGAGGGCATCGCCGGCCACTCTTTTAATCAGAGGAGAATTTGGTAAAGGGGGCAGGGGAGGATTTGAAGTGTCCTCACAAATGCAGGTTATTTCCTAAAAGTGTACTGAGCAGTGATGTTTTCCTCCTACAGTCCAAGCATGAATCAGGAGCCAGCAACCTGACCAAGCAGTTTAATGTCTTACTTTCCTACATTTCTTACAGCTCATTAAGGTGATCCAACATTTAGATAGGCATCAAACAAGCGTAACAGGGTGAAGCTTCTCTTTCAAACTATGCTGTATTAAACATGGTATTCTTTCTGTAAAATTAACCAAACTCACTACAGATATCTATGGAACAACCTGTCACAGTAACTTTTTCTATGTAATTTGCTACATTGTGTAATATGTTATTTAACAAAGATAAATTGCACCCTACCAAAACCAAGCTTCCACAGTTACATGCCTCTTATGACATCACATAAGGCAACTGATCAGTGTTCATTTAAGTATGGCCATTTTTGTATTTCTTGTTATCTTTTTCCACAGTTTTTAAATCTGATTCAACCTTCAGAGGCATGTCCTGTATACTTCTTCACTTCTACAATATAGTGTTTATCGGTGGTTAGAAGTCAGCACTTAGATCTAGGAATGACATCATATCTCGAGTTGCGTGCATATTTGCAAGTAAAAAAAAACAGTGGGATTTGCTAATTGCTGTGGTTTTCCTAACTATTAGTAGCAATACAAGCTAATAGCAATGTAGGGAATGATAAAAGAACACGTTCACAAATAGATGTACAGTTGAACATTTGGCACTAGTTTAATTGGATAAAAATGGTCAGATTGCTAATAAGTTGTTTTTACTGGCCTTGTGTTGCATTTGTTACTAAACTTGGACTTCAGGACTTTTGACTTCAGGGGACAATCTTGTTTTAATTCCGACTGGAAACTGAAAATCCCTTCTGAACATAATAAGCACCATAACACTGCATTCTATCTTGTTCTTTAGTTGGAGCTCGTTCTGGCTGCGATGTGGAAAACCAGTGGGCTTCGTTAATTGTTGTGGTGCTTCGACTATCAGCAATAAAGGCTCAGTTTTATGCTCCCAAACACTGAAGGAACATATTCAAAATTGCCAGTGGTAATACATAGTCGATGCCTGCAACCTTCACAAAATTCTATATATGCAGCAGCCATATGGATAAAACTTGGCGCTGCTCAAGTAGGTCCGATTTTATGTTGGAATTCTGACTTCAGGGGTCTTTCTTGATGCATTTCCGATTACGAACTTGGAAAGTCGAACTTCTGAGTGCAAACAGAACGCAACATAATGTCAGGTGATCGCCTCGTTTATTTTGCCTCTTGTGATGCCATCAGCTCAAATACACTCAAATCTGAAATCGCTCGTTTTTGTCATTCTCTGCTTTAAACAAATGTATACAATAAAATCCTGCAGTGGAAATCCATACGTCTTTAGCAAGCTGTTTTGTTGGCAGCGTGTATTTGTTAGTGATAGCATCTTTAAAGTATGCTGTCAAACTGCTTTTTGGATGGATTAAAACATCAAAAGGACGTAACTTAGTATTTTTTAGTACTGATCAATCAGTGATGAAAACCATTGCGACCAGCTGCCCCTTTTACTGTATAAAACCACGCAGTCGCTCCTCCTTGTCACAAAGCATCAGGCTGATTGCTCAGTTCTGTAGATGTTTTATGTAATTACCAATTCCCCTACCCAGAAATGGATTTTCGCCTCAGAGTCATGCAAAGTGCAGGAGCTCCTGCATCAGTAAATAATGAAAGACTGTGTACCATTTTCTGAGGAACAAGATGAAGCATGCCTGAGGAATGAGGCGCACCTCGCGTCTTTAACTGACCCACATGCACAACGAGGAGGGCTCGCCCGGATCTCTGCCAGCCCTCCTCCTCTCACCGTGCAGCGGTCCATTAGAAGCGCCGTTCTGCCATGATCGCGTCAACTTACCAAGCTTTCCCCGGGACTCCTCCAGCTTCTGGATTTGGTTCTCAAGGAAGAACATGGCCACTGCAAAAGCAAGCAGCGCCAGCAGCTGCAACTTGGGTGGCATCATGACTCTGAGCAGCCCCATCAAATCATCCGGATAGGGATTTGGTCACTCCATCCTCGAAAGAGAAAACACCGAAACAAAGCGGCTGCGGGGATTACTCAGCGGCTGAGGAGTGCGAGCATGGCCCTCTCTCTCTCGTTGCTAAGAACGTGTGTGAATATTTTGAAACGCCCCGATCCTACTGTCACCTCAAATGGTAGAGTCCCATGCTTAATTAATTGTTCAGGGTTGTAAATCGTCACAAAGCCTAACAGATTTCAGCAGAATGCAAATTTCTCACGTCGGATTGGGAATCAGACTAGTACCAGTCGCGGTTGCCAGTGCCCCCTGCCCCATAGAGTGTGGCTACTACCGCACTACGGACACATTACCCGTTTGCCACCCAAGCTATTGGGTATATGATCAGTCCACCAGCCAGCAGAGGCTTTCTATTCGTCCAGTTTTACTGCCTATTCAATCCGTATTGGATAGTTTCATGTGAGTTACCTCAACCAGACGGCAGGTGTCGCCTTCTTTTCACAATCCTGGAAATCATCAAAGACAAGGAGAGATTTCTTAGTTGCCCTTCGTTAATGCCAGAATGCAAAAAACCCCGAAATAATTAAATAAAATGTTTCTTATTAAATGAAAAATAAAAATGTACAAGCTATTATACCGACGTTCTATCAATAAACAAGACAATTACAATATACATTTCATTTTCATAGATAATTTCACTCAGGCCATTGCACCTTTCCCCTATGAAATAATAAAGGACCCTTGTAGTAGTTTCCAACAAAGCAGGTTCCAAAATGTCGGGAGAGGTGTACCTGCTATGGCTTCTGTCGTTCCTGCAGACGGTGAGTTAATTAGCGCTGATAGAGCCGGTGATCGCTGCAGAGAAACCTGGTTATACCCAGCGGGAGCAGCTGGGGTGGCTGGTAGTTTTTACAGTACAGCCTTTAGTTCCGGAAACCACATCCTGCTGTTCCAGGAGCCGCTACATGACGTGGCTCTTCCTCTGAACTTCTGCAAGCCAAGAAAAGAAATTGAGCTTATTAATTTAACAGTGCAAATCTGGATAATGTTGTTACCAGAAACTAACTGAAGAGTCGATTTATAGGGTATTGACGGCGAAAGGAAACGTCACAAAATTAGACTTCCGGTCTGTAAACTGGTCCAGGCTAAACTGCGGGTAAATAAGATTTAAAACATTTCCTGGTGAACTTAGAGAGCACGGGCAGGAGGTCCATAGTCTACGGTGTCAGTAGAATACCAGGAACTAAAGGAGATACAGGGTGAATGGCGTGTTAACATGCAATAGTACGCCTTTCTATGGACTGAAAACGAAAATAAATCGTTTCAAAACCGCGTAGAGCGCCCCAGAAGTTGATGTGTCTGGACAAAGTTAACCAAACAAGATAACAAACATATATAACTTACTGCTGGGACAGGTTTTGCAAGCAGAAATGTGCTTCTGTCTAGTGAAGTTTTGTAACGCCGTGCATTTCAAATAGCTGTGTTTTGTGAGTGCAGTTTCCCAATTCTTCTACATATTCGAGCCTTTTTTCCCCATGTATTAAGGTTTTAAAGTCCATACATACTGTTTGACAACTTTTGAATGCACATGTCCAACTGTTCAATTTTTTTTAGTATTTATTGTCTTCTAGCAAGGAGCTTAATGGCAAAATTCACAACAGGTGCTTGATCCATGAATTGACCAATACAGTTCTTGGTTGAATCAGAACTGATATTTAAAGAGTCCTCCTCATCATGCTGTTCACATTTTGACATTATGAGACCAAGAAAACACCTAACAATTAATCAACAGTACCTTTCCGTTATGTGGCTTCAAACAGGATGTTCTCAGATTTAAGTGGCCAATGAGCTTAGAGTGTTACAGAGTGTCATCAGCAGGTTGCAACAAAGAGTATGGAAAAGTCACAGTAAGGCATAAAAGTTGATGTCCTTTGGCCACATCCCACACTGATGACTGCTTCCTTGTGAACAGTGCCCTGACGGTACCAGGTGATGAATGCCACTCAACTCCAGGCACATTTAAGGGAGGTGAGAGGAACCCAAGTGTCATGTCAGACCATTTGAAACCGTTTATATGAGCGTGGTCTGCGTGCTAGATGACCTGCAAGGGTACCTGACCACATCTTCAGTTACAGGCATCATCATCTTGCATGGACCAGGGAGCATTCACGCTGGACCAGGGACCAGTGGGCCTCAGTTCTGTTCTCTGATGAAAGCCGATTCAGGTTTAGCAGAAATGATGGCCGCTAACGATGTTGGAGAGGTCAAGGAGAGCGCTTTGCATCGGCCACTGTTGTCACCGAACAGGCCTTTGGTGGTGATGGTGTTACAGTGTGGGCAGGTGTCTAGTCAATACAGAACTGCCAATACTACCATACTACCTGAATAACATAATTAATCCAGTCATTGTGCCCCTGCATGAACAACACGGGCCCAATTTCATCTTCATGGATGATGATGCTCCAGCTCATAGATGTTGCATCATTAGATAACTTCTGCTGGAGACCGCAGTTCCTGGAATGGAGTGGCCTGAACTTTATCCAAACTGGAAACCCAAAGAAAACTAATGTGCTTAGCTGAGTTGCCGTCAAGTCAAGTTTATTTATACAGCGCTTTTCAACAACAAGGCACTCAAGGCGCTGCACATACGGAAAAACATTACAATGATACAGAAACTCAAACAGAGGTAATTTAAAAAAATAAAAATAAAATAAAGAGAATAGAATGATGGATAAGAAAATGAAAGGAAAATTGGACTGAAAACTTTACTAATAATGTTTAGATGGCACAGTCAAAGGCCACTCTAAACAAATAAGTTTTTAATCTTGATTTAAAGCAACTTAGGGATTTCGGCGCTTTTACAGTTTTCTGGTAGTTTATTCCAGATTAGTGGAGCATAAGAACCAAAAGCTGCTTCTCCATGTTTGGTTCTGGTTCTGGGTATGCAGAGTAGATTTGAGCCAGAAGACCTGAGAGGTCTGGGTGGTTGATACACTGACAACAAGTCTGTAATGTATTTTGGTGCTAAGCCATTCGGTGATTTATAGACTAACAGAAGTATTTTAAACTCTATTCTCTGAGCTACAGGGAGCCAGTGTAGGGACTTTAGAACCGGGCTGATGTGCTCCACTTTCTTAGTTCTAGTGATGACGCTGGCTGCAGCGTTCTGGATCAACTGCAGCTGTCTGATCGACTTTTTAGGAAGACCTGTGAAGACACCTTTGCAGTAATCAATTCTACTAAAGATGAACGCATGAATTAGTTTTTCAAGGTCCTGCTGAAACATTAGTCCTTTAATCCTGGAGATGTTCTTTAGGTGATAGAAGGCCGACCTAGTTACTACCTTTATGTGCCTCTGAAGGTTCAGGTCTGAGTCCATCATCAGTTTTGGACTTAGGAGGCCTGTAAATATTCAAGAACTTGGTTCGGAGAGGCCTCTTTACCCGGAGAGCCAAATATTCAAAGAGTCAAATATGCCCAGAAATACTTTTTTACACTCTAATAAATCTTTAAACAAAGTGGCCACATCACCACCTTTTCTTTGCTGTCTGCTCTCACAAAGAAAATTGTAGTTCGGAGGTGTCGCCTCTATCAGAATGGGAGCTTCATTAAATTCATGTAACCATGTTTCTGTTAAAAACAACATCAAGATCGTGGTCAGTAATTAAGTCATTGATTAAAAATGATTTTCCTGACAGATCTAATGTTTAATAACGCCAGTTTATATGACTTTGTTGTGACTATGAATCTGAAAATATTATTTAATATTTAATATTAATATTTTATCAAATAATATTTCGGCCTGTTAAGGGTTGTCCTGTGAATACCAGCCCAGTAAGGCGATGGTTTTAGGACAAAATCAAAAGGGTGAGCTGAGCTCTGACATTATTGAACAGCATAAACTCTGCACACACATGGAATGAATTCACACAATTTCTTAAAATACAAGAGTTTATTAACAAAAATAAGTCAACTCAAAGTCAAACATATTTCAATCAACAAACTCTTTACTATGCTTAAACAATCCAACTAAACTACCAAGCAGAATTAAAGAATAATGAAGACTAATGGGCTATTTAAAATATAAACAAGTTGATTAAAGATGGTTGAGAACCATGACTGAAGGAGTGATGCAACATTACCATGCAATGTTATTTATGTTTGAGAACCAAGGATTATCTTGAAGAATCTGGAAATGAAGTTAAGTTAGTCTTGGAACCAACTTAGGCAATAATCAGCATACCTTTAGACAACCCTTCACAATGCAAGATTAGATAAAATATTATTTTAATAAAATAATGTTTTGAGAATGATCTGCTGAATAAAACCAACCTTCTGGATGACCAATTCTCAACGGTGTCTCATTGCTGCCTTTATTTATTAAAATATTTAAAGAATATATTTTAAGGATCCCCCAGTGGGCCCACCACCTGCAGGGGGAACCGTGAGGGACCGATGCAAAGAGGATTGGGTGGCGGACGAAGGTGGAGACCTCAGCGGCCCGATCCCCGGATGCTTAGGCTGGCTCTAGGGACGTGGAATGTCACCTCGCTGGGGGGGAAGGAGCCTGAGCTTGAGGTCGAGAGATATCGACTAGAAATAGTCGGGCTCGCCTCCACGCACAGCGTGGGCTCTGGAACCCATCACCTTGAGAGGGGTTGGACTCTGTTCTACTCTGGAGTGGCCCACGGGGAGAGGCGGCGGGCTGGTGTGGGTTTGCTTGTTGCCCCCCAGCTCAGCCGTCTCGTGTTGGGGTTTACCCCAGTGGATGAGAGGGTCGTATCCCTGCGCCTTCGGGTTGGGGAGAGGTCTGACTATCATTTCAGCCTACGGGCCGAGTGGCAGTGCAGAGTACCCGGCCTTCTTGGCGTCCCTGTCGGGGGTGCTGGATAGTGCCCCTCCCGGGGACTCCATTATTCTGCTGGGGGACTTCAACGCCTATGTGGGGAACGACAGTGACACCTGGAGAGGCGTGATCAGGAGGAATGGCCTCCCCGATCTGAATCCGAGTGGTGTTTTGTTATTGGACTTCTGTGCTAGTCACGGATTGTCCATAACGAACACCATGTTCAAACATAAGGGTGTCCATCAGTGGACTTGGCACCAGGACACCCTAGGCAGGAGGTCGATGATCGACTTTGTTGTCGTATCACCAGACCTTCGGCCGCATGTTTTGGACACTCGGGTGAAGAGAGGGGCTGAGCTGTCCACTGATCATCACCTGGTGGTGAGTTGGATCCGCTGGAGGAGGAGAAAGTCGGACAGACTTGGCAGGCCCAAGCGCATAGTGAGGGTCTGCTGGGAACGCCTGGCAGAGCCCTCGGCCAGGCATGTATTCAACTCCCACCTCCGGGAGAGCTTCGACCAGATCCCGGGGGATGTTGGAGACATAGAGTCCGAGTGGACCATGTTCTCCGCATCTATTGTCGATGCTGCTGCCCGTAGCTGTGGCCGTAAGGTCTGCGGTGCCTGTCGCGGCGGCTATCCCAGAACCCGGTGGTGGACACCGGCAGTAAGGGATGCTGTTAAGCTGAAGGAGTCCTATCGGCTGTGGTTGGCTTGTGGGACTCCTGAGGCGGCTGACGGGTACCGTGAGGCCAAGCATGCTGCGGCCCGGGCTGTGGCAGAGGCAAAAACTCGGACCTGGGAGGAGTTCGGTGAGGCCATGGAGAAGGACTACCGGTTGGCCTCGAAGCGATTCTGGCAAACTGTCCGTCGCCTCAGGAGGGGGAAGCAGTGCTTCGCCAACACTGTTTATAGTGGGGGCGGGAGACTGCTGACCTCGACTGAGGACATTATCGGGCGGTGGAAGGAGTACTTCGAGGATCTCCTCAATCCTGCCATCACGCATTCCGTGGTGGAAACAGAGGCTGGGGACTCGGGGTTGAACTCTTTCATCACCCAGGCTGAAGTCACCGAGGTGGTTAAAAAGCTCCGCGGTGGCAAGGTTTCGGGGGTGGATGAGATCCGCCCTGAGTACCTCAAGTCTCTGGATGTTGTAGGGCTGTCATGGTTGACACGTCTTTTCAACATTGCGTGGCGGTCGGGGACAGTGCCTCTGGACTGGCAGACTGGGGTGGTGGTCCCCCTTTATAAGAAGGGGGACCGGAGGGTGTGTTCCAACTACAGGGGGATCACACTCCTCAGCCACCCTGGTAAGGCCTACGCCAGGGTATTGGAGAGGAGAGTCCGACCGATAGTCGAACCTCGGCTTCAGGAGGAACAGTGTGGTTTTCGTCCCAGCCGTGGAACACTGGACCAGCTCTATACCCTCTACAGGGTGCTCGAGGGTTCATGGGAGTTTGCCCAACCGGTTCACATGTGTTTTGTGGACCTGGAGAAGGCATTCGACTGTGTCTCTCGTGATGCCCTGTGGGGGTTGCTCCAGGAGTATGGAATCGGGGGCCCTTTACTAGGGGCCATCCGGTCCCTGTACGAGCGGAGCAGGAGTTTGGTCCGCATTGCCGGCACTAAGTCGGACCTGTTCCCAGTGCATGTTGGACTCCGGCAGGGCTGCCCTTTGTCACCGGTCCTGTTCATAACTTTTATGGACAGGATTTCTAGACGCAGCCAAGGGCCGGAGGGGGTCGGGTTTGGGGACCAGTGGATTTCGTCTCTTCTTTTTGCAGATGACGTGGTCCTGCTGGCCCCCTCTAGCCAAGACCTACAGCATGCGCTGTGGCGGTTCGCAGCCGAGTGTGAAGCGGCTGGGATGAGGATCAGCTCCTCCAAGTCCGAGGCCATGGTACTCGACCGGAAAAGGGTGGCTTGTCCTCTTCAGGTTGGAGGGGAGTTCCTGCCTCAAGTGGAGGAGTTTAAGTATCTGGGGGTCTTGTTCACGAGTGAGGGAAGAATGGAGCGGAAGATCGACAGACGGATCGGTGCGGCTGCCACAGTAATGGGGGCGCTGTGCCGGTCCGTTGTGGTGAAGAGAGAGCTGAGCCGAAAAGCAAAGCTCTCAATTTACTGGTCGGTCTACGTTCCTACCCTCACCTATGGCCATGAACTTTGGGTCATGACCGAAAGAATGAGATCCCGGATACAAGCGGCTGAAATGAGCTTCCTCCGTAGGGTGGCCGGGCACTCCCTTAGAGATAGGGTGAGGAGCTCGGCCATCCGGGAGGGGCTCGGAGTAGAGCCGCTGCTCCTCCACATCGAGAGGAGCAAGTTGAGGTGGCTCGGGCATCTATACCGGATGCCTCCTGGACGCCTTCCTCGGGAGGTGTTCCAGGCACGTCCCACCGGGAGGAGGCCCAGGGGACGGCCCAGGACACGCTGGAGGGACTATGTCTCTCGGCTGGCCTGGGAACGCCTTGGGCTCCCCCTGGAGGAACTGGAGGAGGTGTCTGGAGTGAGGGACGTCCCGGATAAGCGGAAGACGACGAGTACGAGTATTTTAAGGAAATGGTCAAATATTTAAGGAAGTATTTTGGAAAAGAACCGAATCTTTCCGGAGAAATGGGCCTAAGTATGCAAGCACGTGTCCTTACCTGTTAGCAGTGAAAGCTAACAAAGGAGGCTGATAGCTTAGCACCAGAATCAAACACACACATTTAAAATACCGTCAATAAAAGGGTTAAAATGCATAAGCACAGAGTTGTGCTGGAAGTCGGTTAAATGCAATTTATTTTGAAAGTTCCAGAAAAGTTTGTACTGGAGTTTTAATGTTGAAATCCATGGCTGTGGGTCCCAACAACATAGTTGCTGATTTTAACTCTGTGTCTGGTTGTACCTGACAGTTTATGGCTTTCATTGATTGTTTATTACTGTCTCTTATCCTTTTGGGTTTGTTCTTTAAGTCACGTATAAGCACAGAGATTTTACAACTATCTCCTATTAGGGGCCCAAGTTTTTCCTGGACATGATCATTTCTGATAGAGTTACCACTGGGGCCCAGACTGTATCACAGAGAAGTTATTTGAAGGTCCTGATTAGAAGGAGATAGATTAGAAGGTGGTGGAGGTCTGCGGCATTTGGAAGATGTTGGTTTAGTAGCAGGGCCTCGGCCACGGGGGGTGTTGAATGGAGAAGAGGTCAGAGCCATTTGGGTCCCGATTTTAAGAGCTGCTTTCATGTTATCAGAATCCAGTAAAGCAAAACGCAGGCTCAGTGGGGAGTTGGGAGAGTTCTCTGCAGTCTGGGTCTGGGTCTGGGGTGAAGGGGGGTTTACCGGGGGTGTCGTCTGGGTCTGGGTTTTGGGGGAGGGGGGTATAACATGGGGGTCCACTTCTCCTGTGGATTTCGACGGGGAGACCTTTTGTGATGACCTCTCTTTCTCAGCCAACTGGCCGGTTGTCTCTGCTGGAGCTGTTGGAGGCATCGTTATCATTGTTGTTGATACTCCATGTTCTCTGCTGAAGGTCGAAGCTGCTGGTGGATTATTTACTGAATAGAAGAGATTAGATGTGAGATGTCTGGCTCCCGGCTTGTTCATACATACAGAAACCATCTTGCTTGAAGAGTTGTCTTTTTTCCCAAAAAATATTAAAGTTGTCGATGAAGTTCACAGGTGTGGTTGCACATGTTTTTTTCAACCACTTATTAATCATCAGAAGTCTTGAAAAAATCTCATCTCCACAGAAAATCGGTGCAAAGGGTCCACTGAGAAAAACCTTGATATTGAGACCTCCAACAATATTCAGAAGATGAGTGAAATCCTCCTTCAGTCTTTCTGATTTTTTCTTGGCCACGTCATCCATGGCTCCACAGTGTATAATAAGGTTTTCTAGAGACGGACGCTTTTCTGTGATTGCAAGAAAATTCTCTGAGATATCAGACACCACGTTACTGGTACCAATCATAACTTCTGTGTTTTTCTTGTTGCAGAAGTTTTTAATCCCATCCACAGCTGTGTTGCTCACTATTAGGGTTCTTGGTCCGTTGGGGCGCTTTTTCTCTGGCAGCTTAGGAGAAGACAGTTTAGAATGAAGGTTGTTCTCAAACTTTTTATTGTTCTCAGAAGATGGATCATTGTCCTGGTTTTCATTCTGTAGTGGAGCAAATCTGTTTTGGAAGGGAACTCCATTATTTCCAGCTGTCTCACTCCTATCAGTTGTTGTGACAGCAGCTCGCTGTCGAAGTCTCCTTTTCCCAGGGGAAACGGGGCCATTTCTCTGTAATTCTGGCCTTTCTAATTTATTTAATTGCTGAGATCTTCCAGTGAGTCGTCCACCTTGATTTTTTGGGCATGCCCCTAAAACATGCCAGGGGGGTCTGCCGGTAGGTTTATTCTCAGTGTTCTGATTGCCAGCTGAGTTGTTGAGCTGGCTGTCACTGTTGGGGATCACAGGCAGAGTTGAATCATCGTTGTACCCCATATTCACTTCCACATTCACTTCTAGTCGATGGATTTTCATCTCCAAAACAGCCAATTTCTGTAAAAGTTTGTCGAAGTCCTCTGTGATGAAGGGAGGCATTTTGTGCTGATTAGCTGGAGTCGCTGGTAAGAAGTAGTTTTAGTCCAATATTTCCGTAATTTTGGCTAAGAGATAAAAAGTTAGGAGTAAAAGAATGCAGGCAAGCAGGGAGCTTAGAAGAAAAGCGTCTGAGCAGGCAGAGAGGCGGAAGCAGGCATGTAGCCCTGTACCCCAGAACCTCAATGACCTGAAGTTTACCCTTCAAGAAGAGTAGGATGCCATGTCTCAGCAGACAATAGGTCAACTTAGTGAACAGCTTGAGATGTTGTCCATAATTGATGTTCAAGGCCACAGGACACGTTATTGAGACATTGACATTTGTTGTTGTGGTATACCCACCATTGTTCTTGGCTTTTGTTTCAATAAATTGTTTGATATTATGAAATAACCACTGCATGCTTCTGCTTAAATGCCATACTTTTCTGATATAATATCACTGTAGTGTGAACCTTTACGTTTTCCATACATTTCACCCGAAAGCAAAACATTTTACAGTATTGTACATGCATTGATGTGGTTTAATGCTGCAAATGATCATGTTTTAAACAATCTGGTGTCTACCGGTTTCTAGTTTAAATCAAACCTTAAGTATAAAAACAGACAACCGATTCCGATGTGTGGGGTCAATTTAATCCCCTCCCCCCCTTTCATACCCCCACTTCATATCCACTTAGTCCCAACCCGCTTCTATTTTGTACCCATAAAAGAACAATACTATACACATGTTCTTGCCATGGAGTTTTACTTTATATCCCTCACAGTTTGATGAGTTTTAGAGATAATCATAAAAATGGTTAAATGTGACATTTAATTTATTTTAATTCTGAAGATTTGACATTACACCCTGTTTCTACTGATTCCAAACTCTATTTGGGACTATTGATATTCATATAAGCACGAACACCTCACACTAGCTGTGGAGCATGGGGTTGTAGATGTGATTATTTGGCTTTGATATACAGCAGTACACCCAGTCATTAAGTAAACCATGAACTAAAGTATTATAAAGTCAGATGTCAGCCCATATGTCCGACAGCTGCAGCTTGGCCTAAACTGGGTCATCAACAGATCCCAAACGGCAGCAAATGCCTCAGCCTGAAGGAAATGCTGGTGGAACCTCATCACATCTGATCATAAAATGCTAACCTCAATAAACTGAAGCAGTGTTGTCAAGAAGAGTGGGCCAAAATTCCCCCACAATGGGAGGGCCTGCTGGTCAGACAGAACAAGGCTATTTTAAATTATTGTTGTTAAGGTTAATTTCTATAGGCAATACAATTATGGGGTTTACTTAGTTTTTTACACATAGCTTTTCCATCTTGGCTTAGTCTGGGATTTAATAAATAATGACCGACTGAAATCTTTTGTGTGTTTTTGTACACTAGAGGTTAGGTTTAAATAGTTGCTGGTGAAGACCACATTCTTTTTATTATCCCAATGCATTAAATCTTAAAACTGAATTCCCATTTATTTTATTCAAATGTTGTTGGTGTCATTGTAATATAGACCGTATTAAACAATGGACTGTATGAAACACAGTTTTCATTACTTGCAGAAGAGTATTTGCTTTCTAATTTAATATCCTCTTTTTTTTCATAAAAACTGCGTCTCCCTCCTCCTCTTGTGCCTCTCTGCAGCTCTCTGCGTACGGAGCCGAGCTGTCATCCGAGGCCTGCAGGGAGCTGGGCTTCTCCAGCAACCTTCTGTGCAGCTCCTGTGACCTGCTCGGGGAGTTCAGCCTGACCAGTCTTCAACCTATGTGCCGGCAGTGCTGCCAGCAGGAGGCTCAGATGGAAACACGCAAGGTAAGGAGGGGCAGAGAGGTTGGGGGGTGTTCGGGGGCAGGGGGGTTCAGGGTGGGGGACAGAGAGAACAGAGGGTGCGTGTAGAAATAAGAATAGTTTACAATGTTTGAGGTGTAAACTGAATGCTGGCTTCTGGGTTTAAGGGGGCGTCTGTCAGAATATGTCACAGCTTAACTGACAGAGGGTCACATTCCTCAGTATTTTCTGCTACTGAACCCACTAGCAGAAATTGCTGAGCCCCCCTCCACCCCGTCATTGGGTTTGTTGACACTTTGCAGCTGTGCCTCAGATCGGTGCCCTTTGTCTTTGTCATTCTGAGAATGACAAAGCTGAGCAGTACCGACCTCCAGTAAACACTCCTGTGAGGAGTTGAATTGTCAGGTTGTGCCCTGGGACCCTCTCTGTAGTGACGAAGTGCTGCTCCCTTGTGTGATTATAGAAAAATCAAAGCAGCCCTTGCTGAGCTCTGATGGATAAACACAGTCGACTGATGGTGGGAAAACGGTTTTCTTTTTTTCCCTTTGATTTAAGCAAATCCCCTGGAGCGCGTGTGTAGTATCCTAGCAACAGCACCTTCTCAGAACTGTAGTGAACACCTCATTACACCTCTTGATGATAACTATTCAATGAAGACGCTTACTGCCAAGATCACCTTTCCTCCTCACAATTTGAGTAAAAACTGTCACTTAGAGGAGCAATTGCCTGTCTCCTGCTGCACCCCTATTGTACCTGAAGAAACCATGGTGTCACTCAGCACATTTTCTCCTCAGACGGCAACAATTATCTCCCTTAAGAATCCTTTAGGTCTTTGATTTCACATCCGTCCCCTCTGAAAAGTGGCTTATTGCAGAGCTCTGTTGGTTATGATGAGCAGGGAGGGTTTTTAGCTCTCTCTTTTCAAAGGTTTGTCTTCATCACTGCCCCACAGCTCTCCTGGGTGTGAGAATATGTCATCTGTGCCAAGCAGCTGGACGTATCTCAATCATTTTGCCCTCTTTGGAGAGCAATTGATGTCAGTACTTGTTAAACTTGCATTTCAGTGCATGGAAACCTGCTTTTTAGTGATGCATCAATCAGGCCTCTCCTGACTGTTACCAGTTTTAAATGGTTTTCATAAGAGTTGTATTAAGTTTGAAATAATAACCTAAGGCACTGGTTAATGCATTTATAGACTAGAAATGGTAGGAGATCTTGGTTTTAATGCGCTTAGCGAATGGGGGGCCTCAAAATCCGATTTTTCAACTTTTAATCTGCTCATCACCAATCAGAGCCTTAATGTTCGAAGTAAAATTGGATCATTTAGATTTTTGGCCAATTGATTGGTACATTTGTTTGATCTTAACCAAAACAAGAAATGTAAAGGTCTACAGCATGGTCACTGACTGCTTTGGCCTTTATGAATAACTGGGTGTAGCTGTTAAAAAGCTCTTCCTAGTAGAGGTCGGGTTGCCATGGTTATCCTTTATTATGACAACAAAACTGTTGAGGTGAAGTTTGCTAAATGTGTGTGATCCTTTTTAAACAACCAGTGTAAAATTTAAGCAGAAAAGCCATTTAAATCTCATTATTTTGTGATTTATTATCAATGTGAATAGGATTTACTTAGCCGTATTTTTCTGAGTGTGGCTTATATTTTGGATATTATATAGGTGTGGGACTAATATTTATAAGGCAACATATCAGCGTCCTTTTTCAGGGATTCATTGCATTTTTTTTCATTATCACCTTACACATGAGGTGTGCCTGGCATGGGGATTTGTGTCTGTCACTTAGAGTTGTCCCAGTTTAGAGCTGCACTCTAAAGACTTGAGACTGATGTAATCAGAGGATAATGTCAAGCAGTAAGTGTAGATTAACTGAGTAAATGATTAATGTTGTCCCCTCCGACTTACCGTAGTGTCTTGGTGTCATGGTAAGATGAAGCCCAGTACATTTGTTTCGCTGTGATGTGTCTTGACACCACGTGTCGATCAAAGGAGTTAACAGGAACTTCAGTTTGTTTGGTTTTTCTTAATGCTGCCATCAAAGGCATTTATAGTCAGGTAGCCACAGACTGCAGCGTTGACACAGACGCATATTCTTCTGTTAAAGGGTGCGTTTGATTTACCAACCAGGGTCTGTTCACACATCGTGGGCACCTTAAACCTGGAAGATGCATGAACCTAAATCTTACTTTTGACTAGAATGAAGATAAAATACTAGTAAAAAATTGCAGTTCCTTGGACTATAACTGAGAGTTAAGAAGTCTAATCTAGAGATCATTTCGTATCCTTGACAATAGTTCATGAATTCCAGAGTAACGTGACGTGATTTGTAGCGACACAAACACAACAACAACGGAGGACCTGGTGCTCAGTCTGTGGCTGTTGTCAGACTCAGAGTGAAATGACATTCAGAGAAGGTTAGCAAGATGAAGCGCTCTGGATCAGTACTGGAGAGAGAGGAAAGCCATGGAGTGTTAACGAGTTAGAGGATGTGTTAGGGTGGGCTGTCCTAGCACCTGTCTCCTGGTGTATAATTTGTGATCCATTACAATGGACTATAGGAAATTAGCAGTTTGAAGGCCATTTTATTTCCAAGGTATATGTGGTAATACCCCTCCTTTAACCGTCACCTTAACGTGGTGGAGGGGTTTGAGTGCTCAAATGATCCTAGAGGCTATGTTGTCTGGGGCCTAAATGCCCCTGGTAGGGTCTCCCATGGCAAACAGGTTCTAGGTGATGGGTCAGACAAAGAATGGTTCAAGAACCCCTCATGAAGAACACAATATCGAGGCACTTGACGTCGCCCGGTACGGCGGAGCCGGAGTCCCACCCTGGAGCCAGGCCTGGGGTCGGGACTCGTCGGAGAGCGCCTGGTGGCCGGGTTGCTCCTCGCGGGACCCGGCCGGGCCAAGCCCGAACGAGAGACGCGAGGCCATCCTCCAGTGGGCCCACCACCTGCAGGGGGAACCGTGAGGGACCGGTGCAAAGAGGATTGGGTGGCGGACGAAGGTGGAGACCTCAACGGCCCGATCCCCGGATGCTTAGGCTGGCTCTAGGGACGTGGAATGTCACCTCGCTGGGGGGGAAGGAGTCTGAGCTTGTGCGGGAGGTCGAGAGATATCGACTAGAAATAGTCGGGCTCGCCTCCACGCACAGCGTGGGCTCTGGAACCCATCTCCTTGAGAGGGGTTGGACTCTCTTCTACTCTGGAGTGGCCCACGGGGAGAGGCGGCGGGCTGGTGTGGGTTTGCTTGTTGCCCCCCAGCTCAGCCGTCTCGTGTTGGGGTTTACCCCAGTGGATGAGAGGGTTGTATCCCTGCGCCTTCGGGTTGGGGAGAGGTCTCTGACTATCATTTCAGCCTACGGGCCGAGTGGTAGTGCAGAGTACCCTGCCTTCTTGGCGTCCCTGTCGGGGGTGCTGGATAGTGCCCCTCCGGGGGACTCCATTATTCTGCTGGGGGACTTCAACGCCCACGTGGGGAACGACAGTGACACCTGGAGAGGCGTGATCGGGAGGAATGGCCTCCCCGATCTGAATCCGAGTGGTGTTTTGTTATTGGACTTCTGCGCTAGTCACGGATTGTCCATAACGAACACCATGTTCAAACATAAGGGTGTCCATCAGTGCACTTGGCACCAGGACACCCTAGGCAGGAGGTCGATGATCGACTTTGTTGTCGTATCATCAGACCTTCGGCCGCATGTTTTGGACACTCGGGTGAAGAGAGGGGCTGAGCTGTCCACTGATCATCACCTGGTGGTGAGTTGGATCCGCTGGAGGAGGAGAAAGCCGGACAGACTTGGCAGGCCCAAGCGCATAGTGAGGGTCTGTTGGGAACGCCTGGCGGAGCCCTCGGCCAGGGATGTATTCAACTCCCACCTCCGGGAGAGCTTCGACCAGATCCCGGGGGATGTTGGAGACATAGACTCAGAGTGGACCATGTTCTCTGCATCTATTGTCGATGCTGCTGCCCATAGCTGCGGCCGTAAGGTCTGCGGTGCCTGTCGTGGCGGCAATCCCAGAACCCGGTGGTGGACACCGGCAGTAAGGGATGCTGTTAAGCTGAAGAAGGAGTCCTATCGGCTGTGGTTGGCTTGTGGGACTCCTGAGGCGGCTGATGGGTACCGTGAGGCCAAGCGTGCTGTGGCCCGGGCTGTGGCAGAGGCAAAAACTCGGGCCTGGGAAGAGTTCGGTGAGGCCATGGAGAAGGACTACCGGTTGGCCTCGAAGCGATTCTGGCAAACCGTCCGACGCCTCAGGAGGGGGAAGCAGTGCTCTGCCAACACTGTTTATAGTGGGGGCGGGAGACTGCTGACCTCGACTGAGGACATTATCGGGCGGTGGAAGGAGTACTTCGAGGATCTCCTCAATCCTGCCATCACGCATTCCGTGGTGGAAACAGAGGCTGGGGACTCGGGGTTGGACTCTTTCATCACCCAGGCTGAAGTCACCGAGGTGGTTAAAAAGCTCCGCGGTGGCAAGGCTTCGGGGGTGGATGAGATCCGCCCTGAGTACCTCAAGTCTCTGGATGTTGTAGGGCTGTCATGGTTGACACGCCTCTTCAACATTGCGTGGCGGTCGGGGACAGTGCCTCTGGACTGGCAGACTGGGGTGGTGGTCCCCCTTTATAAGAAGGGGGACCGGAGGGTTTGTTCCAACTACAGGGGGATCACACTCCTCAGCCTCCCTGGTAAGGCCTACGCCAGGGTATTGGAGAGGAGAGTCCGACCGATATTCGAACCTCGGCTTCAGGAGGAACAGTGTGGTTTTCGTCCCAGCCGTGGAACACTGGACCAGCTCTATACCCTCTACAGGGTGCTCGAGGGTTCATGGGAGTTTGCCCAACCGGTTCACATGTGTTTTGTGGACGTGGAGAAGGCATTCGACTGTGTCCCTCGTGATGCCCTGTGGGGGGTGCTCCAGGAGTATGGAATCGGGGGCCCTTTATTAGGGGCCATCCGGTCCCTGTACGAGCGGAGCAGGGGTTTGGTCCGCATTGCCGGCACTAAGTCGGACCTGTTCCCAGTGCATGTTGGACTCCGGCAGGGCTGCCCTTTGTCGCCGGTCCTGTTCATAACTTTTATGGACAGGATTTCTAGACGCAGCCAAGGGCCGGAGGGGGTCTGGTTTGGGGACCAGTGGATTTCGTCTCTTCTTTTTGCGGATGACGTGGTCCTGCTGGCCCCCTCTAGCCAAGACCTACAGCATGCGCTGTGGCGGTTCGCAGCCGAGTGTGAAGCGGCTGGGATGAGGATCAGCTCCTCCAAGTCCGAGGCCATGGTACTCGACCGGAAAAGGGTGGCTTGTCCTCTTCAGGTTGGAGGGGAGTTCCTGCCTCAAGTGGAGGAGTTTAAGTATCTCGGGGTCTTGTTCACGAGTGAGGGAAGAATGGAGCGGGAGATCGACAGACGGATCGGTGCAGCTGCCACAGTAATGGGGGCGCTGTGCCGGTCCATTGTGGTGAAGAGAGAGCTGAGCCGAAAAGCAAAGCTCTCAATTTACTGGTCGGTCTACGTTCCTACCCTCACCTATGGCCATGAACTTTGGGTCATGACCGAAAGAACGAGATCACGGATACAAGCGGCTGAAATGAGCTTCCTCCGTAGGGTGGCCGGGCACTCCCTTAGAGATAGGGTGAGGAGCTCGGCCATCCGGGAGGGGCTCGGAGTAGAGCCGCTGCTCCTCCACATCGAGAGGAGCCAGTTGAGGTGGCTCGGGCATCTATACCGGATGCCTCCTGGACGCCTTCCTCGGGAGGTGTTCCAGGCACGTCCCACCGGGAGGAGGCCCAGGGGACGGCCCAGGACACGCTGGAGGGACTATGTCTCTCGGCTGGCCTGGGAACGCCTTGGGCTCCCCCTGGAGGAACTGGAGGAGGTGTCTGGAGAGAGGGACGTCTGGGCGTCTCTGCTGAGTCTGCTGCCCCCGCGACCCGGTCCTGGATAAGCGGAAGACGACGAACGAACGATGTGGTAATATACACAAAAAGCCCAGCGTACAACGATTTAATGGTTGTAGATATTAGTTATTAAAATATACTGTGACCAGTGACAACGCCCCCTGCCCAATCAGTGACGGACAGTCTTCTGATGTTGCGTTTTTAGCACAACTCGGCTCACATGGAACCGCATCCAACCAGGTACTAAGAACTGTTCCTTGTAAAGATTAGTAATGGAAAAGCCTAAAAAGGCAGTAGAGCCATGCCGAATCCTGCTGAGTAGGGACTAGGGAAAAGAGGAGCCATGAACTCTTGCTGAATCGGTTTTATAGTTTACTAACTACAGCTCTTTCTTTTACTGGTTCTTTTTTTTTATGACACCAGTGCAGCACTCTGCCCTTTACAGATTCCTTCTGTTTTTGCTTTTTTGTCACACTTAAATGTTTCAGAGTAAATACAGTATTAAATCCAACTTTTAAATGAAGATTTAATTTATCTAGGAAACAAAGCTATCCAAACAAACATGACCACCCTAGATAAATCCTGAAATAACTATGATTTTCCACGTCTTTGGAGTTTAGTTTCACCACCCACACCAAGGCTGGATTGCTACCTGACCTGTACAGTCACCTTAATCGAACCTGTCTAATAACAAAGGTTGAATAACAGGTTGAAAAATCTCAAAAGCATTACATCATGTCCAGATCTAAAGACGAAACATGGAACAGTGAGAAACCTTTCCAATGGGATTTTTGATGGCAAAAAACCACTGCTGACCAAAAAGCACACAAAGGTCCTGCCTCCCATTTACCAAAAAAACACGTAATGATCCCCAGGTTGGGAAAATATTCTAAAGGGACACAAGTGGTACATGTGTCATAAAATAACAGCATTTTAGAAAAACGACATTATACTGACAGTCAAACATGGTGGCGGTCAGGCTGACTTGATGCCTTTGAACCTGGACAACCTGCTGTAATCGATGGAACCATAAATTCTGCTCTTTAACAGAAGATCCTGAAGGAGAATATCCAGTTCAGTTTGTCATCTTAACCTCAAACGTCTTTTGGTTATGGCAGAAAATCTAAAAAGTAGGAGGAAAATATGATTGAGCAGCACTGGACAAACCCTAAAACACTGAATATCATCATTGCATTGTTTCCATATTAATAGAACATAACTAGCAGAACAAAAAGGTGCCATGCCGTCCACACATACTTAACTTTTGTGCATAAACTACCCAATGGGGTCATTAACTGGGACTCTGAGGGAGAAAGTGTCTCTGACATACAGCCACAGCTCTCCACTTTCCTTGAACTTATTATGTTTTCTTGTTGGATGTTTAAATACCAGCAGGTCCTGCATAAACCGTCATCCATCAGCCCGACTCCGTATGCACATGCTCACAGCTTAATGACCTTAGAGAAGGTGCCATATAAAGACATGTTTATGACTGTCTGCTCCTCCAATCTTAACCCGATACCACCAGTAGAACCTGATTTTATTCATTGTCTGTGTGCAGAAAACAAGTTGTCTCATGCATGGTTCCATTTTCTCTCTCCTGCATGCAGCTTTATGCTGGCGCTATCCTTGAGGTCTGTGGATGAAAACTGGGGAGGTTCCCTCAAGTCCAAGGTAAGTTCTGAGAAGATACATTTGAAATTGCATTTCATCTTGAGTTGCAGGTAAATGGCCTCCTGCTAGTAGCAGCGCTCCATTGGTGGACATACTCTAGCTTTCAGTATGTAAAAAATGCCAGACCTCCATCTGTGCTGTATGGCTGTTGTTTAGTTACTTCAGCTGTGCCCATTCTGGGTTTTAAAGTGTCCCTTCAGCTGTATCTGCAGCATTCTCCAGATGTCTGTCCATGGGTCCACCTGACTTCTGTCTCTGCTTTTTCTCCTCAGCTTTTGTCAGGAGCGAGAAGCCAAAGATGTTTAAAGGTCTTCAGATCAAGGTAGCGCTGATGAATAAAGTTCTTTCCTTTACCAGTCTGTTGTGCTGGTCTTTTCACATAATTTTCATTTTAAAACATCAAGAGGCTATTTCTACTAAATGTCTCCCTGCATTTATAACACGGTTTCCATCTTTTCTCCCCCTCCCGTTTCCACGCTGCAGTACGTCAGAGGCTCTGATCCTATCCTCAAGCTCTTGGACGATAACGGGAACATCGCTGAAGAGCTCAGCATCACCAAGTGGAACACAGACAGCGTTGAAGAGTTTCTGAGTGAGAAGTTAGACCGAATATAGACACACACAAAACAATCCTTTTTTAATATAGAACTTAAATGGTCCATTAAATTACAAAGAAACAGAACTTCAATTTGGACAAGTCAACAAAAACTTTGCTTTTTGTTTCAACTGATTTATGTCATTATTTAGCTGTTTGTATACAACCTGGATATGTTGGTTAAATCATTGATCTGTATGACCGTTTTTGTTTCTGAATATCATAAATCTCTGTGTGGATTTCACCAGATGACTTAACTAAAACCCTAAAACATGTTCAGAGAGTCAGTTTCACACATCAATCATGCCTTGCTAATAGGCCGTTTGGCTAACGTTCTTCTTTTTGTCTGATATTCTTGTAAAATGATTATTTTTATGAAGCTTAACATTGTGACCAGCAGGATGTGCAGTAAGTTAGAGTGAATCCCTTTTCCTCAGCGAATGCATCCAGCTCTGCTGAAGCACACGTCAGTGAAGAGCTCGCAGTAAACCAGTTGTGGGATGTGAGCTCTGATAGAAATGTGTGTTTCTGCATGGCTGCTTTGAAGAGGAACTGGGTTTTTTGCAGGGTTTGTTTATGAGCTGGATGATGGGATTAATATGCAACAATAAACATAATATCTTCAACTTCTTTAAAATGTGTGTTATTTATTATTAGGCCAACAAACGTCCTCACATTGTTCTTGTACAGGGAGTAGACTTTTAGGTGATCTGCTGACATCTAGTGGTCTTTTTTATATTGAGTTTTGTGTCAGGTTGCTACTCTGAATTAATGGTGCTGTTTTAAACCCTTTAGAGTTTCATATAACTACACTTGCAAACTAAACATTATAATGTAGCTGATGAAAATAAATAACCAATTTTAGTTTTTGAAATCAAGGTTTTGACTAAATTGTCCCTAAATTTAAGAGTTAAAGCTTATAACCTCCTAAATAATACTGCTTGGATGCAAATTATGACGTTTTGAAGCCTTATGTTTAAGAGCCATCAAGTAGTGCACTGCTCTAGCAATGACTTACATTAAACAAGTCAGATGATTTTATTGGTGTTGCAAGATTCCTAAGAGACCAGGGAAACTGGCCCATTTCCCACCTTCTCTATCACTAAGTTGTTCATCTTACTGTAACTGTTAATACAAACAGAAGTATCCCAAATCAGTGTAGCCACACACTTCTTTTAAGCTGTGACACCTTGAAGATTTACCATGCTGAAAACTGAAATGCAACGTAAACCTTAAATCTGATGGAGCAACTGTAGACATCCTAGTGGTGGCTAAAAGTAGTGTTTGATATCACTCACTGTTACATAATTATAATGGATTTTAATAACGAATGGATGTGATTTATGTGGAGAGTCAATTTTTAAAGTATCTACTGCACTACCCAATAACCAGTGATTTTATCTGACCGGCTAGAGAAAAACGTCTGAACAAATCCTGACTGATGGTGAGTCAGTCTTGTCTTCTTCATGCTTGGGGTTGAGCAGTTTGTTGGTCTCTTTTTCTCTACCTGCGCTTTAAGAAATGACCACAGTGGGGTTAAGATCTAGGAAAATTCCTGGCCACAGGTGCAGAATTTCTGATCTTCATCACTTTTTTTAACATAGTGCTCCATCTTGTTGAAAAATACACAGATCATCACCAAGTTAGAAGAAGTAGATATTGGAGGATGTTTTTATCCAACTCTATTCACAGTTGTGTTCTTGTATTAGGATGCTTCACTGGTGGCACCCAATAGGACCCACTGCAAGTTCTTTGAACAAATAATTTTCCAGACATCCTGAGAAATCAGGTGGATTCATCACAGAAAATAACTACACCAGTCTTCTCTGGCATCTTTTGCAATTCCAGTCTGTTCTTGATGTTATGGACAGAAGTGGAATCCTTGCTTCCCTTTTATATAACAAGTGACAAAAGGTATTCTGCTGCAGAAGCACTCACATCCACCTGCTGCCAATGCTAAGCAAGCTCTACAATGGTGGTTGCACTATTCTTTACAAAATTCCCTAGGAAGAGCTGGTGGTACAGCTTGCTGCAAGGTCTTGAAGGTCCTAAAGACTGTCACAGCAACCTATCCACTCATTTGGAAGTTTTCAATGATCAGGAAAACTGTTCTTGTGCAATAATCTTAGATGCAGTTTCCTGCATGTGAGGCTGCACTTTTTTAAGGTATACCAATAAAGAATTTGATTACCAACACTGATGATGCATAGAAGAATGATTATCCCATACATTCTGCACACTTTCCGACATCTGTATGCAAGGCCAGAAACTGACATATGTTCATAAGTAAGCTGGATCAGAGACATCTCTGATGTGATTGCTCTCAGCACGCTCTGCATCACACCTCCTATCATCAGGCTTGCATGGCAGGGCAAGCTCAGACAGGACAGAAAATGTTAAATTAACTGGAACTTGGCAGTACTTTTCTGACTGAGAAAATCCTTTTCTCTAAAATTATTTCTCGCATGGAAACACTAACAATACGCTTAGAATAATTCAAGATTTTATTTTTATTAACTGTTTGTATTCCTTATTTACTGTCTAAAACCACCAGCTTATCTTGTTTTTCAAGCCAGATGTTACACAGCATTACCTATAATTTGTTATTCAATGTTTTGCACCATTCAAAACAGTCCATTTTGTTTTAAAGCCCCTCAATGACCCGGATTAATTTGGGGCAGCTTGTTTTATCAACTCAAGAAGTGAGCAGCTCTCTGCAGGTGGTTTGTGTTAAGTCACTGCTAAAACAAAAGAGCTAGGTCCTGTGACTGGACTTTGTGATTGTTAACAATGCAAAATATTATTAAAAAACACAAAAGATGTTCACTGTGGAAAATCCCTGATGACATGGTAAGGGGGATTGTGTGAGAGGTTTAAAAGAAACCCAAGACCACCAAGGAGACCATCCTAAACAATGTAGGCCATGCTGGTTCCAACATCTCAGGGCGCACAGTCCAATAGACACTCCTCACTGCTGGACTCCATGGATGCAGAAGATGGAGGAAGATAATTGTCTGAGTAAATAACAAAAAGTCCACTTTTTTGTGGTCAGATTAAACCAAAATTGATTAGTTAGGCCACAATAATGTAGCATTCATTTGGCACAAAAATGGAGAAGCCTTTAACCCCAAGGGCAGCATCCCCATGGTAAAGCATGATGATGGGAGCATAATGTTTTAGGTTTTTGTTTTGGCCATCTACATAAAGCAGTCTACAGACTGTATCAAAGATACCAGTTGGGAAAATGTTTGTCCTCCATTATGACGAAGACAAACGTTACGGCATATGGTAGCCAAAATGCCTATAAAGACTTTTCCAATATTTATTTTTTTTACAATGATACCTCTTTGGGGTGACAGTGGCAATGGTGGTAGGGGTTTGTCCCGCAAGCGGCGGGTTGCTGGTTTAAACCCCTCCTCTGTCTGTCTCGGTTGTTGTGTCCTTGGGCATACTGTAGCTACAATGTAGTCTACCACTGTCAGTGTATGAACGGGTTTACCATTTTTGACTTGTGTTATTATCTTTCAGGATATTTCCAAAAAATAACAATCTAAATCTGCCTGGGGGGATGAATAATTGTACTGAAAACTTGTTCAAACCCCTTACTTTTTATTTTTATTTTGTTGCATTACACTACTTGTTAACCAGAATGAAAATGAGACATGGTTTTCATTTTGTGTTGTACAAATTAAAGTGTGACATGCTTATGTATTCAACACTATAAGTCAATAAAGAACCACCTTTCACTGATATTGCAACTGCCGGTCTTTCGGAGTATTTCACTACCAGCTTTACAGATTTGGAAACTGACGGTTTTTTTTCTTTCTTTGTAAAAAGCTCAAGCTCAGACAGATTGGATAGAGAGTCTTAATATAAATGTTCAAGTCTTGCTACAGCTCAATCAGATTTAGGTCTGTATTTTGACTGGATCCAAGACCTAAATAGGCTTTGGTATAAATCATTCCATCATAGCTCTGGCTGTATGTTTAGGGACATCCTGCTGGAAGGTGA